>NC_065897.1:6890000-7515000 GCF_905147045.1 Nymphalis io
CGATAAAAAATTGGCTAAAATAATTTAAATTTAAAAAATTATCTTTTTAAATAACACGTAAAATATTAATTTCCGATTCAATTCAGTTTCATTTAATTATTTAAAAGAAATGTTGTCTTTTAAATAACGTTACATTTTTATCGGTTAAAGATTTTTCAGGTTGATTATTGGCGGTATTACAGTCGTATACCTCGGAAACTGTCTATAGCCACCACCTGTGTAGCCACTGTGGCGCGTCCTCGTCACGTGGACCGCGGAGAGGTCGATTCTGATTCGCGACGTCGCACGAAATCTGTCAGGAACCATGTTGGTGATGCCCCGCAGAGAATCGACGTGGTGGGCCGTTCTTCTGTAAGATCGTCATGGCCGAGAAAAAGACAGCGGAGTGATCTGATTCGACAATGATATCGATCGATTAATCAAGACGAACGCTTCATCTCATTGTCGTCAATGTGAAATAAACGTGTTTAATTACTTATACTATTATCTCCCATATCATCACAATTAAATTTTTAGTTAATTATCAGAAAGTGAATAAAAAAACGATTTACAAGTTTAGATATATATATCATAAAATGGGTCACGAATGCTCGTATTATATATTAAATTTATTTAACACTCCACTTGGTGCAAAATGATCACCTTCAAAATGTAAGTCAGCTCAAACCGTAAATGTGCTTTTACATATTACAACTAACACATCACCCCTCAAACGCTGGCGAAGCCGCGAACGGGAACTAGATCTATATATCTTTTTAGTAGGTTTATAGAAAGCATTTATCAAACTTTTATAGTACTTAACATAATATAACAGCACTTTGAGTAAATTGGTCACCTTGGACGGTCTTACCCACGTGTATATTGAAATTTAACGAGCCCTTACAGACTTCACATAATCCAATTTGCGGTCCATTATGAAAATGAAAGACAGTCATGTACAAGCTAACGCGACGGACGATCCATCATATTAATTAATTTGATTCGAGTAAGTTGCTAATGTGATGACAAGGTAGTTAGGGCTTGCGCACAGTCATCACAGGTCATTTTTTTAAATTGTTAGTCAGTACTCGTAATCGTACGCAAATGAGATAAAGTTCAAGTGGTGTAAATTAAGTGTTCTTAATTGAACTTCAGCCAAGACATCTAAAGTCGAAATTCAAATGAGATAATATTGCAAATTCAGTTTATTTGCTTAAAACATTATATACACGTTTAGTCACTATATTTATGACATGTTATTTTAACTAAAAATAACAAAATATTAAAGGCCTTACAATGCATTATAAAGGTATAAGACACAATATGCATTTTATTGTGAAATTATAGTATATTATTACAATTATTTATTAACTATATTAATAAAATTGATAAATAAATAATATGTGTGACGTTTATTGCAGGAATACTTTTACATAGTATTTTTATTAAATATTTGCCGTAAGATTCAATACTTTTACATAGTAAAAGTATTGAATCTTACGGCAAATATTTAATATCGGATGGCAACCTATTATTTTTCAACATCGTTCGTTCTCAACTCTTTGATCAAAGAGCTGTTTCACACGGTGGCATGTATATTTTGTTTCCGTATCGCGTATTAAATGATACAATATCATGACTAGTCTCAAAGTAATTATTTTTGAATGTCATTCTGAAACATGTTGCTTCTTATATGTAGATGCATGTCAATTTGAATAATTTGAGTATTGTACGTAATGATCTACATGATTGCATTGAATTAATGCTACATATTGCACGATTACACTTTTTTAAAAGGGATATATTCTATATAAGTGCACAAGTGTGTAAATAAAAACAAGTGTCTGGTGCGTTAGTGAGTACGTAAATTCGCGCGTGTTCATAACTTCTCTCCACTCGTTTCTAATTGGCTTCTTATCAGGAAAGAGAATAATAAATTCGTACGAAAATACGAAAATTAATTTAGCAGAACATTATTAATTTGTCTATAAACATTAAATATTATAAATACTAGAATAATGAAATCAAAAGTTTTTAAGAGATATTAACCATTTCTTACATCGCGGTTAATGTTAAAACAACCTTAGGAACTAAGAAGTTAAGTTCCTTGTACTGTAATTACACTGGTTCCCTTGCTATTTGGAATACAACAATATTAAGAAGTGCTATTTAGCGGCACAATAAGTGTTTTTGAATGGTACCTATCTAGAAAGATTTCAATTGGAAACACGAACAGATGTAAATAATATGAAGTAAAATAGTGGACGTATAATAGTGGCGTAAAATAGTGGATATAAATAATATTAAGTAAAATAGACAACGCTTATTTTTTTAGTTAAAATACGAGTAATTGTATTAGTAATACATGTGTGGTGTAAGCTATGATAATTCAAAAAGAATGGAAAATTACACAATACATAAGTAAAACATTTATAGTTCATTTATAGATGTAAGTAGTTAAGAACAATCAGAGCATATGTAATACGTCCTACGTACGTGAGCTTTAGGTGGCTTATCCTGCGGTTAACAATGTTAAAAACTTACTGATCTTTACTGGTCTTTTACACTTAAAAGGGAAGGAAACAGAAGATTTTGATCAAAAGAATACTTTCTATATAATATATTAAAGTCCCAAAATCCAAATCCAAACGTTGACCGTGACACGATAAAGTCATAAGAAAGATAAAATTTACTTAATATAAACGTAAATACTTACATTTAAGGTCACGTGATCAAATAAAGAAAAAACGTCACCAAGTTTTTAATATGATGTGATGATATACCGAAAGATAATTTCAGGACGTAGATATTGAAGTAATTTATAATTCAAGAAAACCAATAAATAAGTATGGAGGAAAATTAATGATACAATAGATATTTTTCAGTAATAAAATAAATATAATTATTTTTATAATTACGGTAATATTATAAATTATAGTAAAATAATTTATAGCATAAGTGACGAACGCACATCGAGTAGAGAGCGTCGGCGGAGAGGAGGCATGGCGGCTTAAAAGAGCGTCATGCCGTTTGCTGTCACGTCATACAAGTCGTTTCACCTCCAAGGCGCACTAATAGATATTTAAGATAAAAAACGATTGGCATGGACAAGACAAAGCCTTATAGCGAGTTAGTAAAAATTAAAAAAAAATCTATTAATCCCTATTCTTGACAAGAATTGTGATTACTTATGCATATATATGTAGCTTAATTTAAAATTGTCTTATATAAAATCTATTGTTATAACGTCTGATGAAAAAAGACAATTTCGTTACTAGTGAATGAGTTCATTTTTATCGCAGTACTCGGTGTTCAGTGAACCGTGCAATACTATAATGAAACAGTGAAATCATTTGGCTAAAAGCACTTGATGTCATAAAGAAGACGCCAGCTCGATGTGTAAGTTACATTTATTCGTTTAATTTTGCCTCTCTAACAAGATATTGGTTTTTCTTTTTCTCAAGATCACCCCCGTTCACATGTTTCTTTATTTAACTTGGAAGGGTCGGAGTATATTATCAAATTTACTTGAATTACAATTGTTTGTGTTTCATGAAACTTTTTAGGTCTATTGCCACACGGGAATTGTAATTTTGTTTCGATTCCAATACCTTTCGAGAGATATAAATAGCATAATATAAAAACGACCTTTCTTATAAAAGTTGCTCATTTTGACGCTGTTTTCTCTCTTTCTGTTATTATTGATTTGACATTCAAAAGAAAGAGACACATAGATGTTTAACAAATCACCCGTTCAACAACATTTATAAGTGAAGCCGAAATTGTTTGTAAAAATATGGTGAACTATCTAATATAACTATAGATATACTTTACTAGAATACAAAAGTAAAAATACTTAATTTTTAAATAAATATTTCATAGTGAATACAGTTATATAAAAAGTCAAACCTTTCGAAAACACTTCTCGATATGATTGATTTTTATTTAAAAGTATTCGTATTTATTCCAAATACAAATGTGACTTTCATTTACATTTTTCAGCGTATTAAACCTTCTATATTTATTTTGCTTATGAATTGGCTACGCACATCGACTATACCCAATATTTTATTGAAAAATTGTAGTTTTTTAAACCCTTATCATTTATTTTTGTAGCTTGTATTTTTTCATAATTTTTAAACTTTCCCAGTTAAGTATAATATTTGAATTCGATTTAACGTATATTCTTTTCATGATATATGTTTGACTGTGTTTAATGTTTGTATTTCAATATAATTTATTATAGGATCCCACTAAGTCACCGAAATCTGTTAATTTGAAAGATTATAAATTTAAAATCATAATTAAACGTAATTAAAGAAGCTGGTTGTGTATTACGTTTTCATTGATTAAATATATTTTTTACAGTAACAGCCTGTTAATGTCCCACTGCTGGGCTCCTCTCCCTTTTGAGGAGGCCTCCTCTCCCTTTTGAGGAGAAGGTTTGGAGCTTTTTCGACCACGCTGCTCCAATGCGGGTTGTTAGAATACACATGTGGCAGAATTTCAATGAAATCAGACACATGCAGGTTTCCTCACGATGTTTTCCTTCACCGTTCAGCACGAGATGAATTATAAACACAAATTGAGCACATGAAAATTCAGTGGTGCTTGCCCGGGTTTAACCCACGATCATCGGTTAAGATTCACACGTTTTATCCACTAGGTCATCTCGACTGATTAACATATTTTTTTAAGTTAGTTAAATATCGTTTATTACCATAACAATAATAGGTTCTAACTATTGCAGTTATCCAACTAGATTTTTGACAATATGTTCACTTAGGTGAAGGTTCAGTGTTAAATACCAGGGTGTCCAAAAACGTTACCTTCTAAGATCGTTAATACTTCCTTTGCGCACTTTGCGTTCCGTCTGAGTAGTAAACAAAAATTAACTGTCACATTCGGATATAACTCTAATCGTAAAGCATAAAAAAAATTATATCATTCATTAACGAGTATTTACTGACTATACAAATTTCCAAACAAACCTTTAGTTGATTTTTTACCTTAATTCAATTAACTACATAAAATTACCCAAATGAAAGCACCACGAAATATGGTACAACACTTGACGGAGTTTATGTTAAATACTTAAATAAATTCGATTCAAAAATTTAAGTTTTGTGTTTTCTGTTCAATTCTTAAAATAAAATAGTACTGAAGCAAAATTCCAATAAATATCAATTCAGGAATAAAATTTTATCACCATAATTGTTTATTTTTCTATGGAGAAATTGCTGTTTGAAATGTAACGGAATAAAAATATTTGACATGAAGATGCCTAAATTGTAAGTTAATTAGAAATTATTTCATTTTTCAAAAATTCTTCTTACATTGTGTTCTTGTTCTAAAGACAATGTCACAATTTCCATTTGCAACTATTATACTAACGGAGTATTTATGGCAAGACGAGCACTTCAAAGAAACACATATTTCGGGTCGTGTGATGATATATTTTAAATATATATAATAGCATCACACGACCCGAAATATACTCTATACGTGCAAAAATAATAAGACGTAAATATATGGTGTTTTTTTGATTTTTTAAGTTTTCACTTCTGTCATATGGTCGGTCATAAGCACACATTCTTTTTTCTATGAAATTTTTAAATAAAGGGATACGAGGCGTGCCTTTTAAGTTTTGTCGTTTGAAAAAAAAACACAACTAGAACCTTATAGTACTTTTTATTAATTTTCAAAGTATTCAGCACGTAGCTTAATACACTTTTCCATTCGCCGGGGGTGTTCAAAATGGCTGACTTGAAAGCGTCGACTGCTTCTTCACTGGACTGGAACCTTTGACCACGAAGACTTTTCTTAATTTTAGGAAATGTAAAGAAATCGTTAGGGCTTAGGTCAGGACTGTATGGAGGATGGTCAAGAATTTCTACTTTTACCTGCTTCAAATACTCAATCGTTTGACGAGCGTTGTGTGAGCTTGCGTTGTCGTGGTGCAGGATGATGCGTCGCTTTGAGTTAGATTTTCGAAGTTCGGCGATGACTTGTGGTAAACAAACTGTGGTATACCACTCTGCGTTTACTGTTCTACGATCTTCAAGTACAATAGTCACAACGTGGCCGGTTTTTCCAACGAACGTGGCCACCATCTTCTTTGAAGTGCTTTGAGAACGAACAACTTTAGTCGGCTTTGGCTCGTCTTGAAAGAATCAGATTGTAGATTGTTGTTTGGAATCAGGATCGTAGGCATAGATCCAAGATTCGTCACCACTGATGATGTCGTAGACGTGATTTGACTCTCCTCGGTTGAACCTTTGAAGAGTTTTCTTACACCATCTGGCGCGGGCTGCCTTGTGATCGTTGGAAAGCAGATGCGGTATCCAATGGCAAACTAACTTTCTCATACCAAGCGCTTCATGCAAGATCTTCTGAATGGTTGTCTCTGAGATGCCTAATAGAGCCTCTATCTCTCGATATGTCACATGACGATCTTCGAGAATTCGTTGTCTCACAGCAATGATGTTATCTTCAGTGAAGGCGGATTTTGGGCGTCCTTCGCGAGATTTGTCACTAACACTAGTATGTCCACGCTGAAATTCTAAATACCAGCGTTCGAAAGTCCACAGACATGGGGCTTCATCACTGAACACAGATGTTAGCTCTTCAAAACACTGAAGCCGTGTCAGGCCTCTTCTAAAGTTGTAGAAAATTATTGCACGAACATTTTCCTTAAGATTCATTTTCATACGTAACCTGACAGATTCCAATCGACGCTGTGACTAAACAATAGCGTTAATCCTAATACTTTCAACTGTTTTGAGATTCAAAATTTAAACACATTCGAATATAGAACAGTTCCAAATTCAAACTTGCCGGAAAATATGGAAACGAGACTGGTTTTAAAAACACCAATCATTGTTTTAAATGGAAATAGCTCTACATCTGATGCAATATAAAGCACCTATATGGCTTTATAAAATTTAATGCCTCTTTACAATTACACTACAAAGTAATTAGGTTTTGTCGATAAAGTCTCAGTAGCTGCAACTCGTAGTATGGAAACTGGTAGTGTTAACATGCTTCGGAAAGACGTTACTCCTGCGACTGAATTTTCTTCCCGGTCTTGTCGGATTTGCCATCCCTATGGATAATGAGAATGAAGGAATAGAGAGTGCACATAAGCTCGCACACTGACTCACACGTATTTCTTTACTGATGTGGCAGAAGTCGGACAGGAGGACATAAAAAATGGTCTTGTCATAACAATCATTATGTCTTATTAGTTAAATAGAGACACTAGGATTGTTTAATTTCACATATTTATCGTCTTCATCATTGTTACTAGCACAGTGACTTATGAGTAAATACATATTTGTGATTTTGAATTGTTTATTTATTTATTTATTTATTTAACACTTTTTGCACAACATATACATAAAATGAGAGAAGTAGGAAACAATCAAAGAAAAAGAAAATAAAAAATGGTGCGCAAAGGCGGTCTTATCGCTTATAGCGATCTCTAACAGACAACCTTTAGTGAAAGAATTTTGTAAGAGAACAGGTAAGTGCATTTACATATAAAAAGGAGATACTAAATATTTAATAGACTACACATATCTACATCCCACTAACCACATATACATACATACATACACACACATACACATATATAATTATTACTTAGCATATACATATTATATATAATTATAGAGTATAAAATTATATATAGATAAATTATAAACCACATACTATTTCATACATACATACATACCTTACTTGGAAATGGACAAATAATAGCTTTTCAAGCGGTATTTAAAAATACTCAATGAATTCGACTGCCGAATATCTGTAGGCAGTGCATTCCAAAGTTTGATGGTTTTTGCAGTAAAAGAGTTACTGTAGGTTTGTGTCCGGCTGCAGGGAGTAACTAGCTTATTATCATCCGAAGAACGCAGGTTGTGTGCGCTGTCGCAACCAAGAAATTTAAAGCGTTCTTTAAGGTAAGATGGTGTGTGATCGATATAAATAATAGAGTAGAGAAGAGATAAGGCGTGTAGATTTCTTCGTAGTCTGATTGGCAGTCACTTTAACTGAGACCGATACTCAGAGACATGATCAAACTTTCGCAGGCCAAAAATAAATCTTATGGCTATATTTTGCAGCCGTTCTAATTTATTTAGGAGGTCTTCAGTTAAATCCATGTAGCAGACATCAGCATAGTCCAGTATTGGTAACAGGAACGTATTAGCTAAACTGATCTTTGCCTTGATAGGCAATAGGTTTTTCCACCGCCTTAAGAAACCAATGATAGCGAAAATCTTACGACTCATTTCAGTGATTTGAGGTACCCAGGAAAAGGAAGCATCAAGAAGTAGTCCAAGATTTCTAACAGTCTCTTGCATGTGTAATATTTGGCCCTCAAATAAGATTGGAGGTAGATGTTTAACTTGGACCCTCGTCAGAAGCTTATGACTGCCAAATATAGCCACTTGCGACTTGCTCGGGTTCACTTTGAGACCGTAAGATTTACACCATTCGGATATCTTTGCCAAATCATGATTCAAGGTAGCAGCTGCCTCATCGATACTGTCTAAAGGAGCGGTAACGTAAATTTGTAGATCATCAGCATATAGATGATAAGAGGAGGAAATAAGTGAAGAGAGAGTATTAATGAATATAGAAAAGAGAAGAGGAGAGAGCACACCACCTTGCGGGACACCGGAAGGAATATCTAGATAGGATGAATATTTATTATTAGCCATTATGCATTGCTGTCGGTTAAACAGATAAGAGTGGAACCATTCAATGACAGTAGAATCTATGCTTAGCGATCTTAGGATTGCCAAGCATATGTCATAGTCGATGTTATTAAAGGCATTTGAAAAGTCAAGGAGAGCTAGTACAGTCACGGATTTGTTATCAATACCCTGGCGAATGTCATCACATACCTTAACAAGAGCTGTAACTGTACTATGGCCTAATCTAAACCCAGATTGAAAAGGGCACAGGATTTTATTAATAGTGAGGAATTGGTTTAGTTGAGAGTGAACAACACGCTCTAACACCTTTGAAAGAAATGGAAGAACAGAAATAGGTCTAAAATGAGAAGGAAGCAAAGGATTGGAAACTTTAGGAATAGGAATCACGAGAGCTTTACGCCATACAGAAGGAAAGGCACCATGTAATAAAGAATAGTTAAATATATGGCATAAAGTAGGCAATATACTGTTAAGGGTAAGAAGTATAAGTTTTCGACTAATTCCGTCACAACCGATTGCATCAGATTTGATGCATAGGATGTGTTTTTTTAATTCTCCCATGGTAACAGGACTGAATTGGAAAGGAGGATAGCCAGGGATTGGCAAGGAATGGAGATAGTTGAGTGTGATGGATTTGTACTGATTGTTTAGAGAGGAAGAGGAAATAAAGTGTTTATTAAGATCATCGAGATTGAAATTGGCAGGAAACGTTTCTCGCTGACGCCCTATCCCCAATGATCTCAAAAACTGCCATATCCTAGATGTTCCGCTTTTTTCGATAGCATTAGCAATAAACTTACGCTGAGCATCACGACAAAGCATACTGCAACGATTTCGCAGCTGCTTATATTTTAAAAGGTTATCGTTCGTCGCATTTCTTTTGTATCTAGCTTTCGCAGCATTACGCTTTGCCATGAGTGCTTTAATGTCCTGAGTTAGCCAAGGAGCCGGTAGGTGCTTAAGCTTGATAGGTCTTAAAGGGGCATGTACAATAGATCATTTAATAGGGAATTAAATATACTCATTTTATCGTCTATTGAGTTGGCATTATATATTGCGGTCCAGTCGATATTGTTTAGATCAGCCATAAAATTGGGAGTATTCAAATTCTGGTAATTTCGCCGCATGACTATGGTGGGCTTAGCCCGCGGAGGTCGTATCCTATAGGATAAATAAATTAAGTCATGGTAAGAAAAGGCTTCAGCGGGAACCTGACCATGCGCATCAACATGACTAGGCGAGGAAACAACCATTAAGTCCAACAGCGATGGCAAACAATTCGGAAAAAAATGAGTTGCGTTCGTATGAAGTACATTAAGGTTACAGCTATTAATTATATTTTTAAAACGTTTGGCGCGTTGATCATCTTTAATTAAACAAGTATTAAAATCTCCCATAATGATTGTGTGATCAACAGACGCACTAAATTGTTCCAACAAATTTTCAAAATTATCAAAATAATTAATAGTAAGGGATGGACTATAAAAAACACCCAGTAGTAGTTTGAGATGGCCGAATAAGACTTCAATAAAAATATGTTCAGATGACTCACAGTATTGTGTAGGAGATTTATTTAAAATAGTAAAGGGGATATGACTACGGAGATATATTGCCACTCCACCACCACCTTTACCGGTACGATCATTCCGGATCAGATGAAAGCCAGGCAAACAGTAAGAAGTTGAAGGTAAGCAGGGTTTCAGAAAAGATTCGGATACTAGGACGGCATGAATATTTTTACTATCGAAGGAAGACAGGAAATCGGGGTAATGAGAAGGTACACTCTGTGCATTTATATGCACTACATTAAAATTTCTAGTGAAACCGGAGAAAGTTGAATCTAAAAGAGAGTTTAGAGGAATAGAAGCACTATGAAAACTATCATCACTAGAGAGCACTGCGTCACTAAGATACTCACTATTGTCATTCGAGTCGCTTAAACTGAGTGTTTGAAATCATGCTGGTTATATTAACAACCAACTATTATATGTATGTATAAATTCTAAAAATAATAATAATTAAAAAAAAAATATATATATATATATATATATATATATATACAAATAGATAAAATAATAAAAAATATATATGAATAAAAAAAAAATATATATATATATATATATAAGGTCTAACCAAGGCATATCTCTAACCCGCCAGCAGTATGTGAGATAGCATTTTAAAATTAATATTGAAAATACCAATCATATCATATATCATAATAAACAATAGGAGTGGATACAATTTTAAAGATTTAAGTGACACGGTAAAGAAAACAATAAAAAAAAAAAATAATAATAACTAAAAAAGCATACATCAGCATTATGAATAATTACACAACAAGTATCCACAAACTATAGAACTATTATAACAAGCTATTAAACTATCCCAAAAAAAAAAAAACAAGAAACATTTAAATAATAAAAAGGATATTAAAAAAAAAAAAGTACTAATTAAAGTAATACAAAAATAAGTGTAAGATATTTAATTACTACAGTTATTTGTACTAAAGAAAAAAAAAAAAAAACTACGGCCAAAATGCAAGAGTCCAAAGCCAATCAACTACAATTAGCATGTAAACTTGTCAAACGTCTAATTGTTGACATTGTACCGACATGTCCATTAATTATAAATAATGAAAGTAAAAATAGAACAATATAGTATCTAACATAAATACAAAATACAAATCGAAGCTAAACACTAATGTTCAAAAGTATACGATATTAATTTAATGCTACAGTACGTCTAACAAAACATTTACAACATAATTGTTGTATGCTATTCATCAGTACTATGTTATAAAAAACTACAAAACTCCTGAAACACTTCTAAATTAGCATGATTAGTTTAAACACAATGTTTTATAAGATTAACATTATAATTAAATATTTACAACATAAAGTACATTCACAGGCTAGTTCGGTTTACGTTTTTGGAATATCAACTGTATCCGATTAAAACGATCGTGCTTTCGTTTTCTACGTGATGAAATATGTAGATGTTGTAACAAATATTTTAGTTCACGATACATGTAGTTATCACGGTAATAATAAATACTAATAATAATAGTATGTCTATGGACAGTAATTCAAATAAAACTTAGCGTTTTCTTTATTTTCTTTAAATATTATTGTTTAGTTTTATTATCGCCTCCGTGTATTTCTGGTTACCTAAAGTTTGAATGATAGTTAATACTTTCGGCATTAAGTCCACCTTTTGTAACTTCAATAATTTGATCAATGAAGCTTTTAAAATAAAATAAAACCCTTTGACACCCCAGAGCACATTGGGAGTAAGACTGACTGGTGCGCCGTGACGGCAAACAGCATGACGCTCTCCACTCCCTTGTCTCCACTCCGAGAAGCGCAATAATATATTATACTTTGTGCTATATGTAAATTATTATAAGGTCCTGTTGGCGTTGGACAATATGATTTCTCCTTATTTTAAATGTTTGCTCCTTGATGATCCTTTTTTAATAGTTCTGCACAGTCACTGCACTTGAATAAGCTCTTTTGGGAGAGTTTGTAGCGTTATTATTAATTATTATTGATGTTTGCAGGAGAGGTCTCGCCAACACAGCGCTTTTGTTAATATAATGCAGAATGCCATTTTTTTAAATTATATAATTCCCACAAAAGGTGCGGTGGAAGGGATAGGTTGTGTATCAACTAAATTATTTAATTACAAAAAATAAAGATAATAAATTGAATTGAGATTTTACGCGTCACCAGAAATGATGTTAATAATATATTAATTTTACGAAGGAAATTCAATGTTTTTATTTTACACTTTATGTATTTATTACTTTCTTCAATCATAGCCTATTTCGATAATCATCAATTTTGATGTTACATAGATATGTTACATCAAAAAATACGGCCATGTCTGGATATAGCCGTATTTTTTATTATATAAATAAACAAATATATAAGATTATTAATAATAATTTTTAGTAAGCTTGATATCAGAATCTCACATCTCGTTCGCAAGAGAAAAAGCATAATATGCAAAACTATCCAAAATCTGATGTGAGCTTCATCGATCATTTCATGCGACAGGGCCGAAAGCTTGTCGACCCTAATCGAACCACGAGTATATACTATTTTATATGACCTTGAAGTTATAATAAATTGTATCGGTTAAGTTATTATATTTGAAATAAATTAATATATTATCAATTCCAGCTAATTAGTTGAGTAACCGTTTTAGGATAAATGCACGCTAATTAGAGGATGTTAATCACCTTTTTTATTTATAGGAACGCAGGCTGCCGTATGTGCCACGTAATGTTAAGTGTTCACCATTACCCATAGATTGACACTGTAAGAAATATTAAGCATCCCTTATATGCACTACCTTCCTTGGGAACTAAGATGGTATGTGTCTTGTGACTGTAATAATACAGGCTCCCTCACATTAAATCCAAAATACAACAATACATAAGAATAGCTGCTATGCGGATGACCCGGATTTGCAAAACCCTGCCATAAAGGAAATAAAAAAATATAAGTTAACTGGCATGTGTACATTTTTCACAGCACCTGTGTCTATGGACGAAGTTTACTTTTAGTACAAGTCAAACACTTGACCGACTGCCTATCCTAAATTAAATAAATAAAAAAGGTGCTTGTATAGGTACACACCTCAATCTTGATAGTATGAGCTTTGTTAGTTAGAATTATATATCTTTATTATTAATTAACAAATTATTTAAAAAAATATTTCCGATTTTGACATGTTAGAGTATGTTTGTTTGAATAATTTACTTAACTGGAGGTGTTCTATTTTTAATGAAATGCTTAGAGTCGTAATAAAGGATTTTAAATAAAGAAATGAAATAGGAATGGTTCTGACAATATTTGATATTGTAAATATATTTGTTTAAGAAGAAGTTTTCGAGCTTATTCTCCCGCGGTACAATTCGGGTAGGTGGTAGATTTTTATTTGACACATGCGGGTTTCATCCTTTGCCTCTATTCACCAGATAGTTATGAACACAATTTAAACATACGAAAATTCAATGGTACTTGTCTGGACTTTTTTACTTTAACTTTTCTTTAATTCTTTTTAAATCATTATAAAATAGATTTAGATTTTACGATAGTACATAAATTTAGTTGCTAAATAAATAACAAGCTAAATACAAAAGCATGCAAAGGTCTTATCGCTTACAGTGCTACAAGTTCTCGCTAATTACTATTTAGAGTGGCAAGGGAATAGTGCGCACGTACGAAATAAAATAGATTAAGGGTCGATCTTTCTATATCTAGCTCAGTTTTATATGAAGATTGTTTTGTGACAGTTGATTTTAATTTTGACAGTATTTGTATAAAAAATTTGTTTATTCCTCAACAATTGTTTTTCTTTATATTTTTTCGATAGTGCATTTTAGATAATTTTCATTATATAAGATAATTCGTTTTTGGAAGAACGATGAGAAGATTTGCCAGGTCAACTGAAAGTTAAAGTGGTCACCTTAGTCCAGAGATACTTGTTGTGGCGTGCCATCGATTTAGTGCATCATATTCTGATGTGTGCCATATGGGTACCTCATCGTTATTCCCTGACGGCCATCACATGCAGAGACGCCTTCTGCAAAAATGTCATGACACAGGAGGAGCCCACAGAGCAGGAACGTGAAAAGGTGCCTCCGCTGATCCCTACCTTAGAGGAATAATAAATATATTTTAATAATAATATAAATATGTTTTAATAAAAATAAATAAACCGCAACTAACATTCAATCGCCATAGGTACACACATACATACATATATAGAGACATAATTGTACATACGCACGACATGATTTAAAACTATACAAAATTTGTGGAGGTTTTAAAAAGATATGCTGTTATTTCTAAATATATATATATTTTCACTAAAATTTGTCATAATTTAAGTTACAATGTATTTTGTGTAAAATATAAATAAATCCATAATTTTTTATATCAATAATTTGTTTTATTTTAATTCCAATAAATTTTTAACCACTTATAGGAGAAGCTTTTTAAATTGAATTTATAAAATTTTTCAATAAGGCTTATAAATATATTTTTAAATAATAATCAGTCCACCACCACAGATTTAGAATCGAATCGAACCAGATGCTTTGCGTCATCTGCGTTACGAGTTTATTGTTATATTAGCAACATAGTTTATATCTCAAGATAAATTTAAGCTACAGATTTGTTTTTGTGATTAATAGCAAGTTTCTAATGCAAAGAGTACGCGAGTGACTCGAGTTTCGAAAGTTTGGTATAGGTAGGCGGACGGGCAAATGGGACACCTGATATTAAGTGGTAACCACCACCCACAGACATTGTCATTGAAAAACATAAAAAAGTTAACCATCATTTACATCACCAATATGGCAAATTTTTAATTGAACAAACCAATCTAATCTAAAATTCACTGTAGTTCGCCCGGGTTTGAACCCCGTAATCTTCGATTAAGATTTACGTGTACCAACCACTAAGGCTTTGAAAATCCTAGCCATTGTAGAAAATTAATGAGCCCCCGAGCGTTTTAATAAAATTTTAATTTCATGCTTATTAAATTGCCATGATGATAAAAGTTGAAAAAGAAATACAATTTTTTAAGTAACCTAAAAACTCGATTTCAAGTCAAACTCTCGCATGAAATAATTGTATGAATAATCCGAGTCACTACGCCATTCATTCCAGTCAGAAAAGGATGAATTGCAGGAAACATGACGTGTCGCTTTTCTGTGTTAGATTACGAAACGAGTTTTAATATCGCGAGACGTCATGTCGCAACAGATATTCGGAAAAATATCTCATGTCTGCTTGAGATACACATTTTTCTATTTAGTAGTGGTAGGGCTATGTGCAAGCTCGTTTGAGTGAGACCACAAACTCTTCAGATATTCTACCGCAAAACAGCAGTACTTGGTATTGTTGTGTTTCGGCTTAAAGGGTGAGTGAGTCAGTGTAATTACAGGCACAAGGGGAATAACACCTTAGTTTCCTATGTTGATGGCGCATTGGCGATGTAAGCAACGGTAAGCATTTCTTTCAATGGCATTTTCTATGGGCGGTGGTGACTACTTACCCGTGCTCCATTTGCTCGTGCGCCTACCTATTCTATAAAAAATATATATATATTAACTTCGTATAGCATAACATTTGTATTTTTAATTGTATTTGAGCAAATAACTGAAAACTGTATTCATACATTTATAGTTAATTATAATAGTTATAGTCTACGATTACGCCAATTAACATTTAATCAAATAGACGATATAGTAAAGTGAATTTTTGGGTAAACATATTCATTAAGTATTTTTATATTGACAGTAAACTATTTTATCGTACATCCACTATGGATGTACGATGGAATAGCATGTACGCAAATTTTATTAAAGTCGGATATTATTCTTATTAAAATTATTATAGCTTCAAAAATAAGTTTACATCATATAAAATCATAAAAGTACTTACCAAACAAGAATTTAATTTCGTTATAAATTTTTATTTAATTATAAAGAATTTATTACAACAACATAAAAATTCGCATTTAATTACAAAACTTAGACTGGTCCATTTAGCCCACACAACTTGAAAATTAAAACATGGAACACTAGATGCTAAATTACTTCGAAAACTGCCGAGGACGCTTGTGAAGTTTGCTTCAAATTAGTTTTTCTTTCTTTACTAAAATTTTACTTTTAACATTGTTGAGAAATAAATAAACTTAAGTTATACTATTTTATATGTAAAAAGAATTCCATCCAAAGCATTGGGGAGGATTCTCAAAATCTTATCGACAAACAAACGGCAAACGATATGTAAATATTGTTTTTATCGGTTTCTCGAGTGACCAAATTCTCTGAATTATAAATTATTACAATAAACATATCTTGTTAGGATAAACGTTTAATATTATTAACGTTTAATATTATTAAACGTTTATTGTTACTTTGAATAAATTTTAGAGTAAGCAATGTTAAGAAAAGTTAGTATAATTTTACGTATACGTATATACATATGTTTATATAGATATTGATGTTAATCAGACCGATTTTTGACCATGGTCAACCACCACAGCCTTTGTTAAAAGAATTTAGCCAACTGCGTTGAACGTTTTATAATTGGGCACAAGTTTGTGTGACAACACAAGAACATCCTCTATTCCCGCATTCTCAAAATCCGATACAATTAACAATCCGGTGACAATTCATGCAAGTGTTTACCGCTGCACGGAAATGTAAAAATGCTAATTTTCCATTAATTACGGGCTGTCACTGAGCATTTATTATTTTCTATTGACGGGACCCGGGGTTTCAAACCAGAACCTCGGAAACAGTTGCCGTATAAGCTAAGGGCGCCCACCATACAGACGCGACACATTTATTTTTTATACAGTGACGATATAAATAATAATTTTCTTAAAAATTCAATTTTTTCCAAAAAATATATTATGAATGACTTGGATTTTTTTTCCCTTTACATCCTTAACTACAATCATTTTGTAATTCTCAAACATTAAAGCAACATTTAGGCAAGTTCCGAGGCAAACTGTTTTGCCGCTCGTAGATATGCAAAGTATTATTAAAATGCAAAGTAGCAACATTTTCTATTTAACTTATAATGTCTTTCATTAAACATTAATTAACGCCGAAAGCATTTATTTAATGTATAATTAATGTTGTTAAAATTATAATAAACGTTAAAGTATGTATTTATCATATATATCTATAATTTAAAATAAAATAATTTATTCATATAGCGTAACCGCGTATAAAATGTATAAATCTAATTAGGTAATCTTTTATTTTAGTATTTTTTGTATTTTTCATTTTATTTTTTTATTTTTTGTTATGTTTGAGGGCTTATCGTTTTTATTCGTTTGTTTTAATTATAGATTAATGGTATTTTATTTATTATTACAGCACCACATACCTCTTATTCTATGAGTTATTATTTACACCGTTGGTAGCCTGGAAGAGAATGCTATGTAGCGATAAGGTCGCCAAAATTGTATGCTACTTTTATTTAGGCTGTATCCATGTTTTGTATTTTTTTTCCTCTTTGTGGTGTACAATAAAGTTTACTGGTGGTAGGGCTTTGTGCAAGCTCGTCTGGGTAGGTACCACCCACTCATCAGATATTCTACCGCAAAACAGCAATACTTGATATTGTTGTGTTCCGGTTTGAAGGGTGAGTGAGCCAGTGTAATTACAGGCACAAGGGACATAAAATCTTAGTTCCCAAGGTTGGTGGCGCATTGGCTATAAGCGATGGTTGACATTTCTTACAATGCCAATGTCTAAGGGCGTTTGGTGACCACTTAGCATCAGGTGGCCCATATGCTCGTCCACCTTCCTATTCTATAAAAAAAAAAAAAGTATAAAATAAAGTAGGTACCCATATATAATTATTATTAATATACAAACTTTAGAACAAGATTTCGAAGCTGTATACATAGAACTATCAACTATATAATTGTTGTATAGATATTCAAATGTTCATTGCAAAATCCATGCATAATTTAACTAACGAGCAAATGATTGAACGTTGGAATTATTCAATTGATGCGCAGAGATGATGAAGGCAGACTGCCTTTTCGCTATTATGTGTCAACTCTATCATCGCATATATTTGATGTATTTTTTCTTTGACTAACATACACTCACTACAATTAAAAATATATATATTTTTAAAAGGAATTTCTATAATTGAATGGATTTTTTTTTCATTTTACGATAAGATCGACTTCATTACTTTTATAAGATTTATGTGTACGTCATTATTGTTTTGGATTTAATTTGTTATGTTCAATTCGACAGTTAATGTAGAAACAATAACAAATTGCGTTTATAATTATATAATATAAATATTATTCCTGCTCATTATATATATAGTAAATAAAAAATAACTTAACAATAACTTTAGAACGTATTCATATAAAGCTTTATATAAAAATATTATTTAAGAAATAAGCAGTACAAAAGTAACACGATTTCTAAAGAGTATAAAAAATATATATTATACGAAAAGAAAGAAAAGGTTTTGATGGTCGTAGCACAAAATAATCTCCTAATACCTATATAATATTTTTTATAATAAGAACCTTGTATATTTGGATCACTTACCTCGTTATTTTTCGATGCAAATAAAATGGAAAATATTATCTGCGTGAATAAATAACATTCCAATTAAAAAAAAACTTTTATTAATTAGATGGGTGAAGATAAATCGCTTACCACCAAATCGTCAGCTTGTTGCGTGACCAGCCTGCGATTTATGACTTAATAGCGAAGCCGACGTTAAGCAGGTCTTAGATAAGGTGCCTCTAAGTGATTGTCGGCGCTCACAACAATCGTAATTACTCCAAACTGCTATCTTCGCCGAGACGCACGCGATCTCCCATCGACCGACTCAAATCGTACTAATCGCTTGTTAAAAGTTATACAACCGTGATTTTGCTTAAATGGAGGATTTTCTTTAATATGTTTGATATGTTCACTATTCTGAAACGTTGCGGTAATTAAATTCTACATAATATTTCTTATATACACTAGAGATAATATAAGCTTACATGAATACGACTTTATTAATATGAGTAAACATTCTAAATATATTCTGATTACAGTAACGACCTGTGAATATCCCACTACTGGGCCTCCTTTCCTTTTCGAGGTGAAGGTTTGTAGCTTATTCTATCATGCTGCTCCAATGCGGGTTGGGGAAATAAACATGTGGTAGAATTACAGTGAAATTAGAGGTATGCAGATTTCATCATGATGTTTTCATTCGTCATCAATCACGAGATGAATTATAAACACAAATTAAGCACTTGAAAATTCAATAGTGCTTGGCCGGGTATTATATTCTGATTACATGTATATAATATATGATTGAGAAAAAGAGGAATTACTGAATTTCTTGTCTTGCTGGTTCTTCGCAGTAGAATTTATTCGGTGTTAACGTTCAATTTAAAGTTATCTCGTCAGAGATAAATGTAAAATGTTCTTGTTATAAATTATGTATTTTTATTTGCATGCAATAAATAACCTTTTCACCACTTAAACTAACAGTAGCACAGTCTGTAAATGTTCGCTGCTGGGCTAAATGCTAATGCTCTGAGGAATTATTCTCTCTAATTCCTGCTTCCCCCTTCCTTCTTAAGTCCACGCGAGCTGGTTCTCGATGTCACCGCCTAACTGTGACATCAATTCCATTTCCGCGCACAAAGAAATTTGGCAAATCCTTTCTTTGTCGCACTACCAAAAAATGGAATTCCTTACCAGCTCACGTGTTCCCCTCCTCTTACAACCCGGATTCCTTCAAACGAGGCGTGAAGAGGCATCTTGCGGGCCGGCAAGGCGGGGACGGCTAGTAAAGAACATTTTTCCCGACTTTACTGGCCGTCGTCGCGTTTGGACTCTACTACCACTTACCATCAGGTGGAGTAGAGTCATTTGCCATCCCGGGGCATATAAAAAAAAAGCCAATTATTAAAGCAAAACCAAATTACAAAACAATATATTTAAAAAAAAATGTATCTATGGGTAGGTAATACGTCAAGTTTTTGCAAACAGGTTTTTATTCATCAATCTTTATGTTAGGTATCTTATGTTTTCTACAAATTTTACTTTCAAAGTTGCTAGCATTTCACAGTAATATAAAGAAGATAAAAAAAATGAGATTTAAAAAGATACTTCTCGAAGAGTAAAGTTTTTCCAAATGCTGAAAAAGACTATATATTCAACAGTATATAAATCTATATATAAAAAAATAAAATTAAAGTGTCTGTCTGTGATTTCTAAAATAATTGGCTCTTTTGAAGTTAATATGGCTATTTGCGACTTACCAAAAGCAAAACAATATTTTTTAAGCTTGAGTCTATCAAAAGTTATAACAACAAGCCATTATACGCGTTAAAAAGGCAGATTTTGAAGGATTTTTGTCACAAACTGTATTCCACACTGACGAAGCCGCAGGGTTTGGTAGAAATATAATACAAGCTGTAACACTAAAAAATTTAATTTTTCAATATTTTAATTTTATTAAAATATTGTTATCGAATCGGCATTCATTGTTTCGACATTTATTATCTATGCTGTTTGAGAGATGGCAGCACTACGTTTTTCGCCGTTCGGTCGTCTTTTTGATCGTTGAGTAAGCGCCGGTCGCTTGCCGACGCCTGTCAGTTTTAAACGATTAAATATATTCTTTTTTGTAAGTATATTCGTTGAATATAGTGGATCGTTGGCATTGAATATATTGTTTGTACGTTATTATTTTATATACAAAATATTGGTTTTTAAATTCATTTCAGATTATATACAAAATTATACTAACGAAGGGTTACCTACGTCATCTACTTTGTAAAACTTATTTGAGAGGTTCAGGTTACCAAACTGAAATGTTTATTTTTCTTTAATTTTATATATACTCTGTATATTGCATTATAAAGTAATATAATATTGTTCGGTGGACTCAACTGAGGTATTGTGGCTGATTTGGAGCTGTTGAAGGCTCTGCTGCTTTATGGAGGAGAGGCTGCTTTCCCGGTGGCCTGCTGTTGCTGCTGGTGCTATTTGCTGCTTTGCACTGCTTTTATTTGCTAGCTCACTCATTGTGACACTGCGTTCAGGGTTTGCACGATCCTGCTTACTTATTTATTTATACCCATCACTTAATTTTAACCGATGCCAACTCACCTACAACTCACTTATAATATTTTATTGTATTAATGATAACTTAATTGACCAGATATTGTCAACGGCACACCCCCTGATTTTTTATGTTATAGATTTTATAATTAAAATTTTATAATCTTAATGACGAGTTTTATTAATTTAACGGTCTTGGTCTAACCCCGCGCACACGAGAATCCCGTGACAAAGCATACATAAATTATATTTTTATTTTATGCTTGTATTATGTTTAATTTATTGAAATAACTATATTTATAATATAAACATAAATTAGATCAATTGATATACAATATAATGGCGACGCGGTGCCATGCTTCGCGTGGATCGTGAAGAGTCAGATCCTAGCAAGGCAAGAACCACTTTCAGAGTTTTCATGTGCTAAATTTGTGTTTATAACTCTTCTTGCACTCGGTGGTAAAGAAAAACATTACAGGGTTTGAAGTAAAGTAAATATCTGATTCCTGAGTTGAGTCTATTACTGAGCTAATGCCTCATCCCTTAAAGTAAAAGGCCCACCACCATGCATGAGATAAATTAAGCCATATATATATATATATATATATATATATATATATATATATACATATAAGCACATATTAGACACCTGAAAATGTAGTGGTGCTTACCTGGGCTAGAATGCGCAATCTTCTAAGCCATCTCGACATTTTACCTGTATTTATCTGTTAAAATTTTTGTGTCCCACATGACCCTCATGTTATAAAGGATACATAGAATAAACTTGGACAGAACAACCGTTGAATTACTTCAAACCACAAATGACGCAATCGATTACGTGCTGGCGAATTTAATTGAACACAACGAAATTGTAAAATTAAACCCTTGACCGGTATGCAGCGTTTTATACGCTTGTAACTATAATTATAGCAACTAGTATTATTCAGTATTCTACAAACTATGAGGAAATATATATAATGTAAGAATATAGAACCTGGACCTAAGTCAAGTGGTTATATCTTATCTTTTTATAAAGTTTGAACCGAGATGACCGAGTACTTAAAACACGGGAATCGTTATGTGTTATGTATGTAATAAGCGTTTATATTTAATCTCAGGCTCTGGAATACATCGTGAGGAATCCTGCATGCATTTAAAAAACAGCTTATATAAATCGATAATACGTAATTATATAAAGTAATTGCGTTGTTTGCGTAACGTGAATGTAAATACGAAAACATTTCGATTCTATATATTCATTAAATTGTGATTGATTTTAATATAATTAATTAAATGTAGGCAGACCATGATTTTTCCAAAACTTTTTATAAGCTCTTTAATATTGGTGGTAGGGCTTTGTGCAAGCTTGTCTGGGTAGGTACCACCCACTCATCAAATATTCTACCGCAAAACAGCAGTACTTGGTACTGTTGTGTTTCGGTTTGAAAGGTGAGTGAGCCAGTTTAATTACAGGCATAAGGGACATAACATCTTAGTTCCCAAAGTTGGTGGCGCATTGGAGATGTAAGCGACGGTTAACATTTCTTACAATGCCAATGTCTATGGGCGTTGGTGAACACTTACGATCAGGTGGCCCATATGCTCGTCTAGCTTCATATTCTATAAAAAAAATATCGGTGATTATTGAGTAAATTTAGTTGAAAGTTATAATTAATATTCTTTAACAGGAAAACTTCGTATAGTACCAAGGAAAATCGGAAAAAAAACAAAGATAATAGTTAGGCATTAATTATAATAATATTTATATTTTTCAAAACGAAACTAAAAAAAAACTAGTAATATTTTTCGTAAAAGCAAGACAATTATAATCTCGACACATAATAAGATTGTAACGGATCTGTATCTGACATTAAATATTATTATAATAAGGATAAACTTTTCGTATATTGAATGTTATAAGCAAACAAATTACGCTTCAGATATATGTTTCCTTGTGATTTGTGTTTTCAACGGATTTTATAGATCGATTGATTGACTGTTAACTAATCCTGATATCATATTATATTTATTTATAAATATAATTTTTGTTATTACTATATAATATTTTCTATATTATAAGATACTTTTTATTAAGTTTACATTATACAATGAGTTAATATTGGGTATATTTGCTTAGATTACTGCCGCTAGCAATACAAAATTTGTGCTGCAAAAGCTATTCGCGCAATCAATAACCTATCAATATCCGGGAGATGACGGAATCACAACAGAGTTGCTTAAGGCAGGCGGGACTCCGGTCCTGAAAGAGCTAGCAAGCCTCTTTAACTCCGTCATCCAACATGGCAAGACCCCGGAAACGTGGAGCGGGAGTGAGGTGGTACTGTTTTTCAAGAAAGGTGATAAAACCCTCTTGAAAAACTACAGACCAATCTCCCTCCTGAGTCACGTGTATAAGCTGTTCTCAAG
Source organism: Nymphalis io (assembly GCF_905147045.1). Lineage (NCBI taxonomy): Eukaryota > Metazoa > Arthropoda > Insecta > Lepidoptera > Nymphalidae > Nymphalis > Nymphalis io. The sequence continues at coordinate 6,913,770 of NC_065897.1, forward strand.
AGTCGTCACGAACCGTCTCGCAAGACGACTTGACGAGTTCCAGCCCCCAGAGCAAGCCGGCTTTCGATCAGGCTACAGCACCGTGGACCACATCCATACTGTTCGGCAGATTGTGCAGAAGACCGAAGAGTACAATCAGCCACTGTGTATGGCATTTGTGGACTACGAGAAAGCCTTCGACTCCGTCGAAACCTGGGCAGTGCTCGACTCATTGCAGAGATATCATATCGATTGGAGATATGTCGAGGTACTGAGATGTCTGTAAAACGCTGCTACAATGACTGTCCACATCCAGGACTGTAAGACGAAGGCGATCCAACTGCGCAGAGGGGTGAGACAGGGGGATGTAATATCCCCGAAACTGTTCACCAACGCGTTGGAAGACGTTTTCAAGACGCTGGATTGGACTAGGTATGGAGTCAATGTAAACGGCGAGTACATCTCACACCTTCGATTTGCCGACGATATCGTCATCATAGCAGAGTCGCTGGAACAACTCACCGAAATGCTGCGTAGCCTAGGCGAGTCTTCCCGGTGTGTCGGTCTCGGTATAAACTTGGACAAGACCAAGGTCACGTTCAACAGGCATATCGTGCCGGGACCGATATACGTCGAGGGGAAACCTCTCGAAGTTGTCAGTGACTAGACTAGGACAGATAATACAAGTCGGTAGGAACAATTTCGAGAAGGAAGCCGATCGAAGAATTCGCTTGGGATGGGCAGCATTTGGCAACCTTCGTCAAGTCCTCAAGTCGTCTATACCGCAATGTTTGAAGACGAAAGTCTTCAACCAATGCGTCTTACCTGCCATGACATACGGTGCCGAAACGTGGACACTAACTGCAGGACTAGTCCACAAATTCAAAGTCGCTCAACGTGCTATGGAGCGAGCTATGCTCGGAGTATTTTTGAAGGATAAGATCAGAAATGAGATTATCCGGAAAAGAACCGAAGTCACCGACATAGCTTGCAAAATTAGCAGGCTGAAGTGGCAGTGGGCTGGTCACGTATGTCGTAGGACCGATGGCCGTTGGAGCAGACGAGTCCTAGAGTGGAGACTGCGAATCGGCAAGCGCAGCGTAGGGCACCCTCCAGCCAGGTGGACCGACGACCTTAAGAAGGTGGCGGGCACCAACTGGATGCGGAAGGCGGAGGACAGGGAGCTTTGGCGCACCTTGGGAGAGGCCTATGTTCAGCAGTGGACAACGATTGGCTGTTGATTGATTGATTGATAAAGAATCTCTAAGACAGAAATTTAAATAAATTAAAATATTAACTGTTGCTTCGTGAGGAATTCTATTATGTAATGTTAGGTATGTACCGAAAATATTAATGATTTTGTGAGAAAATGTGATACTCATAACATTGGTACAAGAAACCAACACATACTAATTACTCCCTTTACTCGACTGGATGATCTGTATATCTTTTGTGAAACTGGTGGTAGTTTATAGTTTGACTATCAATGAGCAAGTGTAATGTTCAATGTTGAATCAATCATTTTGATTTGTTATATATACACGTATCAGTGCATGTTACAAAGTATTTTATTTCTGTAAAATATGTTTATTATATAAATGTTGTTTTATATATAATTAAATATAAAACAAATAACTCTTTGCGACGATGCTGTCCTATCTATATTCCTGTTTTATATACTTTACTAAACAGTAATATTAATATATAAAGACCATATGATAACTTATGCTTTTCTGATACGTAGCTTAAAATATATCTTTTTATTTTTATTATTACTACAAACACAAAACCACAGTGTTTTGTGTTTGTAGTTTTATAATAAATTATTAATTTTGTACTATTTATAATATAATTTTTTATTTATAATATTATAAATTAATATATAAGATTTTTTCAAATCTGACTGGCATATTCTGAGATTTGTATTCCCACCAACAAACATACCCTTTATATGTATTATTGATAAAAGAAGCAACAATGTACTAATTATTATAAGCATATTAGACTAAAATTACATCCTAGACACTTCAAGATATAAATTAAAGTATCATCGTAATACTTGAAGCTTAATAACAACGGTATCATGAATATAAAATGGCTAATGTATAAATTACATTAACAGCCTGTGAATGTCCCACTGCTGGGCTAAAGGCCTCCTCTCCTCTTTTTGAGGAGAAGGTTTTGGAGCTTATTCCACCACGCTGCTCCAATGCGGGTTGGTAGAATTCACGTGTGGCAGAACTTCAGTGAAATTAGACACATGCAGGTTTCCTCACGATGTTTTCCTTCACAGTAAAGCACGAGATGAATTATAATCACAAATTAAGCACATGAAAATTCAGTGGTGCTTGCCCGGGTTTGAACCCACAACCATCGGTTAAGATTCACGCGTTCTAACCACTAGGCAATCTCGGCTCAATTAAATATAAATTGGTATAAATTAGTATCATGAATAATTAATTAATACCAATGTTACAGAACGTTTTTATATTTAATTAGAAATTCTCACATTCTCTCAATGTCCCACTGCTGATGTAAGACCTCCTCTCCTGTTGAGAAGAAAAGCTAAGAGCTTATTCCACCTCGCTACTTCAAGGATACGCATGTGCCAAATATTCATTCTGCATATACAATTTCTTAATGATGTTTTCCTTAACCGTTTAGTACGAGATTAATTCAAAACACTAACTATACTATTTATAGTATATATATGTTGTTTATCGGATGTTTTGTTTTCTTTTCAATTTACATACATTTCACTTTTGAAAGATGACTATGCATAGTTTAACTAATGAAACATATCTAATATTTATATGCTGGTGATAAATAACATTGTATATTGATTTTTTAATTAAAATTAAATTAAGTAATCAGATATTTTTAGGCAATATTAAGCATCCAAACGATAACGACCCTAGACAAGTTTAATGGAATAGTTAAAGCCGAGTTAAATCCTATCAGCTTGCTCTTATTGTAACGAGTTAGGCACGATATTCATTCCTCTAAATCGAAAACTATCGTAAAACTATTACAGTCTATCAGTTTCCCAAACCTATTACCCATTTCTATGTGTGAAGTGATTTAAAACCCGTTTCACTTCCACTAGGTATTAATATTGACACTTTTATCGTGAATTTACCCTTTATTTAAATTTAGGACCATCGATAAATCATATTTTCGATGTTGTAATTGGTTTTTGTATAAAATTTATGTTTGTTTTTATTCCATAAAATGTAATTGATTTATGTATTGCTATAAAACTCAACATTGATATATAGAATATTACATATTATTTAAGAAAAAGTATTAGTATTATAAATGCAATTGTTTCAGTTTATTTATATTATTTAGTGAAAAACGCTAGAACCATAATTCGTTCAAAGTTCTAATGACGTTACGCGAAGAAGTCAATTAAAACAATTAAAAAAATATTTAATTGAATAAAGGCCTAATAAAGTGACGGAAATAATAGCCAAAGAGAATAGAGTCAGTACATTTACATTTATTAGCAGCATTATACAACATAACATTATTAATATATATATATATATATATATATATGATATTAATGAAATTAGTAAGTTTATTTATATCATATTCTTACTCACAACAAACGTAGTTTTATATACAAAGTTACGTTTTAGTCGAATAATATGACGATTAAAATTATTTTCATAACTTTGCTTTTAGCGTCGGCGTCCCTGTGCGCACTTCAATTTGTTAAATCATGGTATGTACTTTTAGAGTACTTCTTAGATTTGCGAACTGTATATGACCATCTAATTTAGTTTTATCCATTCAGAACTTTGAATACCTTTCGCCCTGTTCGCCGTTAAATAATAAATATTTCCTTAGTGTTTATATTTATTGCATAAAAAGATGGATGGATGGACAGATACTTTGTCTAGAAATTATCAATAGCTTTCTAAGGTAGTTGCCAATGGTTTACACTGTGCCGATGGTCTAGCGCGTGAACTGTTTTAAGAAAATTGTGCGTCTGTGTTTTGCGTACATTTAATATTTTTGTGCAGTTTGGTAGCTATTGAAAATGACCGCCGTAATTGAAATAATTAGCAAGGTCATCCATTTTAATTTTCTTATAAAATGCTTCAATTCAAGTCTACTAGCTTACTTTTAATTATTAAATGCACATAACATTATATTGTGAATGTATGTAAAAGACTACGTACTATTGTAGTTGTAAAGAAATTGTATATTTTACTGCAGTGGATAATAGTATACAAGGTACCTAAGCTGTATATTTATATATTTTGTACGTACAAAATCTCAAAAGATGTTTCTCATATTGCTTAAAACTTTTTAAGTAAATAAAAGATCTTACAAATGTTTCGAAATCTATTTTAAATAAATCTCATTTAACAAGTTCACTCGGTTAAAACATATGAAAATAACTACGTATGGCTTAAAAAAACTACTCACGGGTATAATAAGTCTACATAAAATGTTTATATTGTAATATATAATATAATTATTTTTATAAAGATATATTTATGACGGTACTTACGGCTCGTGCTATTAAAGCTTCAAGTCGGCATGACATTTTCTGACATCTTAAGACAATCATCGTCATATTTCAACCAATTTGCACAAAACCATAATGAATTATACACCTAAACATTCTTCATAATGCCTATTGGGGAAAACCTTACGAAAATTCATTGAGTAGTTTTTAAGTTTATCGCATTTAGACAGAAAGACGAGGCGAGGTTGCCTTGACTTATAATATAGATTATTAACGTAGCGCTAAGACCGTGACATGATGTCGCCGCAACATTAACACTTGGTAAGCTGACCAGATAAAGGATATAAAGATATATATACTACGACTGCCAAAACATGATCGTATTCTGATTTTTCTGCCGGTTCTTCTCGGTAGAATCTACATTCTGAATCGACGGTAGGTAAGGTTAGGTAACAGCCTGTGAATGTCCAACAGGTTTCCTCAAGATGTTTTACTTTACTGTGTAGCACGAGATGAAATATAAACACAAATTAAGCATATAACAATTCAGTGGTGATTGCCCGGGCTTGAACCCACCATCATCGGTTAATATTCACGCGTTCTAGCTACTAGGACATCCCGGCGATGGTAGATTTTACATTAAATTTAATCTTCTAAAATAACAATTCAAAAGTGCTTACTTGACTTAAGTTTGTTTTATCTTCCCTTGGATATTCTGGAGGATATGGATGCGAGGGTCTACCAACAGACCCGCATCCTCCGCCAGAAAAGTGAAAGCGCGCCCACTTCGAGTGCGCTCGAGGTGTTGAAGCGGCAGGAACACCGGAGGGCTCTTGCGACGTGGTGCGACCCTCTCTGTGAAGAACGGTACGCACGCAAATGCGTCGTTGGAGCGATCCTCCATCCATCCATCCAGCCTTCGAAGCCTGGATGAGACGTAAGTGACGAAACCTTCCGACTTACGCAGGTAATGACCGGTCACGGTTGCTTTGGAGAATACTCTCGTGGGTCCGCCAAGCCACGAATGGAGCAAAGCATGGGGGAGGCCGCGGATGTGTTATATCAACAGGATCCCGTAGCCCGCAATGTAAGTTTATTAAAATTTAAATGTATTTTAACAAATGTTATGTAAAAAAAATACGTAAAACAACGTAAACAAAAAAAAAACAAGGATACCTTCATCCCAATTGCTCCAGCACGGGTTGTGCTGGAGCAACTAGGTGGAATAATGGCGGACTTTAAAATCCTTAAATATGTTAGAATTCATATTTTATAATTTGATTAATTAAATGTAGATAATTGGAAAAGGATAAAAATTAAGGGCACTTTCAGTCAAAAGTTTGGTAACTAAAAGCCCTTTCCAAGCACTTTTACTGATGTTTCTATGATATCGTTTCAGAAAGTTGCCTCATTTAGCGCTCGGCTTAAGTTGTTGGTTACACATCATACACTAATACATTTTCGCAAGTCGAAGTTATAAAAGCTTCTCAATAGACAAATATTAGTCTCGGTACTTGCGATACTTGGTTATAATGTCGATATATTAAATAAGTTATATGTATTACAAACTTGTCAGTTGTTATTGTTTTGTTTGGTTTGATATTAATTGTGACTTGGATTATTTGTTGTCGTGAAATAACAAATATATCCATAGAAAGCTTTTCTATTTCTTTGATATTATTTCTGAAGCTTAATAAAGTTTATTGAATTTAGACAGAAAATTAAATTGTATATGATTTTATTGGATTTTTTTTTTTGAAAAACAATAAGAGGTACCTAAAAATAAACCAGTAAAATATTCGTTATATTTAGGAGGCTTTGCCGTTATAAATTATTATTATATTATAGATACAAGTCAGTTTTAACGAAGCTCTTGTAGACTTAGCCGCTGGAATACAAAATCACGAGCCCAATTAGTGAGCTACATAGACTTTCAGCTACATTTTGCTTCTTATTTCTCTTCTTTTACTCACTGGAATGAACAATTGTGTGCAAATTAGCAGTGACGACTCGCGGCGGCGGACCGCATCAGCGTTCGTAATACACGGCTATAATGATTATAAAATGCTGTTACTATTATTAATATTTTTATTGAGAAATTGAAATATTATTGAAAATAGGTTGGCAGGCTGGAAATGGGGCCACCTGATGGTATGTGGTCACTACCGCCCATAGACATTGGCACTGTAAGAAATGTAATTAACTATCCTTTACATCGACAATGTACTATTATTATTTTTTAATTATATTTGAATTTTTCCTCCGCTGCCGTTCGCGCTGCCTACGTGGTTATGGCAACATGTTATGACCCTTGTGCCTATAGTTACACATGCTCACTCATCCTTCAAACCGGAACACATATGTACTAAGTATTGCTGATAGGCCATAGAATGTGTGAAGAGAGGGTGGTAACTGCCGAAGTGGAGTTGCACAAAGCCCTACCACCGATTAATTAATAGTATTTACCTACTATAGTATTGTACTTAAATATCATAATTAATTAGCTTTTTCGTTATTAATTTTTATGTGGGCTGTATAATATTGTGGATTACACTGAACAGCATAACTTGGTTATTAATAGTTAATGTTAATTTTTTTCTTTATAAGGTCCCCTTTATAATAAATTGTAATAACTGTTTCTCAACTAATGTTGCCATAATTAAATAATTTTTATTCATATCTTAAGCTATTCGTCCTGATGGCACGGCGCACGCGGTTTTAATTTGTTTTTGTTCTATGTTTTCTTTTTAATCAGTGAATAATAAATAAACATTATAATAGGGCCACATCGACTCACGCGATCCTTATGCCTATATTATCTTACCGCAAGACTTACTGTGTCTTTTTTATGATAATTGAAATATGTAATGTTTCTAATTGTTGGATGCAACGACAATTTTTAATAGTTAACTTAATTAAATATACTACTTATTTTGAAGTATTATTAATGTGTCAATATGTAAAAACTTTAAACGAGTTTCGTATATTTTTCTCATTTTTTTTAAATAAAAAATATAACTTCGACTTATCAATATACCATTGATATGGGCTCTTACGAACATTTATCTAGAGAAAATAATTAAGTGGAACAACAAACTCAAATAAAAAAATCATATATGTATTGTATAAACACCTTCTCCTCAAAAAAAGGGAGAGGAGGCCTTAGCCCAGCAGTGGGACATTAACTGGCTGTTACGGTATTGTATAAACACACATATTATATGTGTAGTAATAATAGTAATAACGGAATATCAATGGATGTTAGGATACGGATGCTGTAACATTTACGGACTACTCATTTATTTTAATCAAAAATAATAACAAGAACTTCTTACATCTCTATTAGAAAAATATTAAAAATAATTCTTAGAACTTAAAAATACTAATTTCAAAATATCGTTACACATTTTTTTGTGTTTGTAATTGTCAGTTCAAGGTTTGTATGAAAGAAAAAATAGGAAAATCTACTGCCAGTAAGTGTTGATCACACAGATAAATTACTCCAGATTCATATTTGTTAGAAATTATGATGATTAAATCAACTAGCATTGTGGCATTACTCATGCCGTAAGGTGAGATATTATTTTGCAAATCGTTCAAGACATTAGCAATGATGCCAAACAAAAGACAGCAGTTGAACATAGAAGATTCTTATATCCACCAATGTTGAAATCAATGAAGTTATGATTGCTGGCATGAATTTGGCGTCTCGCGAGATTATGTTTAGACGCCGTGATAACACATACACATAGTTCATATGACGCATTGTATAGCAATTATCTACTGATTTTGCCGAGGAGAGGATTAATATAATTTTTTAATCTAGGTGATTAATTAGCCTGTACGTAGCAATATTGTTAATCGTTTTACAATCGGATTTCGAATAAAAGTTCATTATTCCTTTACAGGTCAAGAAACAAACAAAAATGTCAGCTCGAAAATATATATATATATATATATATATATATATATATATATATATATATATATATATATATATATATATATATATATATTTCTTATATATCTACCATTTGATGATCTGTCGACCAAACTATTCATCACTTTTACTCGCAACTCAAAAATTATGCTGGATTAAATTTATGCAGCTTTTACTAAACTTTCAATCATCTAGCGATCGCTACGACAATATAGCAATTAGTATCTAAGTAGCAACTCATGACGCTTATGGACTTCATTATGAAATATCATGTCTTCGAAGACGTGCCATGTTAGATGTCCACTGTAGAGTGGCAGAAAAGACGACTATCTCTTGCGTATATGCAATGAAGTGCGCGGCGGAGCTATCTCCTGTGTTAACGCGCCTGTTCCAACTTTCTGTATCTTCGGGATGTGTGCCGGAGAAGTGCTTGGAGAAGAGCTAATGTGCAAGCGGTTTCCAAAAAAGGGGATCGGTCTGACCCAGAAAATTATCGGCCAATTGCTATCACCTCAGTACTTTGTAAGGTGATGGAACGGATTCGAAACAACAAACTCATCCATTACCTAGAAGATCACTGTCTAATTAATGATCGTCAGTACGGGTTTCGACCCAACCGGTCTACAGGTGATCTTCTAGCGTACGTAATACACCTCTGGGGTGGTCCAATCGTTGGCTGTCAGCCTCGATATCTCCAAGGCTTTCGACAGAGTCTGGCACAGAAGTCTTCTCTCCAAGTTGCCGGCATATGGTCTGCCTGCCCAGCTTTGCACCTAGATTGCCGGCTTCCTACATAAGCGTAGCCTTCGTGTTTTAGTTGTTGGTTGCGCTTCACAATTCTATGTAGTGAATGCTGGGGTCCCCCAGGGATCTGTGATATCTTCCACACTCTTTCTTTTGCATATCAATGATATGTTCTCTCTTGGGAACATACATTGCTATGCAGACGATAGTACAGTGCATGGTGGATACCACGGACGCGCAGTGGCTGGGCAAGCGGAAATTTTGGAGAGGCGGAAGGATCTTGTCATTGAACTCGATAGGACATTAGAACTCATCGCCAAATTGGGCTCTGATAATCTTGTTGAGTTTAATGCCAAGAAAACACAGGTATAAGCTCTCACAGCGAAAAAGTCAACATTTTCCCCTCTTCACTCCCTCTGTGGTACTCCACTGGTGATACAAAGCAAAATCGCGATGCTGGGGATTGACGTTCGCTGCGACCTTAGTCCAAGGGATTACATCGAGGCTGTTATAAAACTTCACGGCAACTCGGAGTTCTGAACAAGGTGCGGCGTTTTTTCACGCCACAACAACTGTGCCTATTATACAAAACACAGGTACGGTCTTGCGTGGAATATTGCTCGCACATTTTGGGATGGCTCCGCTAAGTACCTACTGGAGGCCTTGGATCGGTTGCAGCGCCGTGTGGTCCGCATTATTGGCGACGTAAAGGTCACAAACACCCTTGAACCTTTACAATTACTCTAATTCCTGCTTCCCCCTTCCTTCTTAAGTCCACGCGAGCTGGTTCTCGATGTCACCGCCTAAGTGTGACATCAATTCCATCGCGCACAAAGAAATTTGGCAACTCCTTTCTGTGTCGCACTTCCAAAAAATGGAATTCCTTACCAACTCACGTGTTGCCCCCCTCTTACAATCCGGGTTCCTTCAAACGAGGCGTAAAGGCTAGTGCAGAACATTCTTCCCGTCTGTACTAGCCGTCGTCGCGTTTGGACTCCACCACTTACCATCAGGTGGAGTAGAGTCATTTGCCCTCTCGGCGAATATAAAAAAATAATATTCTCCTACCGATGTTGGTCGAGAAAATAAGACCGAATGTAATTGTTGCCATCATTAACGCGCAAATTCCTGAGTGTCGAAAACAGTAAGTTGTATGTGGCAATCACAACTTGAAATCACCTTGAATGATCGAAAACAAAATATACTCCAAACCTTAACCGCCAGCCAACAAGGCTGACACAACAATCACCATTTCATCCTATATGATTTTTGTATATAAATTTGAATAGCCGTGTTTTTCCCGTGTATTAATTGTGAGTCGATAGACTATGTGTTTTCTGTCCGGGCGGAAAAACAAAGAATATGGATATCATCAAGCGTTTCAATGAACACATAAAGAGCACCAAGTGATTATCCAAACAAAATATTTCATATTATTTCATTTCAGTATATTCATAATTGTACTGAAATTGTTTTATTTCAATTCTTATAAAGTCAAGAAAAGATGGGGAATATTGCGGTTGACTGACAGGCGTCACACAGCCTAAACCACAGGAGATAGTTATTTGACTGCTTTGATCAACAAACAAATATACTTAATGAAATAACACTTAGGAATTTTGTTAAAGTTCATTAAACCACCTAAAACAACTGAATTGTGTTTGTTAACCAATTGATTTATTTTGTTTTTATAAACACTTTCCATGATGACATAAGAGTTTTGACATTACCTTATTTAGAACATGTATATGAATTGATTACCGCTTAAACATTATATCATATATAGTTTTAAATTGGTCCCAGGCACATATGTGTATGATTAATATTTTGCCTTTTGAGATATAGGTTATAATGTCGTAGCCAGAGAAATTTCTTAGTTCGGCTCTTTCCAAACGAACACTGTGGAAACTATAAATGATACAGGAAAACTGAAATATTTGTAGATTTTCAGAACATCTACAGAAAACTCAAGACCTTAAAACACATTAGTATCCACCGGCATAGTATAGTATAATATTCAAGTTATATTTATATTGGAGTTTGTATTTTTTATTGTTTGGAAAAAAATGCAAGATCTCCAATAGTTAATATAAATAATGTGATTGTGGATTTCGTTTGTGTTGTTATTTATATTATTAATTTAATTGATTTCAGCGGACAGGGTTGTTTGTTTTCTTTAATATATATATATTACTGTAACGGCCTAATTGGTGAAGTGGCTAGATTTAAGGCTGCAGACCGCGAGGTCCTGGGTTCACATCCCAAGTCGGGCCAGTAAAAAGTTATAGCGTTTTTCTGTCGAAAATTCTCAGTAGCAGTGGAGTCTGGAAGTTGAAATTGTTTACACTTCAGTGCCACGGAAAGCACCTAAATCCGTTGAGGACAGCTTGTTAATCCCACTGCTGGGCTGAGGCGTCCTCTCCCTTTCGAGGAGAAGGTTTGAAGCTTATTCCACCACGCTGCTCCAAAGCGGGTTGGTGGAATACACACGTGGCAGAATTTCAGTGAAATTAGATACATGCAGGTTTCCTCAGGTAAAGCACGAGATTAATTATAATCACAAATTAAGCACTTGAAAATTCAGTGGTGCTTGCCCGGGTTAGAATCCACGATCATCGGTTAAGATTCTCGCTTCTTACCACTGGGCCATCTCGTAATTTTACAAACTTATAGATTTTTTTTAAATATATAACATCAATATCTGAATAGACTTTATTATAATTTTGGCAGCTACGGATATCGCAAGTATAAAAACGACCTCAATATCATTCTTGAGTGGAGTATCTGATCTTTGTATTTAATTATGTATTTAATCTTAATGTCAACGTTAGTAAATCTTAATCCATAATTATTGGCAGCTGGAAACAAATATCAAAAGTCGACTGGTTTTCCTTACCATCCATAATGTTTGACAATATTGTCATCCTTTATTGTGATTATTTTAAAAAACCTGGGAGTTTTTTTTTATAATACTCTTAGCTGGACTCGCCATGTGAATGAAATCAGAAGGAAAGTGTTTGTGACTAAGCATTTTTGCATCGTCTTCAAAATTTTCTTTTAAATTATACTCACACAGATCTTTCTTTTTATTCTTAATTATGATTGCGCAAGCTTTGTAGCCTTAACCGAAGACCAATTAAAGAAAACTGAAAGACTTAAACATACTTTTATTCGGTTTATATTTAGATTAGGCAAATATGACCACGTTTCACAATTTTGTTCTCTTAACTGGTTACCAATTCGATTTCGTCGAAATATGCATATCCTCTCTATTCTGTACTGTGTTGTTTCACCCTTACTTGTTACTCCCCTTTTATAACTTGGTATTCATTATGACGATGACTCAGTGCTTTTATCTATGAGCTCTGTATTTTGATGCGCAATAGCCACTTTTTTAGTTATCGCTACAGATTTCTCTATTGAAAGATTAAACCGTGGTAATAATCATTGACGTACGTGCGAGCTACTCAAGCACATATTTGCTATAATATATATCAAAGACCGATGAATGTCTTAATTCAACTAAATCACATTTTAAGATTTTCTAGACTCGTGTTATAGTTGTTTATATCTTCGTGTTGTTAAATTTATCAATGAGGTCTTCTAAAGTGTTTTCTGTTATTTCAATGTTTAATTAGCTTTCGACATCTTTTCCACCAATCGAGTGTAATAATTTTTTTGCGATTTTTCTCTTTTCATACTCCTTATCTAGGGCAGTGGCTAATAAATATAGTTCGAAATGATGAAGCCACTTTTTCCACCTTAAATTGTTTATTACATTCCTACGGATAATAATTTATTAATTTTAGCACTGAAGCAAAACTTTTAATAAATAAATAACAAAATAAGTATATTATAAGGCACAAATATCTATTAGACAAATTATAGGATAAATAATTATGCGTATTATAATATATAATATAAAAATTTATGCGTATATGTGTGTCAAATGCAAGGTAGCGACCTGCACTCCTTCTCCATTTTAACTTTAACTGTGCAAAATCTCCTCAAATCATTCTTCTCCGCTCACGCAATTGTCGTAAAAAGGGGTACAAAGTTTCGTTTGCTTCGCGTATTTATAGCATAGATTATTATACAAACTAATACGAAAGTATTATGTAGTAGTAAAGAAATTTTATATACATATAAAAGCAATTAATAATACTTACATAACCTTAATTTATACTTTCTGACTACGTAAAGCACAGAGGCCCAGAGCTCATTAAATACCGACTCAAAAAAGTTGTCTCGTGGCTGGCACTGGGGGGTTTCGCCCTCACGAATCAGATATACCTTTTACCGTCTGAATAGTATGTACTTTATAAAACATTAGTTATTTTAAATAAGATCGTTTATCGTAAATATATCCTAATTTATTAAATGAATTACATTGTACACTTTATAAATACAATGGCGTACGATTTCTAATAAATGTCTAGATATAACTCATTATTAAATAATTAAGTTATAAATAGACGTCGTCTAGTGGATGTTCAATTAAACACTGATAGCTGTTAATTTTTTAAAGAATTTAGAATGGCTCTATTAAAAATCATAATCAGTTAAATTCAACAATAAACAAAATGAAAGTATTTGAAAGGATTGGATTTATTTAGACTTTCGTTAAAATAAGCAAACAACTTCAATTAAATACGTCGAATATTATTTATATGTTTTAAGGTTCTCAGTCTCGAACGTAATTTATTTCAGTGGCGCCGCTGCGCTATCCGCGCCTTGATATTAATTGTAAACTTCATATTATTTCAACTGCGAGGTGAAATTGTAACTCAATAAAGCGTCTAATTATATTACTCTATATTAATAACTATGATATTATCGTATTTTTTATTAAAGTACGCTGATCCAATAGGTTTATAATAACATTTTTTTATTATAATAAATTAGTCGATTTGTGAGTATTTTTATAATGCTATTATAATAAAAAATATAATAAGATAGCTTGCATCGGGCAATTAAATAATTTAATAAAGATATTCTTAAGGCTCAAAATTCAATTTAACCAATTACACTTACACGAAATGAATACACAAACACACGTGAACACTTAAACACATATACACATACAATCACTTATACACACACAAATAACAGTGTAACTGCACTACCACATAGTCTGTATCGCCTAATTGAAAATTTTTATTTGTTTTATTTAACTAATTATTATTTTGTTATATTTACATTTTAGTTATCAAAACTGTGTGTTGCTACTTCTATTAACTATTATTAAGTCGAGATGGCCCAGTGGTAATAACGCGTGAATCTTAACCGATGAACGTGGGTTCAAACCCGGGCAAGCACCTCTGAATTTACATGTGCTTAATTTCTGTTTATAATTCATCTCGTGCTTTTCGGTGAAGGAAAACATCGTGAGGAAACCTGCATGTGTCTAATTTCATCGAAATTCTGCCACATGTGTATTCTACCAACCCGCACTGGAGCAGCGTGGTGGAATAAGCTCCAAACCTTCTCCTCAAAAAAGGGAGAGGAGGCCTTAGCCCAGCAGTGGGACATTTACAGGCTGTTACTGTAGGTTTGAGTAATTCAATGGAAAACAGGAATTGGCTCTATTGTCTGTATATTGTATTTTTAATGTCAAAATGTTTTGTATTATTCTGTTGTTTTCCTTAAATAAATAATTTAATTTAATAATTACTTACTAAAAATTACTTTGATTAAATTTATCGATTCTCGCTATAGGTTTCTCCGATCCAGGGATAATTTAAGTCATTTTTTCAGTCACATCTTCCTATATTTTCCAATTTTGAAAACACATCTAGACTTTATGATTTTTAATACATATAACTTCTATCAGTTATATACTTATAATTGCGTAAATTTAAGGTGTAAGCAAAGTTACGTACAAGTTTTAAGGAGGTCCTATTTTGACATTTTATTTTTCATCTCAATATTTCGATTTCGATTGACATTGAGGAAAAACTGCAATAAATTATCTTGTTTCTTATAAGGATCAAAGCACTCAGAATATAAATATATATCAAATGTCGTATTCAGGTCGGCTGTTAGATAATGTGTAGCGATAGCCTTTTGTGCAATTAACGTTTGTGGAAAACATTTCAGTTAAAAATAAATGGAGTCTGGGGTAATACCAGGTCCTTTTTTGTTTTATATTTAGATATCTAAACGCAAAAAGTAATACTATTTACAGACTTTACCGAAAACAAACAAAGTTGTTTGTTTTCAATTGTAATGTTACGTCAGGATTGGCACGAATAATTTATTTACTCCAGTCAACGTTTGTGTTTTATTATTGTAACCGAAAAAATAAGGTTTATGGCGCAACTCTCACTGGTCTTGAGACATTTAGATTCCACTCATATTTTCGATGATTGGAGAATTTCTCGAGTCAAGAAAAAGGAAAAGAATGGGCAGTGATCGAGAAAATCTTTAATTTATTTCAATGAGTCTCAGGGAAAGAATATTTAAGATCGGCTTTAAAGACGATTATACTTGGATTATGTTTTATTCGTTTTATAATTTTAAAAAAAATTGGTTAAATTTAGTCTAAGGTTGACCTTGTTAATAGTGATCTATCACTAATTAAATTAGTTTCATAAATACTATTAAACACATATTGTTATCTGCACATATAGAATAAAAGAATATTATGAGTTCAAATCCGGCTAGGCAAGCGATTATTTGTGTTTATAATTTTGGTGCTCGATAATAAAAAAACGTAGTAAGGAAACCCGCATGAGTAGGATTATAATTTGCCACATGAACATATATCCACTAACCCGCATTGGAATAGTGTGGTAGAATAAGCTCCAACCAAAGCTTTTTTGTCAGAAGGAGTGGAGGTCTTAGTCCATATTTTTATGTACGTCAAATTATTAAATCAAAATAATACAATTAACAAATGACAAGTCGCGCCAATATTATAATGAATTAATGACTTTACCTTTCAGTCCACGAACAAAATGGCGGCTTGAAATTAGCGCACGTCTTTTTTACAAAGCAATCTCCTATCTTTACAATTACTATATATATACTACATAGTAATTGAAATAACGTTTAGAAAATAATGTTCGCATTAAATCTCAATAATTGTATTATTGATATAAAATTTCTCTTACTTCCATAACAGTTCCGTTATTTCAACCCGCAAGCCCCAGGGTCTTTTCATTTCCTAACTTCTGAAGCAATTACAAAAGTAGTAGTGAAGTTTCACATCGTCCCTTTTAGATTTTCATTTGTTACAATGAAATTTTAAATTACAAACGATTGCCGCCTAAAGTTTCATAAACAAATTATAATCTTTACTGAATATTATTTCAGATATTATTACATTATTTGTTTATTTATATATAATGCAAAAAATAAATGCTAAAGTACTAAACTTACTGTTTAATCCACTTATACAAAATAATATGTATTTAGTGCACATATTATTTTGCAACATTTGAATTTTTTTTAAGATTTAATATTATGGCTAACGTATATTAATATTTTATAAAAAAAAAATATTTATTCAAATACAAATCATTTTGTTTGGAATATACATTTATTAATAGCCTATTATGTCTTATTTTGTCTCATAGTTTTATCTACGGAGATCTGGTAAAAGACCAACGGCTTTCCGAGGCACGATAGTGTAACACAATTTTATAGATGACCAGTTGACCCGTCCCGACTTCGTACGGGTATAATAAGCAAATATATGCTGTTGCACACTTCTTTTAGATCTTGTCATCCGCTTTCGTCATTCGTCTAACTTTAACATAAGCTTTCAAGATTTCAACATAAATATAATATTTATAACATTACTCCTTATAAACATATAGCCTACGTTCATCTGAAATAATGAATCTTTGTAACGGTAAAATAATTTTTCAAAAGGTGTCGTGGGTCAATTTATTATTTATAGCATAAAATTATTATTTAAAAATAAAATAAAAGTTGTGATAAGACAGTTAAACATTTGGTGGCCAATTTATTTATCTACCTTCGTTAAAAATATTTATAATAGTAGCATTTTAAGCCAAACTCCGTTGCTGGTGATGAAAGTTACTTTTAGAGAATTAGGTATAATATACATGGGCCTTATGCAGGCCGTCCGGCTACCGTCTGGGTAGATACCACCCATTCATCGGATATACTACAGCCAAACAGCAATGTTTAGTATTGTTGTGTTCCAGTTTGAATAGCCAGTGTAACTACAGGCACAAGAGCCAAAACATCTTAGTTGGTGCACAAGGTTGGTAGCGCATTGGTTGAGGATTGGTTTATATTTCTTACTTCTTACTACTTACCAATGTCTATAGGCTATGGAAACCTCTAAGCATTAGGTGGCCTATTTGCCGGTCCGAAAACCTATTTCACAAAAAAAAGTCCTTTTTTTGTGATTTTAAATAAATGGTAACGCTACTAAATTTTAAATAATTAAATATTTAAACTATCTTACATTGGTATACATAATAGTTATAGAGAATTTGCAAATCAAATTTTAATCTTCCTTTGGGCTTCAGTACCTTAAAATGTTTGGGCGATAGTTTAAGTTATATTCAAAGATCATTTTTACTTTTCAGTTCATTAAAGCGTGATTTTCCTGCCTTCAAAGAATAAGGTCATTATTAATTCAAATCCTTTGTTGTCCTCGATATCTTCACCGATCGTGCTCAGACTTATTGATACTTTTTTTTAGATAGCTACACCCCAAAGTTTGTCTCATTTAAATAAAAAAAAAACCTATAACATAGTGGAATGAGCATAGAAATCTAGTCGATTAGACACTTGTTCTGTGTATTTTATTTATTTGCTAATTAAAAATTAATTTAAATGATTCTATTTTATTAATTAGATTATACTTTGAGAGTAGTCGAATGTTAATTAAACGATAAAATTCCACCTGTGACGGTCAAAAGCTGTGAGAAAAACTTGCTTGTCTAAACGGTGCAGTCTTATTTGAGCAGCGCATTTAGAAGGTTTTGGAAGGCTTACTAGGTTTCGTAAATATTTAAACGATAAGTGTGTTCTCCTAACCAATTTTAGCAATTGCGGCAATTCTCAAGCAAGACAGTACAATGCACAAAATTATGCGCAACCACAAGTGCACTCTCTATCCCGTCACTCTTATGAGAATGGTGGAAAAACCGACACTATTGGAAATTTATAATTACCAATATGGTTTTTATATTATCCTTATAATTTTTTGTTCAACGTAATTATAAATATAATTTTTATATTTTTGTTTAATTTGTTCATAAATCCAAACAAATTTTTAATTCAAATTGTTTTGAAAATTAAACTTGACAGAATTAAATTAAATTTAGTTTTTGTTTATTCAAAGCATTACGTATATAATTTTCTCATAATTATATGTACACAGTACAGCCAGCGTTGTTTGTTTGTTCGAAGTTGCAATGTTAAATAAGTCCCACGTTTAAAAATTTCAGAATAAGAGGAACTGAAATTATGCATGAAGTGAACGCGGTGGCCGCTCGGTTTTGCCGCGACGATTAATATTAATGAACTTGTGTCACGCCGTACTACCAAGCAGTGTCAAGCTTCTATGTTTCTTTTCAATGTAAATCGTGACTCCATCCGTGTACTTGTTGCTTACTATACAGTATGTAGAACCATTGGGTTTTGTTTTATAAGTGAACTAGAGATTTGTTTTCATTGTTTATACGATTTCCTATTGTAGGGCGTTGTACAGGCTCGTCTAGCAAGGCGCAAATTAGTCATGACTTAGTCTATAGATAAACTTCAATTATCTGTATTGTTGTGTTTCCGATTCAAGGATTAACAAGTGTTATTATAGACCGCCGTATTGACGATGTAAGATGTGGTTTGTACTTCTCGCATACTATTCGCATAATCGTATAGTATTATGAGCGAAAACCACTAACCATTCACGTTAATACCACTTACATAAAAAAGAATGAAAAAAATAAGTGGAAGAAATTGAGTCCTGTGCAATCCATATTTTCATTTTCATAAATACATTAACATTATTTGTTAATGTATTTATTTACCTACATCGAATGCTTTAAATAAAGTTAATATTTAAAATTCTTCTATCAACCTTACTCTTGCCATGAGGTCATGAGGAATACAGTAATAAAATTATACTTTTAATTTCACTGTCAATAATGTTTTATTCAATATTTTATTATATTACGTGTATGTAAATTATTTTTTATGAAAATTTTATTCAAAAATAATTTTGTCTTTTACTTTTTTTTATTATCATTTTTATCTTATAGAATCATTGTTATATATTTGTGCATGTATGTAACGAATGAATATTTTTTTTTATAAATTTGCAATGTAATTACTTTAAATATACATATAATTTTATATCATTCTTTATTTAAACTATTGTCCAAATTGCTTAATGAGGACATAGTGGAAACCCAAGAGCCGGCAGTTTCTTCGGACATTATAATATAATATTGGTTATACAGAAAAAACATACCTGCCAGTATTCTGGGAATTTAACACCGAAGGATGAATATTTTTTTCGTACAAATTTTATAATATTAAAATAAATATTTTTATTTTCTACATATTTTAATACATTATTAACTGATTTATGGTTATTATAGATAGATATAAATTTAATATATTTATAATTTTCTTACCTTTTTTTAGATTAAACACAGTATGTCCTCTTCTTCTATTCATCTTGATCCTCAGTTCGCATAATTTATCACATAATCCATCCATATTTCCTTTCATAGTTTTTCTAGTTCTCAAAACAGTCATGTCCGATGAAATATTTTCACTCAAAATTTTAATCGCTGGCATTAATTCCAAATATGCATTTCAATTTTCTGATTTTAGCTTATTTTCTAACACTTCTATCCCATGAACAGTCGCAATTTCATCTGTTTTGAATCCATACGTAATTATAGGTCTTATAAGTTTATGTTGGAAGAGGATTTCCGATTAGGTATAGCTTAGACTCTTGTTGTGTTACAAAGGCCTTCTGTGGAGAGACAATTCTTGGAAATACAGGTGAAGGTACTCGCGGAAGTGGTGGAGCGAGCGGCAACGTTCAATTTAAGCCGAGGAGAGGCGAGTCCGGGCTTTTTTCCAACGACCCTTAATTTGCAGATGGTAGATGGATCTACGTAGTATTCTGGTAACAGTAAAGGCGATCCGTTCCCACTTAAGTTGCTACGGTAGCAAGAAGAGGTGGCACACTTACGTGCAGAATAACGCAGATGCTTACCGGATATGGCTGTTCTAGGAAGTACGTATTTCCAATCACTAGGTTTGAGGTATAATACACCGACGCAGCACCTTGCATTGGGGCTCCAGATGCAGTCCTAGCGGTGACAGTCGGAGATCGCTCGCCGATACCGAGCTTGATTAACGCCATGCGCGACAGCGCGATATGCTGGATGCCCTTTCTATGAGAATGTCATGAAGCGGAAAGACGCTGCGGAGCAGGAGGGTGAGAAGAATGCCTCTGCTGACACGTTCCGCTGAAGAAAACTGGGGAGATTGCATCGACGCTATGCCCACCTTCTTCATCCGTTGTTAGCACCGCAATGAGGCTAGGGGGCTTTCTCTTTCGGAATGGTAGTATACGCAAACGATCCTAAGACGATCCCAAAGAGATGGAGTGGGTACCGCTGGTGTTTTAATGAATAAACTGGGGCACTCGGTGCCGGTCAGTCCCACATACACTTTTATTTTATTATAGTATAGGTAGGCGGACGAGCATATGGGTCACCAATACCCATAGACATTGGCATTGTAAGAAATTTTAACCATTGCTTACATCGCCGATTAGGAACTAAGATGTTGTGACTTTTGTGCCTGTAATTACACTGGCTCACTCACCCTTCAAACCGGAACGCAACAATACCAAATAGTGCTGTTTTGAGGTAGAACATCTGTTGAGTGAGTGGTACCTACCCAGACGAGCTTGCACAAAGCCAGTAAAGTCTTGTGGGCTAAGCGTGTAAAAGCGTTTTTCTAGCGAGATAAAAAAATGATTTTGTTCTGCAAACCGTTAGAGGTATTTAATAGAATAGTGTATAAATTAGATATTAAACTGCAGCATCTATCGGTTTTAGACCTAGTCGCCTTTTGCTTTATAATATTGGCTACCTGCCTATTTCAAGTTGCAGGCGGCTTAACCTATATAACTCCTGCAGTAAATAATTTAGATTAAATTAAAGTGCCTCCATATATTTAGATATTTTTAATGCAACAGATATAAGAATGTCATATTTTGTATGATATTATGTTATAATTATAATATAAAAAACAGAATAGAATCTATCAGCAGTACAAAAAAGCTAAAATTGTTTAGATAAGTGTTTTACTAAACATCAATTAGTGTATTTCAGTGTAGAAGTTTGTCATTTAACAAAAAAAAACATTTAAACTACTGATTTAACCATTTTCCGAGCAATATGTAATACATGTTTATAGTATAACCAAAACAACAACTTCAGTTGTAACAACAAAATAAATTCAGTTCATCCAAAAAAAACTTTTTAAGCAATTTTTTAAGCAAAAAAAGCACGTTTAGGATTTATTAATTGTACTCTAAATGTAACACATAACGAAATTATATACAGACATATATATCAATCCAACAAAAACTTTGTACGAATTATAAAAAACGAATGTAGTAAATGGCATTAGGGAGAGCGCGAACCGTGAAAAATAACGTATTTGAGGAAAATTACTATAGAGCATCAGGAAGTCGCATCTACAAAGAAAATCGAGATTGTATAGGCTAAGTGCCTTTTTCCAAGCTATTCCACGCGTCTTTTCATCATAGCGTATTCGACACGTAACCGCAAAAATAAAACCAAAAAAAGTGAACATGGCTTGGCGTTAATGTTCCTAATCACAAAAGAAACTCGGAAGTCGTAATACTTCACAAAACGCTTCAAAACGATGAAAATACATGTATTTTCATCTCGAACAATGCAATTAAAATATATTTCATATAATATATTTTAATTAACTGGAAACCATAGGATGATATTATGTTCCTTAATTAGACTGGCTCACATACTAAGTTACTACTAATTATGTTACAATATTTGCTTTCGAACTTATTGTTTTCAGCACACAATGTCTTATAAGTAAAAAATTAGTTTTCACCCGCGGCTTCGCTTGCGTGTTAGAGTTTAGTGGGCAGAAGTTAGGTAAAAAAAAAAGTAAATTATGCCCTCCCTTGAGTTTGAATCCATTGTTTCATAACAATTTTTATCAAAATCGATTCAGTGATTTAGCCCTCAAAGCGTAACAGACAAAGAAAAAGGCTTAGCCAGAGAAAAATAACTTTCGCATTTATAATGTTAGTACAGATACGCATATGCCGTGGTTGAATTTTGTTGGAAATTTTTATTTAATCCTCCTACAAATTCAAACTAATATTACAATTTTTTTCTGTTTTTTTCAGATTTATAGGTAACCGATAAGATAATAATCATACTTGTATAGTCTCACTTAATGAATTATTAATAGATTATATCGATCGTTGTAATTGTGACTCGCGTCACAGAAACTTCTGCGACACAATTTTAATTGATTTATAATCAATATATTTATAATCAATTTGAAAATGATGCCTTCATGAAATAATAACAACATATAAAATATTGAAGCTTTTATTTACAAAATTACCAACATATAATATCACTTTGGGAATCGCAGTTTCACTTGCATAACACCATGAATATACATAACTAGTATAAAAACAATAATGGTTACAATTCCTCAATAAATCGTTCATGTAATATATAAACCTTACATTATATAATAGACAATATTCAAAATATTAACTGAAAATAGATAATAGTACATAGATTGCGAACT
Source organism: Nymphalis io (assembly GCF_905147045.1). Lineage (NCBI taxonomy): Eukaryota > Metazoa > Arthropoda > Insecta > Lepidoptera > Nymphalidae > Nymphalis > Nymphalis io. Next base: position 6,936,749 of record NC_065897.1, read on the forward strand.
AAGTTATTAGTTTACCAATTATTATTAAATTTTGGAAAAAAAAATTATGAAAAAAAAATATTGTAAAACGATATTGATGTACTTAAAGTGAATGGTTTAAGCACTTTTATTATTGTCTATTTAAAATGAATAATAAGTCTACGACTTCTTAGTCATTCATTCTAAATACTTTATTTGGAAGTTATTTCGACATTTGCTTCTGTTTTTAATTAAAAAAAGTACATTAAGAAGTAATACATTTTCCAAACACTAATTTATAACAATCAATAATTATATCTGAAACGTTTGACTAATTTCAATGGAACCTTCCTTCCGACCAAGCGATATAGCCTTAGCATGGCTGATTCACGCAATTTAATTTGCTTAACAATGACGATAATACAAAATACATATAATCAAAGCTTAGTGTTGTTATTATTATTTAATTATATTTTTGTTGCTAAAAAAAGGATTTAAATATGTCGTAGTTCCTTTCAGATCTAATTTTAGAAGAAATGTTTGTAAAATATATATAGACTAAAATATTACATAATATATTGCATCGCATCTATGTTTGAAGTCATTAAATACGATATTATCTGCGTTTTAAAAACGAAAATACCAAGAAAAAAAACTTAATTTGGCATTCATCTATTACTAAAAAGCGTAATTTATATTTATTGTCACAGGTGAGAAGAAAATGACAAAAAATAGAATTATTAGAGATCAATATTTAAACTTTATCAGCTATGTATGACAATAACTTTAACACCATTTATTTACAACAATTTTATTTTACAATTATAATACGAATTAACAATCATTCTGTCAATTATCTATAAGTAAACTTGAAATAGATATGTTTCAGACTTCGTGTGAAATAATAAACATATAATATAAACAAAAGTAGAATACTGGTTTAATCCAGATTTAGGCCCGTATTCTAAAACAATACTGTGAGAGCTCATGATGTGCTAAGCCGCAAAGGGCGGAAATAAAACTAACGCAACTGTACTTTCTTAAAAATTTACCACACGAATTAATTTGCATGCGCATTTTTGTCTAACCAATAAATACCACGTGAGACTAAGCAACGCAAAACGCAAACGAACCAATCATAGATCGGCATTCCACGCAGGTCGTTCGCATAGCGAAGGATAATTTGAGTATTGTGTGTGAATGGAAAAAAGGACACAACACACACATATATCTTTTTTTCACACTGACCAAAGTATTGTTTGCGAATACGAGAATGTCAAGTAAAATTCAAATTGACCTTGAAAAAATTGATTAGCCAATTAAGAAGCAGAAATAGTATCACTAATAATCATATTTTCATTTACAATAAACAAAAGTAACATTTAAATAAATGAAGTTTCAGTTAACTGATAAAAATGTAGTTATTTTATTAAGCAACATTGTTAAATAAATTCTCGATGACTTTTTTCATATAAGCAATATATCAATTGCGCAAATAAATATTATATACAATATTTTATATATAAAATAAATTATACACTAGCCTTCAACAAAAACTCCCATGTTCATTATTTTAATTAATGATTTACCAAAAACAAATCGTATTGGAAGACAAAACAAATTCTTAACGAGATTGATTGACAGTAATTAGGAAACAGTCGAATTAATTAATCCCTCATTAAAATACTTTATTTCAGGCGTATAAAATTTTCACATTATCCGTCTATTTACAATTCTAACTACAGTCTATAGCGTTGTTTAGTTTAGTTCGAATTAGTACCTCAAGATAAAATGTATAATTAGAAGTAAAGACAAAAATTATGCATATGAATAAAATTGAAATCCCTTGGTGCATTTATTTCGTTTTTATGGAGAATATTGATTTAATTGAATATTATGTCTAATTATTATTATTTCTTTTTGATATACAGTTTCTTAACACTTATATGGTATATGTACTTAGGTTTTAGTATATTATACAGGGACCCGATTTTATTTCGCATATACTTTTACGGTGAATATATGATTAAAGGTACAACGTATTTGGCATTTTTTTCCAGTATTTTATGTACATGTATACCGTAAAAGTTTCAGATGAAAGAAATATTTAAAATTTTAAGTGGTCATTGGATTATTTAAATAATATAAAGGCTCGTACTTTATGTATATATATTGCATACTAAATTTTTTTTAAGAATAAATATATAATCCACAGTAAATTTAGTTGTAATTTATATATATTTTACACAAAACATATTTTAAGCAGCATATATAACATCACGAAAACTTATCACAGATTAAGAAAAATTTTAACAACTGATTAATACAAAGCAACCTAAAAAACATACTTAAAAAGTTCAATTGAAATTGTAAATAATAAATAATCAAAATATATACTACCACTTCTGTTCCGCGCACCTGATTACTTCGGAACTTATAATAATAATCAAAGATGAGTATTGCATAAATATTGTTAAGTATATTATATTATATGACAAGGACATAAAATTAATATGGCATAGGTTTATTCCTCGAGGAAAATACATTAAAAAAAAGTTAGAACAATTATATAACACAAAATACATTTTACAAAATAATATAGTCTAAATTTTGGCAATTGACGTCCTATGTTTCACGTTGTTATATAATTAAAGGATATATACCATACTATATTTCTTTTTTTCGTTGTTTGCTCATTAGTGTTCGCACTCGCTTTAAATTTGTAATAGTGATCTCATCATTAGGCTTCAACTGCAAAGCCCGTCGATATGAAGAGGCGGCTGCCACGTATTTCCCATTAAGATGCAAGATTGCACCCAGATTCGAGTGATACTCTGCATCCTGTAATAAATGATACATTATAAAAAAGTTCTTTATTTGTATAATAGAAGAAATAAAATATATATCGTTCGAGTCTTTTCCTTTTCATAATAAATAATATGATTCTATATTTATATTAAGTATTATTAGACATGTTTTACTATCATACGATAAATATGATTAATTGTCTACTTATGAAATCGCACTAAGTACAACTGAGTGTGTTTTAAATATATCAGTAGTAAAAGTGCTTTCCGAGACACAGGATTATAACCACTGCCAGGCTCCGATCTCCAACTGAGTTTTCTTGACAGAACAAAATTTCCAAGAGTCGGATCTGTAACCTTAGATGCTAGAACGGCATTAATTTGTATGAATATAATCTCGTATAGATTATTCGAGTAAAATTATATTTGGTGTCTAGTTTATTTTTTGTCATTAATTTTGTTTTCTATTTGTTTTTTACACATTTTCAATAAATTGCCTTTTGTTACTCCTTTCTCGGGAAAGAAAAAACCTTGGATATAAGCAATATCCATTTGTAACCACTATTATATTTTAATATCAAATGCAAACCTTAAGAGGTCTTAATGACACATACCTCTGGACTTAATTCTACTGCTCGCGCGTACCACCGCTCCGCTGAGCGGCAACGTCGCGCGTCTCTCAACGCACGCGCCGCGGTTGCCGCGCGTACACTGTCTTTCGGTGACAATCGAGCCGCCTCTACAAGCTGCTCAGCGGATTCGCGTAGTCGCCGTTGCGATCTCAAAAACATGCCTAATTAAGGACAAATAAATTATTTATAAGAACGGCAGTAATCGTTTCATTATTATTTTGTAAGTAATATTTCTTTTTGTTTTCTTCAGTGTTGTGTTGATTTTTATTATTTATTATAGGCATTATATATAAAAAAACCCAGTAGCTACTATGTGAATCTTAATCGATGATTGCAAGTTCAAGCCGGGGTAACTACAGAGTTAGGATTTTAGGATGCTTATCACATTAATGTGGGATGAAAATCTGCCATATGTATCCACCTACCCGCATAGAGCAGAGCGGTAGAATAAGCTCCGAACATTCTCCTTAAGAGGCAGTGGGATATTTACAGACTGTTGCATAATATTACATCAAAATATTACTGTCCATGATCTCATAATTCATATCATCATTGGCTAAGGACAAATTAATAAATAACTAAATAAGTTATTGTTTTATGTAAATTATTCTTACCGAACTTGTCTCGAACTAATGGGTCAGAAGGTGCTATTGAGAGTGCTTTTTTGAACCAAAGTTCTGCCTCCGTACTTCTGCTTTCCTGTATAAAAGAATTCTAATTACCAAAAAAATGACAATTGATTTGCTATCCTTTACCTGCTTATTTTAAAAACACTGATTACAGTTAGATTACAGACTACAAAGCAATAGATAGACCAATAAGCGTTCAGTACTTAGTCTGATTAGCAAATCTAAATTTAAACAGAGTTTAACATTAAACTAAATATTTCAAAATTAATGAAAATACAACAACGCTTACATTTCTAGCGAGCATCTGTGCGAGAGTGATGTATGTTTCCACATGATTCGGAGCCAGAGCCAAAGCGGATAGAATGCTGTGTTCAGCCTGCGGCCATTGATGCAACTGCATATATATTTCACTCGCCATTGACAGCACGTTCTAGGTTACAAAAAGAAAATCAAATGCTTCAAACAGTATGAATCTGGAAGACTTCAAAATGCTAATTAAGCTTTGTACATTTAGTTTTTTTTATTTTACTTAAACTTTTGTTATATTAAAATAGCCGTAAAATTTTCTGGCTTCAAGCCAGAACAACGATTTCAATAGAACATACGTGTCGCGTCCAGCCGACTATTGGCGCATTCGTGTCGGGTAATATTTGCAGGGCATCCTTATACGCCGAAAGTGCTTTTTGCCAGTGCCCTCTCTGCGTATGTAGGGATGCCAGTTGAACCAACGCAGATACGCGAGCAGCTTCATGCTCGCGCCTATCCCGAACGCGCACGCCCTCAGCACGAGCTCCAGCTCGCAATGCACTTGCCGCTTCAGCCAGTTGCCCATCCGCCATTAATGATGTACCGAGATTCACGTATGCCACTAAAAGTTATATTATTATTATTAAATATTTTTAGAAAAAAAATATCTGTTTTACCAATTTTATAAAAAAACTAACTAACTATTCGAATGAAGTTCTAAAACAAATATTTTGGTACGTAAAAAAACATACAGTACATTATGTAAGGTATTCATACTTACAAGCCATGGAAGGTCGAAAATAAATTGCCCTTTCGAAACTTTTGATAGCTTCTCCGTATCGCCTTTGGTTTTGATGTAAAATTCCCCTAAAACAACGGAACGAATAAATTGAGGCTTTCGTATTTAGATGATTTGTTAATTAAGTGACTATTAACGAAATTCTTATCTTTTTGTAAGTTAGTTATTTCAATCTAATTCTGATATATATTAATTATGTGTATAAGAAAATGTCCTGGCTGTATATCTACTGACAGGAATTCAATGCATCACTGAAAAGTAAAAATTAAAAATTAACTTTTTTAAACTATAAGTCTAAAAAAGCTATTTTATGGAAAGCGCCTTTGTCTTCAAAGATAAATAAACAATAATAGTTTTAACACGTTTTTGAGATTAGACTAACCCGACGCTCTAAAAAAACTCTTATAATATATTATTTTATTCCATATAAATTTATGAATACATCAATGCCTTTCGATGATATTTGAGCTCAAATAAATAATTAATAATAAGTTTTCTCATTATATTTGCTTCGTCATTACTTCACTTATCACACATAAAACTAATATATCAATAAAAATGAAAACAAGCGATTAAAATACATCAACATTGTAGACCACCTTGATCGATTATTATTTATAATTACTACTGCATGTACGCTATTTATCCTGTATCTATTATATCTTATCGTGATAAATTCTAATTTTAAAACCATTATTTATTATAAGCTTTAATTGAACTATACAATTTTTTGTAATAATATATTTGCTTTATAATTATTATTATAATAAAAAATATATTTAGATGTAAAGGCTAGCAAAATAATTTCTTAGTTTAGCGTATTTCTATTATGACTGCTTCCAACTGTTGGTTGGTTGGTGTGTACACTCCCGTACCTTGGCCACGTAAAGCCGTTGGTCCTGCACCTGAATTCTTTCCAGTCGTGTCGGATTGCCGCCCCATTGGGTTATGAGAGTTAAGGAATAGAGAGTGCACCTGTGTTTGCGCATACACTTGTGCACTATAATAACTCTTGTGCAGTTGGCTAATCTCTCTTGAGATTGGCCACCATGGCCGAAATCGAATCGAAATCGAAGTCTGCACTATTCGGTGTATATTGGTCTGGACTATTCTTTTTATTATTATTGTAAATTTAGATATAGCTTAAAAATATAGTATATACATACATAAACATTGAGCTATAATTATATTCAAAATCACTGTCAGAATTCCTACCTTACTTTTTCATATAATTTCAAAAGGTAATAAGAAAAATATAAAATCATTATCAAATAAGAAAAAACACAAATTCAAAGGAGCCAATATCAAACAAAAACGACCGTCACACAAAAACAGTAAATTTACCAAAAAAGTAAATTTAAAACACAAAATTAAAATAAAAACTTTAATAATTGTAGTTCTAACGATCATAATTACTCATGTCCGCACTAACAACGTTGTATAATAGCGATTTAATCACCATCATCATTCCTAAAGTAAAAATACAGCTACACAAAAAACATACAACTGATACAACATTTACATATTAGTAACGTGATTGTATAAACAACGAATCTCTCATGAAGTGACGTTAGCATCCACATAGGCAATCTCCTAACGAAGCGTTTATACTTATAGTTATTAAGTGTCATATTTATTTTTCTAAAATACGTAGGCTAACAGGCAAATGGACCCCCTGATGATCAGTGGTCACCACCTGGGCCCGTTTGTGCCTGTAGATACCCTGCTACTCACATTTAAACCGAATCACAACTAAATATTGCTATTTGGCAGTAGAATATGTCATGAGTGGGGGGGTGCCTACTCAAAATGGCTTATAAAAGTATGAACTTACATATGTAGGTACCACCAAGCCATGTACAATGATTGTACACCATGTAGATTCAATTATTTTTCAACATTCAAAATGAATGCAAAAGGTACAAATTATTCCATAAAAATATAAAAAAATGTAATTTATTTCGATGCCAACCCATTCATAATATAACATGACATATACATATATTCATAATATAATATAACATAATCATGACATATTCTACTGCCAAATTCAAAAACGAGACACATTCTATTTATAAAAATCATATTAAAAATCTCCTATCTCGTCTGCACGAAATAAAATCAACTTTAAATAATAATCATTCGTAATTCCATATCTTATTAAGCTGTTGCCTAGTGTCATATAAAAAAAATAATGTTAATAAAATAATGTACGTTCCGTTTTATCAGTCTTCGTAATTACCGACGAGCAAAAACCGCAGCAGATTCTGTATGTGAGCAATTTAAACACGACAGCCTGTCATTTGTTTGGTCTGATAAAAAACGTACTTTAATAATACATAGATGCGACGGTGCAATATGCCTGCATGAATAATGCAAGTCTACTGGGTCGAGGCAACGTGGGCTTAGCGTACACTAATGAGAGGCGTCCCTCCCTGGCCATTGTACCCCACCGACATCAGCAATAATTTGTTACTAATTCCCCTTTAATTATAGTGATGTTCTCTTAGCTGTATTGTATTCGATATTGAATAAATACGTTAATTTGATTTCAATGGATATTTTTATAATATAAGTCAGATTTAATTAAATCGTTAGTTTCAATATTGTTATAAATAAGTCGATCTGTCAAAGGGAATATCATAATTAATTTAATTAAACAGTGTTTGACTATTTAGTGAAAACGAAAGCGTAAAAGCATTTTCATGTTCACAATAATAAATGTATTTAAGTTAATAAAATGTATTGCAATATAGTATGCATGCATACTCTATTTAGTAACTCTGTTTTTTAATTTATCTGTCACAACACAAACATTTTGAATAAGAGTTTAATGAATGAAAAGAGCAAAGTAATTTTATACTAACGAGAGTTTATTTCTATAAATTAATGTTTTCAATTCTGGTTTCTGCAACCAAAAAATTGGACAAAATGTAACATATACTCTTGCTCATCCTTAAATGAGCCGAGAGAGCTCAGTAGATAGAACACACATGGAATATCCATGGAACCGAAAATCGCAAGTTCCAATTCAGACAAAAATCAAAAACTTTTCAGGTGGATGTGTGTGTGTGTGGATTTTTTACAGCAGCATTTGGGCAGCTTTAGCCCAGTTGTGGGACATTTACAGACTAACACTTAAGATGTAACATAATATTTTTCAATTACACTTATATTTTTCAATTACAAATTTCATTTAACAACTCTAGCATGGCGACCTTTAAGTCTAACTATAATTAATATAAAGCACGGTATTATGACTCATAACAATCGCCTCCATTACTAAAACTGTAGCGATTTCTTAATGTTAACGATGCATTAATATTAATGGCGCTGACAAATTATTTGTTTGATGAGGGACGTTTGAACACAAACTCGGCGGATGAATTGAAAGTAATTTATGCACCGAAAGCTCACGAAAGAGCTCGGATGCTTCCGTCGGGCGCCATACACAAAGTCGCGCAATATTAACATTCTGTTATTCAAAATGTGACAAATAGTAAATTTAATTTATGTTTACCTTATAATTAACATCCAAAGCATCAGAATATTACTAATTTGAAACATTTCTCGTTATAGTTTATGTTGTGCAATTTTGTTTTAGGTATGTTTATTGAAATTTGATTTCATAGACGATGTGCTTGTAAATTTGAAAAATTATTTATAATCGGTTGTTGAGTTGATAAAAAGCTATTGCAATTAAACAAATTTTAATTGATGATAATCATTTATAATATTATGAGCGTGCCTAAATCCAACAAAATTTCATATTTCAGATTTTTGGCTGGCTTTGACGTGTTCTTAAGAAATAATTAATATACGTTTAGGGAACGTATGACGTGTAACATATATGTATTTTCATAAAAAGAAATTGTGCCAAAATCTTTGTATCGTTATAATAATACAACGAAAGCGATTTATAAAAATACTTGATATCAATCCCAGGTAATGTGTAAATATAATTAACTATCAAGTTTTTATCTCAATCAAAATTATAAAGAGTATAAATAAAAGAAAATCGAAAAAATCAAGAATCTCATTTAGTTTTTCTGAAAGAGATTTCGTGAGTTTTTCGATCGAGAAGTATTTATTCCCATATATTTTGATCAAACTCAGCTTGCCAGTAGTAGTACCCACTCTTAAAATGAAATAGATCATTTTCTTTATATCATGTAGTTAAAGATTGTTGCTCGATTGCTGCTAGTGATTTGATTATCATAATTCCTATGTTAGTAAAAACTGTACTGGACCTGCAATTATTCAAGAGTTTGAACTAAACAAGAATTGCAGGTCCGGAACATTGGCAATGGAAAATGTTTCTTTTAATTTTATGTCTGTCTATATTTAAACCTCTCTGTATTCTTTGCAAAGACGCTCTATTAAATATTGTGGGAAAAACTTTGTCTGAACTTTATTATTTACTAGAACTGTTAAATCATAAGCTCACTGATTATACACTCATAAGGTAAACTATTAAACAACAGATACTTTAACTCACATGAACGTGACAAAACTCGAACCCATCGTATGTTGATTTTACACTAAATACGAATATATTAATTAAGTCGTCTAGCATTTTAGACTATTCTATTTGTTTATTTTAAGCGCTGAGAAAATATTTTTTTATATTAAGCAATATTTTCTCTTAACCTAATTAACTTAGAGTTATTTTTTATTTTTTTTTTTTATATCGCCGGGAGGGCAAATGACTCTACTCCACCTGATGGTAAGTGGTAGTAGAGTCCAAACGCGACGACGGCCAGTACAGACGGGAAAAACGTTCTGCACTAGCCGCCTTCGCCTTGCCGGCCCGCAAGATGCCTCTTCACGCCTCGTTTGAAGGAACCCGGGTTGTAAGAGGAGGGGAATACGTGAGCTGGTAAGGAATTCCATTTTTTGGAAGTGCGACAAAGAAAGGAGTTGCCAAATTTCTTTGTTCGCGATGGAATTGATGTCACAGTTAGGCGGTGACATCGAGAACCAGCTCGCGTGGACTTAAGAAGGAAGGGGGAAGCAGGAATTAGAGAGAATAATTCCTCAGAGCACTCGCCGTGATACAGTCGATAGAAAGCGCTCAGTGCTGCTATCTCACGACGCAATTGTAAAGGTTCAAGGGTGTTTGTGACCTTTACGTCGCCAATAATGCGTACGGCACGTCGCTGCAACCGGTCCAAGGCCTCAAGTAGGTACTTAGCGGAGCCATCCCAAAGGTGCGAGCAATATTCCACGCAAGACCGTACCTGTGTTTTGTACAGCAGGCACAGTTGTTGTGGCGTGAAAAAGCGCCGCACCTTGTTCAGAACTCCGAGTTTCCGTGAAGCTGTTTTTATAACAGCCTCGATGTAATCCCTTGGACTAAGGTCGCAGCGAACGTCAATCCCCAGCATGGCGATTTTGCTTTGCATCACCAGCGGAGTACCACAGAGGGAGGGAAGAGGGGAAAATGTTGACTTTTTCGCCGTGAGAGCGCATACCTGTGTTTTCTTGGCATTAAACTCAACAAGATTATCAGAGCCCCATTTGGCGATGAGATCTAACGTCCTATCGAGTTCAATGACAAGATTCTCCCGCCTCTCCTCAGTTTCCGCCCGCCCAGCCACTGCGCGTCCGTGGTATCCACCATGCACTGTACTATCATCTGCATAGCAATGTATGTTCCCAAGGGAGAGCATATCATTGATATGCAAAAGAAAGAGTGTGGGAGATAGCACAGATCCCTGGGGGACCCCAGCATTCACTACATAGAATTGTGAAGCGCAACCATCTACTAAAACACGAAGGCTACGCTTGTGTAGGAAGCTGGCAATCCAGGTGCATAGCTGAGCAGGCAGACCATATGCCGGTAGCTTGGAGAGAAGACTTCTGTGCCTGACCCTGTCGAAAGCCTTGGAGATATCGAGGCTGACAGCCAACGATTCTCCATGCTTGTCGATAGCTTCACCCCAGAGGTGTGTTACGTACGCTAGAAGATCACCTGTGGACCGTTTTGGTCGAAACCCGTACTGACGATCATTAATTAGACAGTGATCTTCTAGGTAATGGATCAGTTGGTTGTTTAAAATCCGTTCCATCACCTTACAAAGTACTGAGGTGATAGCTATTGGCCGATAATTTGCCGGGTCAGACCGATCCCCTTTTTTGGGAACCGCTTGCACATTAGCTCTTCTCCAAGCCTCCGGCACACTTCCCGAAGAGAGAGAAAGTTGGAACAGGCGCGTTAACACAGGAGACAGCTCCGCTGCGCACTTCTTCAGCACTATGGCTGGTATTCCATCGGGACCGCTAGCTTTCCGTACATCAAGTGATTGCAGCTCCGCACGCACATCACGTTGCCTGATTTTAATGTCAGGCATCGTATGGCCACATGCAGGTGGCAGTGCACTACAATCATCGATGACGGAATTGTCGGCAAAGAGTTTAGCCAGGAGATCAGCTTGCTCTTGCGGACTGTGAGCTAGCGATCCGTCCGGATTTCTGAGCGGTGGCAGCGAAGGTTGGCAGAAATTATTTTGCACAGACTTGGTCAGACGCCAGAAGCTACGGGAGCCCCTAGGATGCGAAACAAGGTCATGACCAATCTGTACAATGCGCTGTGCATCCGCTCTCGTGTATGCCTTTCTACAGGACTTGGAATTTTTATTATAGTTTGCTTTCAGTGAGTCAATGTTAGATGCCCCGCTAATGCAGCCGTTGATCCACTTGCGATATGCCGCCTGCTTAGCTGATACAGCATCGGCACATTCACGAGTGAACCAACGGTTACGCGTACTCCTACTGACGAGATCTGAGCTAGGAATGTAGTATTCCATTCCCAGCATGATCTCGCCAGCAACAGCAGCGGCACTAGCTGTCGGGTCATTCCCACTGAAGCAACGTTCCTTCCAAGGGACCGACGCATAGTAATCGCGCATACCGTCCCAATCCGCCGACTTATAGTGCCAAACGCGACGTTTGCATACCGCTAGTGGCGGCAGCTTGGCCTGTGGCACTCTGGTAGAAATAAGGCTGTGATCCGAAGAGCCAAGAGGAGCCTGAACCACAACCTGATATTCCACCGGGTGAGAAGTCAGCAGAAGGTCCAGTAGAGAAGGTGCTTGCCCATCAATGTCTGGGATCCTGGTGGGCTGATCAACCAGTTGGGTCAAGTCATGTGTGAGAGCAAAAGCATGAGCAGTCCTTCCAGCATGGTCAGTTTTGAGGGATTTCAACCAGGATTCGTGGTGAGCATTAAAATCCCCCAAAAACACCAATTCCGTGTTAGGAAATTGCTCTTGCGCAGCATCTGCCACCCGACTAAGATGGTCAAATAATCGGCTTGTCTCCAAGTCACCATTGTGGGATCTGTAGAGGCACACGTAGACTCGGCTCTGACGAACCAGGTCCACACGTACCACCAACATGGAGAAGGAGGGGTCCTCCAAGCAGCGCAGTCGGTGACAGCAAACATCCGTCCTGACGAACAAGCATACTCCGGCTTTCGCTTTGAAGGATTCTTCAAGCGTGTAGCCGGGATAATTAAGGCAGCTGGTATCGGCAGGACGGAGTATTTGTGTCTCCGTGAGAAACAACATTGCTGGCCGTGCTGTCTCGAGATGGTGGTGGACAGCGTTGAGGTTAGTGTGGAGTCCTCGGATGTTAGAGAACTCGACCTCAAACAGCGAGGGTATGGTGGGGGTGAGCACCGCTGTACGACCGTTATTTCTTTTTTGTTGCGCCATTTGGGAGAAATTAAATGGAAAAGAGACGTGAAGCGAGCGATGTATTGCCACGATAGGGATGGGCAAAGTGTGGAGGCGTGTTTCCCCAAGTGGTTGCCAAAAGGAAAAATACACTGACCCGCCGGACGGAAGGGCCCCCGAACCCCCCCGGAAGTGGCCGCCGGGACCCCACCTACCGGTCACCAACCGGCACGACGGTCCACCCCGAGATTATGCGTGGCCTGGTGGGGCAGCCTCACGAGCTGGTTAGGCACGCTCGGGCCCCTGTACTATGCCACGGGCGGCCAGCGGAACAGCCGTTTCTTTGGGTCTCCCTGACCGGCAGGTCAATACAGTTTCCCCCGGCATTGGTTCAACAGCCGTCTCCAACCGGACCAACACCCATCGCGGCAATACTCGCTCGGGCTCTGGCTGTACGCTGGCTGACCTCGAAACGCGGCTGCAAGCCACTTCACGAGTTTTTCACCATGCGTACGGTGGTAACAAGCCAGGCGGATGTTAGCATCCTACCACCAGATGAGCAGATGGTCGCTCAGATATCCCTTAGTCGCCTCTTACGACACCCATGGGAAAGAGAGGGGCAGTGAAATGTATTCTTTCTCCGTCACTGCACGGATAAAAGTTTTAAGCATTAATTAGTTAATTTTTTTAAGCATTGGGTAAAATATAGCCCAGAAGTCAAGATCTTGCGACTTTAACATTGCTGTCAATTCCGTACTCAATTAAACTATTGCTGCTTAACATAATTTTAAAATAACTAGTTTTTTCTCTAAGTGGAAATTAAAAAATTACCAATTTCAATAAGAGAATTGACTAAGCAAGAAATTTAACCATCTATAATAAATATTATAATGCAACCTCAATGTATGCGCATATGCATACTAAGCGGTATTGATTATTCTGCTACACATTTTTAAAAATCAAGAGAAAACAAAAAATAAAGATCTGGAAAATGGCAACTACTGAGCTTCGTCCTAGTTCTTCGTAGTTTAGAGCGTAGTTTAACATGAAATATCCTTTAATATGATAGTGTAAGACTCTCAAAGAGCCTACTATAAAGTGTATTTTAAATAATACACTCATAGTTATTTATTAAGAATAAGATATGTACTAATTCCTCATAAATTACTTTGAGTGTATTATTCTATAATCCTAAAAGTATGTTATTCAAGAGTATATTCGTTATTATATTATTTCCATTCAATATCAAAACGACAAAATGTAATCTCGCTTAGAATTTCCATTATTTCCTCATTCACTACCTATATTGTTTCTATTCCGAGCTTCAATTCCATAAGTCCCAACTGTTTTTAGACGCAGAAGTTTCGACAAGTTCTGTACTATTATTTGAACATCTGTAGTCACGTTAAAGGCGAACGGGCTCAAATATAGAATCAACTTAGAGTCTGCTCTTACATCAAATTACCGTACCGAGACAACTTTGACTGAACCTGTGAACTTTCAAGTAAAATTTAAAAAGGAAAAACTATCCATCAATTTCTTCTCGATACTCATCTGCAAATTAAGAAAACATTCGTTTGCGTTTAGCAATCATGCTATGCATTTTAAAAAGTACATATTTTAAGTGATGTTTCGTATGAAGTTGTTTATTTATAAGCTTTCAAAACACACCAACTCACTTGCGTTTTATGATGATTATGTGGTATGCCACAATCTAACAACTTCAAGCGTTGTCGGCTTCCCTTAAATTATAAGACGAACGGATACCATAGTCGTATATCTAGGCGTCAATGTTACAGCCTACTAGGTTTATAGTGTAGCTAAAAGGTTTAAATAAAAAAAAATCCTATATAAAAAAGATCTACATATAAGTTAACAATATATTAATAAATATACCAATTTAAATAAATAAACTAGTAACTTTAAATAGTGAATGCAAACATTAAAACCCACGATATCAAGCCCTACAGCTAGCAAATACGTTCAAACCAAATTGTTTTGCAAACAAACGATATGCAAAATACCTCGCAAGTGTTGTCACGAGTCTAGCTGGCGAGAATGTTAAATATGTGTGTGTGAGCAAACATGAGTTTAATCTACGCCTTATCGCCGTCGGGACACGCTACCACTTTCGCTACTACGCTTGCCTCGCCTCATTTTCTACTACCTACAATTTACACATGTGCGCTATTGCCTGTACACATACAAATACATTCACTAGATACGTATGCACGACTGTACCAAGTTCGGTATATGACTATAAGTACTTCCATTTCCTCTTAATGGAAACGGTGTCGAGTGAATATGGATTTGCAGAGCTAGTAATGGAATTTATCCATTGAATATTTACATAATACAGATTTTCAACAAACGAATCAAAATGATATCTTGTTTGAAGTTATAACTTAATATAGTCTATGATTAATCTATAAAATTAAGCTATTATAATATGAATAATAAAATAAGTATTTTTGATTTAATTATATACTAAATAAGATTTAAAATAAATGTCTATTCATCATGTTAACAGCTTACACAGATCAAACACTATTGATAACATGTTCTCTGTCTGCACTTAACAGTGTAACCCCGGCCTTCCGTGCATAAATCTGGAGACACGTACGTGCTCAAGTGATTTCTTACCGCCAGAAATGGAATAATCTAATCTTTTGTATAAAATCACAGCTTAATCTTCTTTTCCCATTTGCGTAAGTTCATGTAATAGAATGTATTCACTGAATTATTTTATACTTTATAGCGATTCTACTTGGTAATATAGTAATTATTTTAATTAGTAAATACTTTACTGTACAATTTTTTTTTTTATAGAATAGTTAGGCGAACGAGCTTTTGGGCCTCCTGACGGTAAGTGGTAACGCCCATAGACATTAACCGTAACAGCCTGTGAATGTCCCACTGCTGGGCTAAAGGCCTCCTCTCCTCTTTTTGAGGAGAAGGTTTGGAGCTTATTCCACCACGCTGCTCCTATGCGGGTTGGTAGAATTCACATGTGGCAGAATTTCAGTGAAATTAGACACATGCAGGTTTCCTCACGATGTTTTCCTTCACCGTAAAGCACGACATGAATTATAATCACAAATTAAGCACATGAAAATTCAGTGGTGCTTGCCCGGGTTTGAACCCACGATCATCGGTTAAGATTCACGCGTTCTTACCACAGGGCCATCTCGGCTATTATATTATATTATTATATTAATATATTATTAATAATATATAATATATTATTAATTTATTATTAATATATTATTAATAATATAATTAATATATTATATTATTATATTATATATAGACATTAACATTGTAAGAAATGTTAACCATCGCTTACATCGCTAATGCGCCAGCAACCTTGGTAACATGCATACTTAGTTTGGCTTAAGTTTCCCTGGTAATGCTTAAGCAGGTGAATTGGATCCCTATCGTGATCTCGTGAACGATCTCCTTCTGACCGATTTTAGCTACGGTGGCCAATTTCAAGAGAGACTAGTCAACTGACAGCACCTCAATGTCAGAGTCCCAAAAAGTATAGATACATTATTTTCTATATAGAGGACAACTTTTATTCGATTATAAGTTTGTGCACGAATACAAATACACTCTCTATTCCTTTTTCTTTCACAATCCAATGGAGAGGGGGAGGACAGCCTTACAGGACTGGCAAGATCAGATGTAATACTAACGACTTCTTACGTGATTTCAAGACTGTAAAAACTGCCAAGTTCTAACCTCCGGGCTGAAACTGGAAATGTCTCGGCAGAAAATTCAATAACTGCTTAATACCCAACCTTTGAACCCAAGATTTGAACCCAGGTCCTCGGGATCTGCGGCCTTTTTATTCATTGTTAGTGTTTTATTTATGCTCATAGAGATACATACGATCCACTCCTTACTTATTCTACCTTCAAATCTCAAAATGATGTGCTGCTTGCTTATTTGATACGTGAGCCAGTGTAGTTACAGATTACAAGACATAAAATCTTACATCCTATGGTTAGCAGCCCATTGACAGCGTAAGAAGTGTTTTTTTTCTCTGTATGGCCTGTTTCTATTGACTAGTGACGTAACCACTTACCATCAGATATGTTAAATGATAGATTGCCTTCCCATTTAATAATTAGAAAGAAACATACGGTATGCCGTTCATCATGATGAATAGAATGTTAAGATGCTTGGATAATTATAGTTACATAATTTATTGCATCCGTAACAGCCTGCGAATATCCCACTGCTGGGCTAAAAGCCTTCTCTCCCCTTTTTTGAGGAGAAGGTTTGGAGCTTATTCCACCACGCTACTCTAGTGCGGGTTGGTTGAATAAACATGTGGCAGAATTTCAGTAAAGTCAGACACATGCAGGTTTCCTCACAATGTTTTCCTTCACCGTAAAGCACAAGATGAATTATAATCACAAATAAAGCACATGAAAATTAAATAGTGCCTGCCCGGGTTTGTCGGTTAACATTCACGTGTTCCTACCACTGGGTCATCTCGGCTTACCATTTATTGCATAAATAAAATTAATCACACAAAAGGACTTAACGCTACTGCAATCTTTTTCAGCTAACCTCAAAGAATACACGAAAGGTTGTTAATAGGTATGCCAATTACAAGTTAAATAATAATAATAATAACAAATCATTTTAATTCTTTATACATAAACATATATATTGTATGATGATAACAATGCCCTACTGACCGATTTCAACCACGGTGGCTAAACTGAAGGGAGGCACGAGAATGTCCACACTTACCAGACGCTGGGCAATCAGTTTCTGTTGATTGACCGACTTTGGGTTTGACTTTATATCAAGGCTATTGCCTAGATATAAATGTAAATATTCATACCATATTCATATTTACGAGTACTATTAATAACTAATTTTGAAAAATGCAATGGAACAGATATTTAAAGGCGATGTGAGACGAATTTGATAATTTTATAGATAAAATTTTATGTTTTTCTATTTAAATATTTGAATTTAATTTTATTATTTTGTAAAGTAGAAGTATTAAAAGGTTAATATTGAGTTATAATGTATTCGAAATAAATGATAAATCTCATAAAGTATAATTGGAAAACCGAGCACACCGAAACTACCGTTGCCCAAACCATAATCCGTAAACTGTTAAACATGAAAGCAATTTTATTAAGCAATATAATTTTCTTTTTTCAATTACATTTAACTTTCAAACGATCAGTGGGAACATAAACAAAACGAAAAAATATATATATCATACACCTTCGTTAAAAAGTAAAGCTTTTTAGTTGTTTATAATATATGAAATTTCATTTTGTCAGACAAGCGCTACGCGTATCGAATTGATTATAATTATTTCGTTTCCTTTTTTAAAAGCCGAACTACTAAAGTAATGAAGTAAAAATATATAAAACCTTCAATTAAATTCTTTCATGACTGTCGTATTTAAAAAGAGTCAAATACGTAAATTTTGTGAATATTTTAATAACACATCTTAAATATTAAAATTAATTATTCCCGTCATACTCGTAAATGTATTAATACGTTAACATTGAAAACGATCATAAAAAAAACTTACATTTTTAGTATACGTATTATTTCTGTTACTTGGTTATATAAGATGGATGCTGTGGTTTCCTATAATTGAGGGAGCACACAGACATATAACTCACGTAACGTGTGATTTAAGCTTGTGATGTGTATTCCTTGTTGAAAATCCTCAATCAATCAATCAACAGCCAATCGTTGTCCACTGCTGAAAATAGGCCTCTCCCAAGGTGCGCCAAAGCTCCCTGTCCTCCGCCTTCCGCATCCAGTTGGTGCCCGCCACCTTCTTAAGGTCGTCGGTCCACTTGGCTGGAGGGCGCCCTACGCTGCGCTTGCCGATTCGCGGTCTCCATTGTAGGACTCGTCTGCTCCAACGGCCATCGGTCCTACGACATACGTGACCAGCCCACTGCCACTTCAGCCTACTAATTTTGCAAGCTATGTCGGTGAATCCGGTTCTTTTCCGGATAATCTCATTTCTTATCTTATCCTTCAAAGATACTCCGAGCATAGCTCGCTCCATAGCACGATGAGCGACTTTGAATTTGTGGACTAGTCCCGCAGTTAGTGTCCACGTTTCGGCGCCGTATGTCATGGCAGGTAAGACGCAGGAAGATCTGTCCTAGGTAGGTATATTCACTAACAACTTCGAGAGGTTTCCCCTCGACGTATATCGGTCCCGGCACGACATGCCTATTGAACATGACCTTGGTCTTGTCCAAGTTTATACCGAGACCGACACACCGGGAAGACTCGCCTAGGCTACGCAGCATTTCGGTGAGTTGTTCCAGCAACTCTGCTATGGTGACGATATCGTCGGCAAATCGAAGGTGTGAGATGTACTCGCCGTTTACATTGACTCCATACTCAGTCCAATCCAGCGTCTTGAAAACGTCTTCCAACGCGTTAGTGAACAGTTTCGGGGATATTACATCCCCCTGTCTCACCCCTCTGCGCAGTTGGATCGCCTTCGTCTTACAGTCCTGGATATGGACAGTCATTGTAGTGGCGTTGTACAGATATCTCAGTACCTCGATATATCTCCAGTCGATATGACATCTCTGCAATGAGTCGAGCACTGCCCCGGTTTCGATGGAGTCGAAGGCTTTCTCGTAGTCCACAAATGCCATACACAGCGGCTGATTGTACTCTTCGGTCTTCTGCACAATCTGCCGAACAGTATGGATGTGGTCCACGTTGCTGTATCCTGATAGCAAGCCGGCTTGCTCTGGGGGCTGGAACTCGTCAAGTCGTCTGACGAGACGGTTCGTGACGACTCTTGAGAACAGCTTATACACGTGACTCCTGAGTCATGAGGGAGATCGGTCTGTACCACCTCACTCCCGCTCCACGTTTCCGGGGTCTTGCCATGTTGGATGATGGAATTAAAGAGGCTTGCTAGCTCTTTCAGGACCGGAGTCCCGCCTGCCTTAAGCAACTCTGTTGTGATTCTGTCATCTCCCGGAGCTTTGTTGTTTTTAAGCTGTTCTAGAGCCACCCTAATCTCGCCTTGGTCAACGACCGGGAGCTCCTGGGAGTAATGGCACATAAGAGGGGCGCGCTGGTCATCAATACTGATTCCCACGGGTTTATCCGATCTTGAAGAGAACAACTGCCCATAAAACCTCTCTACTTCTCCGACAATCTCAGGCCTAGAGGTAACGACCCCACCATTTTCAGTTTTAATTTTTGTCAGACGCGGCCTCCCAAAACCGATTTTGCTCAATCGCAGCCTTGATGGCACGGGTATTGGAGCGTCGGAGATCGCGTCGCGTCAGCGTTTTTATTGTTCGGTTTAAGGCCTTATCTGACAAAAACGATGGTAGTTCTCGTCGTTTTCTCATGAGCTCGAGTGTCTCAGCAGAGAGTTTTGGTGCGTTGTCTCTTCTCTGTGGTGGAAACACTTGCGGGATGTGTTTTGCAGTATTTTAACCAGCGTGTCGGTTTTCTCATCAATGCTGCTTATGGTTTCCAACGCGGTGAATTGATTTTGAAGTTCCATTTGGAACTTTTCGGAGCCTTGAGCAGCTTGAAGCATGGTAGGTCGGAGAGTAGACCTCATCATTCTCGATCTTTCGGCCTTGAAGTCGATATTTGGAGTGCTTCGAACCAAGCGGTGATCACTTCCGGTATTAAACCTGTTGATCACTGAAACATCTCTAAATATGTGCCTTTTATTCGAAATGATAAAGTCTATCTCGTTCTTTGTCACGTTATCGGGTCTTCGCCAGGTCCATCTCCTCTGAGGCTTCTTTTGAAAGTTAGAATTCATCAAAGAGAGCCCCTGCAATCTGAGAGCCCCTGAAATCCTAATAAAATTAAATTAAATAAACGAGAGAAATTAAGCTTATCTTTCGATAAGTATTAAGATGTGCAAAAATATGAAGGTCCAATTGCATCTTATTCTCCTAGGCTACTGTTAGGAGTGGAGACGACAGTAACCCAAGTGATCAGAATCAAACCTGCGACTTTTTACATCGTTAGGCGCCCCATAAACCATTGCGCTATAACGCTAAATAATATTAATAATTATCTGCGTTCAAGCTGTTGTTTTTATCTATATCTAATAGAATATACTACAAATAAACATCCATATGGGATTTGTACCCACCCGTTTGTAATTATAAGCTGTGTGAAAATGAAAATATAGGTCGAATATGTGTTTGATTTAACCTTGAAAGAAAAAAAATAAACACTTTAATTTTTTATTTAATTAATTTTAATTAAATCTTTTACATCAAAATGTGATTGAAATAAATACATGTTACAAGGTAAGCATTCTGAATTGGGATTCTGTGAACAGATTCAGATGTAGACATCATATATGTATGACACGTCTGTAATGGGAATACCTTTATAACAAGCATCACATTATTTGAACAAGCAACTCGTAATATTATGAAAACAATACGTAGGACTTGAAATAATTATCATTAATTAGATAAATTGTGAATAATTTTATTTATACCGTCACGATAAATACGTTATAAATTGTTGGACACTTTTTATAGAATAAGAAGGCGGACCAGCATATGGGCCACATGATGGTAAGTGGTCACCAACGCCCTTAGATATTGGCACTGTAAGAAATGTTAACTATCGCTTACATCGCCAATGCCCCACCAACCTTGGGACCTAAGATTTTATATCCCTTATGCCTGTAATTACACTGGCTCACTCACCCTACAAACCGGAACACAACAATACCAAGTACTGCTGTTTTACGGTAGAATATCTGATGAGTCGGTGGTACCTACCCAGACGAGCTTACACAAAGCCCTACCACCAGTTGATTATTATTATGAGTTATTAAGCAAATCAAAATAAATTTGAAGTGTAATTTTCATGTATAATAAAACTAAGACCGTTACAGAATAAAAGGAAAATATTAGGTCCTTACATATGAAATTAGCGTTTTGTCGTACTGACTTTGGTTAAGAATTTTAAAGTCAAATTAATAAATTAATTTGAGTTTTGAAAACAGTCATTCATTTGTTTTTTCCTCCGTTCTACCGTACCAGTGCTGCAGAAACAGCTCGAAGGATTAATGATGTGTACGGCGCTGGTGTCCCAAAAGAAAGCACGGTACGTTTTTGGTTTCAACGTTTTCGTTCTGGAAATTTCGACCTTCAGAACCAACCCCGTGGACGGCCGGAGACCAAAGTAGAAAATGAAGAATTAAAGGCTATTGCGGAAGCGAATCCATCACAAAGCATTTCAGAGATAGCTGCAGGCTTCGGAATAAGTGATAAAACTGTATTAATCCACTTGAAGCAAACTGGGAAAGTAAAAAAAACTTGAACGATGGGTACCTCATGAATTGAGTGAATCGAACTTGCAAACACGCGTCGACTGCTGTGTTACATTGCTCAACCGACACAATAATGAAGGGATTTTAAATCGAATCATTACTTGTTGTGAAAATTGGATACTGAACGAAAATCGGAAGCGCTCGTCGCAATGGCTGAATCCTGGAGACCCAGCCAAATCCTGCCATAAATGAAAATTGACTCAGAAAAAGTTACTTTTGAGTATTTGGTGGACTAGCGCCAGTGTCGTTCACTACTGTTTTCTAAAATCTGGCCAAACGATTACGGCAGATATCTATTGTCAGCAATTGCAAATCATGAAGGTAGAACTAGCTGCTAAACAAGGCCACTGCTGCTTTACGACAACGGAAGACCACACACTGCACAACAAACAACCACTAAGTTAGATGAGCTACAATTAGAATGTCTACGACATCCACCGTACTCCCCGGACCTTGCTCCAACAGATTACCATTTTTTCCAGAATTCCGATAACTTCTCACAAGGAAAAAAATTCAACTCCGATGCGGCAGTCCAAACCATGGGGTAAGAATCAATAAACTCTTTGAACCTTCAAAGAGTTTATTGATTCTTGCCCCATGGTTTTTTTAGTAAAGGGATCAATGAACTACCTATGAGATGACAAAAGTGCATACTTTGATTAATTAAATATATTTTACAAAAAAATTATAATTTTATATTCCTCCCGTATAAAACGCCAATTTCATATGTAAGGACCAAATAGATAGGAATTCAGACAAATCAGCTACACTGTACATGGGCTAAGTCCTCCTCTCCCTTTGAGTAGAAGATTTGGAACTTATTCTGCCACACCACTCCGGCTTGGATACATAAGTGGCCGAATTTCAATAAAATTAGGCACATGTAGGTTTTTTCATAATATTTTCCCTAATCGCGAATACGAGATGAAATATAAACACAAATTAGGCACTTGAAAATTCAGTGGTGCTCTCTGAACAGGGTTTGAACCCGCGTTTATCGGTTAATATTCACACGTTCTAACCTCTGCGGTGCGGTGGTTCTTAGCGGTGCTATTCGGTAAGAACTCATTTCATTCCTCACCTATAAAATGTTGTCTATTGACTGAATGGTGATATATTATTTAGATGCGTGTATTCTTGAAACGTTATAATTATATATATTGTTCGTCTGCGGTTTCGCGTGTAAGGTAAGGGGGGGATATGTTAATGTTTCAGGCTCGGGTTGTTGTGAAAGAGTAGCCGACGACCTTCCTCAAGGAGGTTCAAGTTTGCTTCGCATTCAATTTCCTCAAAATTGATTTAGTCTTCTTTCTAGTCATGAAAGCGTAATAGACAAACAGACTTTCGTATTTATAATATTATAGTAGATTAGCTACTTTTCTTTTGTTCTGTTGTCTTTGAAAGAGGACACAATAATTTCTTTAAATGAAGCTGGAAAAAGTAAGTGTGAAATAGTTAGCTTTCTCGTCGTGAGTCGTCAATTAGGCACTAAGGCTATTAAGCAATTTAACGAGCTCGGTCACATCGAACGATGTCCAACTAACAAACAGTTTGAGTCTTGCAGTCTTTGACACATTATCATTAAAAGACTAGACCACACCCAGACTAAGGTGATAAAAATATCTCATGCCGTGCAACGATAGTAAATAAAAAAAGCCGAATTGGGAGACTTCCCTATTTTGGAAAGACTATTAAACATTATATTAAATCCAATATATACATGAGGAAAATCTATTTTTAAATAAATTATGTAAGTTAAGTGTTCCAGTTCACTGTTCATGAAAGGCCCTTCGGCGTAGACCACAGAGGGTCATAGCGGCATAAAAAAAGCTCAATGTTCTTGAGTTAACGTTCTTAATTTGAATTGCTATTCTTTGTTTGACATAAGATGTAGTTATGCAATTGATTACATAATCAATGTTACATGTACATACATATTGTATATAAGTAGATATACAATGTGATATTTATTTACTAGTTTCATATCTACCCGCGAATTAAATGCTTGCCCTTTTATGTTTTTGGTAAGTCGTTGAAGTGTAACAAAAACAAGAGAAAACCTATTACGCTTCCTTGAAGAATTGAAGCGTTAATTGATTTGTTTTATTTTTTTATTTTCCTTCCCGATAATAATAATATATTTCATAAAATTTTATTTTATCATACTATGAATATTTTATATTCAAGTGATTCTTATAAATACTTTTGAATCATAATTTAACAGGATTCCGGCTTAGAATTTAGATAAACCTGAGAAGAACCGACAAGAAGTTCAGTAGTTACTCTTTGTCTCAAATTTAAATCTATTCATAAATAATTTTATAAATCGACTGGCAGTTGATCAGACCCTACTAAAACTTAATAACTTTTATTTATTACCACTAGACTAACGAAGCATTTAAATAAATATAGGAGGTACATAATTCAAGAGAATCTAGAAAAATAAATCATCAGAATATGAAAAAACCGGACCTATATCGTTTTTATATTGATTAACAAAAGATAAAGTTTATATAAAGCAAAGACCGTCTTGGTAGGTACCATCCACTCATAACATAGCCTACCGCCAAACAGTAATACCTAATATTGTTCTGTTCCGGATGGGAGGCCAGCGTAATCACAGCCACAAGGCACATGAAACCTTGGTTTCCAAGATTTTTATTGCATTGATTGCCAATGGATAAGGCACGGTTAATATTTCTTACGGTGCCAATGTCTATTGGTGGTGGTGACCACTTACCATCAGATGGCCTATTTGCCTGATGACCAAACCTTTACTATTGAATGTAAACCTAACAACTTCAATATCTGTAGATTCCATTGCTAATAAATTTTCCCAGTCGTAAAAAGGGAAACAACAGCGAGTATCGTAAAAACCCAGCGTGCCGGGCTTATTTGATTTTTCGAATCACATATTATTAAAGATAATATCAGAAAATACATGACTCGATTATCATGTGTAATACATAGTTATTACGTATATATGTATTAGGTCCTTACATATGAAATTAGCGTTTTGTCGTATTGACCACTTTGATCTTAAATTAATTTCCAAATTCAAATTTATAAATTTATTTAGCTGGTATATTTGAGTTTTGAAAACTCATTTGTTTTTTCCTCGTAATTTTTTTTTTTTGGCGTCGCTTATTACCGCACAATGGAAAACATGAAATATCGGTATATTTACGAGTACGAATTCTACCGTGGCACCAGTGCTGCAGAAACAGCTCGAAGAATTAATGATGTGTACGGCGTTGGTGTCGCAAAACAAAGCACGGTACGTTTTTAGTTTCAACGTTTTCGTTCTGGAAATTTTGTCCTTCAGAACCAACCCTGTGGACGGTCGGAGACCAAAGTGGAAAATAAAGAATTAAAGGCTATTGTGGAAGCGGATCCATCACAAAGCACTTCAGAGACAGCTGCAGGCTTCGGGGTAAGGATAAAACTGTATTAATCCACTTAAAGCAAATCGGGAAAGTAAAAAAATTTAAACGATGGGTACCTCATAAATTGAGTGAATCGAACTTGCTAACATGCGTCGATTGCTGTGTTACATTGCTCAACCGATACAAAAATGAAGGGATTTTAAATCAAATCATTACATCATTACTTGCTCCAACAGATTACCATTTTTTCCGGAATTCGGACAACTTCTTACAAAGAAAAAAATTCAACTCCGATGCGGCAGTCCAAACCGCCTTCAAAGAGTTTATTGATTCTCGCCCCCATGGTTTTTTTAGTAAAGGGATCAATGAACTACCTATGAGATGGCAAAAGTGCATACTTTGATTAATTAAATATATTTTACAAAAAAAAAATTAACTTTAAATCCCTCCGTACAAAATGCCAATTTCATATGTACTCAAAAATTTTCATTTTTTTTTCATTTTAGCACGCTAATTCTTTTTTCAGGACCAAGAAAGTTCAGGTCATCAATGGATATACGTGCTTTCCAAGGCTCAAAAAGAAAAAAATACATTAGTGCAATATCATTGAAGATATCGCATAACAATATATCATAAAGAGAAAAATTATATTTAGGACCATTCTTTTCGTTTTAGTGAAAAAACCTTATTATATTAATGCACCGAGCTATAGCCGATTTGGCTCAGTCGCTAGAAGATGTGAATCTTTACCGTAGATTTTGGTAAAGATTCACAGTTTCAGAGTTCAAAGCATCACTATATTGACATGTGTTGGGTGAAAATCCAACACATGTTTATTCATCAACCCGCATAGGAACAGCCAGATGGAATAACACCCAAACCCTCTCCAAAAGAAGAAAGAGACCTTTGCTTAGCAGTGGGATAGTTACTTTGTTTACATTGTAATCTAGTAAATAGTAAAGGCCTCATATGCTTGTATTGAGATAATATT
This sequence comes from Nymphalis io, assembly GCF_905147045.1. Classification (NCBI taxonomy): domain Eukaryota; kingdom Metazoa; phylum Arthropoda; class Insecta; order Lepidoptera; family Nymphalidae; genus Nymphalis; species Nymphalis io. Next base: position 6,963,228 of record NC_065897.1, read on the forward strand.
TATATTAGCAATAAATAGAATTGGAGACCGGTCCATAATTATCTTTACCTAATAGTATTTTATCTTTACCCCTGTAAATAAATTAAGAATTAAATCACAAGAAATAAGATTTGGTGATTATGTCTGGTATACATGTCTTATCCAGAACTGTTTGATATTTTTGACATTATACTTCAGCACTACTTAATGCGTCCGATCTCAAAATACTGCTCTGAATTATGTCTATAAAATTTTCTTAAGGACATAGTTTAACTACATCCCTTAAGACCAACCATTATAACGAACCTTTTCAGGTCATTTAGTACGGTAAGTCCTCATTTTAAACCATTTTCTTTGTCTGCTTTCGATAACTCTAAAGTTGTTCACGATGCATCTGATTCTACCATCACTTTAAATTTGACAATATTTTTGAAAATATCCGGTCGATTAGGAAGTTTATTATTGAACTTGAAATTTCCAAGATAGAAGCAATCAAAGCGAAATGCACTGTACGTTCATTTGCGGTACCGGTGACGTGAATTGACATTCACGCCACTGATACCGTGTATATAGTACCCCTGATATTGCGTATAAAAGGTAGTTTTAGTTTATAGTCTATTCCCTGTTAAAACGATTAATCTATAAGTGCTGTATTTTTCAGATCTTAAAGGACACCGAGTTATGTGGGAATCTTACCCACTAATACTCCAAAAATGACATGACAAAGATTCCTGAAGTTCGCGTATTGGCGGTTTTATATAATCAAAACTTTTTACTTATAAATTTAAAATCTTGCGAAATGTAACAAAATATACTTTTCCATGTATAACTAGCAAATTTAAACTTCCATGAGACTAAATAAACGAACAAGATACTCAAATAGTTTGCATCTTTTTCTTGTAGGATAATATTTTATTATAATTCTTTCTAAGATTAATACAAACATTTGTCATTTAAAAAAAACTTTTTGGATTTTTTTCGTAAATTAATTTTGATTCCCGGTGTCAAATATCGATCTCATTGTTATAAGTTATCTTTTAAATAATTATTTTATAAATGTCTAAAATATGAAATTTATATTCAAATAGTTATTGAAAATATTAGACATTATTTATCAAGCTATTAATAATTATTTTATAGTGGACTCTGTTTTAATTGTTTGAAACTTTTAAATACATTTTTGATGTTAAAATATTTAGTTTACTGTGACAATATTCATAATAAAATCCGTTAGAATTTATATCATTATTCTGAATCAAATTTAATTATTTTATGAAATAAGTATAACTTGATTCCATTCAAATTCTATTTGCAGCGCCACTTGTGAACAGAATTAAAATAATGTTTGCTTACATTAAATATTATATTACGGTTCTATGTAAATGTGACAAAATAAATATAACTTATAATAGCTGGCGCTTATTTAGCCCAAAGGCTGAGTCTTTCGGTGCAGAAAGGTAATAGTGCCAGCGTCTTGGGTACAATGCTACAGGACAATCTTTTAGACGGCGTGTTTTTACTTTAAATTTGTAATGTGTATTTTGTTCTTTTTATTTTATTTATTTATTTAACACTTTTTGCACAACATATACATAAAATGAAAGAAGTAGGAAACAATCAAAGAAAAAGAAAATAAAAAATGGTGCGCAAAGGCGGTCTTATCGCTTACAGCGATCTCTAACAGACAACCTTTGGTGAAAGAATTTTGTAAGAGAACAGGTAAGTGCATTTACATATATACCTTATTACATACATACATACCTTTCTTGGAAATGGACAAATAATAGCTTTTCAAGCGGTATTTAAAAATACTCAATGAATTCGACTGCCGAATATCTGTAGGTAGTGCATTCCAAAGTTTGATGGTTTTTGCAGTAAAAGAGTTACTGTAGGTTTGTGTTCGGCTGCAGGGGGTAACTAGTTTATTATCATCCGAAGATCGCAAGTTGTGTCGCAATATTTTAATTTTGTATTTCATAAAAATATCTGTACATAGTAAAAAAAAATTCTTAAATAAGTGATGTCAACTAAAATGATAAAAAAAAACTTATAAATCGCTATTTTATACACAAATTTGAATAAATCACTATTTTCCCAAAGATATATTAAATAAATTTTATTATAAATTTAAATCCTTTCTTACTATTTTTATATTGAATAAATAAAAAAAAATCACTTAAAATATACAAATTAGGGAAAGTTAAGTAAAGGAGGACTACGATTTTTGGTGTGACAAAAATACAGTAATAGTATCAAAATCTACATTTTAAAACCTGGCGGGTTGCTGACCATCAATTTTTTGATTTTTATCAGTTATGAGAGATCTTTACTTCTCATTTTACACATACTTTAATTAACGAGCTAAGACAAATATATTCGATTCGAGTCGAGGCGAGTTCTACGCTAGCAAAATCTATCTCCTGTGATAAATCTAATCTTGAATCCAATAATGTCTGTCCGAATTTATCTGTGACATAGTTAACACTAACATTCATCGCGGGTGGCGTGACAAAAAACAGCTAGTATAATATATATATATATACAGCTAGTATAATATATATATTATACTAGCTGTTTATTGTAATATAATGTCTTTTAAATAGTTCTCAAGATTGTTTGTCTAGGAAATGGAATAACTTTGAAGCAATACAAAGGGGAATACAAATTATTGCGGAAAAAACTTTAACCGTACGCTGTCGTGCCAGTAATTACATTGTGTGATCGTATGGCTTGATGTTAATTTGTGAAACTGCACGGAAACCCAACGCTTAGGTGGCAGAGGAGCGTATCCGATTAATTCAAGAACTCGAAGCCTCTTGAATTAATGGGCCAGCCTACTCTCCCTATTGATTGCGTCGTTTTGAACGACTTCAATATACTAAATACCGAACACTTACTAAAATTATTAAAAATACATAGATATTTTAAGAAATAATATTTGCTGTGAAAATATTTTTATAAAATATTTTAACGAATTAGAATGTTTTCCAGTCTATGTTCATCCTAGATTTCTTCTACCTAGAATATATAGAATATATTAAAAAAATGTTTTCAATAACATTACACTGGATATATTATACTGCCTAATCCGTTCTCTACGAGCTATACCTAAGAGCGGTACCTTATATTTTTGACTACCATTTACTACTAACTTTTGTTTTGACTGAACAAACGGAATTAATTAATTACTAATAGCTAGATTAATTTTAAAGTATTTACCAGCATCCTATTACCAATGTGTGTTTTATTTTTAATGAATTAGAATAGAATTTTGGGCCAACCTCACAGTTTTATTATAAAGGATTTTTCTTTCGACTGTATAATGTAGAAGCAGCCAAGATGACCTTGTGATTAGAACACGTTATTCTAGACCAAAGTTTGCAGGACCAGCCTAGGCAATGTTCATATGCTAAATTTATATTTACAATTAATAAGGAATTAAGGGGAAAACATCATTAGGAATTAAGACGGATGTATATTTACCAAATATGTATTCACCAATAAATAAAATTCAAACCTCTTCCTCAAAAGGAAAAGAGCCTTTTTTGTCTAAATTGCTCCCCTATCGTCCGACACATATAGGTCCTCTCATTGTTTTCCTTAAGCGCATAAAAAACTCAATGGCTCCTGCTCAGTTTTTATATTCACAACCTTTAGTTCATATTTAATCGAATTATGTCGCCTGAGCTACCCGACTCTAAAATATTAGTATATTTGATATAATACTACTTATCTATATCTAGTATGCGAAGCCGATTTAGACTCACAGAGAAATAGATTACGTTGCGTCGCTTGTATTATACTTACGACATATAACGTATTATTTTATTTAAAGCATTTACGGTTGAAAAATAAAATTATTCCATTAAAAAGAATCAAATTTAATATTTTATATACGCAGTTTAAATACACTTTCAGTGAATAATAATAGATTATTATTAAATAATGTATTTCATATAAAATTCTCATGTGGTCAGATGGTGACCACGGCAGATGCATATGTCGAAATGTCGTGCCATGAGAAAAAAGGTATGATTGTGGTAAAATACCGAATACAATATATATAGCCTATGGGTAATATAAATCGCGTAAATTGAAATTGTAAGAATAAAGTATGTTTAAATAACAGCAAATTTTCTTATTATATTTAACGACACTTAATTGTACATCAGTAACCAAATTGTTTTTATACGTCACCTATATGCGTCATTAAAACATCATTTATATTAGGACGCATGTAGATAGCTCTACCATTCGCTAGCAATACGAATCGTTTCTCGAATATAGTAATCGGACATAAGATTTAATAAGAGGTATAAAAAAAGTTCCTGCTGCACTCAAGTTTTTATAGAATATAAATCTTTAATGTAGGTCGTACAAAAGCTTTATTATTTGTCTTTATAAAATAAGTATAATTTAATATATTTATAAAATTTAATAGACTTTTTTTTCATCTTTGAAAACTCTATTCCTAAATTATTTTATTTTTTTAAATATGTTTCAAAAATGCTTTCGTATTTTAATTGACGCAAATAACGATTCTTTTTGTTACTATATTTCACAAAACGGAAACAAAGTAACATTTACATAATTTTAAATATAAATGAATGTAATTGATATATTTTATCATTATTATATTATAATACAACGGGTGATATTACGTTATATTCTCATTATGCATACAATTTAAATCATTCATATTTTATATACAAATATTTATAATTAAAAGAAATGCCAAAATTAAAAATATATCATATTATATTTATTGTTTTGATAATGGGACGTGTTTTCCGCCAATTTTCATAACGCGGTATGCCCATAACTCGCGCATACGTAGCGTGAAATCGAAATTTATGCGATGAATATAAATACACGCGAAAAGCACACGTCGGCTTTCTCGTATTTTCGTGTAATAAATGTTATGTTATTTATTATAATGTACTTACAGATTGTAGTGCACGTCGGCCATATTCGGTCGATGCTTTAGCGCCTTCTCGAATGCTACTTCGGCTTCGGCGAGCCTTCCTTGCGTTGTCAAAACACTACCCAAGTTTCCATACGCTGAAAGATAAGAAATATGTCAATAATGAAAAAAATACAGCTTGTAACTAAGCCATTGATTATTAGGCTAAAATATCGTCCAAAAATTATAATATCCTATTTACTTATAGAATTATCCTGAAGTATTTGGGTTTAAGAAGTTTAAGGTTTATACCCATAAAAAAATTGCTAATCTTTTAATTAATTTTATATGGGTAAAGCTTAAAGCTTAAAATATAATATTGTAAATTAACTACATTAATATTTTCACTTATTAGGGAATAATCAACAGAAACAGGAATATTCAAATGGAATGGGATTATGCTAGCATATATAGGACTATATAATGTTATTAAAACATCTTATTTATATTAATATGATATCAGATAGTCTTAGAGCTCAACATTGAAAAACAGCAGCTATTCAAATCATGCCCGCGTGGAATGGCGACAAAGATTCCTAGCAGCTTCTTTGCGTTGAATCACAATACCGATTCTCTGGGCGAAAAATGAGCCAGTCGTTTCCAGCGGAGGCAATAAGAAGGCTTGTAATATCTTGTTTAAATATTTTTACAATATTTCTCCAAGGTATAATATACATATATAAAATCAATGTCCCATTAAGATAAGATATATCTTATTTATAGTTGAATTTAACTATATATAGGCATATTTTTTCGATAAAAGTTAAGTTACAGTAATGAGAAATTTCGTCCTATGGGATTTCTGTTTTCGATATATGATAATAATATACACTTTTGTCGTAATATGTATTGAGCTCATTACAGCAAAAACTTAATTAATTATGAGCTGTACGCTTAATTGGACGGGTAAATAGGAATATTAGTTACTTTAAAATTAGGCAATCATTTTATTAAATAAAAATATTTTCCAAAAATCTCATTGTATTGATCCTTGCAAAATATAGTATGTCTGTTGTATATAATATTTCAAAATTTATTTTACTTAATTTTATAAAAGGTTAGTGAAACAATTAAATAAAGTAAAATAACATGCTATCCGCCCGATTGACTTGAAATTTGTCACAGTTACTTCTTCCTCAACGTAAACGCTCACTAAGAAAGTATTTTATGCAAATCTTATCAAAAATACATTTTTCTTCTTATCTACCCGTGCATAGTTTTTTTTTTTTTTTTATATGCCCCGGGATGGCAAATGATTTTACTCCACCTGATGGTAAGTGGTAGTAGAGTCCAAACGCGACGATGGCCAGTACAGTCGGGAAGAATGTTCTTTACTAGCCGTCCCCGCCTTGCCGGCCCGCAAGATGCCTCTTCACGCCTCGTTTGAAGGAACCCGGGTTGTAAGAGGAGGGGAACACGTGAGCTGGTAAGGAATTCCATTTTTTGGTAGTGCGACAAAGAAAGGAGTTGCCAAATTTCTTTGTGCGCGATGGAATTGATGTCACAGTTAGGCGGTGACATCGAGAACCAGCTCGCGTGGACTTAAGAAGGAAGGGGGAAGCAGGAATTAGAGAGAATAATTCAGAAGGAAGGGGGAAGCAGGAATTAGAGAGAATAATTCAAAATATTCGCGACGATTAGCTAGTTAAGTTATATATTTAATTAATATTTTTTTAAATTATTTTGTATCTACATTGCGACGGTTAAAACATCTTATTTTTGAAAACAATTTTCCCTCAGTCGTCGTAATGGGAAAATCATGGGAGCCATTAGCTGGTCGACCAAGGCGTTCTATAAATCTACATCAATATGAGAGGTGACTCAGACTTAATTGTTGGTGTGGAAGGACCTATTGAGTAATTCTTGACATAACAGACTAATAGATTATTACTTGTTATTAATGTAAAATTAAAAATGAGACGAGATAACGTATTGCTTAGAAAACTGCGGGTTCAAACGAAGGTCACCTCATAATATTTATATATTTAATTTGTTTTTACAATTCATGTCGTACTCGGCAATAAATTTTCAACATTGTACATGATCGTTAAATATGATAACGCAATTTAAATTAAATTTATTTCTAAGATAACCATTACACGTAAAATATGGCACCAGTTCAATCAGTAGCCTTGGACCAAACTTGTTGAAACCGCTTAGTTTAGACGGATTAATGGTCAATATTATACGATCTATATAATTGACGTCAATATCCTTAAGCAATGGACGCAAATAAGCTTTTAGTGTGATAATAATAACGTCAATAAGAAAGAGTTATTAGAAAGAGGTGAGTAAAGCTGTTTACAAAATTTAGGTCCATTTAAATTAAAACAAACACAAAGCTACATTAATTATTATCTCGAATGAAGAAACATATTTTGAACAACTTTTAATTCCTGTTTAAACTACAAATTCTTAGCAAAATAGGATAAACATGTGCAACAAAATTACTAAGCCGCTGTTCCAAGATTGGGGGGTCGCTACTCACGGTAAATTAGTATAAAAGTAGTGCAATTTGAGAATATAACATAAAGTATTTAGATACTTTATACTTAACCTATGTTCTTCTAAAAATCTACTTTGTGTAAGGTTCAAAGGTTAGAAAAATGAAATAAGCCACAAAGAGCAAACTTAGATCACCAATTTATAATTTGCTTCATTTAATGACATCTTAAGTAATAAGCCTCAAAACAAAAAATGAAAACTTTCTTGTACTATTCTTTTATTGTGCTGATTTTTTTACAGTTTGAAATAAAATTAAAGAAATTCAACCAACGCACAAAATTTACCAAATATATGAAACGGACGAAAAAATGCTCTACAGACGTATATTTTCTATTGCCTTCAATAGTAGGATTCACTTGATTCTGTTCTTAATGTCGTAACAATAACTTGCTGCTTGATGTAAGATTCATAAAATTTGTTAGCAAAATTAGCTCATGCAGTATGACCGAAATATATGAGCACACTCCCGTGACGTGAATCTGTGTGACGACGAGGAGCCTGAAATATAACCCATTGTTCTATGTTATCGAATGCCTTTTCGTGATCTACCAACGATATAGCCAAAGGCTGGTATGACGGTGACATTTTTCCATCAGCTACTTTACCGTGTGATTTAGGTAATGGTCGGACTCATTAAACTTGTAGTTCAACATATCGATTATTATTCACTTTCGCAATTAATTTGCATTGATCTTAGCAGAACCACTTTCACAGATCCTGATATTTTAGGAAATAGGTCTGTAGGGTGGTAAACATTAAGCTATTAAGCTTAAAAAAAATGCTATAAATTTATTAATCATTTTATATTTGCGCATTATACTTCAAAATGTATTAGAAAAAGCGTTATAATTATATCTAATAAGGACCTATCGTATCAATCGTATTTAATCTAGTGTAACGATGTCGGGAAGCTACACGATATCTTCTCATCCCAAATAGCGCAGTGTCTCAAGTCGAAAGTCTTCGACCAGTGTGTGTTGCCAGTGATGACTCATGGATCAGAGACGTAGTCGCTCACAATGGACCTCATAAGAAGGCTCAAGGTCACTCGAAGGGCAATGGAGAGGGCTATGCTCGGAGTTTCTCTGCGAGATCGAATCAGAAATAATGAAATCCGCAGGCGAACCAAAGTAACCGACATAGCCCGAAGAAATGCTAAATTGAAGTGGCAGTGGGCGGGGCACATTGCTCGCAGAACCGACGGCCGCTGGAGCAGAAAGGTTCTCGAGTGGCGACCACGAACCGGAAGACGCAGCGTGGGCAGGCCCCCTACAAGGTGGACCGACGACTTAGAACGAGTCGCGGGAAGCCGTTGGATGTGGGCAGCGCAAGATCGGCCAACGTGGAAATCCTTGGGGGAGGCCTTTGTCCAGCAGTGGACGTCTTTCGCCTGATATAATGATGATGATGATGAACGATGTCACCGGTCTTTAGGTTTCATTGCACAACACAGCACTGGATTTGCTCTAAGTAAAGGTTATATTTGCACGTCGAACTCAGTGCAATATTGAATCAAAGACAAAATTACTTGAAAAATTTTTTTTAACTTACAGTTTTTAAAAAAGGAATTTTATTTATGCTGTAGTCTAAATAGAATAGAAAAGAAAATCAATAGAATTCAACGGTCTAATGTGTGTATGTGTGTAATATGTGTGATGAATGTGTATATCTGATGTAATTGGTATTTGTGTATGTGTTGGTGGGTGTTCAATAAACTGACTATCACTGAATAATACATAAATCAATATAACAACAAAATAATCTAGTATGTACAAATAAAATAATTTTGTAAGCGTAAATAGTTGTAAATTAAATGCGTACGCTTCGTTTACAGGATTTTGATCAGGTGCAATTTTTAATATAAAAATATTTTGCATACAAAAATAAATTTTGCATTACATGTCTGAAATATGCATCATAAATGAAATTATTATTTTCTTGTTTTTAAAAGTTACTTGAAGTGAATTAACATATATTAATGTATCGACAAAGGTCCGTTTTTATTAAGTACAGTATCTTATTCTAGCACGTTAATCAACTGCGGGTAGTTTGTTAATGACTTCTCCTCTTAACACTATTTAAACGTGATACCTGATCGGTTTCGAAGTGGTTAAGATCTATGTGTATACATGTTGTATCTTTGTATACTTTGTCAGCTCGGTTCAAAATATTTTTATAACTACTAAAAATGAATAAGCATTACTATTGTAATTCAATTTAGGCAATTCATTAGTGGTTACTTTATCCTATTTCATTTCTATATTTTGGAAATTACACATAAACACTTTAATGTTTAACTGTAGTAGACTCGTTGGTGATATTGACCACAAATTATTATAATTCATTGGATTGATGTAAGCTTAGTAAATTGTTCATCTTTCTAAATTATTAATGTAAGAAAATTATCTTTGCACCACTTTTGTACACTAGGGCACTATGAGTTAAGCAGTCTTATTCATTCGTGGCCACCAAAGTGCTTTGCTCCAAGATAGACCTATAGTCTCAATAATATTTGTCAAAAAATACTTATATTATTTTGTAATATTGATAATAATGAATGCTGTGTCTATTATGAAATCAATTTAATTTACGCAACCATACCGAAATTATAAGAACCATTCAATTTTATTACATTTGGTTTCATGTTATGAATAATAAGAGTGTGAACCTTTCTACTAATCAGGTAGATTTAAAATTTATTTTAATTATTATCTTTGCAAAACCTTAATTATCATAATACAAGTGCCACTGCTCATATCGCTATATAATAATATAAATCACAATAAATTACAAGTAGGTATAATGTAAATAAGTTAATATCGTTGCCTTATGTGTATTTTCAAGTTTGGAAGGGAACCAACCGCAATTTTCCATGCTTGCGGAGCGCAGGAGGACACAGCGACACATACTTTACAAGTGTGCCCTGCATGGGAGAAATCGAGACGCCACTTGATTGCAGCTGTAGGAGAAGATTTATCGCTACCAGCTGTGGTTAAGTCCATGCTAGAGAGCGAAAAGTCCTGGAAGGCGATGATAACCTTTTGTGATGGTGTCATGAAGCAAAAGGAGGCGGCGGAGAGAGAAAGGGAGAAAGATGCACTCGCATACCCGATGCGCCGAAGGAGAACAGGGTACAGACGGCATCGCAACGCCAACTATTTACCTCCATGAAGAGAACCTCCGGGCAATGAAAAGGGGGAGTTCATTGCTCAAAGTATAGGGTCCCCCAGGTCGAGAAATATGTGAGCATAATCGGCACATCCCAATAGGGGTATTTAACATCGAAGGGTTCGACAAAAAGAATAGCCACAGGTGGAGGCGCGGAAGAATGCGCAAGCGTACCCGAAACTTCACCAAGTGTGGATCGCTGGAACCGTGGTGGTTTTAGTCGGTAAGAGTCCGACATAACCCTCCTTGTATCATCAGATATGGAGGGTGTCCATGAGGATTTCCCCATGAAAAAAAAAAAGAAAAAGAGGTGTATTTTCAAGTTAGAAGCGACTTGTTAAATGGCGCAGTTATCACTGCAAAAGGTGTATTTGATATAGCTTGAAGCTTAACAGATTAGATCGCCGGTTCCAGCGAATTGTAATAGGGGATAGTGATATTGGCTTGTTTCGAAAACACGCCGAGACAAATTGGATTGACCATGTAGTGGATAGTAAAAGAATTTTACGCAAGGTTATTTAAGCAATAAAAAAATTCAAACGAATAATGAAATTTCAAATTTTTTGATGTTCTATTGTATACACATTCAGAAATTTAACGTAAAAATGAATCATTGTCAGTGGAACTCAAATATCAGTTATCAATTTGTATCAAACATTCACACACAATTCACAAAAAAAGGATGTTTTTTATTGACATTCAATTATAATTAATCTGAGTGACTGCTTAAGAAACCCATTATTCTTAAAAAAAAAAACAAAATTCTATTAACAATTAGAAATGTAATATTATATGTATTACTATAAAACATTTATTATTCAAGTGGTGTGTCAAATCAATAACATAAATGAAAAAAACTTAAACAGTTTACAAATTAAAAGGTCTATGGGTAAAAGTTGCCATAGTTATAGGTAACCACGACATGCAAAAATGGCTGAGCATCTAAAATAATAATGAATGAAAATAAACATAAATTATTTTAATTAAAAAATGAAATATATGTGATATTAATATTACTAGAAACTATACAACATCAAAATAAAGACAAATTTTAAAACAGAGATCAGTTGTTATGAGCCAACAACGTACACCTTCAATTAAATTATTTACATAAGTCTTAAGTTTTGCAAGCTTATTTGAAAATATATTAAAACCACGTTGATATATAAAATCATTATTTTTCCTCTTACAAACCACCCACCCACGGTCTATCCTTTTTTATTTTTACAGATATCTAGTTTTTTATAACGTATAAATTTAAAATTTGTCCTTTACACCTAATTTGATACGTTTAAAATAAAAAATGATATTAAGCGGCTCTTACAAAATTTAACGTGCTAAGAAGAAAGGATAATCTTAAAAAGAGATTTACTTTTTGGTGTTACCAATTTCAAAAAAAGGATAACAACTTTATGAACATTTTATAAAAGTTGCCTGTTAAGAAAAAAATAGATAACTCTAAAATGGAATTCGGTTTAGCGTAAATGGACTTAAATCGCTTTTCGTTATTACTTTAATTTTATCTTCAAAAGGATTTGACTTTACGCCTCAAATTGTTTAAAAAAATATGATAAAATATTTCATAACATAGAGGATTTCTTATAATTATAATTCTATCAACGATTGCATTGAGAAATGACTGAAATTTGTGGGGTTATATAGAAAGCAAGGAAACCCTACACATCTCCACATCTCTCCTCTATTTATGTTACAGCCACTTAAATTATTCTATAATAACATATGTTCTTATTAATACATAATGATGTTGACATATGACATAGATGACAGAGATCCAACACAGATCTGAGAGATCAGACGCAAGACAAATGGTTATATATCATTATCCTACAGCTCCCGATATTTTTACAGATCATTGTGAGTATATCTTAACATAATAACAAATATGAATTAATTATAAATTCCAAGTCCTGTAGGAAGGCATACACGAGAGCGGATGCACAGCGCATTGCACAGATTGGTCATGACCTTATTTCGCATCCTAGGGGCTCCCGTAGCTTTTTTTTTTTTTTTTTTTTTATAGAATAGGAAGGTGGACGAGCATATGGGCCACCTGATGGTAAGTGGTTACCAAACGCCCTTAGACATTGGCATTGTAAGAAATGTCAACCATCGCTTATAGCCAATGCGCCACCAACCTTGGAAACTAAGATTTTATGTCCCTTGTGCCTGTAATTACACTGGCTCACTCACCCTTCAAGCCGGAACACAACAATATCAAGTATTGCTGTTTTGCGGTAGAATATCTGATCAGTGGGTGGTACCTACCCAGACGAGCTTGCACAAAGCCCTACCACCAGCTTCTGGCGTCTGACCAAGTCTGTGCAAAACAATTGCTGCCAACCTTCGCTGCCACCGCTCAGAAATCCGGACGGATCGCTAGCTCACAGTCCGCAGGAGAAAGCCGACCTCCTGGCTAAACTCTTTGCCGACAACTCTGTGATCGATGATTGTAGTGCGCAGCCACCAACAATACCTTCATGTGGCCACACGATGCCTGACATCAAAATCAGGCAACGTGATGTGCGTGCGGAGCTGCAATCACTTGATATACGGAAAGCTAGCGGTCCTGATGGAATAACAGCCATTGTGCTGAAGAAGTGCGCGGCGGAGCTGTCTCCTGTGTTAACGCGCCTGTTCCAACTTTCTCTCTCTTCGGGATGTGTGCCGGAGGCTTGGAGAAGAGCTAATGTGCAAGCGGTTCCCAAAAAAGGGGATCGGTCTGACCCGGCAAATTATCGACCAATAGCTATCACCTCAGTACTTTGTAAGGTGATGGAACGGATTCTAAACAACCAACTGATCCATTACCTAGAAGATCACTGTCTAATTAATGATCGTCAGTACGGGTTTCGACCAAAACGGTCCACAGGTGATCTTCTAGCGTACGTAACACACCTCTGGGGTGAAGCTATCGACAAGCATGGAGAATCGTTGGCTGTCAGCCTCGATATCTCCAAGGCTTTCGACAGGGTCTGGCACAGAAGTCTTCTCTCCAAGCTACCGGCATATGGTCTGCCTGCTCAGCTATGCACCTGGATTGCCAGCTTCCTACACAAGCGTAGCCTTCGTGTTTTAGTAGATGGTTGCGCTTCACAATTCTATGTAGTAAATGCTGGGGTCCCCCAGGGATAATCTTGTTGAGTTTAATGCCAAGAAAACACAGGTATGCGCTCTCACAGCGAAAAAGTCACCATTTTACCCTCATCCCTCCCTCTGTGGCACACCGCTGATGATACAAAGCAAAATCGCCATGCTGGGGATGGACGTTCGCTGCGACCTTAGTCCAAGGGATTACATCGAGGCTATTATAAAAACAGCTTCACGGAAACTCGGAGTTCTGAACAAGGTGCGGCGTTTTTTCACGCCACAACAACTGTGCTAACTGTTATACAAAACACAGGTACGGTCTTGCGTTGAATATTGCTCGCACCTTTGGGATGGCTCCGCTAAGTACCTACTGGAGGCCTTGGACCGGTTGCAGCGACGGGCAGTACGCATTATTGGCGACGTAAAGGTCACAAACACCCTTGAACCTTTACAATTGCGTCGCGAGATAGCAGCACTGAGCGCTTTCTATCGACTGTATCACGGCGAGTGCTCTGAGGAATTATTCTCTCTAATTCCTGCTTCCCCCTTCCTTCTTAAGTCCACGCGAGCTGGTTCTCGATGTCACCGCCTAACTGTGACATCAATTCCATCGCGCACAAAGAGATTTGGCAACTCCTTTCTTTGTCGCACTACCAAAAAATGGAATTCCTTACCAGCTCACGTGTTCCCCTCCTCTTACAACCCGGGTTCCTTCAAACGAGGCGTGAAGAGGCATCTTGCGGGCCGGCAAGGTGGTGACGGCTAGTACAGAACATTCTTCCCGACTGTACTGGCCGTCGTCGCGTTTGGACTTTACTACCACTTACCATCAGGTGGAGTAGAGTCATTTGCCATCCCGGACATATAAAGAAATATACCAATGAAAATGAAATCAATACACATTTTTTAAATATATGACTTACATATAATTGTATGTCAGTAAAAAAATGTATTATATAATATCCTCCAGACGGATTTCGAGATTAGCCAACTGCGCAGGAGATATTATAGAGCACAAGTGTGTGAGCAACCACAGGTTCACTCTCTATTCCTTAGCTCTCATAATCCGATAGGACGGCAATCCGACACGACAGGAAAAAGTTCAGGCGCAACAGCTTTACCTGTTTTCCGAGGTTTTTTTTTGTGTACACTCTTATTTTTTTTGTGTACACTCCAAGTGTACACAAAAAAAGTTAAATATACATATTTTACGGTCATATACTTTTTTTGAAAAAAAGATAAAAGTGTCGCACTGAAAACTAAATAAACAATATGGAAACTAAATATATTATTATGAAAGACAAATACCAATTTGATTGTCATCCACAAAGATTTCACTCGATATCTATTCTTAAATTTGATATTCATTATAATAAGTAATCTGAATAATTGAAAGAAACGAACAAAATCTTTATTGTAATAAGAAATATAAAATCGCAGAAAACTTACATACGTTACTTAGTTATATCTTAGAATCCGAAAATAAGTTACAGTTTTACAACAAACGCCTTTCGATAAAGCTTCTTATTACTTGAACAAATAGTTTTTTTGCCGAGTCAAGTGTTTTTTATCGTTCGTATTTGTAGTTAAAGCATTTTTTGTGGTCTTTTAATATTTCCTTAAAACAGATAAATAGTATTTGTTATAAATAATACTTAGAGCTAATCGAAATGTTTTGTATTATTTGGATTTGATTTTTTTAGCAAAGCCGGAATATTAAGAACTCTATTACATTATTTTATTTACAATAACGTATGCACGACATTATAGATTATTTTCATAGAAATAGTGACATCATTATACTAGAATTAAAGAAAAACTTATATATTACTTATAACACCAGTTTTGCGACTCCGCAAAGTTACCCTTAATGAGACTTGGTAAATGATTATCAAACAAAATTCCAAACATATTTAACTATTGCCACTAAATTGATAACGTTGTTAATATAAGTTGCTTCATTTTCTTTAATTAATTTTAGCAGTTCCCATTTTAATAAAATTACTTCCGTAACAGCCTGTGAATGTCCTATTGCTGGGCTAAAGGCCTCCTCTCCTCTTTTTGAGGAGAAGGTTTGGAGCTTATTCCTCCACGCTGTTCCAATTCGGGTTGGTGGAATACACATATTAAGCACATAAAAATTCAGTTGTGCTTGTCGGGCTTGAACCCACGATCATCGGTTTCTCAAATCTTATCTTAAATTACTTACTATTTAAATACTATTTAACCTGTGAGGGTTAAGCGTAAAGCTTTAGAAATGGGGACGACTCTAGACGTCAGGAAAGAAGCTACGACTTTTACATCACCAGGCGGCAAGTTAACCATTGCGCTATTAACGCTTCAATATTTGACAACTCGTTTGTGAAAAACTAGGTATGAATAAAGCCAATCTTTTATGTTATAATATATATTATTAAAACGTAAAAAACCTAAAGGTTAATCAAAATTGTATATTCAACCAACCGATCTTCCATCCAATTTTCATACGAAGCAATTTCAATACACAGGTAATTCAATACTCGGGTTAAGGGCAACATTTCGTGAATGAAGTGAGTTCAAATGAGAGCCATCGGTTCTAACATTACTTTTTGCAGGAAAGTAGGATACGAACAGAAGGTAGGGTATTCCTTTGGGACTGTGAATATGAATGTTTAATGATGCCCTAGGAAGGTCAAGAGCTTTACTACAAGAAAAGACAGTGAACAAGAACATATTACGAGCTCTCTAGTAATACTCAGTGGGTGACCCATAACGGCCTTCTCTTCAACTTTGAAGAACTAATGCGCTGTAGTAGTTAAACAAGTTATCATAATTAGTCTTAAATAACAAGAGAGTACCCTAAAGTTTTTCAGAGGCGGTGTAGTCCAAAATATATGCAAGACGTCAAAAACTACGCCAAATAATAAAATAAAATAATAACTTAGCATCATGTTATATAAATAATATAAATGGAACAAAATCTACGATCTCTATTTTCAATTTTAATTGGTTACTAGTTTTCGCCTGCATATTTGCATGTTAGGTGGAAATGGTCAGGTATATGGTAGAAAAATTTAACCATGTCCTTTAGCAATATAACAAATAAATGTTACCTTTCGGTGGGTTGATGAGTAGAGCACTTCTGAATAAACTTTCTTCATCACGCCAATCCAAATTTCTTCGTAAAGTTTTTCCGCTCATAACAAGTAACGTGATTAATAGTGTAATCATGAATATACGACTGCGCATTTCATATCGGCGCCAATTTCTCGTCAATGTACCCGCACCCAAGCCGAGCAATAAGCAAAAACCAACGCTGGGTATATACAACACCCGCTCTGCAACTACGAAGCCGACGTAAAAGAGAATATTACTGGCTGGCACGAACGGTAGCACCATAAACGCCGTAAATAATAACATCGCAACTTGAGGACTACGGTACACATACTTCATCGTGTTATGCGGCTTAGATTTTCCTTGGGCTACTGGGCAAACGCAAGTGGAAAGATGCATCATTGTATTGTTATTGTTAATAGCTCGACACACGTTCGTATGGTCTTCGTTAAGTGTGTGCTTACAGCCATTACACGGGCACACGAATCTTTTAGACGATGCGTTTTCTTTGTGTAGTATTATACTTTTTCTTTCACTGCAGTCCTGTCTTCTGTTGTAATGTTTACAATTGTAGTTCCATTTTTGTTTTATTTTATTACTTTGTTTCTTATAAAATTTCTCTTTTATTTCCTGCTGTAGTCTTAATTCCTGTGATAAAGCTTTCCATGTTACTTTTGATATTATTGCATAGAAAACTAACGAGTAAAGGTTTCTTATATCGAATATAGTTGTTATTCGAGGAATGGAGTCCATAGACCAATCGAAGCTCAGTTGGAAGGGATAGATTAGGAGGAAGAAGTTAAAAACTGGGAGGTAGGTAAAGGTATAAAATCTAGTTAGTAAAGATGGGTCTCTAGAAGTAGGATTATCAGCCGAAGCGAAAGCGGAAGGCGCGCCAGCGAGTCGCAGGCGCCAGTAGAGTAGCACAAATCCCCCAGTGCTTAAGGCGCAGACACTTCTCCATCGATACTGAAATAAAAAAAAAGTTTGGTGGTTAAGAAATATATTAAATTGCATGTTTTAGAAAAAAATATTAGTCCTGCAGTAAAATTGCATTGTTAATAAATTCCTTTAAAATGATTCTATGTATAATTTATCAACAGTGTTCCTTTTTTATTGTTAATTTTTTTTACTAAAAACCAAACCTGTATGTAACAAATACATTTTTATCTTACATGAAATGTTACCTTACAGCAACAAAAGTAGTTATTGAAACACCCGAGTTCAGAATGAATGAATAATAGCCCGATCAGTGTTTCCCACAGAGCCCGTCTAACCTCAAAAACCCTCGCCTATCTTCTGTCTCGGTTATCATCAAAAGGGTAATAAAAATGTCTTTAACTACAAATAGGTTTTCTACTAAAGAAGCTTTTTGAATAATTACTTCGTCTGCATAAATATAATAAAACGCTTGAGCGAAATAAAAATACATCAATTTAAGCTGTAGGTAAAAATAATTCAAAGAATAAAAATATATAGAATTTAAATCTTCAGAAAATAATAACAGATACAAAATAATAGTACATAGTAACAGAGTGAAAAATATATAATATTATGTAATAAACGGATTTTATTTGTTTGTCCGTATTAACGTAAACGCCAAAACCGCTCATCCAATTAATATCGAAGCTTTATATTACAAATTCAGGGTGACTCCATTGAAGGTTATGATGTATTTTTGTTATAAAGGTATATGCTATCTCGTCACGTTGATTTAGCGATTAGCTCTTGTTCGCTCTCCTGGGCTCATATCTCGAGTCAGTATAGTAATTATGTTATTAAACTGATTCGCAATTTATTAACAGCGTATGGGGAACAATAATTTGAAAAGATTAACAACAAGACAAGGATTTATCAGTTAGCGGACTAAGCAGCCGCAGTCCTCGAATAATGCAAAGCCCTTACATTATTTCGCAGCATTCAATGTTTTAAGAATACCATGAAAGAAAAAGACTAAATGAATAAAAAATATTAAACAATATAAATATTGTTAAAATAAAACACAATTGTGAAAATAATAATGCGTGATAGCTAATAAATAATAAAAGTTTGTCGAACTTTTTCAACTTTTGAAGTTCCCAAGTTTTGAAACGCTGGGGCCCTTGACTTGTCACTACTGATTACGTACTTTATGTACTATTATTTTACTAATTATGATGCAATTTTTGACTATTCTTCAATGTATTTTATTTTAAAACAAATACATTTTGTTAAATTAGCCTTTTTAAGATAAAAATACATTTTTAAATAATCTTTATATTAATACAACTTTGATTGATTACCAAATCGTTAAGCTCGTTATCGTTATCGTTAGATGACAAAACTTGCCGCAACTTTTCAGAAAATGTTAATTTATTATTATTATTTTTTTATAAGAATCAAAGTACAATATATTACATATAAAAAGTTGTTTAGTTTTAATAATAAAATAGAACCACGTCAGATCATAAAAAATGTTAAGAACCAATTAAATCTATGTTAAATGTTTTGAATATTTTTTACTTACTTTTACTACTTTGCAGATGTTCCGTACCGGAATGAGCTTCTAATTAACGTCTTATCAGAATGTATACTACAACTTTAATAGTTAATTTTTATTTTATCCCTATTTTTTTATCGTTCTCTTAACGTAAGTTTAGCATGCTTTTTTCAAATAATATCATATTGTGCTTGCTTTTGATCTTTCCAAATATCACCGACTTAATCTAAGTTTAAAGATTGTTTTTTTGGAAATTACATTGTCTATAACTGACTATGGCAAGACCGTTTCTTTCAACAGGTCTATTAAGATCTAAAATTTGATTTACAAGAAAGCTAATATTCAACATTTTGTTTTAATATTTGTTAATTATTATGTATTTTTTTATTTAATTAAATGATACGCATGATATTAGCTGGTATTTGTTGTATTAATAAATATAATGCTTTTATTTTAATAAAATCATTATTTTATTTTATTAGTATTAGTATATCAATGATTTCCAGAGCATCCGGACCGAGGATTTATTCTTCAACCGTGGTGATACTATTATTTAAATCTCAATAATAATCAATAAACGATGTCTTTTTAAAGCCTATTATTAACAAAATTCTTTATTTAATAATGTGACAGTTTCGTTTCAAATATCTACTCCTGTATAATATTAGTACGGTGCCTCGGAAAGCACGTAAAGCCGTTGGTACTGCGTCTGAACTCTTTCCGGTCGTATCAGATTGCCGTCCCATCGGATTAAAAGAATTAGGGAATAAAGAGTGCACCTGTGTTTGCGCACACACTTGTGCACTATAATATCTCTTGCGTAGTTGGCTATTTTCCCTCGAGGTTGGCTGCCGTGGCCGAAATCGGTTTGGAGGACATTATTAATAGTACGGTAATTAATTTACTGACATTATTTGAAAGTTTTAATATATATTTACAGTTACGACTATACGTTTGAGATCGGACTCGTTCCTGTAAAAGCTAATAGATTTATTCACAATGACAAGAGCTCGATAAAATTGATTTAGTTTAACATAAAATGCCTTTATGATAAACGAATATAAGTCACAAACAGCATAATTTTAAAATATCAAGCGAACTTGTAAAGTGGCAAAGTTTTTGCCATTATTTACTGGCATAAGGTTCGACAAGAGGTGGCTGCGGGCTCTCTTTGGCTTGTTAGTTGTGGGGAGCTAAAAGAAAAGATTTATGAAGGTAACTACCTCCTCCTCTTCCCACCTGACCCATGGGAAACCTCTGTAGAACAAACGACAGCGTGTAAGATTTCCAACGCAATTTACACGAGGTGAGGCAGAGTTTGAAAGGTAATGTCTAGTGATTTACCGCCTTACTTATAAACCTTGTTTAGTGGGTGATTAGTTGAGCAATGTTTTGTCTTCTTCTTTCGAGTGTCTAATCAATAATGACAGATAGAGCGAAATCAGTTTTAAGCTCAATAGTCACTACGCAACGCTTATAAGACAGGCCGTTGTAATTTGCTGCGATTTTTTTTTCTTTTCTATGTATATAACAAAACATGTTTTAAAAAACTATAAGTATATTATTCATATTACAAAAATAAGTACATATATCGATTTATTATCTAATAAAAATTATTAGAAATAAATTAATTTCATCATCAATCACATGTATAACATACTTATGGTTTTTAAAATAATGTAATCAATATTATTCGATGATTTTGTTATTTGACTTTTAATTGATGATTAGTATTTGTTTATTTTAAAATACAAATTTTAAAATAAACAAATACTAGATATAAATTATTCAATAGCTTCATGTTTATTGTTGTTTAGAATTTGTCCAATATTTTGAACTATGGAGTAGTTTGTCTTCGTTTTTATTTACATTACATTATTTACATTTCTTAATAAGTTTATAATTATTTAAGGAGTAAATAAAGGCACATGTACAAAAATCTTGAATACTCGAGTTGTAATGAAATTCATAATATAATATTGATAAAAAGTTATCAACAAGAAGATTATTCATTTCTTAAAAGAATCGTCAAATCTTTTAATAAAATATACAACATCTACGGTGTTATAAAAATAGAACATCTTCATGTATTTTTAAAATATACCATTTAAGCAACGACATATTAATAAATAGTAATTCAATAAACTCGCTGTCTATTCAACAAAGTTTTGAGTTGAAGTCAAAGCAAACAACTAATGAAATAAGCGAGTGAGCTTGGCCTAGACGTCAGAGGGTACTTATCTGGAAAATTTACTGGCTGGCTGACATTACAATCCTCGCCTCGAAAATACTAGCTCATTTATCAGTCCTTTTAAAAACTAACATTATAATTAAAATGAATGCACATTTAGAATAACACATATCCCGAGTATCGAATTTAAAAAGTGCAAACATAACTTTGATACTCATACTTCTTTTGACGTTAAATACATAAACAAAATGCGAATGCGCCTTGCAAAAAGAATCATAGAAGATATAAAAATCATTAACCTTTATAATTCTACAAAATCTCTCCAGTAAGTAGTAAGTAAGTTAAGTAAGTTAGTTTACTACTGGCATAAAATCTCAACTTCAATATTTTAACTAATAAAAAAGAAAACGAACGTTTTCTTTTCATTTATTATTCTTGATAAAAATATATATAGTCTTGTATGAAATGAAAACATTACCTTCTAATATCATTTTATTTAAAGATAATCTTTTGACGTAAAAACGCTTCAGATACAAAAGTATAAAGTACCTACGGTAAAAAAATTATAACCAGAAAAATCACTTCTCAAGCATTTATGATAAGAAATGAATACTCCATGAGAGGTAGATTTCTACAAATCCGGGACAGGCTTATATGATTATAATCCTTTCAAATAACAGACGTTTGTCATATATGAAGGATTAGCTTATACAAAATGTCTAATATATTAATAATTTATTAAAGTTGATGCTATTGCTTGGGTAGTTTTAAATATTTAAATTAAGATTTTGCGTAAGACTTATTTGCTACATTTCGCACATTTATTTGCTACATGAAAACACGAGTGACTATATACTCCTTACCGAGTTTCGGTCACGGCGGCTAATCTCAAAGACCAGTCATTCGCACAAATTATTATATTCAAGATATTATTGAGCACAAATGTGTGAGCAAACATACGTGCAACTCTCCATTCCTTTACTCCATAATCCAAATCCAACAGGCAATTTCAACTACGGGATACTACTGTGATTTCTTGGAAGAATTCTCAACCTATTTAGTTGGCCCATTCCGATGTTTATGTATATGTATATGTTTTCGAGTCTAGCACCTCGAGTTATAAGTTAGCTCTGAATATTTTTGATAAGTATATAATACAGCATTTTTGTCCAAAACGTGATTAACCGTTGTCAATCACTTCATCACATCACAATAACAAATAAATAATGTCCTCCAGACCACCACGGCGTCAAATCTCAAGAGAGATAAGGCAGGAGATATTATAGTGCACAAGTGTGTGCGCAAACACAGGTGCACTCTCTATTCCCTGACTCTTATAATCCGATGGCATGGCAATCCGACACGACCGGAAAGAGTTCAGGCGCAGGACCAATGAATTTACTTGCTTTCCGAGGCACCGACACCGGGCTGCTACTTAGAATATTCTGACAGTAAAACCCACTAACTTTTTTTGGCCCCACCTGGGAATTGAACCCAGGACCTCCGACCTCCGGGTCTGCGGCCTTACATCAAGCCACTAGACCAACGAGGCAGTCATATATCATCATTAAAGCCTTTGTGATATGATATATCTATTTAATTTAATTAATCGATAAAATAATATATTAAAAAAAACTCTGTAAGTCATGAGTTTTGTATAGTTTAGAAGTATATTGAGCACAAAATACCTAATAATGGTAAAAACCAAAAGAACTTCAGTTCTGTGGTTGACTAGTCTTAATGATTAATTATTTTAAACAATTCTAGACATTAAAATACTTGACAAATTAGGAAGGCATTATTATTGATTAACGTGAGATGCAAATAGGTGGTAGCTATACAATTTTTCGAATTTCTCTCGAAATAAAAAAAACAGAAAAAAATCACGATATTATTTATCTGAACTGAGTTCACGTTCAAAAAAAAAAGACATACATTGACAAATATTGTATAGATTAAAAGTAATATTTCGAAAACGATTTTATAAAATGTTTGATACAAAATATGGTTTTGCATGATACTTTTTGAAGTTAAGAAAAATATATTATATTATTTAATTACATTTATTTACTTAGCTGCTACTTCCTCGCTTCGTACGTGAATTAAAATGCAGTACTTTGTTTTATAAATTTAAAATAAACAAGTAGTATCGTGTGTGACCTATTTCAGGAACAAACATGTCACACTTTCCATAAGTACAAAATTTCATTACAAGTTATTTTGGCGTGATTTTGTCATAACCACATACTATCATAAATATACATACGACATATTTCATTTAGATCTAACAATAATTTATTAAAAAAATATATAATACACAAGATGAATCAGATGAAAAATTAATAAAATTATTATAATGCAGAAATAATTACAAAGCTGTATTTATATTTATGAACGTAGCCTTTAACACGAAATTTGTGCGACGGGACGGGGATCTGTAATGCAATTTACATTATTTCCCGATCACCCTAACCCTTTTCAGCTCTCAATATCCGCTGAGAATATCTCGTGACTGTGAGGATTACCTTTGTTTGTTCTCCGACTGTACAAAGCAAACGGTCTATTGACATTGTCTGTCACTGTAAATACTCGGTATACCTATATTTACCGAGTTGACGTATTACCTTAGCGTAGAGATTATATAAAATAGATTATAGCAGAACTTTCTTCTATCTTGATCAGATACCAGTTGATATAATTCAAAAGAAAAAAATAAACTTCTTTATTGCCACATTAAATAAAATAATGATGATTTAAATTTCACGTAGTTTTACATTTGATAGAATAAAGTGAAAATTGAAATTAAAGTAAATTAGTTAAAACCACGACTAGTAAATGTAAGTACTTAGTAAAATATGCAATATAAAAATAAACTTGATCGCTTCTTACCTTCTATATAATTTTGTATTATTAGTAAGAGCCTGTGAATATCCAACTGTTGGGCTAAGGCTTCCTCTCCCTTTTTGAGGAGAAGGTTTTTAGAGCTTATTCCACCACGCTGCTCCAATGCGGATTGGTGGAATACACATTTGACAGAATTTCAGCGAAATTAGACACAGGAAGGTTTCCTCGCGATGTTTTCCTTCACCGTCAAGCACGAGATGAATTATAATCACAAATTAATCACATGAAAATTCAGTGGTACTTGCTCGGGTTGAACCCACGATCATCGGTTAAGATTCACGCGCTCTTACCACTGGGACATTTCGGCTATCGTGCTAATTTTGTATTATATATAAATATATTTTATTAATAATTATAAAATGTAAAAGAATTAGTAGGCTCTCATAGGAATAACTTGTACCAGAAAGGATGGTTATTAGTTTTGCGAAGACAGAAGCTTGATGTTACAAATTCACCGCACGTGTTAATACAATATTTGTCCACATTCTTTAACATAATAATAAGCAATGGAATTGTACGTATACATACTATAATTAAAAGTATACTGTATATATACTATATAATTTTTTCTGGAGCTCCAGGTTCAATAAGATCTTCGCCTATTGTGTATCGCTTTAACTTAGTAACTTATTATGTGCATATTACTATATAACTTCGCTGATTGTAAATTGATTTTAATGAATAGATTTACACCGTGCGCCCCCATTACATTGTGGTTAAAATATTTGTCGTGGAAAAACAATATTTTTAATTAAAAGTAGCTGTATTGACTATAGTAGTAACGGGTAAACGCGGTGACTTCTTTCGTTGTTAAAGTCACGTGGACAGAGTCGTGTTGGGGAGTGGGGTGACTGTTTATAAAAACACTTGCATTCGAGAAATGGAGACTTGCGTTTGAGAAACCGACCAGTTCACACCTCCAAGGCGAAACTGTCGGTTTACCTATTTAGTACCTAATTATACTTGTGTATTGTGATCTGTAACAATAAATCCTTGTTATACCTACATTAAGTTATTATTGATACAATATCGTGATGGAC
Source organism: Nymphalis io (assembly GCF_905147045.1). Classification (NCBI taxonomy): domain Eukaryota; kingdom Metazoa; phylum Arthropoda; class Insecta; order Lepidoptera; family Nymphalidae; genus Nymphalis; species Nymphalis io. The sequence goes on from NC_065897.1 coordinate 6,988,658, forward strand.
CTCGTACCACCGAATTTAGAAGAGGACAGCTCTATCGCTCAGCCGTCGCTGCCGCCGACATCAGAAGTGGGATCTGAATTCCACTGGCGCACAATGTTCGCGATTCAGCAGAGAAATAGAGCAACCAGATGCTGATCCACGTGCTTGATGTGCTACGATTGATATTTGCGTTAATGAACGTCCACTGGAAGGTGTATCGCTCATCATAGCTCTCAGTAAGGCACTGAAGGGCAGTGTCTTGTCGTCGCTGTCACAAATCTCCCATGCGGCATATGCAAGCCGTGTGATGACGTCACTGTTGACTAGATGGAAGGATTATGTCACGAAGAAATCGCTATGTCATATGTGCTGGCCCATATTGCCCAGTTCGATTCGCGTCTGTATCGCTTAGCATTTACAAGACAAATGACAAATGACAAACGATATAAGAAATGACGACAAGAAGTGATAATAATTTGTGGTAACGTATTATACGATGAAAAAGATCTGGTGAGTACGTTCCAATTTGTTTAAAATCGATAGACTGTGCCTTACCATGTATTGTACTTTATAAGTTTATTAGTAACTTTAAAATTTAGCTTGTGCCTACGTTGCTATAATATCTTTATTTAGCTACTCTGCTTTAGAGATTTAATTAACATTGATCTTACGCAATAATAGCTAACTATGTGTCGTACTTTATAAGTTTCTTAGTAACTTTACAATTTAGCTTGTACCTACGTTGCGATAATTTCTTCATTTACCTACCCTGCTTTGGATTAGTATTAATTAGCAGTGATCTTGTGCAATGATAACTAAGAAAATTGCCTAATAACGGTCTCATGACCGTGCCTCACGTTCCAGTAATCGATTAACGTCGTTGAAAGAATAAACCGTTCACCTCCACGAGGGAAGCTGCCGCTGACCGCGGTTTGTGATCGTGACTTTGGTGGAGCTTGGGACTCTACGGCATTATCTTCACCAAGGCGTTTCGTGAGTGCCGCCACGAACCACGGTGCTGATGCGACCGATCGTATCATTAATGCGATACAACCTATCAATACTACGGTGAGATCCAACCAATTTTCCAATACCAATTTCGATCCTAGCATTAATATTTGATGCGAGGAGGTAGGTTGACTCTCCTGAAGGAACATAGAAAAGAGTGCGAGTTACGACATTTAAAGTTGTGGAATTGCTTGAAGGTGATCGCTATCTGTTAAAACAGTTGTCTGGTAATAGAACCTGTAAATATGCTCACGACCGTTTACGAAAGATTCCTCGTACTGATATACTGGCTGAGTTAGATTTGTTTAATGTGGATGATGGTGATGCGGCAACCGCCACCAGTAAATAGAGCACATACCATGGCTATTTAGTCGCACTGCATGCACTAGTCTCTAGTCGTAACTGCAACTCGCTCGGGTTGTTCAGGGCGCGATGGGCAGCTAGTGGTGTGGCGAGGACCCGGGTCTCGTAGGAGACTATTGTTGTGTCGGTCATGTTTTGACCTGGGACTCGTAGATTCTAGATGAAGAGTTGGTCGTATCACATGAGGTGATGACGATATGGGTGGCAATAGTAGTTGCCACTAGCTGCTGAGTCAGCCGGGCCATGAGCGTTGTATGTGATCTTACTGTATCAATAAAACTTTATTTTTTTTAATGACAGTTAGAGGAACCTTTCGTTGGTAGTTTTTTTTTGTGGTGAATAAACAATGTAATTTCACGTTACGGTCAGGTTGGCCGAGATTTTAAAAATGCTTCAAACTTGATTGTCTTGTTACAGATAAACACGAGGGCGTGTAACTCGTCAGGCTGGCCGTGTCGTGGAAAAACAATATTTTTAATTAAAAGTAGCTGTATTGACTATAGTAGTAACGGGTAAACGCGGTGACTTCTTTCGTTGTTAAAGTCACGTGGACAGAGTCGTGTTGGGGAGTGGGGTGACTGTTTATAAAAACACTTGCATTCGAGAAATGGAGACTTGCGTTTGAGAAACCGACCAGTTCACACCTCCAAGGCGAAACTGTCGGTTTACCTATTTAGTACCTAATTATACTTGTGTATTGTGATCTGTAACAATAAATCCTTGTTATACCTACATTAAGTTATTATTGATACAATATCGTGATGGACCTCGTACCACCGAATTTAGAAGAGGACAGCTCTATCGCTCAGCCGTCGCTGCCGCCGACATATTTTTTAATTCACCACTCAAGGTGGAAAACTATATTTATCTAAAAGACACCGTCTCTGTAGGCGTATTTATAAATGAATTACAGTTGTGCTGTATATAAAATTAAAATTTAATCTGACTTCAAACAACTTGTGTTAACCAAAGCAAGGCGAGGCAATCAGTTTTTTGACTGCAAAATTAAAATAATTCCTAACAATACTGTATATTGTGTATATTCTGTAGTATTTATATATTTTACATTTTGTTAATATTCATTTGAACATATAAAACATTTTACGTTAGCTAAAGTAAACACTGCATTTTGTTTATTTCGCTTATGAAACGCTTTATTTGTTAAAAATAAAACTTTGTATCATTGATAATCCTTTGTTCAATTTACAGTTATTCAGGTGGATAGCCAAATATGCCACCGGATGGTAAGTGGTCACCACCGCTACTAGACATCTAATATAAACCGAGCAATACAATGTTAAATGCTTTAGATTTATTAAGCATTTAAAGTTGTAATGGTCAACACGTCTAAGGAGTGTTACATATCGGTCTTCAAGCAATACATCCTTAAAAGTTGATTAAAAATCATGTTTTCGAATATTTCTCTCAATGATGCCAATCATTTCTCAAATGGGGTTTTGTTTACGTTCAGTGGTGAAGCATCATTACAATAACACAAAACATGAACCGGACTCATGACATTTATTAAAAATTAAAGATACACAAATAAAGAAAATATTAAGCAGATGCATAGCAACACCATACATAATGCAGAATAATATATGAGTACATTACAAGTATTGTGGACATTTAAAATTAACTGGATAAACATCAAAACTATGAAATACCTATCACTTATTATTAGTTTATTTTAAAGGTTAAAGTGCAGATAAACTAATGTATTTCGCTATTGACTTTTAAATAATTTGACGATAGATGTGGTAAAATTACATAATAAATTAAAGAATAGGAAATATTATACTATTTTAGTAACGCACTCTCTATCTGTCTGATAAAATTTAATTAAGTAATTAATTTATATCAAAATTCGTAACTATTGCAGGCATGCATTTACAATATTACGACTGTTAGTCAAACATAGTGATAATTATACGTGTTATACCTATTTCACCGAGTAAATGCATTTAAATACTTACTTTTTTATTACTTATAAGCTAAATCTACATAGGTACTAAATGTGTGTGTGCATAATTAAAAATAAAGCCAATAATATTTACAGAATGTTACTTTATAACATTATAATTATATGAAGCGTCTTGATGTGTTTTAGTTCATATTACAATTTATATTTTACAAGCTAGCCGTCGCGGGTTCGCATGGGGAGAGTAAGGGTCCATATAAAAATTATATCGTAATACAATACTCAATCGGTTTACTCGGTACAAACCAGAGTTGAACTCAACAAGATTATCAGAACTCCCATTTGCAAATGAGTTGTAACGTCCCATCGAGTTCAACAACAAGATCCCTCCATCTCTCCTCAATTTCTGCTCGCCAACTGCTGCTCCAAGCAGCGTAACTGCGCTGTCACCGACTGGTGACAGCAAACATCCGTCCTGACGAACAAGTACACTCCGGTTATCGACAGGACGGAGTATTTCTGTCTCCGTAAGAAACAACATTGCTGGCCGTGCTGCCTCAAGATGGTGGTGGACAGCGTCGAGGTTAGTGTGGAGTCCGCGGATATTAGCGAACTCGACCTCAAACAGCGTAGGAGTGGTGGGGGTGTGCACCGCTGAACGACCGTTATTTCTCACCTGACGCGCTACCATAATTAACAGTGAACAGAGGGCGTGAAGCGAGTGACACTTTGCCACGACAACGATGGTTGAAGTGTGGAGGCGTGTTTCCCCACAGAAGAAAGAGAGATTCCCCTAAGAGAAAATGCACTGATCCGCTGGACGGAAGGGCCCCTGAACCAATCCCCCCGTGTGGCTACTGGAACCCCACCATCCGGTCACCAACCGACACGATGTTTCATACCGAGATTATGCGTAGCATGATGGGGCATCCTCACGAGCTGGTTAGGAACACTTGGGCCCCCGTACACTTCCACGGGCGGCCAGCGGAACAACCGTTTCTACGGGTCTCCCTGCCCGATTAACCGATGATCGTGGGTTTAAATTCGGGCAAGTACCACTGAATTTTCATGTGCTTAATTTGTGTTTATCTCGTGCTTGACGGTAAAGGAAAACATCGTGAGGAAACCTGCATGTGTCTAATTTCAATGAAATTCCGCCACATGTGTATTCTACCAACCCATATTAGAGAAGCGTAGTGGAATAAGCTCAAAACCTTCTCCTCAAAAGGGAAAGGAGGCCTTAACCCAGCAGTGGGACATTAACAGGCTATTACTGTTACTGTTCTATTGGACACGGTCGAGCTGTCAAGTACTACATTATACTTCGCATTATAAGTTGTCAAGTAACACCGTGGTAAGCTTTCAAAGTGATTTAAAAATGCACAATTTGGTGTAAGACACAATATGTACAATAAAACCACAAATAAACGTTTTTGGTTAAAATTTTCGATTCGTATTTAAAAAAATACAATACTCCTGTAACGTTAAGCGAAACAATGAATAGTTAATAAATTGAAATCCGCTCAACTCTGCCGTTTTTTTTATAAAATTACTACGTCTCGGTTCGGAAACAATCAGAAACTGAATTGAAAACCTCTTAAGTCGGAACATTACTCCATTTTGGCTCGATGGGTACAATGCATTATCTATTTACTGACAATCTGTGGTTCTTAGATTTTAAGACGTCGCTAGATTTTTAATACAACATACATGTATGATAAACTCTACATGTATCATATCTAATATAAAAATAAGGTAAAACATAGTCGTTTGTACGACAGGCAATATTTAAATAGTTCGAGCCAGTGTGACATAGATTCAATTCAAAGTAAATTATATTAAATACAAAGACCGTTTATTTATAAAAAAATATTAAGTGTTATTAATATTGCTTTGTCTTACTCAATTATAACCTGAGTTTAATTAAACTCGCTCTTACGTGACCCACCCCGCTTTTATTGTATACCTAGCTATTACATTTATATGTCAAGTAACACGCTGAAGACCAAATAAGTAGTATAGTTTGGACAGCAAATGTCCCATCTTCTAATTACAACTATAAAGTGCTTACTCTTATCAAGGATGTTACAATATTACACTAAAACTTGAAAAAATCGACCTTTGAAATTGTTTTGAAAATTAATAGTCAATTTCTTGTCTCATTCATAGTTTTATTATTTTAGTAATAGCCTGTTAATGTCCCACGGCTGGGCTAAGGCCTTCTCTCCCTTTTGAGGAGAAGGTTTTGGAGCTTATTCCACCACGCTGCTCCAATGCGGGTTGGTAGAATACACATGTGGCAGAATTTTAGTGAAATTAGACATATGCAGGTTTCCTCACGATGTTTTCCTTCACCGTATAGCACGAGATGAATTATAATCACAAAATTTTATAAAGTTGATAATATAAAATTGATGTGCACAACAATAGCTTTAACGCGCAATGGTGGTAGGGCTTCGTGATACCCGTCTGGGTAGGCACCACATACTCATAAGTTGTTGTACTTCATAAGCTATTTAAGAAGTAAGCCATTATTTTCTTAGGCAAAGGTCGTGACATGTTTTAGTACGCATGGTCGGAGGCGCATTCACAATGTAAGGAATGGTCAACATTTCTCACATGCAATGTGTGTCAGTAGTGACCACTTACCAACAGGTGGCCCGATCATTCGTTCCCCTTCGTACATGAATTAAAAAATAAAAAGAAAGAAAACTTTATAGTTATTATACAATAGAAAAAAAGCTATTCGTGTGGTTAATTAGTATGTAACTACAAGTACACATTAAAATAAATAGTAACACATAGCTTTGTATACCATTATACAAATATTATTTTAATTTTAATTTAAATATTATATCCCAATTTATTGATTGAATTGAAAAAAAAATCACTCATTTGGATTACTTTATTTCGTCGCAAAAAAACAAGTAAATCAAAAACTTCTATTTGAAGCTTGCAAAGCTTGTCTTCTTGCAACTGCATTAAATTTGCAAGAATTATTCAAAATTGGTACTGTGCGGTTATTAGAGACAGACAGACGGACATGAGGGTATTATAATTTATTCTGCTAGCAGTCTCGACTCTTAGTAAAAAGCTCCTTTTGTTCACAATTTTGATTCCACTTTAAATGTACTTCAGATAATATCCTATAATTTTACTTAACGTTTAGTTCTAATCGTAAATGTATTTAAGTTTTCAAAAGATAACAACTTTAAACAGGTGATTGCTGGCTGGTTTTTTTGTCACAAATATATTTTTATTTTTTCATTGCCAACAAAAATATAATATTGAAATGAATACTAACTCTAATTCTCATAAATGTATGCACGAATAAAATATAGTTGGCTAAATAATTAATTTACTGAATCTTTTTGGGGGTTAAAATTACATTTTAGTGTCCAAAGGAAGGGAAACAATCGATAATTTTCACATGTATGCAAATTGAACAAAATTATTGTAGATCACAGAATTTGCATCCCAGTAATTTACGCTATCACCACGAGCTTTAACTTACGCGCCCAATATAAGTAACTCCCACCACTCACCGCCATTTTGTTGCCATGTAAGTAGCTTAGACGAACTTCTTGGAAGTTCTTGGAAGTCTGATGTAAAAGTTAGTGTGATATGCTTTTCTTCGTTCAAATTTTTATCTCTATAAATAATTTATTTAACATTTAACGTGCATGTATATGTTGTATGGATTAGCCTTATTTAATTTATATTTAAAGATTGGAAGTTATATATTATTATAAATATGTCACGTGTCTAGATTAATTTGATTTCTTGTACTTGAGTACGAAATTGCCCTAAATGGCTTCAATAAAAGGATGCTAATATTCTATTTAGTAAATAAAAGGGTGGAAAAGTGTACGTAACTACGACACAGTATAATACTATTGTAGTTACTATAACGTATATATTGGTTATGATATACATAAATTGTTCAAAACAAATAAAATAAAAAAAACCTACTGAGTTTCTTGCTGGTTCTTCTACATACATTCCGAACCTGTGGTAGCTTTACTTTTGTGCAATACTGCAACAAGACGATTCAAAAGTGCTTTTTTAGCCTACTTGAAGAATTAACATTTTTATTCGGTTTTATTTGGTCAACTACATTATTTTTTTTTTTTTTCAACAATTAGACATTTAATATAAAATATTTTTTTTAATAAAGATTATCGATATTTTGTGTCGAATTAAATAAATTGCGTATATCATCAATATTATGACTCAAATTACTTTGATGACCTATTACTACCTTAACCGAAGCGATCCAATGGAGCTCTTTTTCCGTAAACGAAGAGGAAGTCTTGCCTGAGTCCGTATTTCCTGATAGGTACAATGTTGGTGTCTTCAAATCCAGAGTAAACAGATTTCTTATAGACAAGCATGCTACATCTTAGAGCGTGTCGATGCTTAACATCAGGCAAGTCAACGGTCAAACGCTGGCGTAATAATTGTAAAAAAGGAGGTGTCAGCCCAAAAGCGGGACATTTACAAACTGTTACATAATTACTTTACCAGTTACTACCTGGACATACCTGATTATGATTAACAACGCAGATACCTTTTTTTCAGTAAGGCAATAATAAAATCAATTCAATATATGCATATATATCATTTTAAAAATTAAGTTACTATATTATTTGTAAATGTTATGCCCTAACGTTTTTAGTTCAGTTTTATTCAAATAAGAATAACGTAACTTATTTAAAATAAGGTTTTATTTCAATCCGTTACATATATTTTAATAAAATCGATACCATTATGCAATATTATTAATGAGTATAACAATCCCCGAGTAGCATATTAACGCATAATCTAGTAATGGCGTAATTGACTTTACAGTTCGCGGCATTGACGAGCCTTCCATTGCTTTATAATGCTAATACAGTGATGGTAATACATAGCAAGGTATTACTAGATATTGATGATATATATTTTGCATTGATCCGGGATCATAGCAGGTAAGCATTATTAGCAATCTTGAGTAAAGTATTACATATTTCATTATTTGGTAGAATTATTTGCTTATTGAGTATTGTTGTGTGCCGGTTATAATAATGAGTGAGCCAGAGTAATTACAAATACATATTTTTTAGTCCACTAATGTTATTTTTTTATTTGAGTTTGTATGGGTAAATCTAGTTCAAAAAAATATTTTTTTATGCAATCTACATAGTCAATGAAGACTCAAGGTTGTGTCTAAATCAAAAACATAAAAAAATCAAGAAAATTCCTCTAATCTTTGCATTTTTTCTGATTTTTACTCGTAATACTAAACTAATATAAAAATATAAACTTAATAATTTATCATATATACAAATAATCTAGGCCAGTGACTAGCGACTTTCTGTAAAACGCTTTAGTTTTTATTTTATAACAATAAATAGCTATTGGCGTTTACTGCATTTTATATGCAAAACACGTGTATCATCAAACATATATGTGCATATTTATTTCTTAAATCAGTCGCTGCAGTGCTTTTGCGACGAGAGGACTACAGAAAAAAAATGACAGCGCTTTTTATTAATTATTATAAATAATTTGATGAATTGAATTTATTTGATTTTTTTCATTTTGTACTCGTATTACAGAATTATTTACATTAAAGCCTTCAATATAAACAAATAAAATTTTAAATTTGCTAATTAAAAACTGCTATTGTACAAATCGTATCTGCGAATTAATTAATTATTATAATCTAGTTAAACGAAATATACTATATTCTCCAGAATAATTTGTAATATATGTGCAACACGAAAAAAAATTGAATACAAATACTAAGTTGTAGATAGAAAGAAGCATAGAAGGACGTGTAAGGGACGCGCGGGTGCTTAAAATGTTACAAGGCGCGCTCTTAAATGGCAATATGTTTATCCATGTTAATTGTGACTGTTTATGTCATATCAAAGAATGAAGAACCGATATTTGACAACATATGTTTTATTTAGTTTCAAAACTTTATTTAATTAGAATCTTACAAACATTTAATTTGTCATTTTACAAGATTTAATTAAATGTAAAGTTACCATACGTTCTCACTGTGTCGTACGCACTTTATTGGGTCTAGACTACACTCGTTGATGATTCCGGTCCCAACCTTTTAACAGTAAATTCTAACTTTTATCAATAAATTATTTTAATTTATTCTTTTTATAGTAAATAAAATAGTTCATTTTGATGTCTAGACTGCTGAATTAGAGGGCTATCGTTAATAGTGTATTCAAAGGCAGACACGTTATACTATTTTTATTCCAAACCTCTAGTCACTTTTCATATAAGACCTTTTTTGAATAAAGTATATTTTGATTTTGACATTTCGATTGTTCGTCTATCTGTCTGTCGTCAATTATCTCGTTGCTTTAATTTCGAAGGTCGAAGTTGAATTAACAAAGTAAGAAAACTTGAAATTATAGATCTTATATTGTAGGCTACAAATCAAAGGCAAAATCTAATTCACCGACTCGAAACCACTAAAGTTTCGTGCTTAAAGACTGTTAACAGTAATGTACGTTTTTTTAAGTTTTTTTTTTTTATTTATATTACCATCGTTTTAATTATTGGGTCGTATGTAAACAAAAATGTTAAATTTTCGTTTGAGTATTTTTCTTTTAAAAATATTTTTCGTTAGGGTCGCCTGGTGAATGTTTTCACGTAGTGAGACCAACGTTATTGCTTGGAGCGCAAGTTACGTTTAACGGTGCGTATACTTACCGGTCGTGTCGGAATCTGCCCGAAAATAAATTACACACTTTATTTATTTTCCGTCACCGTTTATAGTAATTTATTGTTCTTTTTGAATTTTATTTAACTAAAATGAAGGTTATATTTATTTTATTATGCTAATATTAGCTGAGTTAGGTGAATATATATAATGTTAGTTTATTTATTTTTTAGTATAAACATTATTCTTTCTATAAGTCTAATCATATATTCCAGATCTATTAAAGATAAAGCCTACATATGCTTATTCTGTTATACTAGTTATTTTGTTATTAAGCGTAATAATATTTTTATCTATCTATCTATGATATGTTTGTTTATATTTATACTAATATTTAGCTGTCTACTTCATTTCCTAAAATAAAATAAAACAATCTCATATTAATTTTAATAATTTGGATAACGTCCTGTCTAAACTTCCATGGCATATTAAAATCCGCTTGTCATTACAGTCCATACATTAAAACGTGATTGAGTAAGACATACAAACTTCCTATAACATTATTTTTACCGTTCAACACTTTTACACCTTGAAAGATAAAAACACTCTTGTTTTAAAATGAGGTTCACTAGTGTCTATGCTAAAGTCTATTTTCAGACTATAGATTTCAGGCACATCTTATTTGCATAGTGTCGTCTCGTGACGAGATATGCAAATCATGATTACATACTTACGGTAAAAATAAATACTATTAGCCATCTGAAAGGTCAATTTTGATAAAGCAATTATAAATAGTATTGCGTGACACACATTTAAAATTAACTTTTTGCATTTAATCAAATGGAAAATTAAAGAAAATGTTTGATCTTTTTTCCTGAATGTTTTAATGTATGATACATACACATTTTTTCTACGTAATACATGTATGCTTGCTTTTTTATTTGATTATATTTGAAACAGATTAATATCAGCTTACCGTGTTTTGACACATCTGTTTGTTTATGGATCGCGAGAAATACTCGCCACTCATAATTTTACATTTTTTGTTTATGCACTAGCGGGAAAACGGGTAGTAGGATCATCTGATAGAAAGTGATTACCACCGCCCCATGGATATCTGCAACACTGGCAGGTTTGCAGGTGCATTCCCAGCCTAAAGAATGAATAGGCTTATTTCGTGTAAGCTCCCAAGTCATATCGGTTTGAAAACACCACCGAAGAAAACTGATTCCATAAAGTACAAGTACGAGCTTAGTATATCTGTCTTAAAACTATAAGCTATAATAATATTAAAATTTCACTTCAATCTGCTGAGTAGGTTTTCAATGAATCGGAAAAATCCAAGCAATAACAGTAACTGCCTGTTAATGTCCCACTGCTGGGCTAAGGCCTCTTCTCCCTTTTGAGGAGAAGATTTGGAGCTTATTCCACCACGCTACTCCAATGCGGGTTGGTAGAATACACATATGGCATAATTTGAATGAAATTAGACACATGGAGGTTTCCTCACGATGTTTTCCTTCACCGTCAAGCACGAGATGAATTATAAACAAAAATTAAGAACATGAAAATTCAGTGGTGGTTGCCGGGCTTGAACCCACGATCATCGGTTAAGATAAACAAAACACTAAATATTATTATGATTCTAGAAGAATAATATTTTTATGTTAGCAGTAACCGGAAAATAAACACTTGCATTTCAAAAGAGGTTTTAATATTGCAACGTTAATAATAACAAAGTCGGTCTGGCATACAAAGAGCTACTAGTACTAGTACTATGCGTACTGCGTACGCTTTCGTTCTGACTATAGCAAATTAAAATCGTTTACCTAATGTATTTTAGAACGAAATGAAAAAAAATTAATTATGTTTTTCTTGTTTTATATAGTCGAGATTTGATAAATTAATAATTCATATTCTTGATAAAAATAACAATCTAATAGAAATATTAAGTCTATGTAACTCTGTATGTCGGTTTGCTTTCACGGCTAAACCACTGAACCTATTTTGATAACATTTATTAAGCAAGCTAGTAATTTCAGGGTGATACTTAGTTTTATATATTATAAGACTTTTAATCTTTCTAAAATCTTAATATATAGTAAGAGCGTATATTGCATTAACGACTATATGCCCCAATAAAGTAAAACTTTCGTGTGAATTGCTCGTAAAATTATCACGTAGTTGCTTAAAAAATTTTATTTTTATTTTTAATTTATACTAAGTACTAGCCAAAGCGCTTAAAAATAAAACGATGTATTTAAAAATGGAAGGTTATTACATATTTTGTTAAAAGGTTTGAAGGATTAATTGAAGTTGTATATATACATATATATTGTGAATCTCGGAAATGGCTTTAATTCAATATTGTATTTAGATGAGATAGTCGTTTTTTAAATTTATCCATATACACAAGTGTCCTAAGTGAAAAAATGCAATCTTTAAAAAAAAATTACAACTAATTATTACAGCCAAGCAAAACTCTGTCGCCAAGATAGTGTACTTTCATAGCCCGTATGTATTCATCGTTTTTATTACATAACAGTTACTTTATAACAAATATAATATATAATCTCTATTATCTTTCTACAATTTTCTATTAAATAAATATAAAATGGGCAAAATATCCGAAACGTTTCATATTTAAATTAAGTTTTAATTAAGTTAAAATAATATTTTATTAATGATAATATGAAATATATAACCTACATGCTTCCTCATGTATTTTTAATGGCAATCGATTAAACTCGTTATAAGGAACACATTTTCAATAGGATTCAATGATCATTATTTAATCGAAACCGATGAAAAAGAGGGGAGAGGCTGATTTATAAGCACAAGGGTTTTTCGACGAGTTTAAGAGATTTCTTGAATGGAAAAGTATGTTCTTACCACGCAAAATATTTAATTGATATTATTTGTACCTCGATAAAATTAATTGGCTATTAAATAGTAAAAAAAATATGAAATTGACTAGAAAATAAATAAACATTCGTATACATAGTTTTAAATAACATTAATTGAAGTGCCACCAATGATTGTGAGTTCGAACCCGGGCAAGCACCATTCAATTTTCAGGTGCTTAATTTGTGTTTATAACTCATCTCATGCTAGGCGGTAGAGGAAACCTGCATATGTCGGATGCAAATCTGTCACATATGAATCCACTAATCCAATTTAGAGTATCGTCGTAGAAAATGCTCGAAACCTTCTCCTTAAAAGGATAATGGGCTTTACGCTCAGAAACGAGAAATATACTGCTGTTACTTTTCCATTTAATTAAGGTTTTTCTTCTAAAAGTATACTTTTTTTGTTCGCAGGTAAAATAAAAACACCATTAATTAAATTAATCATAAAAGCAAATAATAACGTGGCTTTTAAATATAATTGTTATTAGGAAAACAGTAAATTAACTAACTCCTCCTTTATTTTCGAAATAAGAGTATTCGCGCCAGCACGTAACAAAAGAAAATGGCGGGGCTATGTTAATCCCGCTCGAAATGGCCGTTAATGGAAACTAATATCAATAAAAGCAAAACATCTATTACTACGAAACAATGTTTTGAGAAAGTTATATTTTTTTCAAGACAATAACTTTGTGTAACAAAATCTATGAAAATAACTGATTATACATTCGAAAAATAATAATTTTAATAATATTGAAGTTTAAATACAATATCAAATTATGTGACAATAAGTTATTCTGACAACTGAATGTCAGTTTGATTTTTTTTAATGAGTTATCGTGTAATTAATTTTGTTTACAATTTACCTAATGTTTGGTTGTGACAGAAAATATTGTAAAGAAATCTATTTGTCTTTAAAGGAAAGGAAATCCTTGCCCAGCAGTGGGACATTAACGGAATTTTGCTTATCGATTTTGTAGAATTTAATTAAAAACTTCATTCAAACTTAGTACTTAGATGGAAACGAATTAAAGTTTAATCACTTAATACATTTTAATTGGATACACAATTATTATTTCGCTCTGAATATTCTTCTTGGACTCTATTATCGTGCCTTAATAGATACGCATTACTTACGCAATATGAATACAATGCGAATCTAAAAGGAATATAAATAAAAAATCCAATTCAGAAAGAAACAGTTATTAGCATCGGCCTTGAAGATGAAAAGATCGAAGGTAAGAAAGGTAGTAATCTCAGATTATAATTAATATGTATTTTAACATTTAATAAACCTTCGTTTGATAAAATGCATATAATTTTAAAAATAAAACTATGAATGAACTCATAAATGAATTGTATTCAGATCAAGCGATAAGCGAGGGTTTCTTGGCGTTATTTTTCCATCAAGTTCTTTGTAAACAGCTGTTTACAGACTTTTTTGTGTATATGTGTAAGTATTATTATTATTATATGAGGTAGATTAGGTAGATAGCATACACAGCTGTGTATGCTATTGCTAAAAATCAACTCAACAGTCAATAAATTAACCAGAAAAATAAGAGCAGAGAAGAAATATTGCTACATAAACAAATAAAGAAGCAGATGGTATATTACATATATATAAGTAGTATATTAAAACGCGTAGATGGCCCAGTAACTAAAACAAATGAATCTTAATCGAAAATTGCGGGTTCAATGACAAGCATCTGAATAGCATGTGCTTAATTTGTGAATATAATAATTAAGCTAAGGCTCAGTAGTAAATTGACGCTCTTACCGCTAAGGCCGCAGAGAATCATAGCGGTGTGGGTGATACGCGGATATCGTACGGTGTCGTGGACGGCGGCGACAATTTTCGCGGGCGATCCGCCTTGGGAGCTCCAGGCGGAGGTGCTCGCGAAGTGTACCGGTTCCGGGTGGAAGTGAGGTCGCGTGGCGACCGTCCAGGGTTAGAGGAAGTGCTGCGAATCAGTACTCTCGCCCAGCAAGCCCTGATTCGCAGATGGGAGGAGGATCTGAGGTCCCCATCAGCAGGCCTGGCGACAGTGGAGGCGACCCGTCCCCACTTGAGTCAATGGGTAACAAGAAAAGGTGGAACACTGACCTTCAGACTGACTCAGGTGCTTACTGGACATGAGTGCTTCGTTAAGTACCTGCACAGGATAGCGAGGCGGGAGATAACGCCCTCCTGCCACAAGTGTGGTGCGCCTACGGGCACGGTATGCCACACTCTGATGGAGTGTGCCGCTTGGGGGCCTCAGCACCTTTCCCTGGCGACTTTAATAGGTGGAAACCTTTCGCTGCTGAGCGTGATAAATGCCATACTTGGTAGCGAGAGGTGCTCGATGGAGATGGTCTCCTTCTGCGAAAATGTGATGTTGCAGAAGGAGGCCGCGAAAGAGTGCCTCCGCTGATCCGCTTCGCCGAAGAAGACCGGGGAAAAGACGTCAGCGCCATGCGCATCTTCTCTTCCCGCCGTGAGTGTCACCAGGGCTAGGGGGTCTCTGTACCCCGAGAACCCCCTAGGATTTGGAAGCCCACAGAGGCGGGCCAACCGTTGGGACGGCACGGTAGTATGCGCAAGCGATCCTGCGACGTCCCCCGACAAGACGGAGTGGGTACCGCTGGTTTTTTAGTGGTTATTCCGGTGCCTTTAGCGCCGGTGAGTCCCACATACCCCCACATCATGTGGGGGAAACACATAAATGTGTTTTTCCAGCGAAAAAAAAGACTCAGCAGGCTTTTTCTTTGGGAAACATCATGTCATATTATCTTGATATTTTCATATAAAAATACCATCCAAAGTATTCTAGTGGCTACGTGTAAGGCCGCAGAATCGGAAGTTCCTTTGTTCAAATCCTAGGTTGGGCTAATAAAATGTTATTGAGTTTTTTTGTCGAAAGCTCTCAGTAGCAGCCCGGAGTCTGGAAGTTGGAAGTTTGTACAATCACGTGCCTCGGAAAGCACCTAAAACCTTTGGTCCAGTGCCTAAACTTTTTCGATCGTGTCGGATTGCCGTCCCATTGGATTATGCCAGTTAGTGAATGGAGAGTGCACCTGTGTTTGCGTACACACTTGTGCACTATAATAGATATTATGCAGCAGTTAGCTAATCTCTCTTGAGATTGGCCACCGTGGCCGAAATCGGAGGACATTATTATTATTACCATCCAAATATCTGACTTGAAATTGTGGATTTAAATAATAGTTCAGTAATTTTTAGCTGTTCTGAAGATTACCCCGAACAAACAGACAGACTAACAAATATATATTAAATGGTTGTTTTAATTTTGGTTATTCGCAAATAACCATATTAACTTAAAAAGAAGTTATTTTAAAATAACAGGAAGATACTTCAATTTCATTTATTTGTGTAGACTTCACTTCGCAAATTACACCATATCTCTTTGTGGTTTGATTTTAGAGAAAGTAATTTTAATGTATGTCTGTAGCATAAGGGACACTCATTTGACATATTAATATTGAAGGATTATACGAAAATATAGACTTTTTTTCAACTTTTAACACCCACGCAATACCTCTGTGTAATTGAATTTTGTAAATCCGTCCACAGCAGATATCTACGTAGTGAAGTAATATTGCTTACCAAATTTTAAACATACATATGGGCTTAAACCACAAAGAATTTATATAGTTCCGTTGTTATTATTTGATAATAATAATAGTACAATCTTAAACATTAATTATGGATAAGGAAGGTTCTATATCTGTATAGATAGAGAGAATCGAGTCATGAGAGAAAAAGTGACGGAATATAATTGATAGTATAAAGAAATGTATCTTACGCCTTGACGTAATCTATTTAAAAGCCCAGATTTTATATAATCATACATATTATATACCAAGTGAATTGAAGTTGATATTTTTTTAATGTAAGATACAAAGCCTGATATCAGCCTGAAAATACAGCTTGGCACAGACCTCCTTTTCTAAAGCCACAATTTTCGATTAAAGTTCAGCTAATCATTGGGTTATCTCGGATCATATGTTTTTAATGTAAGTATATAATAATAAAATATATTAAGCAGTATCACGAAAATATGCAATTTAATGTACAGGAAGATTGCAAAGTTGATTTTTAAAGCAAAATACACCGGAAATTCACGTAAGCTAAATATATAATACATATTTAATCCGAACCCATATTCGCAGGCAGCATTTAAACAATTTTTGTATGAGAAATCATTTATCCTAGTATAAAATGTGCTGCAGGGCTTTCCTTTTCATTTATTTCGTGTCTAGTTTTATAAGTTTTAGTTTCGAAGTAGCTTTACCCAAGATCGTTGGAACTCTTTATCCGCTATAGTTAAGTAACTATCAATGCAACTTTGTCAAAAAATGTTTCTAAGCTACCTTTTGGCAGATGCTAATAATATATGGTCGTTGAAAAGCATCCACGCTACCTTTACAGTAATACTGGAACTGAATAAGTTGCTTACTCACGCGTTAAAAAGTTATTTTAAACATATGAAACTATATATTTTTTTGTATTTAATAAAAAGCTTATAATTAATAGATCTTAAACTATAATATGTTACTTAAATTATAATAAGTATATCTGATTGTATGGGGAAAAATCTAAGATGACCGTAAATTGAAAACGTTGATGGTATCGGTCTTCGTTGCTATCGTAGGTTAGGCACTTATTTATACTTTATCAAAATTTAAGCACATGTCCTGTCTGCGTCGAAAAAAATTAATCATTTGTTTGTTTCCTTAAATCAATAGTAACAGTGTATTTTTTCCTAGATTATTATTTTGCTTTGTATACTAATATAAAAATAAGCACGTGTGTTTATTATTCATTTCATCCTCTGCGATAAAAGAAAACATCGACAAAAAAAGGTATGTATCGAATGAATTTTGTCACATATACTAATCCATAATGGAAGAGCGATAAGCTATAACCTTTTTCATATTTAAAATAGCCGAACACAACAATATTAAGTTTCGTCGTTTGGCGGTAGACTATGTTATGAGATTGTAAACCATACCCTGATAGGCTAGCACAAAGCTTTAATAAAATCCCAATCTTCTTAAGAAAAAAGGAGGATTTTTCCCTTGCGTCACTTTATCTACTTTTTTTTCACACATCGATCTGGTCCCAAACTAAGCAGAGCTTGTACTATGGAAACCAGACAGCTGACATACTACATATACTATTTTTCTTTTGTAAATACATACTTAAATAGATAATTACATCCAGACTCAGAACAAACAGACATGTTCATGTACACAAATGTCTGTCCTAGGTGGGAATCGAATCCTCAACATTCGGCGTGAAAGACAAGTATCTACCAACCACGCCAACCGGCCCGGCCCGGCTTATAGTCAATACGACGTTAAAAAATAATCTTATTTAATCAATAAAAACATTAGTTTCTCGTCAGGAACAAAGCCCTAAGAAGGTCGGATAACAAAGTGACTTGAGGTGTTCATTGTGACGTGCGTACATAATAAAAGACCTTAGCTATTCCACGTTTTCTCTGTTCCGTGTTTGAGCAATTCCTTCTGAAATACGAGGTCATTGTTGGTGGCATCGACGTTGTAGGCAGAGGGGAGGGGAAGGGGCGGGACCACTGGCAGCAAAGTCAAGAGGAGCGAGAGAAACGGAAAACCTATTACTGTAGTGAGAGAGAAATAGGACGCTCGTGTCGAGTACTGTTTAAGTAATTGTGTTCCATCTATTATTTTCTATTTCAAACTTGAATACGATCCATTGATAAAAATATAACGACACTATTTTATTTTATTTCTTTAATAAATTTGTAATTTCAATAGCTTAAAAATGTTCATTGTTAATAAATTAAACAAATGAATTAAATAAAAGAACATTATAGATGAGTTTTTTATTTATATCTCGACGTAAATACTGTTACGCATTCAACGAAAGGGAATTATTCGTGCTCCAATTTTGACAGATTACTAGACAAAGAAAGAGCAATTGCAATGATAATAAAAAAGGCTTAGATTTTGCTAGGTAAGTACCGTCTTTATAGTCGAAAATCGCTATTTCACTGTTCGTTTTATCACTCTGGATATAAATAACAAAATTTAAAAGTAATTTCTAATTCTTTGATAAACATTTTATGTAAGGCAACTTCAAAAATTAAAACATATGGCTAAGCTTTTTTGTTGCGCTAATTGGTATGTATGTTTACCGATGTGTTAATATTTTTTATTGAATAGACAAGGCATTGAGAGTGTTCCTATTTTTATTATATAGATAGTCCTATGTTTATTTGAAGAAAGGTGGAATTTTTCCAAAGTCTTAGTAACTGGGCTGGTTGGACAAAAATTTCCCCTCTTTTTGAGGATAAGTTTCGAAGTTTATTTAATCATTTTGTATTGTATACATGTGACAGATTTTCATCCGACGCATGCAAGTTTTCTAACAATATTTTTCTTCACCGTTGACCCGATGTGAATTATAAACGCTGAACACGAAAATTCAGTAATGCTTGCTCTAACTCGAACTCGACATCTTGGGTGACGTTCTATCCAGCTATCTCGACTTACTATCAAAATCATTATATAAATTATCATTATATTGTATATACATTGTTTTCAATATATATGGGTACACGTGACGTTTTTATTTGTGTTATATATGATGATGATGTTTCCTGCCTGATTTCAGCCAGGGCAGCCAAACGATTATTGGCAACTACAGGACATATTAAAATCCACAAATATTTGCACACAGTTGCACTTTCTACTCACTCACTCTCATGGAACGGCAATCCGGACACGATCGAAAAGAGTTCAGCGACGAGCTTTCGTAGGAACGGGTGTGAGCACACTTCCATCTTCCAGACTCCAGACTGCTATTGAGGATCTTCGACAGAAAAACCCAATTTTATCGGCCCGACCTGGGGTGGGAACCCAGGACCTTGGGGTTTGCAGTTTTATAACGAGCCACTAGACCAACGAGGTAGTCCTCTTTTATTATCTTATTATCTTATATATAAGTAACATTCGAAACATTTTAACTAACAACATTAGAAAGATCATGTCTTTTATAGTATTTACCTACACATTTTTTCTCTTAATTATTATTTTAAATAATTTATCTAAAGTAATTCGTTTTTAATAATATGATGTCAGCTATTTTAAAAAGTTGTAGAACTCTAAGCAAGTAACTTCATCCCAATTGAAAATTTGCAGAATTAATGCTAGTCAACTGAATCAACAATGAATTATTATAGTTTATATTGTAATATTATAATATTGTAATTTAACAGTTTTTAAAATGGTTCAATCTTAGCGTTAGTTTGTTCTTTCTAATTTGTTTTCAAATTATTTACATTGCGTCACGTATAATGACATTTTAATTAACGCACAGAAACAAAAAAAAATGCTTGCATATAAAAATACTATAATTGATTAGGTATTGTAAATCTTTATTACTTTTTTGTAAACTGTCGCTCATAGTCATTTAAAATTATAATTTATTATTAAGTTAAGAAAAAAGTTTCAATGCAACCAATATCCAGAAAATTTTTAGTCGTTTTATATTTTGATTTTGTGAAAAAAAAATTACAAGTAGTTTGCATATTAAATATGATGACGATTCGTCCTAGTATCTCACTCTTAATGTATCCTTGACGTGTTGTTAATTTAATATAAACTAATATTCAAAACGGTTTATTTTATCGGAAAAGCCAAATGGAGATCGTCCTTCTGTTTTAAAATTAGATAAAAAATTTGGATTTCCAATAAATACCGAATGCAACTGAGAAAAAATTAAATTATTATTCATAAAAAAAAAAATATAAGTAACATATTTTCTTTTGATTAATTACTTAATTCCACCTTCACGGACAAAACGAGTTAAGAAAAACGTTGTAAAAACAATTACATTTATAATATTATCTAACCAACATTGATTAAATTATATCATTACCAAAAATAGGCCCCACCGACATGATTTACGGGGACCATAAATTACAATTTCAAATATTTCGGGACTCGGGAGTTATGTTAGACAAAAAACCCACTTTCTTGACTCGTGTGATATGATAATAACTAAAGCAGTATATATATATGGATTTTTGTAAATAAATGCTTATTAAAATTGCTTCACAAATGGCACATTCCACTCATGTTCGATGGCATTAATTTATACTACCCAAGTACGAAACCCCTGATATTGCTCGCTCTCAAAGAATTGTGTCTATTCAGCATGTGTTTACAAAACTTAAAACTCTTTTTACTTGTATTGATATTTGCATATAATATTTCAATATGGATTTAATACGAATTCGTCAAAAACTCAAGATATTACTCTATTGTATAAAGCAACAAATGCGGCTATACAATAGGAGTATATTATTTTTAAATGTAATGCTTTCCGTACTCGCAAAACTACCAATAAGGCCTTTGACAAAAATAGTTCACGAAGTAATAAATGTAAAATAGTTCAATTGCAAGAAATTATCGTGAACATAACGAACTAAGCAATATAACAAACACCACTGATATATTTTCCGTTACGTTGCTGGAATACAAGAGAAATATATGGCGAATTATAAAAAATTAGCTGCCCGTGCTGACTTCATACGCATTGAATTCGTTTATTTTAGTTTATTGTAAATTCAATTTTTGATATACTTTTAAAATTTTAATATCGCTAGAATATAATGAGTTGCTGTTTTTTTCTTACATTTTAAGATTATGTTTAGATTCGTCAGTTACTTTAATACATATTGTATAATTATTGAGAAACATATAGTGTGGCCTTATATAATTATTTTATTTTTTTGAGAACAAATTTTATCCCGTGGGTGTCGAGAATCAACTGAGGTATTACCCGTTAATCCTATCCAATCAACCAAAAAGCGCTACAAACAACCATATGGCGGCCAAAATATTCCCAAAAAGGGTTAAGGCAGGTCTGCTAAAGCTGTCACGGTATCATGCGCAAGCGACTAGCGACTCTGCAACAGCTTCTCGTTAAAACGGAAAGGGTGTCGTTGGTTTTTTAGTAGGTATTCCGATCTCCAGGGCACACTTGGCGCCTTGGAACCGGCGAGCCCCACATACCCCCCCCCCCTACTGTTCCCGTGGGGGAAACGCGCAATACGTGTCTGGCATAAAGAAAAAGAAAAGGTCTGCTAAAGTCTGCAAAATCCTTTATTCGTATAAGTTTGGGGCGTATACCCCAAACAATTGTTTTTTTTTTTGGACAATAATGGAAGCAATTAATTACATGATTCTAGACTGTAATAGTTTTAAAATATATAACTAAGTAATAAAAGCACATGACATGTCTATTATCTATGATCTGCACAAACTTCAGATTGAATAAAAAATAACCTGTTCAATCATTTCTTATTTCTAAAACAAATAAATGTAACGAACGGACAATGCTCTTTGCTATACACACACAACACAACGCTATGTCTACCATAAAACTCCGTAAACCACCAGAAGCCAAACGTCTAGGAATTTCTGAGACGTCCTACTTGGAAGAATATTTTTAGATTTCTTATTTTACTATTGTACCAAATACAAATTAGTATCATAACATTGAGCCCCAATTTATTATAGGCTTTTAAAAGAGTTATAATAGGGTGTCCATCATTTAAAAGTACTTTAGTCTAGTAGGTGCTTATAGCTTTAACAGATAAAAACACTTAAGCAAAAAAAAACAACAAGCTTAATTTAAAAAAAAAACCATCTGTTTTCACTAAATGATTGAGTCAATTTATAGTCAGTATTACTCAGAATTATTTTACTGATTCTAACTATACCATCCATAAATCTGTTTAGACATTTAAAGGTTATGATAGAATAAATAAACTCACATATATAATAAAGAAACTCACATCAAAACAGAGTGTTACGAAATTACTAACCCAAACCGGTAATTATTTACTTTTGGGGTAATTATTTATACACTAATATATAAACATATTTGGTAAAATCTATTGATATTTGCTGTATTAACTTGCTTGTGTAGAAAATAAATATTAATGAGGGTACCTCATTAATATAAGATCAATAATATATATTCAAAATTTTCTTTTAATTTTATCATAAAACTTCATATAATCTGATCATTCAAATTAGATTAATTAAAATCAGTTCACATTAAGCGAAGACAATCACAGATTGCATAAAAAATATTTTCAAGGATTTTTCACGTTTGAAGTTAGCAAAAAATAATTCAGAGGCACAACTCGCGACTGAAAAATATGATAAAATAAGTGTAAGCCCAATATTCGCACATACGAATATGAAATAAATAAAAGTTATTCACCTATGCAAATATGTCATGAATACGGATCGAAGTGACGACCGTAAGCATAGCAGCTAGTTAGGAACTATACACTAACCATTCGGTGAATTATATTTAAAATAATTTACATATTGATCGTAGGCTGTTTTAAAATCGATAATAAATGTAATAAATGATAATAAATGGCTTATGAATCGCTGCACTAAATCATTAAGTACATTTATACATTGCTCATTGGAATAAGCAAACGTCACCTCAGCGATTTCAATCAGTTTTAGAGATATTATAATTGTGTTGGGACAGTAATCCTACACAACCAAAGAGAGATCGGCCTCAGGCCCAGTGAGTTCCTGAGGATGAGGGTCTCTTTGCGTCCTTTCTGAATTGCATGACCTGGAAATTGGAAAAATTTGAAGCCAGGGCCCAGAACCGAGAACTTTATAGGAATGAGATGAGACAAATGTGAAAAACTATTCATTTTGTAGAAAACAAAAGTGAATATCGAATAATTCAAGAATGAGCTTCATATAGATCTTGATACCAAAATCAATATTGACAATTTGAAAACAATTGTTAGCAGTGACCATCACCGTAAGTGACTAAACAAGACTAATTATTTTGCGTAACAAAATATTATAATAACTATAATTATTAATTAAAATTCGCTAAATTTAGATACATTTTTACAGGAAAAAAGCTCAACACGGGTGAGGCACGATATGTAAGGACATTATCAACATCGTACTGAACTGAAAACCTCGTAAAGCAAAAAAATACTTATTCTTTTATTTATTTGTTATGTAAAAACTTTTATTACTTACATAAACCGAATCTACACTATTTTATGATGCATTTAATGTCATTATTGATGAATGATTTTCAAGACACAAAGGACTATGTACCGAGTTAGTGTAATCGTAATTTAAATTAAAAAAAATAGATTTTGTTTCATATTAGTTGAATATTTATTTGAATTCACGTTGTTTTTACTAAAACATTAGACAAAGCACGCGTTTTTCTATGAACTTGTATATATTACTTTGTAGTTTACAATCGATCGGGATGAATGGGAAACCTATTTTCCTCTCGTTTTAAACAATCTATGTCATAAATTTCAAAAGAGTATAATCAAAGAGTAAACAAAGAGCTTTTTCTTTACAAGAATAACAGTACAACAATAAAAGTAACAATAATTGTGTTGTTAAGTACATATGTATATTTATATTAATTTATTAATTGTTTTCTAGATTACTATTGATAAAAATCATAATGGCTAGAAGAGTTATCCCTGAACCTTAATCTTATTCTTTCTTATTTCTTGACGGTGAAGGAAAACATCATGAGGAAACCTGCATGTGTCTAGTTCACTGTAATTCTGCCACATGTTTATTCCACCAAGCCGCATTGGAGCAGCGTGGCAGAATAAGCTCCAAACCTTCAAAAAGGTGAAGAGGCCTGAGCCCACGAGTAATATATTGATAAGCTGTTACTTACTTTAATCTTATTCAGAATATTACTAGCGATAGTGCTGGTGTATTTGCAGAGTTTTTATATATCGTCTGCCTGGTTGGTCTAGTGGTTTATTAATAACAACTCCGACGCCCGACGCTTAAAAATTAGGGCGTAGCCCTGGAGCAGTGGATGCGTGAGGTGGGGGACTCGCGTGACGTGACATGACGAGGACGGCCGCGATGGTATCACGCTGCCGTACGCCCACGCAAGAGCATTTTGAGAGCAAGATTACCCCCCCCCCCTAAGAAAAGCTCCACCGAGCCACGAATGGAGCACAGCACAGGAGGGATCGCGGATGATTTTTTTTTCACGCAGTGGAAACCTTCAGAAAGGTACCTAGCTTCCATGAGGGGGGGAGTGTATTATGTGGGATTTTTACCCACTAAAACTACTGCGATGGTCGTTCTCGGCATGGATTGGAGAAGCTGCAGAATTCAACTGGTGGTAGGGCTTTGTGTAGAGCTTACACAAAGCCCTACCACCAGTTGAATTACATTTAAATACAATTAGTTACCAACACTTGATAAGTGGATAGTACCTACCCAGATGAGCATCTGGGTAGGTACTATCCACTCATCAAATATTCTACCGCAAAACAGCAGTACTTGATATTGTTGTATTCCGGTTTGACGGGTGAGTGATCCAGTGTAATTACAGGCACAAGGGACATAAAATCTTAGTTCCTGCTTCCCCCTTCCTTCTTAAGTCTACGCGAGCTGGTTCTCGATATCACCGCCTAACTGTGACATCAATTCCATCGCGAACAAAGAAATTTGGCAACTCCTTTCTTTGTCGCACTTCCAAAAAATGGAATTCCTTACCAGCTCACGTGTTCCCCTCCTCTTACAACCCGGGTTCCTTCAAACGAGGCGTGAAGAGGCATCTTGCGGGCCGGCAAGGCGAAAGCGGCTAGTGCAGAACGTTTTTCCCGTCTGTACTGGCCGTCGTCGCGTTTGGACTCTACTACCACTTACCATCAGGTAGAGTAGAGTCATTTACCTTCCCGGCGAATATAAAAAAAAAAAAAACTTCCCAAGGTTGGTTGCGCATTGGCTATGTAAGCGATAGTTGACATTTCTTACAATGCAAATGTCCAAGGGCGTTGGTGAGCACTTACCATTAGGTGGCCCAAACGCTCGTCCGCCTTCCTATGCTATAAAAAAAATCTGTACAAGGTGAAACGTGAGCGCTCCTTGAGTGAGTGAGTGAGTGAGTGATCCATGGCTTCCATCCATTAAGATAAGTCTATTTTAACTCTGGAACTTTAAAGATATCCTTAGACCTTTAAAAATATAATATTATTTAAAAAGCGATTGAAGTTATTTTTCACTTACAAAATAATATGTATCTGAAACGAACAACACACTTTTACAAATGTTTTTAAAGTTTATAAAAAACTAATTTAATGAAATACTTTCTCATAAAAAAGCTTCAAATAAATAAAGAGATAATTAAAATGTATTCAAAATTTAAAGTTGAAAAAGGTTGATTCGTATATTGATATAAATGGACAATATATTTTGTTTCGCACAAAAGCGATGAATGGCAGAGTATTCAAAAAGGGTGCTATTTGTTCTCTGAGTGTATAAATGGAAAACAGAAATTCTATAGAATTTATTTAGATGAAAGTATCCCATTGTAGAATACCATGTCGTGATAGAGTGAACAATATCATTATTACGAAAGTATTAAAAAATGACACATAAAATAAATAATTATCAATTTAGTTTTAGAGATATTACTTTTTTTATTTAAAATAGATAGGTGAACGAGCAAGTAGGGACACCTGGTGGTAAGTGATCACCACCGCCCATAGAATAAAGAAAAGAAGAAATTTTGACCATCGCTTACATCGCCAATGAGCTACCAATCTTGGGGAAAAAAACCTTCAATCCGAACACAACAATCCCAAATAGTGCTTTTTTGCGGTAGAATATCTGATGAGTGGGTGGTACCTACCCAGACGAGCTTGCACATAGCCCTACCAACGGTATGTATGTACTTTATGTACTACAAAACTGCTTGCTGCGTTTTCGAGTAGAAAAAAAAGTTGGTTTAAAATTAATCCACAGTTTAATTGCGGAAATTTAATTTTAATAAATAAATTCTATTTAAAGATTGTTTTTAATTGTATCGTTATTTAAAGCTTTTTTGACAATTTTATTTAACAAATATTATAAAAAAGTCGTCATAAAAATATAATTGAATTTCTGTATTTTAGTATTAATATTATTCTAATAATAACAACAAAAGGTCTATAAATATTTTATAAAAAATAATCTCTTGATTGTAAATAAAATCATACTAATGATTTTATTTACATTAAGGTGTTAAGTACGTGTAAATAAAAATTAAATATAGTTACTGCACAAACCCCAAAAAATACTTATGTATACAAAATAAATAATTAATTTGAATTGATTGATTGAAAAAATTTTTAGATAGATTTTTAGCTAGCTTAATGTAGTACTTTGTCTAGTTTGCATTAATATATGCATAAATGTAATGCTAACATTTTGTTTAATGTCATTAGGGAAAAACTTTCTAATGGTCACTTCCTCGTTGATTCATTAGCTAGATGTAAGGCCGCAGACCCGGAAGTCCTGGGTTCAATTCCTAGGTCGGGCCAATAAAAAGTTTAAGGGGTTTTCTGTCAGAAAATTCTCAGTAGTAGCCCGGAGTCTGGAAGTTTTAAGTGTGTACACTCCCGTGCCCCGGAAAGCACGGAAAGCCGTTGGTCCTGCGCCTAATCTCTTTCAGGTCATGTCGGATTGCCGTCCCATCGGATTATGAGTGCTAGGGAAATGAGAGTGTACCTGTTCACTGTTCACGCATACTTGTGCACTATAACAGTCCTGCACAGTTGGCTAATCTTTCTTGAGATTGTCTGCTGTGGGTTAAATTGGTCTGGAGGACATTATTATTATTAATGGTTAAAAAGAGTTATCTTAGCTTTAATCTTAGTCACGACATCACTAGCAAATTTCGTTATTAAAACTTTTACTTGAAGCTCTAAGCTGCAATGTTATTGTCAACTGCGATTTGCCATTAAAAAAACCTTCGATGTCAAGCTAATCGCAAAACAATCCCGCCACACATGAATGCGCTAAATTTACCAATACAACCTAAGCTGTATAAAAGCATTAATTAAAACTGTCAGGCATAGTGACCTTAATTAATAACATTTTTTAACAAGATATGTTTTCTTAGATCAATCATAAGTTCATTAATAATGATCAAATCATATTTAGTTATCGACTCAGTAAATGTTGCTTGAAGCGTTTTATGAAAAACTCTCAAACAGCGCTCCATAAATTACAGAGAAAACGTTTGGTTATCTTATTTGATATGTTGGAACTACTAGTATTATCAACCAACCGTATCTTTACACAGGTGTTGAGCAAAAGAACCGACTTTCTTCAATTCCCGACTTAAGGTACTATTCACAACTTGGTTCAACGTCGTTTCTATCGATTTCAGATTAAGGAACTTTGAACGCCTTTAAAAACATTCCATAATAAATTTCCTCGCCTTCATTTATGTAGGACACGGATTTTCAACTCCAAACCATTCTCAGACAAACCTTCTCGGCTTTGATTGTATCAGTAATTTAGATATTTCTTTTATACTAAAAGTCAAATTAATTTAAGCTTTTATTTTATTTTATTGGTCTGGATGTATGTCGGTCTGCCTATTGTACCAATTTCTCGGTTGGCGCCCATAGACATAAGTACATTTATTTACTTATGTGCACTTTTTTATTACAAAGTAAAACTTGGTAAATTGAACTTCGAACAAATACATAAATTTTGAGTTGTTTTTATAGTTCAATCTAATTTTAATTTTACACTTATATATTATAATCAGGTTGTATTTAACAAATAAATACGCATCCAATAAAATTTGTTAAGTTAGATAAAACACAGCATCGAAGTATAAAGAACTTAAAATTTAAATATTTGTCAATATTTGGATTACTAAAATAATTAGAATAACTACGGAATTGGAATTTGATTAACCCAATTTATATTCGTGAGTATTTCCAACATTTCAAACTATCATTTTTTTATATTTGAGCAGTTGGCTTCGACACTACAATTGTTCTGACTTTTCGATGAAGCATACGAGGCTCACTTGTGCATATTTGATGGTGCTCACAGCGCGTATATCCAATTACCTGTACCACTAACACAACAGTGTTGGGTAAATCAAATTCTAATACAAGAGCAGCTTTGCACATGAAAATGTCTGAAATTTTACGTCATAAACAAAATATTGTGCTTCTATATTTTTTATTAAAAATTGTTGTATAAAAACTATAAAATGGAAAATATTTTAGATAAGTTACATCGTTACCATTTCTCCTGTCAAAACTGACTACTGACTTGTACAAAATTTTATCCTTACATGAATTTGTAAATTTAGTTGTTTATGCCTCAAAGTTCAAAGGGTCTCGTCTTTTTGTCCTCAGCAATGCATTTCGTCTTCTACGACAAAGTACTTATACGAAGACAATAACAGCGAGCGAGTCCCAGTCAACAAACGTAATATACTTGGAGTTTAAAGAATAAAATTATATATGAGATTATTAGGAGAAGAACCGGAACTATGGGCGCAAATTGATGACTGAAATGGCTAATAGATTAGTCACGTATTTATGTCTGAAATACTTAGATGCCGATAGAGAGATGAGCCCTTGTGAGGGAAAACCGCGTATCGGCAAACGGCTTTTTAGCCAGACAAACATTATATCTTAAAGAATTTGACGGAATCCGATTGTATGCTAAGGCCGAAGGGAGTTTTGTCACACCTTATAAGAAATTTTCTCGCAATGCTCAGCGTTAGCTGAAAAGATAGGTTGATAATTCCCTTATCTTTTTTTTTAGTTTTTCTATGGAACTTGAATACTAAAGGTAGACTGGTTGCATCTTACTTGAAATTATAGCTTTAATATGCTTCAACAACTTTATACTATAGCAGTAAATACCAAAAAGTGAGTTAGACTTGGAGTGCGGAGAGCTTGTACGATTCCCTGTTACTATCAACTAGAAATTTCACATAGTTATATAACTTGATGGCAAACTTTAAGACTTCGTAGGTTTTAGTCATTATTAATCGCTTTAAAGAGTTGAAAAACATACAGTTGCATTAATTTTATGAAATAGAGCTTAAGACAGGCAATGTCTAAATATAATTAAGAAAACAAACCTATAATACTTGTCAATGGATCATGCAACTCACGCTTATTGAAGTTTTTTTATATATATATTTGCCGGGAAAGCAAATGACTGGTGGTAGAGCTTTGCACTGGTGGTAAAGCTTTGTGCAAGCTCGTCTGGGTAGTTACCACCCACTCATCAGATATTCTACCGCAAAACAGCAGCATTTAGCGGTATGAAGGGTGAGTGAGCCAGTGTAATTACAGGCACAAGGGACATAACATCTTAGTTCCCAAGGTTGGTGGCGCATTGGTGATGTAAAAGATGGTGAACATTTCTTACATTGCCAATGTCAATGAGCGTTGGTGACCACTTACCGTCAGGTGGCCCATATGCTAGTCCGCCTTCCTATTCTGTAAAAAAATTACTACTCCACCTGATGGTAAGTGGTAGTACAGTCCAAGCGCGACGACGACTAGTACAGTCGGGAAGAACGGTCTGCACCAGCCGCCCCCGCCTTGTCGGCCCGCAAGATGCCTCTTCACGCCTCGTTTGAGGAACCCTTGTTGTAAGAGACAAGGAACACGTGAGCTGGTAAAAAATTCCATCTTTTGGAATTGCGACAAAGAAAAGAGTGATAGGCTTATCAGAAATAAAACAAAATTTAGCGGAACATAATGATAAAGAAAATATATAATAGTGTAATATTGAGATGATTTTAGAGATGAATTTTATTATAGAGATATACTTTAGTAATTATTTAAATATAAGCAACAGTAATACTTACCATCACAAATAGTAATACTTATCATCCCAAAACAATGTAGCAATTGTTTTAACATATATTTATTTTCGTATTAGGGCGCTAATGAAGCAAAACATAATTACTAAAACAAAGAGGTATACAAAAAGGTATGTTATTTATTATTGTTTCTTGTAGAAACAATAATAAGTAACATAATACTGCTGGGTAACTGCCGTAAATTCAAACGGCTTCTGTATTGACAAGTTTGTAGCTAGCAACATTCACCTAACGTCTTGCTTGTGAATTCACTGTAGACTCTTTCATTCCTTGCTTTTGAAGGAGTTTGTTTGGAATACCGCTAACTTATTGATCGGTACATTATGAATATAAACATTTTTTAAACCTATGAGAATTTAAAAGGTCTTCCAAGATCAATAATTTTTAATATATTAAAGGTAGCGAGATGGCGATTGGTCAAAATATATAAAATATTAACCAAAAATTGCCACATTATATCTGATGAGCAGCGTAGTGAAATAAATTCCATGATTGAAGAGGAGAGGATTTCTCCCAGCAGTGGAGCTATTACTTTTACTTTAAAGATAATAATCTTAGCATTCATATATATATATATATATATATATATATATATATATATATATATATATATATATAGCTACATTGAAGCCAATATCAAAGTAATTTTAGCTGACACGAAAGACGTGGTAATAGAAATGGGTATGCAAGAATGGAAAAACCGTGTGACGCAATTACACTGTCGGATAAAAAGCTAAAATGCGTTATGCAGCTGACATAAAACTTGATTTTTGAATAAAACGAAAACGTTTCTAAAAACTTGATGGCGTACGACATCGGGAAAGGACGTTTATTAACGACTGTGTTTCTGCGCTGCTCGTTTCCGCTCTTTTGTGATTGCTCATGCCAGTTACCCAGCCTTGTCAATAGGTGCATACGTGAGTGAACAACTTTACAAAGAATTAAGGCGTTTTTGTAGCACTCGGATCACATACAAGTCGCTTTAACTCACTAAAAAAACCTTTGTTAGTTATCACTGCAGCTGGAAGTAATGAGGTTATTAATTATTGTAACGTGATTATTTAATTGTGTACTTCATATCCATATTCTACATATAGTGTACTTCATCAATTCATTATATGTATTTATCAGAATAATTTAAGCCTCTACTCTAAATGATTATTTCAATTGATATTGGGACTCGCTTATTATGTAATACTATCAACCTGTTCGACTTCTCCCTGCTTAAATTTACCCCATTACTATTATGAGAGTTACATTCCTATTATGTATTCCATATCAATATATATTGTAAAACAAAGTCTCCCCCACCCTGACAAAGTTTAAATGAATATAATTAAAATGACGCCATTTTAATTATATTCATTTAAACTTTGTATTTATGTATATATTTGTACGCTTATTACTTATATGTTTTGATCCGAAATTCTAACATCCCTAACATGTAGCAACAGTTACGCTTGCATTTTCGTAAAAAACATTTTTACCTTTAGTTCAACCAATTTTCGAGGCACATAAAGATGGGAATATGACAAGAAAGTCAATAAATTTGCTCAATAGCCATTAAACGACATTGTGGGGTGCGAAAATATGGAAGAGTAGGGGGAGTTTAGTGATTTAAGACATCTAACATGAATAAAAAAATGGAAGGGGTAACAATTATATCAACGAAGTTTTCTTGTTTATTATATTTATATAAATATATCGATTAGTTAAAATCTCTTATTTATTAATGTATTAGTAAAATGTATAAATTATTATTGGTTAATAAGATAATGTTTTTATTTTTAATTAGACACACTACTGTGATTATATATTTATAATACAATTATAATATAAATATATATAAGTAAGCTAATTTATTATTCCGAAGTATACTAATTATTTATTATTCTATGTATTGGTGGTACCAATAGATTTAAGTTGTAAATATTTATTCTTTGATCTACTACTAAGCCATTCTTTCCTGTGTCTAGTGGCACTCAAAACGTGACAAGCCGTGTGAAGGGGACATAAATTGTGGACGTTTCTAGCGACACTTAACTTTAGATCTTGGCGCGTCCGGCCACCGTCGCAGCTGGCAGCCATCCGAGCGGACGTAACTATACATAGCCGGTCTAACGAAATAGAAAATACCATTATTCTTTTTCTCGAGACAAGGAGGCGTTCAAGTACTATTATTTACAGCCAGATTTGTTTGTCTGAACGATGTTGTAAAATTGTGTGAATTACGATTTACTTTTGGCTTTGAAAACGGAAATAATAAGTCTCAACACTAAAAAAACAGGGACACTAAATCATTATTAAAGTGTGATGTAACAATATTTATTTACGATTTCTCACTGGACTTAGACATTGGATTGTATTTAAAATGTTTATCGTACCAATTTGTCCATCGATCCGTCTTTCAGATCATAAAAGCTTATACTGTTTTCCGTCAATCTTTATTCAATTCAAGTACGTTTCCAACTTAAGTTTTTATTCATCACAATCAACTTAAAAATATTATAAACTTTACATATCATTTCAAATAGGCAAAGAAATCTGAAATTATAAATAAACTATACTTAAAGTAATACATTTGATATAAGCTACATCAAAACCAATTTGTTCAGCTATTTTTATTTTAACAATATCATTAAAAATGCCGTATATATCGAAACCAACTTAATATTAAATGAGTTATAAGAAAAATCTATAAGTGAGATGTTTCTGATCCGGATGCCCATTTCGTTGGTCCATAGCGATCTTGGGACATTCAAATTGATGGTAAGGCTACGTTTCACCATTAAACGGGGTCTTATTAATTCCCCTTTCGACAGACCGACCGAGAAGGCTATAAATTCACCTCAACCAAAGGGATGACCAATTTCAGAACATTTACGCGCCACAAATTACGCGACCGTTGAAATATACTGGGCCGGAGATGGTATAGAATGGAGGGCAGGCGAGGACTGAAAAAGGCCAAATGTTAATTTAATGTTGAGAGCTACACGAAATTGCTTCAGTCCTCGAGATAGGAGAAATATTGGCTACCATCCGCGAAAAGGTCCAAACACTAATTTCATGCAGGGTAAATGAGCCGAGGACAACGCGACGCAAAATCGATATTCATTTGACTAAACGTACATTTATTTAGGCTGGAAACGATATCATGGAAATTAGAGGTCCACAAAAATTTCCATTGCTTAATCTCTTCACCGAATAATGATTTACGATTTTTGTTACAGACATTTTATCGATAGGATAATCATATACATTGAATTTATCCAATCGTGTTTTGGATAACAATTTTTGTCTTCCTGTGCTATATGAAAAAAAGAAGACAAAACATTGGGCAAGTTTGCTCTTCTAATGGCTGTTTTATTTGTTCGCGTCAATATATCTAACGCGAGTTGGTAATGTTGTGCGAGCTAACTGTTTTATCACTTTATTGCATGAGATCGCATAAACTTCCGAAGTCGGTGGCAATAAAATGTTACAATAAGGGTAATTCTGTATACCAGTTACGTAAGGTCGAATGTAAAAATCTATAATTTTTCACTGGATGATATAATAACAATAACAAAATAGCCAATGCCAGTTAGCATGCACACTTAATACCTTGCATTATATAACATTTTTTGTATTAATTGGCAACATTTTAATATACAATTTCTGGGCAACCGAATCTTACCATTAGTAATGTATAGTTATGTGCTTAAGCACAGATATATTAGTAGTTACAAATCCGCTCATGTTTTTTTCAACATTGATTTGCTAATATGCGACGTGTGTTTCTAAGAAAATACAAATATTTCATTTTTCCATTAAATTACTGTAAGCGTTAGAAAATAGTACGACACTAGTACATGGAGTTAGATACTACCCTCTGTCGTTCACATCACTAGGCCGTTTACTGTTAACTGTTTTTTTTTTTATATTCGCCGGGAGGGCAAATGACTCTACTCCACCGGATGGTAAGTGGTAGTAGAGTCCAAACGCGACGACGGCCAATACAGACGGGAAAAACGTTCTGTACTAGCCGCCTTCGCCTTGCCGGCCCGCAAGATGCCTCTTCACGCCTCGTTTGATGGAACCCGGGATGTAAGAGGAGGGGAACACGTGAGCTGGTAAGGAATTCCATTTTTAGGAAGTGCGACAAAGAAAGGAGTTGCCAAATTTCTTTGTTCGCGATGGAATTGATGTCACAGTTAGGCGGTGACATCGAGAACCAGCTCGCGTGGACTTAAGAAGGAAGGGGGAAGCAGGAATTAGAAAGAATAATTCCTCTGAGCACTCGCCGTGATACAGTCGATAGAAAGCGGTCAGTGCTGCTATCTCACGACGCAATTGTAAAGGTTCAAGGGTGTTTGTGACCTTTACGTCGCCAATAACGCGTACGGCACGTCGCTGCAACCGGTCCAAGGGCTCAAGTAGGTACATAGCGGAGCCATCCCAAAGGTGCGAGCAATATTCCACGCAAGACCGTACCTGTGTTTTGTACAGCAGGCACAGTTGTTGTGGCGTGAAAAAGCGCCGCACCTTGTTCAGAACTCCGAGTTTCCGTGAAGCTGTTTTTATAACAGCCTCGATGTAATCCCTTGGACTAAGGTCGCAGCGAACGTCAATCCCCAGCATGGCGATTTTGCTTTGCATCACCAGCGGAGTACCACAGAGGGAGGGAAGAGGGGAAAATGTTGACTTTTTCGCCGTGAGAGCGCATACCTGTGTTTTCTTGGCATTAAACTCAACAAGATTATCAGAGCCCCGTTTGGCGATGAGCTCTAACGTCCTATCGAGTTCAATGACAAGATCCTTTCGCCTCTCCTCAATTTCCGCTCGCCCAGCCACTGCACGTCCGTGGTATCCACCATGCACTGTACTATCGTCTGCATAGCAATGTATGTTCCCAAGAGAGAGCATATCATTGATATGCAAAAGAAAGAGTGTGGGAGATAGCACAAATCCCTGGGGGACCCCAGCATTCACTACATAGAATTGTGAAGCGCAACCATCAACAAAAACAAGAAAGCTACGCTTGTGTAGGAAGCTGGCAATCCAGGTGCATAGCTGAGCAGGCAGACCATATGCCGGAAGCATGGAGAGAAGACTTCTGTGCCAGACCCTGTCGAAAGCCTTGGAGATATCGAGGCTGACAGCCAACGATTCTCCATGCTTGTCGATAGCTTCACCCCAGAGGTGTGTTACGTACGCTAGAAGATCACCTGTGGACCGTTTTGGTCGAAACCCGTACTGACGATCATTAATTTAACAGTGATCTTCTAGGTAATGGATCAGTTGGTTATTTAAAATCCGTTCCATCACCTTACAATGTACTGAGGTGATAGCTATTGGCCGATAATTTGCCAGGTCAGACCGATCCCCTTTTTTGGAAACCGCTTGCACATTAGCTCTTCTCCAAGCCTCCGGCACACATCCCAAAGAGAGAGAAAGTTGGAACAGGCGCGTTAACACAGGAGACAGCTCCGCTGCGCACTTCTTCAGCACTATGGCTGGTATTCCATCGGAACCGCTAGCTTTCCGTACATCAAGTGATTGCAGCTCCGCACGCACATCACGTTGCCTGATTTTAATGTCAGGCATCGTATGGCCACATGAAGGTATTGTAGGTGAAGCGCACTACAATCATCAAATATATCATCAAACCAACGGTTACGCGTACTCCTACTGACGAGATCTGAGCTAGGAATGTAGTATTCCATTCCCAATATGATCTCGTCAGCAACAGCAGCGGCACTAGCTGTCGGGTCATTCCCACTGAAGCAACGTTCCTTCCAAGGGACCGACGCATAGTAATCGCACATACCGTCCCAATCCGCCGACTTATAGTGCCAAACGCGACGTTTGCATACCGCTAGTGGCGGCAGCTTGGCCTGTGGCACTCTGGTACATATAAGGCTGTGATCCGAAGAGCCAAGAGGAGCCTGAACCACAACCTGATATTCCACCGGGTGAGAAGTCAGCAGAAGGTCCAGTAGAGAAGGTGCTTGCCCATCAATGTCTGGGATCCGGGTGGGCTGATCAACCAGTTGGGTCAAGTCATGTGTAAGAGCAAAAGCATGAGCAGTAGTTCCAGCATGGTCAGTTTTGAGGGATTTCAACCATGATTCGTGGTGAGCATTAAAATCTCCCAAAAATACCAATTCCGCGTTAGGAAATTGCTCTTGCGCAGCATCTGCCACCCGACTAAGATGGTCAAATAATCGGCTTGTCTCCAAGTCACCATTGTGGGATCTGTAGAGGCACACGTAGACTCGGCTCTGACGAACCAGGTCCACACGTACCACCAACATGGAGAAGGAGGGGTCCTCCAAGCAGCGCAGTAGGTGACACAAACATCCGTCCTGACGAACAAGCATACTCCGGCTTTCGCTTTGAAGGATTCTTCAAGCGTGATAATTAAGGTATAATTAAGGTAGCTGGTATCGGCAGGACGGAGTATTTGTGTCTCCGTGAGAAACAACATTGCTGGCCGTGCTGTCTCGAGATGGTGGTGGACAGCGTTGAGGTTAGTGTGGACTAACTATAATTATTTAGGCTTAAAAATTAGCCAATACACGTCTCTCTAACTTATTTTTTCATTCACCGCCGAAGAAGGTGATGCTGGTTAACGAAACTAATGCTTGCTCTAAATCCTTCTACCTTTAGCAAACATTCAAATTATTTTTCCCTTATAGTACTAAAATTATTAAATTATTTTGAAATGTAGTAAATTCTAAACAATATATTATAAGATGATTTCAAAATTTTGTGTACCCAATATTCCAATATCATTTTGTATTATGCAAGGTTAACATAACATTGATATTATTTTAGGGACTTATTGCCTCATGTAATTATTGAAATAGAGTATTATCTATATAAATTATTCATAAACTTTGGTCAAAGGGATATATGAATTTGTACATGTGTGTACAAATTCATATATTATATTAAAGATCTTTGTCCAATTAATGGAATTTTCGTAATTTATTATAAGCGAATGAGTATGTGTGTACTTTAAATATATTTTGTTAATACATACAAGATTTTGATTTTAAATATTTGCAATCAAAATATTATATGAGTAATCTGTCTACACGGACAAGGCATAAAGCTTGCTATATCAAATGCTATTTCAAACAGAAAATTGACTGTAGGCTGACTGATTGTAACAATATTATGGTAGTAGGGCTTTTCCGTGCAGTTCCGTGTGGTAGGTACCACCAAAGTCTTAGAATTGTTGTGTTCCGGCTCGAAGAGTGAGTGAGCCAGTGTTCACAATTCATTCGCAATCTTCGTTTTATTAAAATTCATGTGTTCTAATAGTTGAGACATTTCGTCTTCATGTTTTTAAAATTGGACTTAAATCTATCTGTAATAATTTTATTCAAATCACGATTTTTGTTTTGAAATTCCGGCGTTTCGCACATTTTTCATGAGCGTACTTGTGGTAATAAATTTGCATTTTTATCAATTTACAAGTAAAATAAAATCATTCTAAAGTGTTTATTTTCTATATATATTACCGAATAAACACTTATTAGTACGTGTATTTGGAGATATTTAGACCGTAAAATAAATGTTAACAGTTTCACTCGAACTAAAATAAGGCAATGTAAAAATAAGTATTAAGGTTGTAACACGACCGCCTCGTAAATATCTACCTAACCTTAAGATATTTCTCCACTCTATAAACACAACATTTATGGGGTCATTAGAAAAACCATCTTATCTGAATGCTTATACACATTTTTATGGAAATTAACAGACTGTTAATGTAAGCATTTCTTTTATTATATATTTGACTTTTATTATGACTCTTGAGGCGTATTACTAGCTAAACTCTAACTAGGTGACACTATGTTCTCTAAGCACAGGGTAGAAAATCCTTAAACCAGACATTCTATAGGAGAGCCTATAAGTACGTATTATAATCTAGATTAAGATTAAAAGATAAAAAATATAAATTACAGTTAATTATCTCTTTGTTAGGTATCTCAAATCTTAATGGATTATAGAAGCAGAAAAATTATAAGGATCGTCACGTGTCGTCATTTTGATGAACAAATTTGAGAAAAATACCATATTATTGAAAAGATAAAAAATCTGATAGTAAGGGTAGGAATGTATGTTTCTCTAAACGGCTCTGTTTTATTAAATTAAGCGCATATAAAATATGAATAAAAGTATTTTTAAGATTTTACTTTATGTAGGATAATTAATCAACACAATGATATCATCTTAGTTTCCAAGTTTGGTGGCGCATTGGCGACTTAAGGGATGGTGAATATTACTTCTATGGGCTAATATACAATAATTAACAAGTAAGTAAATGAATCGTTGTTGATATAAGTAATAGTTATAAATAAAACAAATTGTTTTTTTTTTTTGTTTTAAAATGATCCATATTTCTTTTATAAAATAAATTAAAAGTTAGTTGTATGTATAAATTGTTATATTTGCTATATTTATTTGGGGGCTATTTAACAAGAATCGGTAATAAACTTATAACTTGTAAATATTTCAGAGGAATATTAAAAAAATATATAAATTATCAAGATTAAATATTCCATACTTGCCTTAAGTATAAGAGAAATATTATCTGATACTATTATTTTAATTAGCTAAATAGCATAATGTAACAAACGACGCTAACTCACTTATCGTCTATCGTTGTTAAGTAGGTACTAACTACAAGTGCTTAAGTTGATTTATAATTAATCATTAATCTTACAAGTTAAACGCAGACTTTATCGTAAATATATATTCCCTATTAATAAATGTTATATAACAGTTGATGTTTTATCTTACAACAAATATTGATATCAGAAAGAAAGAATTAAATGTGTTACTATCAAACCATTAGTGCGATATTAAGGTCGTTTGTAAAAATTATGAACAAATCAAAAAGTTCAAAATGTAACTGACATACGGGATCCGTTAGTTAATTAGTGTTAAACTCAACGCTACGACCAATGCGTATATAATTAAGAATAATCTAATATTTATTTAAGTTAATTTGATTATAAATTTTGTTTTAATGTTATTTCATTACGTGATATGATTTTTACAACTACCAACATTATAATGATTTAAATTTTGTATAAATAGCGATGTATTTACAATAAACGATCATAATTATTGTTGAACTCGAGCAGGGTGATCATCTGCCTGTTTAATAAACATTGTTTATAACAACACAACACTTCTTTCGCTTCCTGGCTCAACTTCTGTTTCATCTCAGAAGTGGGATCGACCTAAAAATATGTCAGGACCGATCCGTCTATATCATCTGAAGAAGAAGAAGAAATGTTGGCAAGAAAGAAAAATGAATCTGTGACAATGACTAAGTACTTTCACGGAAAAATGTCATTACTTAAGAAATGCAAGATTAGTGGTGAAGATGCTGTATCCTGTATAATAAGAGGCGGATTGAAATGGTGAATTCCGCTAGATGATCAACTTGGACAAGAGGCCGCGCTGAAGGTGTTCCGTCGAATACTATTTCAAGCACACGAGAACTCGCAGATACAAAACGCTGCTACACATGTCATTGAACGGGGCACGAGGCGAAGTATTATAAGGCGACAACGCGCTGCAACTTCTGTCATAGCTGGGGGCACAGCATCGCGACGTGCTGGTTTTCTTCAAGCCCATACAAAAGGTCAGCAACGTTTTACATATTACCTACGATATTTTGTCTGACTTATATAAGAAAATTGCTTATGTGAAAGGTCACGGGTTAATCGCATATATAGATAAAGATAAAGGATAAAGGTAGCAAATTAAATTTTGCTCGAATTAACAAAAAAATTAAAACCAACTTCAACCCTCTAATGTAGTAATAAGAGTTCTTTCATAGTCATTCATTCATCCATTTCAGTCATTTCATTTCATTCTTTAGGTAAATGTGAGATAGAAACAAATATTGATAATATTGTACTGAATGGACAAGTTGAGATAACAGACTATCATCTACCCGACACAGATTTAATA
Organism: Nymphalis io; assembly: GCF_905147045.1. Lineage (NCBI taxonomy): Eukaryota > Metazoa > Arthropoda > Insecta > Lepidoptera > Nymphalidae > Nymphalis > Nymphalis io. Next base: position 7,029,226 of record NC_065897.1, read on the forward strand.
ATAGGTCATACATTGATTAATTAAAATCATGTTAGCTTAGTGACTACCGCTGCATCTGTGTCATTTTACCCGACAAATAAATTGAACATTGACGTTATAGGTATTAATTTAGATTCTAATGACTTTATAAATAGTTTTCCTGTACTCTTATCTGAAAATATTAATATTAAAAAATGTAATTATGCCTTCGTGTCCGTTAAGGTTATTGATTATTTATACACGGAGAACAAATAGTATTTGATACACGGGGTCCATTACGAGTTAGGAGGTAGGTACATCTTATTACATAACAGAATGTTTAATTAATTGTAAAGATTGTTTTATCAAAGTAATTAATGTAGGAGATGATGAAATTTCATGAAAAAACCGTCTGTGTGACTAAAAATATGAGTCACTGGTAAAGGCTTCAATTATAAGTAACAGAAGAAAATATTTCTAATTAGTAATAATATATTAAATTTTGTCACATATTGAAAACGATATACTTTTTGGCCTGCATTTTTTTTTTCCAGATATCCGATGCCGGTGAAAACTCTACCAGCAGTTTCAGGATGGCCGAGTGTTAAACTCAACGCTACGACCAACGCGTATATAATTTAGAATAACCTAATATTTATTTGTTAATTTGATTATAAATTTTGTTTCAATGTTATTTAATTTCGTGATATGATTTTTACAACTACCAAAATTATAATGATTTAAATTTTGTATAAATAGCGATGTATTTACAATGAACGATCATAATTATTGTTCAGCAGCAAGCAGCAGGGTGGTAACTCTGCCTGTTTAATAAATATTTTTTATAACATCACAACACTTCTCTGGCTCACCTTCTGTTTCTTGTGTATTTTGGAATTATTGTGCCTGTAATAACACTATTTCACTAACCCTTAAAACCTAGATTGTTTTTACACAAAGATAAAACAAAAGTAAACTAATATACAGTTATATAATCGTTATAACTTCTCTTTATTGTTTACGCTTTGATCATAACATACTTTCAAAGAATAATAAAGTAAAAAATAATTTTCCAAATCGGCTTATGGCTTACAAGTGGCGGAGTTGTGAGGTAACAAACATAAAAAAAAACGAGCAAGTGCGAGTCGGACTCGTGCACTGAGGGTTCCGTACCACTACACAATAATTAAAGATTTACCAGGTTATTTTAAGAATTAGACTTTTTATATGTTTTCCTTTAATTTGTTCGTAAAAAATAAATTTCCTTATTTTTTTTTTAAATATCAGGCCCGGTAGTAAGTTTTTTTTTCATCATTTCAAAATCAGTCCCCAAGACGTATATTTAATTACAATATATCATTGATTGCGTTGACTTACAAATTTGTTTTTTTACAGCTCCAAGGGACTGCAGATTTGAGTATTTGATATCAATTTAAACTAAGTTTAAATTGTTAGATTTAATTAATCTAAATGAGAAAAAGAGTTACACATAGACAAACAGACACTGATATAATAATTAATTTGCAGTTTTCGGGTTCTTGCATTATAGTTGTGCTATAAATATTGCTTCTTGAAAAATGTATGATTCTAGGTCAACGCAAAGTACCCTATAGGTTTTGATTCCCTTTGCGATTGTATGGAAAATGCGACATAAGCGGCCATATATTTTGATTGTGTAGACTTAGAGGTTTTATTTTTTCACAGCTCCTAGGGTCCGCAGACCTCACTATATATCATTTCAACCTTATACCTCTACGCGTTTCTGAGAAAAAGGGTATTGACGGACAGACGGACAGTCTGACGGTCAGATGAACAACGAAGTGATCTTATAAGGGTTCCTTTTTTACTTTAGAGGTACGGAACCCTAAAAATCGAAATGAGTACCTTCCTTATTTTTAAATCGCTTAAAAATAATAGTCTACATACATTGACAACAATACACAACGTTATTCTATTAAAAAGTAATACATTATTTTCAAAATAAATGGTATCTTATACGTTCATACTAACTCAAGCCCACAAAACGCACGAAGTCAAGAATAAATTCCAAATATTACGGAACGAGGGTAACATAAGAATATGAAGCAATATCTATTTCATATGACCGCTCTTATAGCTCCGAGCAAAAACCCTTCAATCTCGAACTCTTCGGGTACGATCTCGCATAACTTTACAACGCTTTACCTTCTTTATATATTGATTATATAATATTATTTTAGCCTAGACATATATTATATGTATATAATGTAGTGCATCTTACCTTTGAATAAGATTCCTCCTGCCGAGTATCTTTTAAAACGTCATAAAATATGCAGAGCGGAACAATCATTATGGCAGGCTCCTTGCAAAGAGTAGCCGCCACAGCAAATATAAGAGTCCCTGCTAATGTACACCATTTTAACAGTTCACCTGAATCTTCACTAACACTACCGTTACACTGACACTTATTAAGTTTCACAGAATTGGTACCTACTTCACAAGCGTTCAATATTCTCAAAGGTCCCGCTTTACCAGCTTTCAGCAGTCTTCGGACATTTATCATTAGTTGTTGCACCAACCCGTGGCAGCTCAGTCGAAAGTTTTGATTACTCGTTGTCAATTGATGGCGCATTAGAGTACTCTTAATGTTATGTCGGCATTTTCTTTTCTGATTTTCAATTCGAAGCCTTACGTGTTCAGTATATAATAAGAAACTAAGAAGAAATAAATTGCAGGCAGCCAAATCAGCCCTTCCGACCACTCCGGCCACAGCTTCTGTATGTATTGGATGAGCTGCGAAACTCAAACCGGCGACCGCAGTTCCGACTCTTCTGCAATGGGTTGGTAATAGCCGCCGCGCGGTCGTTACAACGAGCACTGTCGCTATAGAATGAAGGAGGATATTGAAAAAATGATAACTCCACGGTTTAAATCCACTGAAGATGTAGTTTAGGCGATATGTGGCGACGCATAAAGGTCTATATGAGCCGTGCGAACCGGGGTCGGTGAGCGGCGTTCCCCAAAAATCATTTTCAAACAAAGCGTTTATCGGTGTGTGACCAATGACATCTGGGTTGGAGAGTATCGCCCGTCTGTGAAACAAAATATCTATATTATGAATAGTTTCAAAAAATCTTTGACCCTTTTTTTTAATAACATAACAAGAAATTAAATTCATTTTATTTACAATAGTATTCAACTTCAAGTAATCAACTTAATTATAGAACTGGCAAGTATCTCGGTAGTTTCTCTTTTATACAAGATTTTAATAATGATTACAATGAATACATTGAATATATTAAAGCCACGTCTTTTTATAAAACTGTAACAATAAAATGTTTTACCAAATAATACATTTTGGTACATAAATTAAATTATTAAGAGCAAATGTAAAAATGTCTGCGAGTTCTTGTTATAGAATATACTAAACCGTAGGCAGGATGTATTGACATTGCGGAGTTGGAAAGTTAGAGTGAAATTTATTTTTACTTAGCGTACGTATACAAAATTTATCAATGTTTAACTATCAAATCAATATTATGATTTAAGTATATTCTTATACTTATATATAAAAAATTATAAATAGTGTTGTGTGTGTTTGATATTTCTTTCAATATGGAAGAATGTAAGTTGTCCAAACAATTATATTAGTAGTAAAATAACAGTTTCAATATATATAGCGTTATCCCAGTGATATTCAATAAGACATAACACTATGAAAATAAAAATCCAAAATCCTTATTGAAAAAGTAGTGCAATACATATAGACCGTAAAGGCTTGTATTATTTTAATAATTTAACGGTGTAATATTTTATTAAAATATGGTCTTGTTGGACTTTGTTAGAATCAAGACATTTCAAGCATTATATTACATCAAAATTTATCTATTAAATGAAAAAACTGAAGATTACGAATAAATGAAGCAAAAATTTATTTTGTTTAACCTAATTGAAAAAAAAAACAAAAGCAATATAAAGTATAAAACTTATACCAGAAGATAAATGAGCTTAATCTTCTGGTATAAGTTTGATGAAGAAGATATTAAAATAATATGATATTACTATACAAGTAACTTTCGCAGTCATTGAAGTGACAAGTGTGAATTTTATGTTCACTTACATAACACATATTATATGTTCACGTACATTAACTTATATACAAAGTTAATAAAGTAAGCAAAATTAAGTCATTGCGAATCCCAAAAAATCTTATCTAAAATGAAAAACGGATGATAAAGATGATACCACCTCATTTCGTTTGACATCTGATCAATTGTCCTTTACAGTTTCTTGTAATATGATAAATTCTGTGACCTAGATTGTTCAAAATTCATGTGAGGCCACGAAACGGGTTCTCACATTTATCGAAAATAATACATACACTTATGCGATCATCTAGTACAGGCGCATCTACGCGATAACTTATTATTATAAGCCTAATACAGCAACAGGCAGTCATATTTTATACTTATCTCACCTACGAGAAAGAAAGAGAAGAAAAAACTCCGAATTTTTAATAGGATGAAATTCCGATTGAAAAACTTAACTTAAATTAAAGTATTCATTTTGTCAATCAAGAAACACTGACGGCCACCTCGTTCATTATATTAAACACAGGAATAATTTTCACCCAACTGAAAAAAAAACTTACTTTCCGAGCTGAAAACTACAAATTACTATGGCAGCCCTAGTTTAAGTTGTTCACCCCTGAATACATAACTTTAAATAGTATAGTTTATTTATTACAGAAATTAGATATAAAAATATAGGTATAAATTGCAAATAATTGGTTTTTATAAAATACTAACCATGTTTTTTTATAAGACTTAAATGTAAATACTTATTACTCTTCTAAGTTTCTACTGAAACTTGTATTACACTTGGAATAGAAACGAGAATAGCTCAAGAATTAGAAATATATCTGCAACTCACAAATCGATAAGTTAAATCGGACTATGTCCTTTAGAACTCAAACAGTTAAATTTTGGATTGAATCTATTTTCAGAATCAGGGAAAAAAGTTATATGTATACGCTATCAAAAAGCGTCAATAGCACAATGATTTACGGAACGCTTAGCGATGTAAAAAGTCGCAGGTTTAATCCTGATTCCTTGGACTATTGTCACTCCTCACTCCTAATACGCTTGTATTACGTACGCCTCACTGGAGAATTGAATAGGAAGTCTAGCGATTCCTCAAAAATGGGCATTGCTTAGAACTTTTAAAAGCAACTTCTAAGGTCATAAAGTACGACTGTGACAAAATGAGCATGTATGGTTACATAATAACGTAGGCACAGAAAATATGTATTCGTGCAAATAAAATTTAATATCACTTACAAGTAGGTTTTACTTTACACCAACTTGAGCACTCATCAGTTATTCCATCGGCAAAAACCAATGGTGTGTGACGACTTACAATTAGATAAGACTGTTTGCCCGTCTTGGCATTGCAATGGCGAGATAATTGTCAGTTTATGATAATTTCATCAACAATTTTATCTCAAGACGCATTACATCTTACCGAGGAGAGCTGGACGCCCAAAAAAAAGCCGAGATGGCCCAGTGGTTAGAACGCGGGAATATTAACCGATGATCGTGGGTTCAAACCCGGGCAAGCACTACTGATTTTCATGTCCTTCATTTGTGTTTATAATTCATCTCGCGCTTGGTGGTGAAAGAAAACATCGTGAGGAAACCTGCATGTGTCTTATTTCACTGAAATTCTGTCACATGTGTATTCCACCAATCCGCATTGGAGCAGCGTGGTGGAATAAGCTCCAAACCTTCTCCTCAAACAGGAGAAGAGGCCTTAGCCCAGCAGTGGGACATTTACGGCTGTTACTATGGTAAATTGGAAGTAACGAATTAAAAACAAATCAAAACAGGATACAGAACAAACCGACTACGTTGATTTTTATGATATTATGAATATCTTATTGTATTGAAAAGATTCATCGTATCGAATTAGAATCATTAGTTGCATATATAATTAAATAAATAGAGTTTCGGATAACAAAGAAATCTAGCCAATATTATAATTGTGAATGTTAAATTTGGTCTTTTTTTTTGTTTGTTACGTTACACCTTAACTCCTCAATCGATCATTATGAAAATTTGCATACATGTTATTAGAAGTCAATCACCTACCCTCACACGCGGGCGGATACCAATAGTTTGTTATGATTTTAATTTATATGGTAAGCCAAAATTAGCTTGGGAATACAAATATAAAAATAGCGTTATTTCAGTAAAGCTGATATTTATATATTTTGTTATTTACATTATTATTATAGATATATATTTGAAGCAATAGACTCATAGGTCGGTTCCAATACGCGAGCAGACGATATAATGCTTTCTCTGTCGTACTAATAAAGGTGTGCGATATTGACTCGCTGACTGATCTTTCGTATAATGTGTACGGGTGATTATTCGGAGTCATCAAAAGTTTTCTATCACGACCTGGCTTTTTTTAAGCTGATGTTGTATTTACGACTTTTTGCTTTTATCTACTGAATTTTGTGTCTGCTGCTTCCAATATTATATAATAATAATAATAATATTAATAATATATATATATATATTTAGCTTTGCTGAAATAACGCAATTTTTTATAATATTTTCGAACTTTGAAATTTTATAAAACACTGAGAACTGGAATAAGTGTCTCCCATTGAATGTTTTAATAATAAAAGTTGTATACTTTAAAATGTTAAAAGGGCAGACCAAAGGAACCATCAACGGGAATAGTGAATACTAGTACCTAGCATAAATATGGAGTTTGCTAGCATACCGTAAGTCCGCCGATCGCTGGCTCTTAGGCTATTAGGCTTAGCTGTCTGTCCCGATTTGGTACGGGCGGAATAAGATTCTTATTTTTTTTTATCCTGGAACCAAATCGCAGTGTAACCTATTAACTTAAATATAAGCCATCCAGGCTTATCACGCACAAAATGTTGCATCAAGATCGATCAAATCGTATAGAACGAGTACATTGTCGAACGCACCTACAAAATTATTATATACAAATAAATAATATAGCGAAACTATATAACTATTATTGCAATTATTCTCATATAATAAGTTGACGATAATAGTTATAGATAGGTTTGTAAATCCACATAAGCATTTGCGATTTCTTCTTAAACCTAATTTTAAATATACATCATTCTGTGTTCTTTTCATTAGTTCTTGTATTTAGACTAAATATTATGCATTTGAATAGCATTATGTACGTGAGGTTAATATGCTATAACATACGTAATAAATACTTTCGTGTCACTAAAAAGTAAATTTATAATTAGGCCTACGTTACTTAGAATTTTGGAATTGTTGAATACGTATTTTATTATTTCTGGAGATAAACGGGTAGGAAACTATGTCGTTCGGTGCCGTTAGGTCAGCGTCATTCAGCAGTCAGGCTTAAATGTACTGAAATGTTTTTCCTCGACCGCTTGATTTCTACCCTCAAGCATTTCAACGAGTACAATATCATCTAAATTATGATAAACGCTTACCATCGTTTTTTGAGATTGATTTCTTGAACCCTATATTCGATTCTTATTGCACTTTGTATTCCGCTCTTTCTTTTCTTCAATCGTCTTTATTATATTAAGCTATGGTTCTATTTATTTGTATATTTTTTTTATTTAATTTATAATTTTTTCTGACATATTGGCAAATACCTAAATGAGGTATATTGCAAAAAACGTAGTTTGAACTAAAACTTTAAGTCAATTAAAAATAATAATACTTAAGGTTAGCAAAATTGCTAATCTATTACTTGATGCAAAATCTAGAATCCAGCTCAAAATTAAAAAAAATAGATATTTAATGTATAGCTACATTATATGTACTAAGGTTCTATTTGATTCATCATCATTATTATTATCATCATCAACCCTTCATCGTCCACTGTTGGACATAGGCCTCTCCAATGACACGCCACTGAGCTCGATCTTTAGCTCTCAGTCTCCATCCGCTGCCAGCCACTTTGCATATATCGTTAGTCCACCTAGCCGGTGAACACCCCACGCTGTTTTTATTATGCTTTTTTGATGAAAAATATAAAATAATAAAAAAATCACAAAATATCTACTAATCGCTCCATTTTTTTAATTTCTACTCGTAATGCGAAAGCGTTATTAATTTGTGTTTATAATGCATCTCGTGCTTGACGGTGAAGGAAAACATCTCATCTCGAGGAAACCTGCATGTGTCTCATTTCACTGAAATTCTGCCACATGTGTAATCCACCAACCCGCATTGTAGCAGCGTGACGTTATCATTATTTGCTCTCATTCAACACGAGCCGAAAGAACTATCCACAAGCATACATACGTGCACATAAACATACGTGGACAATTACTACAATCCTGGGCAGTTTAAAAAGTATCAATCAATCAACAGCCAATCGTTGTCCACTGCTGAACATAGGCCACTCCCAAGGTGCGCCAAAGCTCCCTGTCCTCCGCCTTCCGCATCCAGTTGGTGCCCGCCACCTTCTTAAGGTCGTCGGTCCACCTGGCTGGAGGGCGCCCTACGCTGCGCTTGCCGATTCGCGGTCTCCACTCTAGGACTCGTCTGCTCTAATGACCATCGGTCCTACGACATACGTGACCAGCCCACTACCACTTCAGCCTGCTAATTTTGCAAGCTGTGTCGGTGACTCCGGTTCTTTTCCGGAAAATCTCATTTCTGATCTTATCCTTCAAAGATACTCCGAGTATAGCTCGCTCCATAGCACGCTGAGCGAATTTGAATTTGTGGACTAGTTCCACGTTTCGGCACCGTATGTCATGGCAGGTAAGACGCATTGGTTGAAGACTTTCGTCTTCAAACATTGCGGTATAGACGACTGGAGGACTTGACGAAGGTTGCCAAATGCTGCCCATCCCAAGCGAATTCTTCGATCAGCTTCCTTCTCGAAGTTGTTCCTACCGACTTGTATTATCTGTCCTAGGTAGGTATATTCACTAACAACTTCGAGAGGTTTCCCCTCGACGTATATCGGTCCCGGCACGACATGCCTATTGAACATGACCTTGGTCTTGTCCAAGATTATACCGAGACCGACACACCGGGAAGACTCGCCTAGGTTACGCAGCATTCCGGTGAGTTGTTCCAGCGACTCTGTTATGATGACGATATCGTCGGCAAATCGAAGGTGTGAGATGTACTCGCCGTTTACATGACTCCATACTCAGACCAATCCAGCGTCTTGAAAACGTCTTCCAACGCGTTGGTGAACAGTTTCGGGGATATTACATCCCCCTGTCTCACCCCTCTGCGCAGTTGGATCGCCTTCGTCTTACAGTCCTGGATGTGGACAGTCATTGTAGCGGCGTTGTACAGACATCTCAGTACCTCGATATATCTCCAGTCGATATGACATCTCTGCAATGAGTCGAGCACTGCCCAGGTTTCGATGGAGTCGAAGGCTTTCTCGTAGTCCACAAATGCTACCGCGGCCACAGCGGCTGATTGTACTCTTCTGTCTTCTGTACAATCTGCCGAACAGTATGGATGTGGTCCACGGTGCTGTAGCCTGATCGAAAGCCGGCTTGCTCTGGGGGCTGGAACTCGTCAAGTCGTCTGACGAGACGGACGTGACGACTCTTGAGAACAGCTTATACACGTGACTCCTGAGTCATGAGGGAGAGTCTGTACCACCTCACTCCCGCTCCACGTTTCCGGGATCTTGCCATGTTGGATGACGGAATTAAAGAGGCTTGCTAGCTCTTTCAGGACCGGAGTCCCGCCTGCCTTAAGCAACTCTGTTGTGATTCCGTCATCTCCCGGGGCTTTGTTGTTTTTAAGCTGTTCTAGAGCCGCCCTAATCTCGCCTTGGTCAACGACCGGGAGCTCCTCGGAAAAATGGTGTATAAGAGGGGCGCGCTGGTCATCAATACTGATTCCCACAGGTTTATCCGATCTTGAAGAGAACAACTACCCATAAAACCTCTCTACTTCTCCGACAATCTCAGACCAAGAGGTAACGACCCTACCATTTTCAGTTTTAAGTTTTGTCAGACGCGGCCTCCCAAACTTGCGAGCGAACACTTTCGATCCCCGATTTTGCTCAATTGCAGCCTTGATGGCACGGGTATTGGAGCGTCGGAGATCACGTCGCGTCAGCGTTTTTTTTGTTCGGTTTAAGGCCTTATCTGACAAAAACGATGGTAGTTCTCGTCGTTTTCTCATGAGCTCGAGTGTCTCAGCAGAGAGTTTTGGTGCGTTGTCTCTTCTCTGTGGCGGAAAACACTTGCGGGATGTGTTTTGCAGTATTTTGACCAAAAATTTATTAATTTTGATTAATAAAAAAAAAATTAATCAAAATTAAAAAGTATAGCTTTGTCGAAATTTGGACTTTTACAAATTAAAGTCATTTGGATAATTGGATAGTGGAATGCGTTAGCCGCACATAAGCGAAATTCGCGTGTTTGTTTGATATCGAAAGTTTTTGAAGGCTGGACGTCGTGTATCAGCTTTCTTTATAACGACTACTTCTTGACACAGATTAAGTTCAGTTTATTATCATTTGTATTTCATTCGTGACAAAAATAATTCTTAATTAAACATAATTTAAACATCACAATCATAATATTAATAATATTACGTAATATAATGAAATGTAATAATGCTTTTAAATATTTAATTTAATAGTTAATTAAGTTAAAATATTTGCATGTCATAAAATATAATAAATATAGTGACCAAACCTGTGTATTTTCCTCAAAGCAAATAAATTGAATATATAATATAAATAAATCATACATAATCAATCTATTTATTTTCAAGATCTATATTGTGGTAAAACATATAGTTGAAACCCCGTATATTTAATTCTCCGCTTTAGATTTGAAGTATAAAGTCAGTAAAATAAGCGATTGAATAATATATCTGCTTACTATCGAAGAAGGAATCATCATTTCTAGTATTTCAGCCATTGTGTTACAAATTGTGAATAAGACGTCTTTCCTTTTACTTATTTAAATAAAAACTTTTTTGGAGTATTTTGTTCGCAAATGACTTTTATTATGTTCGAAGGATGTATAACAACGATGGAATAGATTTGATGTTAAGGTTTCGCTAAAACAGTTCCTTCATTAAAACATTTAAGCCCTATTTGTAGGAAATAGCGGCAATTAGTGTTACATTTACTAAAAGCAAAATAAAGTGGATTGAAATAAATTGTGAACGAAAATAAGAATAGAATATCTTCAACGTGGTGATAATATATTTTATAAATATTAGTATTTGATATGTTTTACTTAATTTTTATTATGATAAACAATTTATAATAGAAAAAAAATATAAACTAACTGTTAAGAGTTATGTTCTAATCGTTTTTTTTTTATTTACTTACGTTCTTATGGGAATGGCATGTATTGTAATGAAAATTAAAATATGCTTTATTCAATTAGCAATAATAAACAGTTTTTAAATCGTCTGCTATGCTCCCGAGAACTTGGTAATCACTCTTTACCACCAATTTATAAAATGTATGATAACTAAATACATATTATATATATTCGCTTTCTTTTATTCTAAATAATCTTGTGTTACATAAATGGTGGTAGAGCTTTGTGCAAGCTCATCTAAGTAAATACCACCAATTCATCAAATATTCTACCGCAAACAGCAGTACTTAGTATTATTGTGTTCTGGTTTGAAGGGTGACTGAATCAAAATCAAAGGGTGTAAGACTACGGGTACCAGGAACATAATAACAGTTGCCAAGGTTGGTGGCACATTGGCGTTATGACGAATGGTTTACAATGTCAATGTCTATGGGCGGTGATAACCACTTATCATCAGGTGGCCCATTTATCCTTCCTCCTACCTTTTATATAAAAAATATGTTTATTTTTAACATAAAATTCAAATTTCTTGATTGAGAAAGTTTAAATCTCTGCAGAATTTTATAGAAAGGAATACTTCACAGAAGGGACTTATTGAATTTTCACGAAAAATAAAGCAACCAACAAGAACCGGCACGAAACTTATAGTATTCAGATAAACGTAATGTACAAAGTGAATTTTAATATTGTATATTTTTATAGTTAACTATGTCAACTTGATGCGCTTTTATGATAAAAGCTAGGAAAATATAAACTTAAATAAGTATTATTTGTCCTGTCTATTCTGTACTGTGTGTTGTTTCATCCTATTACTCCCCCTTACTTGAAGAACTTTATTTTTAGGGAATCCTGGAGAAACTCTTCGTTCTGCGAAGAGATGGATTTTAATAGATATAATAATTCTTTTATTGTTCAGGCTATTTAGCTCTGGAACGACCTTCCTTTAAATATTCGGGAGTCCAAATCCATAGATATTTTTAAAAAACTTGTAAAAGATCACTTTTTGTCTCAAATGCCTTATCACCATTAATTTCTTTTTTTTTTCTTGTTATGTTTAAGGACGTCGTTATCGTTTCTATTCGTTCTTATTGTTTATAGTATGTATTTATATTGTATACTTTTAATTTTGTATGTATTGATAATATAATTTATTTATTGACATATATTATGTGTGTTTCATATTTGCATTTTTTTATTAGTTTGTTTAATCACAAATTAATGTTATCTTTTTTATTGTTGTAGCACCACCTACCTCATATCCTATGAGTTATCACATACTCAGTTGGTTGCCTAGAAGAGATCGCTATTTAGCGATAAGGTTGCCGAAATTGTATACTACTTTTGTTTAAGCTGTATCCATATTTTGTATCATTTTTTTCTCTTTGTGGTGTACAATAAAGTATAAAGTAAAGTAAAATATTTGTCGACCAGACCACCCAATAACTTTTTGAATGATCCGACTCAAGGTTTAAACCTAGGAACTCGAGGTTTTGGCCTTTCAAGCTAGCCGCGAGACCAACGAGAACTTTTTAATTAAACCAAGTTTTGTTACCACTGTTAATTCTACAAAAATTAGATAAATTAATTAGACATTTTAATATCATAGACGAAGAGTTAACCGTTGAAAATAAGTCTACTATGAATCTCCGTTCGGAGATAATTTACAAAGCTGCAGTTTCTCAATATAACCATCTGGGTTATATAATTTTATAATAATATGCTAATATTTTATGTTAGTAAAGTAACCTACAAATAACCTCTAAATCTGGTCTCAATATGTCATTTTTTACCGACAAATACATACGTACAAATATTTACAACAAATATAATTGAAACTTAACTATACATATAGTAAATAAAAACGCAAATTATACAGTTTCTAAATCCACCGCTGAAACAAAATGCAAAATTATAGACGATTGGAGACGAATTCGATTTCGACACAACTAGATTAAATCTGCTTCGAACGCGTGGTTTATAAATCGATACTCTTTACTCGTTCTTTTTTTATTAAACATCTATTCCTGATTTTGTCCCCTGCTACTAAATAGAAGTTGCCTGGAAAATACCGCTGTAAGCGATATGGCCGCTCGTGCACGCTTTATAACGTTTTATTTGATATTTCTCCTTATCATATGTTATATGTTCTATGTATAGTAACGCAATAAATAAATTAAAACGTAATATAGATAATAAGGAAATGGTGGTAAACTTATATTTCACTATTTTACATATAAGGTTTACCAAGAAGGTGAAGGACTAACTTAACTATTTAAAGATTATCAGAATAAAAAAGCTCTTTGGTGTGTCAATTCGTAGTATTAATCGTTAACAAATTGGTTTTATAAAAGCTGATACAATGTTGTTTTTTTTAATCTTTATTTTTATTTTTTATTTTCCGTTGAAGATTGCTATTTTAGATGTTGTATTATACAGAACGAGTGGCAACAAAGTTAGGACTCTCGGTAATAACGCAACGAAAAGAAACACCGAAACATGTTTTATGATTGTGAAGAAGTTTCAATAAAAACTATTTCCACTTCTAGCTGTGCCAAAACTTAGATTGAGATAAAGTTGAGGATAGTACGGAACTCTTTGCAGCGAAAGTTAGTGGCAGCTGTGGCGTAGAGCCGTCACGTAAGCCCTCAATTACGAAACACTGAAGTGGTTTGCAGCAATCCAGAACAAAGTTCATCGATTCTATCATCATTATCGTTGATAGCATTTGCACGGGAAAATAATATAGAGTAATGATTTTATCAGTTTATGTTCCTATGTTCTTGTTTCACTACACATATAGTCTTGCAACATTATATCAAATAATAAAAATTAATATAATTATTATATAACTAGCTTCTCTGTGCGGTATCAACGGCATTTACTGCTCCGCCCCTAGGGTCATAACGCAATATTATAATAAAGTGTAAACTTAAAAAATTTAATTTACTTCTATGGGTCCGTATTTTATTAGATATAATAATAATAATAAAATCATTAATTTCGACCAAACAAGGATCATATATATAAGACAATAAATAATAAAAAGACAAAAATTACAATAATAATATTTTACAAATTTTACATATTATAAATTAGATTAAATTAATTCGAATTAAATCATAATACCAAAATAAAATTAAATAAATTTGAATTATAATTGATATTTCTTAGTCAGTTTTGTTTTTAAAACAGATAATTTGTTTTATGTATTGTAGTAGTTTTATATAATAATTACCACTAGTAGTTCATGAGAACTGTAAACTCTTAATTAAACTAAAAAAGATTGTAACAAAACAGAATTCGAATATGTTTTTCGCAATTTATTTAAATATTTATGAATTTTGAAATCACTTCGTAAATATTTGGCGATGCGTTAAAGCAGTCTAAATATTATTTTAGTACAAACGCAATAAATTAGAACAACACGATTTGCTATTAAAAATCATATCCGAAATGTTTTTGGTGATGTCGTATTGTGCACTAATCCTAGCAAGAAAAGAGGATTATGAAACAACGACACAGCGGTAAACCTGAGAGCTGAGCGTATCAAAGTAGCAGATACTCCTTAAACGAATTAACTGTAGTCGTAGTTAGATTCTCTTTTTTCTAAAGCCCGCTTACTGGATTCAAAAAACGACTGTTATTATTGATGTTCTATTGTTTTGAATACCTCATTAGTCTAGTAGCTACATATAAGGTCGCAGATCCCGAAGTTCTGGGTTCAACCCCAAGACGGGCCGATAAAAACTTATTGATTTTTTCTATCGAAAATTTCTCAGTAAGGACCCGGAGTCTGAAAGTATGTACACTCCCGTGCCTCGGAAAGAACAAAATGCCATTTGTCCTGCACCTGAACTATTTCTGGTCATGACAAATTACCGTCCCTTCGGATTATAAAAGTGAGGGAATAAAGAGTGCCCCTGTGTTCGTCATATACTTGTGCATATGTCCTGCGCAGTTGGCTAAACTATATAGAGATCGGCCGCCAAAGCCACAATTGGTCAGCGAACCATCATTATCATCATTGACGCTTATAATTTTTATTTAATGACGGATAAATGATTGAAACTATTCGAACATTTATCCGTCATTCATACCTTTCTAATATATTAGTGACATAGCTTAGAAGGTAAAATTTCCTATCTTAGCTTCTAAATTATGCATCGTAGACAGAATTCAATATTGTACAATTGTAAGCATCCGGTGGCAGACCACATTAGGCAAGAAATCCAGAATCCTACCATGATCAGTTGACTTTCTTGTTATTTAACAAGGAAGTCAACTGGTACACAAAATTTAAAAAAAAAATTAATACAGTTGCATGTAACTACCAAACTCAATCAAAAGGCTCGGACAACATGTCTGTGTATATTAAAAAGAAGATTGAATATAAAAAACATATACTATCCAGCCATAACACTATAATTATACCTATATTATACTTACACTTAAAGTCAATTTTTGTAAATCAAATAAACAAACTAGTAAATTGAGTCATCATTTGCACGTTTATTCGGATTTGGTGTTAACTCAAGATGTTATAACATTACATTATAAAAAATGTTGCAGATTTTACTATACGTGACGTCAGCCTTTGAATATTGGATGGTATTAATTGATAGTTTCCGCAGTTGCGACAACGGGTTGAGATGAGGTGATGTTAT
Source organism: Nymphalis io (assembly GCF_905147045.1). Classification (NCBI taxonomy): domain Eukaryota; kingdom Metazoa; phylum Arthropoda; class Insecta; order Lepidoptera; family Nymphalidae; genus Nymphalis; species Nymphalis io. The sequence continues at coordinate 7,045,192 of NC_065897.1, forward strand.
TATTCTCTGTCTCAACCACGCTGTTAACAAATAGACCAAAAACTATTAACTCATATGAAGATAATTTATAATTCATTCAAATATTGTTTATAAATATTTTAGCCGTTCAGTGATACGTATTTTATCAACCGTAATAAAACACATATTAATAATAAATCAGCAAATATTGTAGCTGTTTCAAATAAAAATGTCCATACTTTTATGAAGGTATTACATATTTAGCATGAATATTATATGTAATCATGTAAGCATTTTATTTTATTGTAGTGTTTTAACACTTTCTGTGACAGTGAAAGCCTATAGAAGTCATAACAATTACATACCTATTGTGTTTAGAGTACAGTGTATGTTAGTTGTTAATGTCATGTTTCAGTATTGAACTACTATGATAACATATAAAATAGGTCAGCAGGCATACAAATGGGCCACCTTACCTCCACATTGGTACATTAAGATTTTTTTATATTAGAGAGGGCAAACTAGCAGGAGGCTCACCTGATGTAAAGAGACTACCACCACACATATAATACCCTACGACTTGCAGGTGCATTGATGACTTTTAAGGAATGTGTACGCTCTTTTTTTGAAGGTTTGTATATCATATCGTTTCGGAAAAGTCGGAAATTTTAACTGTTCCTTACATCGCATTACATTTGAAATTACACTGGCTCACTGACACTTCAAACTAAAATACAATAATACTAAATATTGCTGTTTGGCGGTAGAATATCAAATGAGTCACCAATAATAAATACCACAGGCGGGCTTGCACAACGCCCTCGCACTAAGTTAATCTAGAAATAATTCCATGAATTTCAAAATAAATACAACCCATTTAACAAAGCGTAAAATTTATTTTTATAATTTTAAAAAGGGAAGGTTTTAACGGAATAGAAGTTGTTAAGCACTGCTTATGGTGCTTTTGAATTAACACTAATTCCATACTCACAGGGGAAGCGGATTATGGAACAGACACAGTGCTGTAAGCCTGGAGTTGTGCATATCAACGAGCCAGATGGAGTCCACATATCAACCTAGTATTATATGCAGTGCCATCGTTTTCTATTAACATACAATTACATATATTATTGTTGAGATTTAAAATTGTCTTGACACATTACACTACACAGATTTTTGATTTAGCAGCGATAGTCAAATTTCTCAAATGTTGAATAATGAATTTAAATAATTTAGTGATAAATAAGTAATGCATAATTATTTGTAAAGTTTTAACTAGGCACAAAAATGTCACAAGATGAAAAAATGTCGAAAAAAGATTATTAAATAAAAATATGCCTTTATCGCTTCTTTTTTTTCTAATTCAGTGGATCTAAGACGTAGTAAGGTCAGATTACAGGCACAAGAGATAACAGCGTGAAAGCCAATGATACCCAAAATTGTATATATTGTAATGCTTCTTGCATATGCGTGAAAATTAAAATTGGGTGTCCGTGAGATGTAAAAATCTACGATAGTTGATCGCATTTAAGCAGGTCGTGACTTTAATTTTGACTATCCCCTAATGGAATAACAAACAAACAGATAATTTATTGCTTAGTTTTTACCTGAAAACGTAAGAACATATAGACATATGACTATATTTATTACAAATACTAATATTAATATAAGTAAAACTACTATCGCCGTCGTTGTACGATCATAGGTTATGTAAACAAATTTACTTTCACAATTTTAATATATTAAATTATGTAAGTTAATAGCATATTATTTTCATGGTCGCAATACAGTTTTTACTTGAAGAACAATATTCGCGGAGTCTACCAAAAACCGAGAACATGGCAACACCAAAAAAGTTATAGACTTTTGATGTAAATTGTAAACTATTACATGATCGACGGTGTCAGAAATAATAAATATTTCTTAAGTTGCCCGTGTCCATTGTAATGGATTATTCATTCGCCATTCAAATTTTAAAAAAGTTTTTATATCGCAAGCAAATACAAATTACTGGTACCTTTTCCTTCCTTCCGTAAAACAGGAAGTCAGATTGAAAAATGAAATATTCGTGGGTATTCGCATAAAGGCTGAATCGATTACTATAATGGTTTTTTTTAATTGATTTAATATAGTTTTTAAAGAAAGAAAAATTGGAAAAGTTGCGGGTAATATTGAGATATTCGGGAAAAGTGATAGTATAGATACTTCAGAATTATTGAACTAAGAACTACCGGTTGAGGTATTCATTTATATAAATATAACGATAAAAACCGGTCATAGGAACATCAAATACTTATTAAAAAAATCCACTTAAAAAGATTGAGTGATTGAATGGCTTTTACATTAAACTTTATTACAAACCAAAACCTACAATATACAAACTATATACGTAAAATTGAACTATTTATTCAATTCAAAAAATATAATATAATAAATGAATGAATTTATATTATTTAATTTATTTGTAATGCAAACAAATAAGTGATTTTTATTTTGCTACTGACGCAAAGAAAACGACAAGAAAATTAACATAAAAAATGTTCACATACGTAATGTTTACCCGATACTTTAACCGTTGAATACTTTAATCGTTATCAGAGATTTGATAGTTTTACCTGATATCAAACTGACTTTTACATCCCATATTGCATCGTGGCAATAGAGAAATAAGCTTCGAAGTTACCGAGATTCATTATTAGGAATATTTAAGCAAATCAGCACCAATATCCTTCTATATAACAGCCACGTCCGTAGTCAATTGAAATATTGTAGTGTTGTTTGGCGGCCGCACTACGCTTCCCACTTCTGAGGTTTGAGTGTATTTAGAAAAGGTTTCTTTGGCATATTTCTTAGCAAACAAAAATCTATAACTTAATTTCATCTGACAAAATAAGACATTATGATAATAAGTTTGGAACAAAGAAGATACGAGGACCTATTATATATTATATTTATTACTTCATAACAAAATAGTCCTAAATTATATAAAAAAAATACTTTTAAAGTACCGTATAGTTAAGACCAACTCACTGCAAAACAGTTATTGCTTTATGAAATACAGAGTACATATTTGTTTTAGTTTTATGTATTCTAATGGAATAAGCTCCAAAACCCTCTCCTTAAAATGGAGAAGAGGCCTTAGCCCAGCAGTGTGACATTAACAGGCTGTTATGTATTCTAGACATTTAGTATACCTAAATTTCTATAAATAGATGGAGTATTAAATTACACAGTGGAATAGGGTGTATCAAAAAAATGACCGTTTTTTAACCAAATATTTGTATTATTATTTCTTTGGTATAAAATAAAATTAATACTTGACGTTTAGTCCATTGTTATCAACCGTCATTAGCCATCTGCTAGCCAATTGCTCGATCCCACGCTGATACCATTCCTTGGGATTGCTGTCAAAGAACTCTTGGACCGCAATTTCAACTTATGCAAAATTATCAAATATTTTCCCTTGAAGAAAATGGTGTATGGATCGATATATTGTCATTAAGTCCGAGAAAACGTTTTAATGATTGTGTATCATATAATATATATAATCCAAAAAAAAAACATTTTACTATAAATTTATAATAATGAGATGAAAAGTTAATGTAAAAATTTTCTTAAAACGTGAATCTTATATTTTATTTTAGGTTAAGGAAATTCCTTTTATCATGCTTAATAAAGTACTTACAAAAACTGTCTATATTAAGAAATTTATTTTAATTGATTTGTTATATTTAGAAACAAGACGTTTATATTTAAATCAAGCTAAACCTCTTAAAAGAGTTTTTTTTCATATTATAATACAAATCATGGCTTAATGAAATTTATATAAATAAGATATGAACTTTTGCAACTGATTATGATGGGAAAAGTTGCCGGAAGGAGAGCTGTTGGGCGCAGAAAAAAGTCTTGGCTGTGCAACATCCGTGAATGGACGGGAATCGGGAGTGCTGCCGAACTCTTTCGCCTCGCAAAGAACAAGGAGTATTTAAAGCTGACTGCCAACCTTCGCTAGTCGGAGTGGCACTCGAAGAAGAAGAAGAATGAAATTTATACATAAATATGTATGTATGCATACGAGTTGACTGTAAAAATATTTTATTATATTTTTTTAAATAATATCATAAATATAAATAATGATTGCGCATTATTTATTTTCGAAAATGTATGTAAATGGCAACACAGCAATATAACAAACAAGCAACCCTTGAGAAGCACGAACTTCTTTGCTAAATAAATTGCCAAATGTCTGTGATATTGTTGTATAAAACCTACAATTTTCATCGATCGATTATTGATAATAAAAAGAATGAAGAGATGAAGGCACAAATTTGATTAAATGCTTTTTCGATATTCATGTTTGGGTGATCTTTGTTCGCAATAGGTTTTGTGAACTGTATTTGATAACTATAACAAAGTATGGACGTCGTCCATTACAACTTTGCCCGTAATTAACTCACACTCAAAAAACGAAATTATTTTAAAAGTTTTGATCCTTATAAATGTACTTATTACCTTACCAGAGTTAGGAAATTCATTCTGTGCTACCGTGTCTCTACTAACCTCTTCTACCAACCCGCATTAGAGCAGCGTGGTGGAATAAGCTCTAAACCTTCTCCTCAAAAAGGGAGAGGAGGCCTTAGCCCAGCAGTGGGACATTAACAGGCTGTTACTGTTACTGTACCGTGTCTCGGAAAGCGCTTTGGTTTTATTGAGTCGTTTTTGATAGTCATCCCGTTAGTCGCGTACGAAAAAAGCATAGCATACGCATAAGCACATGTGGACTTTATACAGCAAAATCTTGTGCACCATACTATCATTGAGAGCAGATTATTATTATGATTCCACTACCAACTACTGATAAGCTTATTAATAATAATAATAAAATTATTGTGCACAAGTAAATGACAAAAAAAGAATACTTTATATCTTAAAAAAATCTCCTAATTTTTTCTTATTTTTTACTAATTTTCACCGGCGGGTTGACTCATGTGTGCATTAAGTTTTTTTTTTTAAATTTATGTATCCATTTAAATAACAATACAAAATAAAACCACAAAGGTTAATACGTGTGCTATCAATAATTAAGTACCCTGCTACTTTGTACCCTTGACAGAATGCATGAAAAATTTCAAGATCGATTGATTAGTTAAGACTTAAATAGCAAACAATCAAACTAATTTTTCATTAATATAGATTAAAACAGTTTCCATATCTGTAGCGTTATCCAAAAGTGACATTCCATGAGACTTATGTCTTATATGAAAATAACCATAATATACTAATCGAGCTGTATATATTAATTTTAGTTAGTTGGCTATATTTTACGTTAAAGCATAACAAACAACATATTAACTTTCACATTAATAATATTAATGAGACTGAACTAACCTATGAGAGTTAGGAAATAGAGATTGCACCTGTGTTTGCGCAAAAAACTTATGCACTACAATATGTCTTGCGCAGTTTGCTAATCTCTCTTGAAAATGGTGGTCGTAGCCGAAATTAGCCTGGAAGACTATTATTATTATTATATAGATAGTTTTAATAATAACGCTTACCTGTCGTCATATACAAAACCAGCATTGAGGGTGTTGTAGTAGAGTAAAATCGCCAACAGCGAGCTCGCTGCCGTCACCCACCGATCCATTTTAACTCTTGCTACATCAGCGCTGTTTGAACATCGTCCTAAAACAAACACAAGAGTATTATGAACAATGAAAACTTTCTCCATTACGTAGTTTTTTAGTTTTATATGGTTATTTGCACGATTAAATTCATTACAGTTACTAACTTATATATAAAATAAGTTAATTTTATAAAATTGGAAGTGGACAAATGGGCCTCCTGCTGGTAAATGGAACCCATGAACCCATATACATTGGCGCTGTAAAAAAAAAAACTAACCATTTCTTTAATCATCAATGCACCACCACCCTTAGCAATTTTAATATTATAATATCCTTTGTGCCTGAAGTTACACTGAATCACTCAACCTTCAAACGAGAACACAACCTAACATTTTAAATATAATAATAATAACATCATTTAACAAAGTTTATAATCAACTTAACTTAAATAAACCTAATATTTATTTAAGTTAAGCTGATTATAAATTTTGTTTCAATGTTAATTAGTTTCGTGATATGATTTGTACAATTACCAACATTAAAATGATTTGACTTTTGTATAAATAGCCATATATTTACAATACTTATTGTTGTGTTATTGTTGATTGTGTTCTACTTAGTGTTATACTCATAATTATTGTTGGACTTGAGCAGAGTGGTTACTCTGCCTGTTTAATAAATATTATTTATAAGAACACAACACTTCTTTCGCTATCTTGGCTCACCTTCTTTTTCGGTATATAAAATTACTATAAATTACTTTTGTCTGTAAAAACATAATGAAAAAAAAAAAAATCATGTATGGACAGTATTTACAAAATTTGTAATCACACATCGGTGTTAAAACGTTATTGGAAAAGGTCGTATGTGAAATAATATGTAGTTAAATACAAACCATAATAACGTTTATAGTTGCTTGTGTATTTTATATCCGGTTCTTCTCAGTTGTATCTGCATCCCGAAACTGTTGTAGCTTTATATTCCATTTAATATCGTAACATTATGATTCAAAGTACTTATAACTTTATTCTATAAATAGTTGTAACCGCGGTTTTACCCGCGTATAGCTTAAATAAATCACTAAGAGTAGACGTATAATATTTCAGTATATACAAAATTTTTAGTTTTATTTTCATAGGATATTAGTATTTATTGGTTTTTACCGCACCCGGATCTAGATAGGCAACAAACCTTTGGCCATGAGAAAAACAGCATCCCCTTAAATCTATTTCGATATACTAAATAATTAAATGTTTTTCCCTGTATTTTATTTATTGTGACTGCAAGCAATACCTTCATAGGAAATTGTGTCCTTTTAAAACTGAAAAGTGAATCTGCGTATTTAAAAAAACGTATTTATTATCAACTAACCGACTAAGTATAAATTTAACAAAACAACAACAAAAAAATTTATGTCGTAACTTCAACACGAAATGTATATCACAATGGTTATTGGTAAATATTGAACTACTATTTATTAAGATTTAATTTATAGTAGACTGTTTTGATTGTTTGCAACTTCAAAATATATTTTTGATGTTTAATAATTATATTGTCAAAATACTTAATATACTGTAACAATATTCAAAATAAAATCCGTTTGAATTTTTATTATTGTTCTAAATCAAATTTAATTATTTTATGCAATAAGTAAAACTTAATTTCATTTGATTTCTGTTAGCAGCACCTTTTTTCACTCTGGAAAAACTCATTACTCCTTTCCCTCATGGGAACAGTGGGGGGGTATGTGGGACACGGCAGTGTCCAGGGCTCCGAGTGCACCCCGAACATCGGAATACCCACTAAAAAACCAGCGGTACCCTTTCCGTCTTAACGAGGAGCGCCACGGGATCGCTTTCGCATGCTACCGTGGCGCTCGCTGCCTCATTTTCTTGATCCAGCTCCTCAAGTTGGGACGTACCGCCTCCATTGCTTCCAGGCCCGCAGTACCCAGGCCCCAGATCCTCCTCCCATCGGATTATCTGGGCTTGGTAGAGCCTTGATCTACCCGAATTGCGCTGAATCTGGACGGTCGCCGTGGTCTTTCGATCCTCGACCCGGAAGTGGTATACCTCTGTTGTGAGTTGTGAATTGTGGTTGTGAGCGGTGAGCACGTCGACACATATCGAGGCACCGGACATTGCCATCAACCGCACTACACCGGCAAGAGGCGCCGGCATTGATCACGTTCCTCCACGTTGGGTAGGAGGCGGTCCAAGGTAGCGGCGGCGTTGACAAGCTTCAGGCCTAGTTGCACTAGTGCTGCCTGAAGCCCCATCCAGGAACAGGCCGAGATACTTCATCTGGGCCTGCACCTTGATCACCCCTCGAGGGGGGCCTCTCCGTGGACCATGGAAGAGGAGAGCCTCCGTTAACAGATTTAAAATATTTTTTTAATTAGTAACTCAGTTGATTTTATTGTGACGGTTATTGATTAGTCACGTGATCGGAATCGTTTGGAGGGGTAACTGTCACATTTTAATGGTTAGAGAGCGGTGAGACGGAAGCCCAATTCATTACAGAGAGCGATACAGTTCGGACCTTCCAAACATTGTAATTTGTGATTGCTGATTACCTACATAAAATACAAAAATTATCATACTGTATCTTTGTGGTAGTGTGGTAGGCCTGAGACCTACGCCATGGACCCTGTACCAGAAACTCCTACCGATGACGGGCGTGTCGCTGATCTATCGAAGATATCTATCGTGTTCCCCTCCTCTTACAACCCGGGTTCCTTCAAACGAGGCGTGAAGAGGCATCTTGCGGACCGGCAAGGCGGGGACGGCTAGTACAGAACATTCTTCCCGACTGTACTGGCCGTCGTCGCGTTTGGACTCTACTACCACTTACCATCAGGTGGAGTAGTCATTTGCCATCCCGGCGCATATAATAAAAAAAGACGCCGTCACATATATTATGATTCCGTGTAGGTAATTGTCAATAAATAAACTTAGTGAGCTATTTTTTTTAATCTATAACTTATAATTCGCTATTTTATATTTAAACTTGAATAAATTACTACTTTTTATTTGATTAGAGAGAGAGTCAAATAAAGGAGGCGGAGGCGGAAGCGCTTTTTGGTGTTACAAAAATAGAGTGGTATAATTAAAATCTACATTTTAAAACACGTACTGTACCAGCATAAGCTGAAATCTATTTAATATGATTGATCATATTTATTTGAGCTCAACTTACATTGGAAGATTCTAAATCTCTAAAACTGTCTATTTTTTAACGTTCATTTGTTCGTATTAACATTCGATCATCATCATTTTACAGACTATCATTTATAGGAAACTAAAGTTTCAACCAATTTCAACTGAACAGTTATTTTATACCATTTTTATCAAATAAATGTTCGATGTGAGTCTTTATATTGATATACCCTTTTTTATTTATAAATCGATTGAAAGAAAACACACTAAATTTTTAGTACAGTTTGCCACATTAGTGAAAACTGCACCCAAATCAAGCCGTTTTTAAGATTAATGCACTCAGATAAGCAGACAAACAGACAGCCTATATTTTAAGTTAGATCTCTAGCGATACATTGGTGAAAACCGCATTGAATTCTGTGCAGTAGTTATTGCGCGAAACGGCATACAGACAGACAAAAATCTAAAAAATGTTGTGTTGACTTCTATCTGACTTCTGACTGACCCATATTAGTTTTTTTTTCAATGTCTTTAATGTACCGACATCGGCCTGTTCGTACAATTTCATTATATGTATGTATAGATAAAGAACATTTTTATTTTGAAAACTTAAAAAAAAAAACATTATTTTTAGTGTAAATATACATTTTTATTTGAGTAAATATATATTTCTAAAAGTCGCTAGCATAATTAATTATTCTTTGTCACTATTTCACGTTACATTATCAAACATGTACATAACAAGCAACAACCTGTGAATGTCCTACTGCTAGGCTACATCCTACTCTATTTTTTTTTTTTTTTTGGAAGAAGCTTTTGTATGTGTGTAATGTGGTTTGGTGGGATACACAGGTGGCAAAATTTCAGTGAAATTAGACACATGCAGGTTTCATCGCGATGTGTTCCTTCACCGTCAAGCCCGAGATGAACTATAAACACAAATTAAGCACATGAAAATTCAGTAGTGCTTGCTCGGGTTGGAGCCACGATTATCGGCTAAGATTCGCGCGTTCTAACCACTAGACCATCTCGACTATTAAACATGTAAAGTTAGTTATTTAATCATAATAAATGTATATATAAGACTATGAGTGTACATCAGTTATATATTACAAGTTAATATTATTTTATATGTATATATTTTTATTTTTCTTGAGTTAATTGTTAGTACACACTGTCGGATTTTTGTTACGACCGTAATCTTTAATAATGGTTAGCTGGAAGTGATCACTGCAAGTGATAATGCCGCTTTTGCATAATTTATAATCTACCTGTTCTTTTTTTATTCTTTTTACATATTTTGCAATAAAGTCTTATAAATAAGTAAATATATTTTTCCTTCAACATTTTTCGCATTGCAATGTCGTTGAATTACAATTGAATGACGTCTAATGAAATTCTATAACGTCAAATAACATTCTAATCAACCTACAAAGTATTTCGAGTAACAAAAGGGTTTTCGATAGATCATTTAAAAACATTTGCCAAAGTTCCAGGCATAATGTGCTAAGACACAAGCTCGCCCACGACCTTTTTTTTTATTTACATTGAGCCTTAAGCCGTCTTAACGCTTAGTGGTAAATACCATAATCTACTTCCTTAGAAGATGGAGTATACTTTATACAAAAATAAATATTCGATCAACCTAAGGAAATTCAGAGACTACGTTTACATTTGTATACCGTAATTTTACTTGCGTTTTTGATTATACGTTTGGCCATATTGACTCACATTTATACTTAGTGCTCCGCTCCATAGAATGCTCTCAAATTCTTGTGCAAGCTCGTCTGGGTACATTCCATCCACTCATCAGATATTCTACCGCAAAACAGCAGTACTTAGTATTGTTGTGTTCCAGTTCGAAGAGTAAGTGAGCCAGTGTGATTACAGGCACAAGGGACACAACATCTTAGTTCCCAAAGTTGGTGGCGCATTGGCGATGTAAGCGATGGTTAACATGTTGTTACAATGCCAATGTCTATGGGCGTCGGAGACCACTTACCATCAGGTGGCCCATATGCTTATCCACCTACGTATATTATAAAAATAAAAAACTCACTGAACAGAACATGGAGTGTAAAAGCAAATAACTAAATCGGACGAGCAGTTCTTTAGTTTCACATATTGACATTAAAAACTCTACAGCTTTATTTATAAAATGCACGGTTTATGCTTCCTGTAATTTGCCACATTGATAACATTTATAGTCACTACATTGCTCTGCACAATAATACCGATAAATAACATTTAACTTTTCTTAATAAACAGATTATCTAAAGCAAAAAAGTATTATACAAATTGGAATTATAGTTTCTATGTTTAGATTGTTCAACCGTATAAACTCTTCAACAATTGTTATGTACATTACGTTATTATAATAAACAAAAGAAGTAAATAGTTACAAATAATAGTTTTACGCAGAGACGAATAATATAATAAATTAAACTTCATTAAACAGAGATATTGGAAATTTATTACAATAATATTGGACTATTATCTTTTAAACTGAACTTAATATACGTTTTTTCAATATTTAATTCAACAAAAACTTGAGGAAAAATACATAAAAATCTCCTTTCAATCTTCTAAAGTACGCATTCGAAGCATTTTTCACGTCGTCACATTAAGCAGATTTACGCTCCACTTTAACTTCATTACTTTAAAGGATTTTTCAATTTTGAAATGTATTAAATAACAAATGTTACTTTAAAGTACGAATCAAGTCTTATTCGAACATTTTTCACGGCGTCATGTCTGTCTTGAGTCTCCGGTCGTTCCATACTGGAACAGAAGTTATCACATTTCCAAGATTTATGTTCAGTCCACATCCTGTGCGGAACCACGTCGATCACTTTAAGTTTTAATGCATTTTATATCGACGGTCAATGTTATATTTTTTTAATAAAAATTATTCATAATTTTAATTCAGACGTTCTATAATATCCTTGCATACAATTTACAATTATTATTCATATCTGCTGAATCCAAAGTCATTATTCTTTTTTTCTTGTTTTTTTTTTAAACCCTTTTTTATATTCTAAGTTACCATTGAAGAGAAGAAATTAATTTACTCGCAATAGTTAGCTAGATGTAAGTTAAATTGCGTTATTCATGATAGGAAAAAACTTGACTTGGCAGTGTTAACCACAGCTAAGTTAGAATATTAAAATAATTCAAATTAAAAATACCTTTAATATTATAGGTTTATACACGTAGTCACAAATCAATTTCATGAAATCGCACAAAAATAAACTTCTAATAAAGCTATTTCACGAAGAAGCTAATCTGGACAAACGAGAAATATCTACCGTACATTTGTTATGGCAGAATGAACCAATCGTCTATAGTAAATAAACCGAAGTTTGTGGAGCGAAAATAGACAAAGAATCAGATACAGGTAAATAATTCCGTTGGAGTTGGTCAGGGGAAGCATCCGCGATTATCTCAAGGTTGGTTCCGAGTGAACCCGAGCGAGAAGAGCATTGTTTACTCAAATTCACTCGAGTACCATATAGTACCGTATAGTAGGTACTTTAATAATATTAAAAAAAGTCATGTTTCAGATGAGAAACGCTATAAGCCTCCAATTTTTATTTCGGTACCTATAGTAATATTGTGTCGTAAACAAATATAAGGTTGCCTTTGAAACATTTCATTTTAGGATAGATCACACTTTTTACGAGTACGCTCAAACCTTAACTATATAATATAACATTATTAACTAAATAATCTTTAATTTTTAAGACGTTTGCAGGAAATACGTTCATTGTTTCTTTTGATTTTGAATTTTATTGAATTTGATTCAGTGTTGAAATGATGCATGCGTTGACAAGAAACGAGTCAAATGATAGTTGGTTTTTTTAGTTAATTTTGTTTTCTGTTCAAAATAGGAATGAGCAATAACATTAATTTAATGATACAAACATTCTTGTTCATACTTTGTATGTTATGTACATACATTAAACCCTTTGTCATCCTTTGAGAAAACACGTAACCGAACTCTGATGAGCTCTAAACGTTTATATAAAATATTGTACGTCCAAATATTCGGATCCATTACAATAAGTTCCAAACAACAACTTAACAACTATCAATGAGAAAATCAACATGTTAAAATCGCTTGTTACGAAGAATGAGCATTCCAAATGACTACATTTGCTAGTCTAAAATTTGAAACCAAAGTGTACGCACAATATTATCAATCCGATAAATGTCACCCACCGAGTCCCAGAGTAGAGTCAAATAAAGTATCAAAATCACAAATACATAGCTATGGGGCCGCGACTCTTTCACACAAGATTAGCGCTCAATTCTTAGGTAAACGGCATTTCAAAAGCTATAAATTTCGATGGCTCGTTACTCCTGCGAGAACGCAGAAATTTATCGAAAATTAGTTTGAGAAACTCCAACGGGTTTGAAGATAAAGGTTAGATACGGCCAAGCTTATAGATTTCTAGTTTGTTCGTTCCTCGCTTAGATGTTGCAAAAGTTGTACATAATTTTATTAGAATAATTGATAATCGCGGTAGGTACGTATACGTATGTTGTATGTTATATTTAATCTGTATTAAATAATTAGTGTCACTGTAAATCAATTATTTTTATAATTTTATTCTTAATAAATTTTTAAAATCAAATCTTCATCGTTTTTGATGCAAATATTTTGTTGAATTTTTTAAACGTATGCGTATGGTCACATATCATAATAATGATCAAGACTATTATCGCCTATTTTTTTTTAATTCTACTACTGTTACTTGCTCGATCTGAAATATTCGTTGGAAAACATTCGACGAGCCGGTTGGCGTGGTTGGTAGATACTTGCCTTTTCACGCCGAAGGTTGTGAGTTCGATTCCCACCCAGGACAGACATTTGTGTGCATGTCTGGGTGTAATTTTCTATATAATTATATATTTACAAAAGAAAAGTAGTATATGTAGTATATCAGTTGTCTGGTTCCCATAGCACAAGCTTTATACAAGCTTAATTTGGGATCAAATGGCCGTGTGTGAAAAATGTCCCAGGATATTATTATTATTATTATTAATACAAATTTAGTTACTAAATCATTTAGAGAGTCCATAAATTTAAAATATTAAAGTGTTAGATCTGTAATAGAGCTTTGATCATAGCTAATACGTACATAGTTCATGAGTCGGTCTCGTTCCGTTCGGTATAAAATATGGTAGTTAAATATTTTAATGTATAAATGAAAATATTATTATGTCCTATTGCAAACATATTTTTTAATCCTTTTTGTCATTCGGGAATCATTGAGTAACAAACATACATGAATAAACATATATGCAAAACGGTTAAAGTTTTGTAAATATGGTGAAAGAAATCCCTCCGTAACCGTAACAGCCTGTGAATGTCCCACTGCTGGGCTAAAGGCCTCCTCTCCTCTTTTTGAGGAGAAGGTTTGGAGCTTATTCCACCACGCTGCTCCAATGCGGGTTGGTAGAATTCACATGTGGCAGAATTTCAGTGAAATTAGACACATGCAGGTTTCCTCACGATGTGATTTCGAAGAAATCCCTCGATATGTGTAAAATAGATTTCATTAAACTTTGTATATTTGAAAAAATAAGACAAATATTTTATATTTTACTTATTATCAATACCTTAAAAAACATTTATATTTAATATTAATTTTAAGTCTTACACTGAATGATATAAACGGATTATTTTTTTACTGAAAATACTGAATCAAATATTGAACAGCTTAAATATTATTTTAAGCATCTATAAATAACTCTATATTACTTTTTCATGTAAATATGTATAAAATATTAATATAAAAATATAAGTCGTAAGTATTTATAAGTCGTAAGTGTCTATTGTCTTCAAAAGACATATTTATACCTATTTATATATTATATATAGAAAATTATAATTTATTAATTTAACAAACTATCGAAACTGCTTAGGTTTTTACATATGTAGTCCACATTTGTAAACTAGCAATTCAAAAATCGAATCTATATCATTTCAATTTCGGTCATCAAACACGAAATGTTGAATCTAATTATGCTATCGTCAAAGGCCCAATCTACAAATGAAAGCTTATTGCAGAGTAACACTATTTCAAATACAAATACTGTCAACAAGTTGAAATATAACGTTTTGAACGCACAATAATCCTTTTATTTTTAATAAATTGCGTTACAAAAGAGTAAAACTTATGAATAAAAAAAATATACAGTAACAGTATTGAATTTTTTTTTTCTCAATCCGCTATAACTTTATAAACGAGATTCGTAAGAAAAACAAAAAAGGTTGTCTATTAAAATAGGATTGTAAAAATATACAACCCGCGTAAAATTCGATATCTGCCGTCGTGTTGATAAAAAAAAACTCAATCGTCAGGGATTCCGATCGTAAATATAATCCCTAAAATTCGTGGCAAACGCTCACATATAAAAAATAACCTGAACCAAATTTGTTGGTAATAAAAAATATGGCCAATAACGTCATTAGTATGCTATCTTTCCACACGCAATGCCACGTGCCAGTCGTTAAATAAAATGTTCAATACCATTGGAAGAGTAAAGGAGTTCTGAGATGGGTGATTGGGTGACAAGTATGTACTAAAATTTCTTCAACCTTTAATATTGAATGTAATATTTGGAATGGAATACAGACGTCCTGTTATCATCCGCTACGAGCTCTACGTATGGTAAGAAATTTCTATATTAATTTAAACGGGTGTTATAATATTTATCAAGTTATAGTGGATTAAGAGAATTCTTAAAATTTACTTTAAAATATACTTTTAAAGTTTAGTATTAAATGACCCCGATAAGTGTTTGGTTTACGCCTGATAAATAAATGGATACATTTAATACCTTATTACAAACATTCTTGACGAAAGTAATAAACAGTTTTATAATTAATTGTACAAAATAAATGTATGTGTATTTAAAATATTTATAGGTACCTTCCAGTTTTACAATCCCTCCTTTGTTCACTTAATGTAGAATCATTTTATCTTAACACTTAACAACTGTCTCGATGTCAACAAAGTTTCAAACTTAAAGTTTTATTAAAATGTCAGTGCGTTCATTTAATAATATTTTTTGATAACCGGCTTCGTTAAATTATTCACTTACAATCACGTTACAATTAAACAGGCTTAACAATACGATCATTACAAAGGACAACGCGAATAAGGCGACATTCGCCACATAAAGCCATAGTCGTGTGGCCCAGGCGATTTCTGTTCACCGACTGACGTTGGTGTACACGACACATCTGCATTTAAGAAGTCGCTATCGTTATGCGACTAATCGATTGGTCGGAGCGAGTACAACTATCTCCTATCTTACTCTCCGCTCTCTCGCTCTCGACTCACGCACGCGCATTACTCTATCGTTCTCTTTTAAAAGTGACGGAAAGTAAATAAACTCATACGATCTGTTTGTCGAGAAAAAAAGATGCTCTGAATATCAAAAATCAGATTACAGTGCCAAAGTAAATATTGAAACACATTACGTTGTTAGTTTTTATGTTAAGAACAAATGTAAATGTAAAATATAAGACATATAGATGAAAAAAGGGAAATCTTAGACCGTACTTAGGTTGAGGTTGTTGAAATGTAACTTGTTGCGCGGCGACTTTGTTCCAGCGATGAAAAGCCACGCACGCCGTTGCACGCTATTTCCATTTGTTACTTAGCCGTTGTAATTACTATGAGTGTTAACACTAAACTGCAAACATATTTCTCAGAAACATATCATTTATAAAAACTTTTATTAGATCATCGCATTAAAATTAATAAACATATAATATCTAAGAATGCTAAACATTTAACTATCAAATATTTTATTTGGTAAAATTGTTATGTGTGATTAGTTGACTTATAATAATTACCCTCTCATTCTTTATTCTAGTGGTAACTATCAATAATGTAAGATACTGTGTTCCGAATTACATAAAATGTCATATCAATTTGTTTGTTTTATTATTAGGTCCTTACACATGAAATTGGCGTTTTGTACGGGAGTAATATAAAGTCAATTCCTTTTTTGTAATATATATTTAATTAATCAAAGTATGCACCGTTGTCATTTATGTACTTTTGCCATCTCATAGGTAGTTCATTGATCTCTTTACTAAAAAAACCATGGGGGCCAGAATCAATAAATTCTTTGAAGGCGGCTTGGACTACCGCATAAGTAACTTTTTTTGAGTCAATTTTCGTTTAGGGCAGGATTTGGCTGGGTTTCCAGGGTTCAGCCATTGCGACGAGCGCTTCCGATTACCGTACAGTATCCACTTTTCATCACAAGAATTGACTCTATTTAAAATTCCTTCATTATTGTGTCGGTTGAACAATGTAACACAGCAGTCGACGCCTGTTTGCAAGTTCGATTCACTCAATTCATAAGGTGCCCATCGTTCAAATTTTTTTACTTTCCCGATTTGCTTTAAGTAAATTAAAACAATTTTATCACTTACCCTGAAGCCTGCAGCTATCTTTGAAGATATCTCTGAAGATATCTATGAAGATGTGATGGATCCGCTTCCACAATAGCCTTTAATTTTTCATTTTCTTTATTAACCCATTAATATTTTAAGTAAGGTTTGCCACAATACATTAGTGAAAACTGCACCCAAATCCGTTTTAAGACTAGTGTGCACAAACGCACAGACAAACAGATAAATAAACAAAATTTTTATAATCATTGTTTTGAGTTACATTGCGTTGATAAAGGCCCCGGTTATAATTTTACTCATATAACTTCCATGTACAGCGATCAGCTACAGATTTATTATATGTATAGAATAGTCGTTTAAGTTATCGTCAATAAATTCAATTTAAAATTTATATACGATTTCGCCACTAAAATGCACACTGGAAGTGAATGTCGGCTGAAAGATGCCTGAATATTCACAGTCGAGTTCCTACAAATATTCTCACGATCTGGACGCCAACATACGATTCAGAATCTAACTGACCTGAGAAAATCTTTGTAAAGAAAAATGTGAACAGTTTTTAGTACTTAGTAAATTATCTTTGTTACTGATCAAAGATATCAGAATACAGTTTGTACAATGCCAAGCCAATTAACTCAAGTCCTTTATTACATCTTTTTTAATAAAATTAAATAGATAGGCTGTAGGGCATTTTGGCCTCTTGATGGCAAGTGGTCACCGACGCATATAGACATTGGCGCCGTAAGAAATATTTACCATTCCTTACATCGCAAATGCGCCACCAACCTTGAGAACTGAGATGATGTCCCTTGTGCCTATAGTTACACTTGCTCTTTCGACCTTCAAACCGGAACACAATAACAACAACAAATATTAAGTTTTGCTATTTAGCGGTAGAATATCCGATGAGTGGATGGTAAAACCTTGGGCTTGCACTAAGTACTACCACCAAGCCTAGTAACTTTCGTTCTATATTTTCAAAATATAGAAGGAAAGTTAAAAGCATGAAATAAAATAGCAATCTATTAATAAATAAAAATAGTGATATTCTAAAAATTACATTTAAAAAGAAAGCTTCTATTTTTCATTTTATTGAAAAATTAACTCTTTAGAAAAAATACTGACTTTAGAATTGTCATTTTTCAACAAGATAAGCTTAATGCTACCAGCATACCAGCAAAATAGAAGACAATTTTCAGTTTTTTAGTTTCAAAATGAAAACTTGAAAGCTATGTCAACCATATAGATATAATAATTATAATTAAACTTATATATATATATCTAGTATGAACATCAACGAATACTAGATTCAAGGTTTTTTTTATTCATCTATATATTCAGATCTATAATAATATTATTGTACTTTTCTCTCGCATTAGAAACCTTCATAGAGGTACCCAAAATCCTACATAACCTGGTTCCCCTTGGGGGATTGGGATTCTTACCCACTAAAACCACTATTGTGGCCGTCTTCAGTACGGATCAGATAGGCTTTGGGATCGTGTTGATATAACGCATCCCAAAGCCTATCCCATGTGCTCCGCTCGTTGTTCTTCAGAGTTTTCCTCAGGGGCCGAAAGGCACACTCACTCCCCCTCATATTCCTCACTAGTGCGTATGGCAGCACGAGGCTAGACCAATTGCCTTTCTCCCCTGGGCCGTCTAAAATAGGACAAGCGAGGCCCCCATGCATCCATCCATCCATCATATATATAACTCAATTTAAGCATTTATTTTTATATTCACTTTAAATATATCCCTTGGTTGGTATAATTACAGCACATTACATTGGACATGTATGTTTGTGTATAATACGAAAATATGTGATTGTTTGTGCACATTGTGTTATACGTTTTATTATATTCTAATAACATATAATTGTACAATTTAATGATGTATATTATTCTATTTTTAGTCGAAATTATAACTTTATTTTATTCAATGTTTCGACAGAGATGCATATTATTTAATAATCACCGGCTATCTAAGCATGAATACGTGACGAGAAAACATTGTACCCCCTTTTTATGTACATATATTGCGCGCACGTGGGAGTGTAAGCTTAGGCACAGTTAAATTTTATATAAAAGCTTACTTTTATGCTGCCAATGTAAACAAAACGTCTGGCTCAAAAATAGCGCAAATAGCACAACGGTTGCGGGCGCCCCGCAAGTTCAATCCTGGCCACTTGGGCTATTGTCGTTCCGACCCCTAACAAAATGTACGCTTAATTGGAGTGGTAATATTAATAATTCCTTAAAAATATTGCCAGTATTCTATAAAAACAAATTATATATAACAAGCCATGAGGGATTTTAAAAGTCAATCAATAAATTGATCGAAATACTTTAATTTATCTGCTTAAATATTATCTATTATAAATTTTTGAATCAAATATAATATATAACAAGAAAATCATGTTTATTATGCAAGAAGACGTTGGATGAAATTAGCTTAGAATCGAAATCACCATTTATCCTCACGATGTACGAGGTGTGGAGTAATTTACGAACATACTAGTACATAACTTAACGCACGCGTACACAAGCATACACGCACACGATCGCAAGCATGCACATACAAGCATAAGTGCACACACACGCACAAATATACTTACAATACCCGTCAGTAAATATTGCACATCGATCATTAAAAAGAGACTAATTTTGGCTTCGTAGAGCGTTATCTTTGTTGAACGAAATTAGATAATTAGATAACCATAGACTTACATAAAAAAATCAGTTATGAGTAAAATTTATTATCATTTGGAAATCCATAAATCTGACTGATGACATCAAGCAGAAAATAGGAAGTTAAAAAAACTTAATACCTACGTGAACAACCTCTTTATCAAAAATGGAGATTTATCGTATGGAATGAACGCTTGCAGCTCTTATCTCGAACATTGGAAATGTTTGAATATGGATCGAGTATACGAAACTATAGCACGGATATTTTAATGCAGTCCATATTTTGGTTTTAAAAATTAACTTACTAAAGATCATCGTGTTTTTAAGGAGAAAAGAACTTTTTAAATAAACAATATATAAAACCTTTTCCATTAATAATATATATAAAAAAATTATCTACCCCATTGGCCATAGACTTCCTCAACTCTTGAGAAGAATGTTTAGAGCTTATTTCAGCACGCTGCACCAATATAGGGTAGAAACATGTTGCAGAAAATCCGACGCCCATATGTTTTCCTTTAGTGCCGAATACGAGAAAAAACACATGTTAAAATTTAGCCAACAGTGATTACCCGCAATATTCGGTTAAGATTCACGTTTTCTTGGGTTACTTCTACATACCTATTAAAATATATTAGAAGAAAGGCGATATGTAAAAACATATAAACATAAAAATATATAAAGACGATAATGTATTCAATTCAGAATAATTAAACGAGTATAGTATAGTAAGTCGTTTGAGATTTCATAATGATATTCTGCGGGAATCTAAAAACTATCTTCATCGTCTGGGTTCAACAATACAGAAGCATTTAATTAATAGAAACGGAACTATCGCTCCATGTATTTATTTGTGACACACACGCCTTTAAAATAATAAATATATTTCCTTTTTTCATAAAACCGGAGACATCAATCCTATATGATTCTTTCGTATATTTCATAAAGACTGGTAATTATAAAAAAAAATATTTATAATATTATTTACCCCGTCCATTTTTTTTTTATAGGCAAATGGGCGACCTGATGTTTAGTGGTCAACAACCCCCATAGACATTACCGATGCAAGAAATATTAAACATTCCTTACATGGCCAATGCGCCACCAACTTTTGGGTCGAAGAAGTTATGTCCCTTGTGACTGTACTTCCACTGGCTCACTCATCCTTCAAACCGGAACGCAATAACACTAAGTATTGCTATTTAGCAATAGAATATCTAATGAGTGGACGGTATCTACCCAGATGGACTTTCACAAAACCTTACCACCAAGTAAAATATTATGGACTAACAACAGAGCTTTGTAAAATTAAATCATCTATTACTAATCTATTGATTTACGGTAGCTTTCTCTTCGAACAATAAGACAGTTGTTGTCAAGTCGATGCCATTTAAACAGACGTCCGAAAACCTTTAATACCTTTTGATAAAGTTAACCACTCGACCTTATTTAAAAAAATACCTGTCTCAGTGGAAATAAGGGAAATTTATTAAATCTTTTTTACTCATATCTTTTCAACAGATCACAGAAAGTAGTAATTAATGGATATAAATATGTCAATGTCACTTTAATAATATCAGACATGCCTCAGGGTTCAATTTTGGGTCTTCTTGTGTATATTATTTTTATTTATGACATTACCAAGTTTTTGAAGCACAACAAGTTTTTAATATATGCTGAAAACTTAAATATTTACAGGATCATCAAAATACGATTCACTCAGTTAATTAAATAAAGGATCTTAGCGTAAGTAAGTTAACATTCGACATACATGTTGAGAACATAAGTGAGAAACGTTTAAGGACTCTATTTATTTATTGATGAAATAATTCTGTACTTTCTTTTTTTATTATTATACATTACTGTTGTCTGGTTTTTTTTTTTCAATAAATAAAATTAAGTAAATATATTTCTTAATAACTTTATTTTATAAAAATGTCATCCACTCCGATTTTGAATGTCTTTTTACTTAATATATTTGTTGTTATTTATATAAATAACATAATTTTCACATTGACGTTAGTTTCGTTTTGGGAATTTGGCAAGTAGTCCAAGTTTTGATCAATGAGTAGGAAACTTATGGGAATGTATCCTGACTTAACAACTCATCCAATATCAGTTTTGTCTTCTGCAAGGCACCGGCAATCAGTAAAATTCTTGAGCCTGATGTGACTCTTAAGTTACAAGCGGTATGGTGTATTCTATAAGTGTCGTCATACTTCTGTTGCTTTTAATTAATCATGTTTTGTTTCAAATGTTAATTTTTCTGTAACTGTTAGAAGTGAATATCATACTTTTAAAGTTTGTGACATACTTTCACAAACCAAAATGATAGTTGATTTTGATAAAACATTAACAAAATCGGTCGTAATCATGTTAGAAAATTACAATTTTGTAGCTTTCAAATGTTGTCTATTATCGAAAGATTATATCTTCCAATGAATCAGTTGAAATAAATTTAATGCCTTTAAACGAAAAGTTTTGAATATGACTTCATGTCAAAACGTTCATCGTTTTATGGTTATTCTATTTTTATATTTGTTCACCGCAAACATCAAAGCTCTTTCAGCTCCATAACCAAGGTAGTAGATGAATACAGGCTTTTACTTTTACTAATGACGTTCCAAAAACCAGTTACCCTTTTTAGATCTTAGATCCAGTTACTCTATGATATTTTTTTTCGTTATTATCAAATAACTGTTCCTTTTTATGCTTTTAACAAACAGAAATGAAACTCAGATCGGTGTATTGTAAATAATTTCGATATACTGCTATTTACTTACTTCTTATACCTTTTTTTTCACCTACGTTAAGTCCTCTTGTATCTTGTGTCACATTTCTTCTCAATAAAATTGTTATTAAGTAGTGTTTACACACACACACACACATATAGCCGAGATGGCCCTGTGGTAAGAACGCGTGAATCTTAACCGATGATCGTGGGTTCAAGCCCGGGCAAGCACCACTGACTTTTCATGTGCTTAATTTGTAATTATAATTCATCTCGTGCTTTACGGTGAAGGAAAACATCGTGAGGAAACCTGCATGTGCCTAATTTCATTTAAATTCTGCCACATGTGTATTCCACCAACCCGCACTGGAGCAGCGTGGTGGAATAAGCTCCAAACCTTCTCCTCAAAAAAAAAAAAAAAAAAGGGAGAGGAGGCCTTAGCCCAGCAGTGGGACATTTACAGGCTGTTACTGTACACACACACACACACATATATATATATATATATTTTTATAATACCTGTCAAAAAATATTGCACATCGATCATTGAAAAGAAATAATCTAATAATTTCGATTTCGTAGAGCGTTATCTTTGTTGCACTAACAACCCAGTATCTATGAGGAGGTGTTAAAACAATTATTAGTTTCTGTGTAATTCAATAAAATACATCAATACTTTCTATAAGCGCTATCTTTAGATAAGATTAGGAAAAATAAAACGAAAATATCGTTTTTGTATCATGTTGATGTATTTTTTCTAAAAGTTATAGATGTAGTATACATTAGCACCATATACATATATATAAATTTAATCATTTAAATTCTCAAATCATTCCACTTCTTCCATTTCACTATGTGTACTCTCATTGTCACTGTCAGCTGTATTTATCACAAGTCTATCAGTGTAATTGTCTAAATCGTGTTGAATTATTCGATATTCATTTCCACATTTCATCGCGTTAGCGCAAACCTATTTCCATTCTTCAGCCCGGATCATGTATACTTTTTCAGTCAATAATTTTTACCGTAGTTAAATTCATATCCACGTTTCTACTGGCGGTTCCAGCCTTTCATTTGAGACCATATATTTTCAATTGGATTAAAATCGGGATGATATGGTGACAATCACAGTGTTCAACAAGTACTGTGTCCACGCAAAACTCTGTAAGCCTCTCGTAGTGATGACATATAAAATCGTAAATCTAGGTTGTTGTAAATATTGAGTCAACTGGAATTTCGTGTCTTAATGAACGTGTCTTAGTGTGCGACATAATTAGTTGATTGACTCTTTTCAAATGTCGATGTGCAACATTTATTAACAGCGCCTATATTTATAACCGCATACATATTTAGTTTTTTCGTTTATATCTTAAAAACGTATATCGTCTATCAAAAAAAAATTTCAACAAAAATAGACGAAGCATTTTAATTGCCTGCACCGGCGCGGACCTCTTTCAGTTGGTTGAATGGAGCTTGAAACGCTAGAAGTAACTTGAAACGCACTCAAAACGTTGGTTTTTCAACTAAGCCGTGTGTCCCATAGTGGGCCCGATACTTCTGTCGGGCTCTTAACATTTAGCCGGGAGCTGTATCAAACGACGCGGAAATTCCCACTTACTCCCTGATTGCCACACTACGGGGGTTAATGACATTGTTGATACGGTGGGCCGAATACATTTTATTTTGCGCACTAACGGCTTACCGCTTATTCGCAGATATTTTTGCTTTTCACATTATAATTTAAAAATTTATTCATTTATTTATTTAGGATTTCCAACAAAGGATAACTAATGAGTTCATTATATCATGGAATAATGTTTTAAAATATGTGTGCTCCTTCAATTACAGAAGGTGGTCTTCTGTTATTGAAGGAGCACATTAATATCAAACACATTAATAATGACTAAACAGAATTTAAAAAAAAATGTTTCATAGTTGTACTCAATAAATTAATATAGAACCAATATATTTTTTTTATTTTTACTTTGTTACTAGTGTTTGAACCCTGTACCTCGGGATTTGTGGCATTGTTGGTATTGGTTTTAAGCATTGATTAAACAATTATTACTAAAACATTTAAATAAATTTAAAGTTATTATAAATTGAACTATATATTTAAACAGAAAGACATTTAAATTGCTACACTAATCAAATAATAAATAAAGGTATTCAAATACAGCAATATCATCAGCAAATTATTCTTTACAAGAGCTTGCGGACACGAAAGACAACATAGAACCGATTTTCAATTGGTAAAATTTAGTCTTTACATATAAATAATATATATAAAGAACTTTTATTATATACACAAATATATATAAATAAGGGATTTATTGTAACTAAGTGATTACCTTAGTAATTCACTTATTTTATAAATAATAAACGATAAAAAAGGATGGTTCTATGATCTTAATCGAATCGACTCGTTCAATGTGATGATTATATTCATATGCTTTTTTGATATTTGAAAAACTTGTTACACTGAGCATGGTTTATATATTTTTTACTAACTGCGGGCAAAACCGTGACGACTCACTTGGACTCTTCATAAAATTTGTTATTAATTGATGTAATTGTAATTTTATATTTAACTGTAATTTATGTTCATTGTCTCACTGGTGTACGTACTCTTATCATTAAGTCGTAAACTAAACACTACTTAAGTTGACAGTCGGTTGTCAACCAGATGCTCTAACTTGATTAATAGGCGATTTGGGAGAGCCTCATTAATACACAAGCCGATTTAAGCCCCATAATGCCTTCATCATAATCAAACAAAGAGATTTGTCGACGTGATTGATTTCGGTATCGAAAATTGTTTGTGCCCCGTTTAATCGTTGAATTGTTTTAATTTTATTGAACTACTCCACAAACGTTAGCTGAATTTTTACTTTGAATCGGTAACATATAAATTGGAGGCCTTAATTTAAATGTTACGGATTAACTACCCATACGTGATTTAATGTATACCTAATTTACAGAATATGTAAATACAAATATTTTTCTATTAAAAAAACTATACGTAGGTAACCAAGATTTGTTTCATACCCGATTTGTTTATAAATATATTTTAGATATGTTTATAAAATATATATATTGTTTACAAAATATATTTATATACTTATTTTTTATTTTATTTACGTAATATAGTGATTTATAATATTATAAATCACAATATTACGTAAACAATTCAAAAATCGGAAGGTGGAAAGCGTCAACTAACTGTAAACCAATATTAGCTAAAGCCTTATTGAATAAAAAATACTGAGATCAGAATTCAATTGCCAATAGTACCTATGAAAACAAAAAATGTTGATGCGAGTTTCTAATAAAAGCTTATGAGTAATAGTTTTTTTTTTTTGTCTAAATTCAATCTTAACATATACTCAATATAATATGCGAGACCATCGGAGCAGCAACTTTATGATTTAGGGCCCGTAATACCTATAATATCAAACAAGTCGGTTTGTTTCGGGAAACATGTGTGCGGTGAGTTATTTAAAATGACTTTTCTCGTTCCTCATATTTGTGATGTACAAGTTCAATAAAAAATGTAATGGAATACACTCAAAATAAAGGAATATAAATGTCCCACAGCTGGGATATTGTCTATTTTTCTTCCGAGACCTTTTTCTTCAATACCGGACAGGCGATAAATGATATACACAAATTAAGCACATGAAAAATCATACATGATTACCTGAACTTGAACCCGGTATCTTCGGTTAAAATGCACCGATCATTGTACTAACTATTTGAATCGGCTATAATAATAAACAAAAATATTTGAATTAATAGCAATTGCTGCTTACATCAATAGATTTAATTATTGGTATAAAATTATGAAGTATTTTTCGTTTCTAAAAAGCCTTTAATTTTATTTGTATGCAGCGTAACTGCATTTAGAAATTTAATATCCAATCCAATCCAAAAAATTAGCTAATGTTTAAGGTGGTAGAGCTTGTGCAAGCTCGTCTGGGTAGGTACCACCCACTTATCAGATATTCTACCGCAAAACAGCAGTACTTGTTGTTGTTGTGTTCCGGTTTGAAGGGTGAGTGAGTCAGTGTAATTACAGGCACAAGGGACATAAAATCTTGGTTCCCAAGGTTGGTGGCGCATTGACTGTATAAGCGATGGTTGACATTTCTTACAATGCCAATGTCTAAGGGCGTTTGGTGACCACTTCCCATCAGGTGGCCCATATGCTCGTCCGCCTTCCTATTCTATAAAAAATAATAATAAGGTTGAACAGTAATAAAAACACCGATAGCATAAATTAATTAAACTAGGTAGAGGTAATAAACAGCAAAACAATATTGGAGAGAGGGCACTAATGAAATGTAGCGAGTGGGCTTCTCTTGCTAAATGTAGCGAAACAAACTCACACAAGCACAGATCTCACATCAACAGCAAAAACAAATATTTCAGAATAAGATGTGTCTTAACCGAGAATGAAGGTTCCTGTCGTTTCTTTTGTTTTAATAAAATATTTAAGCAACAAAATACGTAGCGGTATGCTTCTTTGACATCGGCCTTGTTTTTGATGTTTTCTTCCGAGCGAATTACGGAAATAAAATTTGAACAATGCAAGGATTTCTTTAAATTGAGGCTAAGGATTTGAAATCATTCTTTAGCTTAAGATAACGCTAAATTTCGTCTCGAATTTAACGTTACGTAAAAGTCGCTTGATGGTTTGGACGTATTTTGCCAAAAAGGAATTGTGCACACTCGGTGCTACACTCAAAGTTTTCATTGTTACATCTTAACTTATGCAATATAGCGTCTGCTTCTTTAATACTTTCCACAACGCTCGATTACGTTTAACGGCGCGATTCAGATGAATTTTCTTATTTACTGTAAGCCGGCAGAAAATCGGCTGGAGCAAAATTCTTAGTCGCAACGATTTCACACAAGACACGCTTGATTGAACGCATTTGGCCCTTTATTAGATTTGTTATTAGATTGCTTTTATTTTATTATACAAAGCAAGTTGACTAGTTTATTGATTCATATGGCATTCAGACTAAGTTTTATACAGAGAAAAAAAACATACTGGGGAATATATGTAATAAGTTTTTGAAACGAAAATTTTTACGCGGCTTATAGTAGAGTGAAATGGTAGGAAATTGCACATAACGAAATAGCGTTATACCTTCGGCGTTCAAATTCAGTACTGCGCAAGCGCTTCTGGGAGACCTATGCGAAATTTGAGCACCAAGAGATGCCAAACGATAGTGTGCCTACATATTGAAGATCTTTTTTTTTAACTTAAATATAAAAAAAGAATTTATTATATTTAAAATACTTACCTAACTTTCTTAAAAATACAAAAACAGAAATATGAAGGTGGTACAAAACCATATAAGGACCAATAGCACTGCAGCTTACGAGCCGCACCCAAGTCCCAGATTCGTACCTTGAGCTATTGTCACAATTCCCATCATAAGCTTTGTTTAATTAGAGGGGATAAATTACTAAAACTCTTAAAAAGTATTAGAAAATTCCTTAAAATGAGGATCACTATTATTATAAAAATGTTAATTGACTTTAAAAATTAATCATTCATTAATCTTTGATTAGATAGAGTTGCATAGAAAAGTTTGAGGCGCTTTTTGGTGTGACAAAAATACAGTAATAATAATCAGTTAAAATGTACATTTTAAAACACGTTTTGAGTCGAAAAAATATCGCAAAGAACTTCGTCCCTGACGGGGGTCCCCCGACCGAACAATTTTTTTTTTTTGCTAAATCTAAATTTATGCCCTTTCCCATAAAAACTTCGTTTTGTAATACTGACTAATTTGAAGTATATTATCGAACTTTAAATTCGAATAACTGACTTCGAATTCAATATTTAAGCTGTCCTTTTTTTTCATGTATGATTTGCGCCGAAGAACTTATGCTTAAAACATTTGAAGCACCGTAAAAGAACAGGCGGTGTGTTTTTGGTTTTTATCGCTTCAATTCCAAATAATTTGACCTCAACAATATGTATCGTCCATGGTCTGAGACTAAAGTCAATAATGACGGCTTGAATGCCATCGTGTATGCGATTCAATCAACGCCAGAGATAGCAGCTGCTTTCAGTGTAAATGAATCAAATGGTTCTGACTTGTGATGAAAATTGGATACTATATACATTTCCAAGTCCTTGATCGCAATGGTTGAACACAAGAAAAACTAAACCAAGCCCTAACCGCAAATTTAATTGAAAAAATCTATGTATAAATATGATACACTACATATATGACGGACATGTGCCGGCTCAATGTTTGCTATATTTTGATCTGTCAAAATATTGCACTATTGTATAAATATTGCACTGTCAATAATTGCAAACGTTGAAATACAAGCCTTATAAAAAATATCTGAGAATTAACAATTTCTTTAGTCCACGTCACATGTGCCAATAAAAAGATTTATCTGTCATGTAATTCTCAATTCGTATTGTTTATATTCTCATGCCTCGGAATGGATGTAACGTCGTTGAGCCGTTCTTGCCCCGAATTATTTTCGGTTAGAATTGCCCTTTCATTATGAGATTGAAAGAGTCAAGTCTCGAGACTCCAGTGTACTTGTATTTAGAGATGCATTTGTACATTATAATATATTCTGTATAATTGGTTAATCTTCCTTGAAAATGGCTGCTACCCAAAATTGGTGAGAGCGTAATAATCATATTTTTTATATAGGATATATGATATATTAGTATGATATAAGGGATGGTTAATATCTCTTATATTACCAATATTTAGGGGCGATGGAACCCATTTGCAAGTCTGCCCACCTATTTGTAATTTAAAAAATTAATATTATCGAACTTTGATGAAAAAAATCTTTAAAATATGAAATATGGACTGTTATAATAAAAAAAAATATTAATTCCACACTTGCGGCATGAGTGTTATTTTTAGTTTCAAATTTTAGAGTGAAACCAGACACGAAAATGCTTTTAGTTTATCATTTAAACTTTCGGTAAATTAAATTGAAGTAATCTAATAAATAGAGTAATTACAAAAATAAATTCTTAACATCTGAATATTGGATATGTTTAACTCGTACTTTACGCAACTTAAATTTAAAAACATAAAAATTTTGAAACCTTAATTAGGCTTTTAATAATTAATTATTTAATATTTTAATTCCATTACCAACTTATCTGAAGACTAAATAATATAAATATAAAATATTAACCGAAATATATAGAAAAATTTATATTAATATTTAAATTAATTTATTTTCTGCTTAAAACCTCTTTACGTTGCAATAATATTTATTATAATTTAACTATGCCTATGATTTCGAAATTCGAAAGCGTTATTAAACGATAACTTTAAATTTCGATAGTATTCGAACAAAACGTTTTTGACGTATTATAATAAAGCCCTTTGTTCGGCGGTGTCCGACGTGTAATAATACGATATTGATGACGCAGTATCGACACTCCCATATCAATAACCTATCGATAAAGGACTACACTATCATGGTGTAATTTAATTTAGCCTAAAGTAGGAGTGGTTTTTATAGACCGTATGTATTACGTATGCCATAACTGTTGCTATGCTTATAATATTCATAATAATTTAATAAAAAAAATATCACTTAAAATAAACTAATCAATCTTGACTATTTATTTAAATCATCATCATCATATTCAGCCCACATTAATCCACTGCTAGACATAGGCCTCCTCACATGCGCGCCAATTCTCCCGGTCCTTTGCTAGTCGCATCCATTGAGAACCTGCCATTTTCCTAAAATCGTCTGACCATCGGGCGGGTGGTCTGCCCACCGGCCTTTTTGCTTCTCTAGGCCACTACTCCGTTATATATATTATATCCATTTATTTAAATAATCAAAGTCAATTGCATTGTTTTCTAAAATATCAGTATACAAAACAATAATACATCAAAATTTGAATAATAACTTCAAATATTTTAATACCTTCATGTTATAGAGAAAAAACATTTATTTTTGTATGAAAAAAAGTTATAAATATATATATTTTTTAAACTGTTTGACATCTATTGAAGTATCTTTAGTAAAATAGTATAGAATTGTTAATACGTGTTTTTGAAGTATGCCAGGACGCCTGATGAGAGAGCAATATTTGGATTTGATATTAAACACTGATAGAATTAATAAAAAATAATTATATCATAAATTCTTCAAAATCAAAATGTAGAATCTATCTATCATATTCGGTAGGCCAATAAAAAATATTTTAAGAAATTAATTTGCTTTGAAATAAATAAAACCTCCTCAAAAAGGAGAGGAGGCCTTAGCCCAACAGTGGGACATTCATAAGCTGTTACTGGTACTGGCAGGTAAAAATAAAACCTACATTACAAATGTAACAGAATGTAACAAAACCTACGTTTTGTTACAATTACACAATTTTTACGGTGTATGATTTTTTTATTATTATAAAAAAACCTAAAACAATGCTTAAAAATGAGTTTACTGTAATTGCAATTGATGTTTAGTTTAAAAAAAAACAAAGTTATTTAACTTAATAATGGTATTTAAGTGAAAAACATCGTATTACGTCACAAAAAAAAATTTCATTTACACGAAATTCAAACTTACTTTACTAAATGAAACGGAGCACTTAAGATATATTGCCTCATACTAGGCATCTAACAACAATTATTATTATTAATGATTGGAAGCTTTGACAAAAGTAGATTAAAGGGACTTCGAAATGTTACCGACGCCCATTCGTACATAATATGTAAATGATAATGAAACTCGAATACAATATTGTAAAACTTGAAATGAATAATATTAAATATAAAGTTAATAAAAATTATTTAAAGAAATTATTTTTTTATCTTTGCATTTAAAAGTTTTGTATTCTCTATGTTATGTTAATATATGTGTCTTTCACCTTACATATATTGGAAACGAATGATGATATCATTTTTACAATCTATAAATGTCCCGTTACTGGACCAAGGCTACATCTTAAGAAAGTTTAGAGCTAAATCCAAAAAAAAATATTAATATATTTTTAACATAATTTCTTTTGTTGATCTATGATGTCGGATTGTTCGGCCTTTTGAAGTTCAAGTTTTCACAACAAATATACAATATATTTTAAAAAAGATCAAAAAGCTCATTAAATACCTTTATATATGAAAAAGCCTATTATCATATGTTACATTAAAAGTCACTCATAGAATCATTCCATAATCCCTGTTGCGTAAACCTTCTATAAAAGACGGAAGATACACACAATAATATAAAAAATGCAATTATAAAACTATCGCATAATATTTTTTCCTGGATTTGTATTTTTATTGGCGCGGCTTGCAAATATTCGTTGCACTAACCCCTGAAAAAGATATGAGCAGTTTGGTGTAAATTCAACTTCCGGGCTTTCTGCCAACTCCATTCGCACTGCAGAAAGATGAGGGATCTATAAAATTGTATTACATCGCTTCCAGTAAGAGGTGCAAGCTCTAGTACGATTTTAAATTTATAATTTACTTTTACAATAAATGCTCAAAGTACCGGCTGTTTATTTTTAAAATTTATTTAACATACCTATACGGTTTAAGTATTTGCAACATAACAGAAAAATACAGAAATATCGTTGTAAAAAGAAAGCTGACCAACATTTAGCTTTTTAAAAAACTTTAAAATAGACGTGATTATAAAAATGTACTATATTATATATATAATATAAGGTACAATGATAACAGCAAGATAAGAATATAAAATTTGTTACATATAATATTTAAACATATAATATTTCATTACAATATTTTATTGATTATCTAAATGTAGACTTTAAGCCGAAGAAGGAATCTTGGCAATTTGGCATACTGTCAGTGTATATATTTTTTCCTTTATAATGAACTAGGTACCCGTCCTGGCTTCGCACGGGCAGAATAACGGTTCACATAAAACATTTATATCGTAATACATATAATAGTAATGCTTTATAAACTAGAAACATTTCTTCTGATATCTTCAACATTTAAATTATATAATATTATATATTTCAGCCAATTTTTACAAAACCAAAATGAATTAAATCTTCCTTATGAATCTCTTTGTCGACTAATGAAAACCGTATGAAAATCCATTCTATAGTTTTGAAGTTTTAGCGTTCACACAGACAGACAGAGGCAGCGTCGGATTTTGTTTTATAATATGTAGTGGAGCATAAAATTAATACTCATAACCATAAGTATATCTAGCTATTTTATAATTACTAAGCTTTAAGAACTGCAATGCTATTCTGTAAGAATTCACTTCGGATCTCACTCGTAAAATGTTGAAAACACCACTAAATATGAACGTTGTAATTATTATATTTTGTTTTTTTTTTAGAATTCTAAATACGGATACGAAGATTACAGAATCTTGGAGAAGAATCTTTACAAATATTATAAATGCGTGAGAACTTTGTTTATCCACTTAATTATTTACCACGATTAAGCTACTGAATTTAACTGACAAGACATTGAGATATCCTGGGTCCTAGATAAGGATATGAGCACACATTACGGAATTTTCAAGTAAACATATTTGACATGGATGGATTCAACGTAGGTAATGAGAGTTACTCAATAGGTTTGATTAATATTTGAATGTTTGAGAAAACTCTGTTGTCAGTTTATTTGTTTTTCTGAATTTACAAGAAAGTTACAATTTCGTATAAATGTAAAAGTGTACATAGGTTAAGGTATACATAACATTTCAATACGTTATAGTTATTTTATTATAAAATTCGTCCTGGTGTATCCGTTTTTTGTCCCGTTTTTCTCAGGTTTAAAAAAAAAAATCTTTTTCGCATTTCCTGATCTAGAGACTAATATCTATGAGTGAAGCAATCTTCCAATATATGTTCCATTGTATTTTATATTTATATATATATACACATTTCGTTATCATTAAGTGACAGAAAATCTAAAAAAAATTCTAGTCTAATGACCAACCGACAATAAACCAATAAAGGTAAAGCAGAATGTTTGGAAATAATTGAAAATTTATAATAATAAGCCCATTGTCCGCAAGATTTTACTGCAGAAGAAACGTCTGTGTCGTCGTAATCTGTATCCCGCTACGAGTTTTAACTCAAATAACTGTATTTCGCGACAAAAGTTCTTCAACGCCCCGATGTGAACATAACATGATTTATGAATTTAAAATTTTGCTTCCAAGCTGTCTAACTATGTAATAATAAAATAGTTCGTAACAGTTATATGTTCATGAAGATCGCAAATACTTTCGTTTGAAACTACTCTTCTTATTGTTCCGTGTGGTTTTCGTAAGGAGTTAACCTATTTTATGATTTTTTATACATTAAATATTCGTAATAATTAAAAATAAATATTAACTAGCAAGTTAATATTTTTTACATTACTATAAAACTCTAACAATACTACTATAAAGTTGCCAGGCAGTCGCCTAAACCTATTCTGGTTCTCGGCGACTTAAACGCGAAGTCACGCGCCTGGGGCAACCTCGCCACGAATATGCGAGGAAGGGCCGTCCAAGTGTGGGCGCTACTCTCTGGCATGTCCCTACTGAACAACGAACAGGCTCACACCTGCGTGCGCCATAACGGGGAGTCCGTGGTGGACGTCTCCTTCGCCACTCCTGTCGTAGCACACAGAGTGTCAGATTGGAGGGTAGAGGAAGAGGTTGAGACTCTGTCGGACCACCGTTACATCCGATTATCCGACCGTTACATTCGAGATCTCTACCTCTCGCAGGCTGGCGGAACCCCAGAGGGTGCCGACCACTTTGCTGAGGTGGTCTCTTGGCCAGTTAGACCGCGAGCTAGTCAAGGAGGCCGCCATTGTGCAACGGTGGGGTTCCGCGGGACGGAGGGAGGGTGCCAGCGTGGAAGAGTTGGCGGGCCGCATGAGCCATACCCTCAAAGAGGTCTGCAATGCGGCCATGCCGATGACCCGTCGCAGAGCCCAGCGCCGGCATGTGTACTGGTGGTCTCCCGAAATAGCCGAGCTTCGGGCGACGTGCAATCGGGCGCGGCGGGCCTACGTCCGCTGTCGAAGACGCAACGGCCTCGATGTAGACTTGAAGAGACAGCTTTTGGCCCCTTACCGCAAGCTAAAAAAGGACCTGCAGCTGGCAATAAGTCGGGCCAAAGAGAAGGCGAGGTAAGAGCTGCTGGTGAGCCTCAACCGAAACCCATGAAGGCGAGCATATCGAGGGGTTCGCGGAAAATTCCGCACCCAAACCACCCCCGCAACGGAGACGCTGCCGCCGGAGTTCGTCCTGCGCCTGGTCGGGGATTTGTTTCCCCAACCAGGCGAGTTTGTCACTCCACAGATGGCCCCTCACTCCGTGATAGAAGACCTAGTGGCTCCACCACTGATCACGGAGCGAGAAATGGAGATGCCGCTTGAGGGCCAAAAACACGGCGCCGGGTCCAGACGGTGTTCCAGGGCGTGTTCTGTGCGATGCCCTGGAATACAAGGAAAGTTGGTGCTCTTGCCAAAGGAGGTACGGCCACCAGGCTCCTCTTCGGCATACAGGCCGATAGTGCTGCTGAACGAGATGGGCAAATTGTTTGAGAAAATTCTCGTAGCTCGTCTCGTTCAACACCTCGACGAGGTCGGTCCGGGTCTCTCGGAAACTCAGTTCAGGTTCAGGGTGGGCCGTTCAACGATCGATGCCTTGAACGCCCTGAAGAGTCGGACCACGGAAGCAGTGGCCCAGGGTCAAGTGGTCCTGGCGGTGTCGTTAGACGGTGTGCAAACGCCTTTAACAGTCTCCCATTCGAGACGATCAGGGAAGCACTCCGACACCAAGGGGTGCCGATCTATCTGAGGAGACTGTTGGAGGTGTACCTCCAGGATCGGGAGGTCGTATGGGCAGGAGGCGATGGGAAGTTGGTCCGGCGTCGGATAGGCTGCGGCGTTCCACAGGGGTCGGTTCTCGATCCAATTCTTTGGAACGTCGGCTTTGATTGGCTTCTGAAGGCACCCGTCCTTCCCGGTATGGAGGTGTTGTGTAACGCAGACGATACCCTCATTACGCGATGGGGCGGGACTTTGGGGAAGCGGCACGCCTGGCCGAAGTTGGAACAACTTTGACTGTGGACCGAATGGAAATGCTGGGCCTGAGAGTCTCCATATCCAAAACGGAGGCTCTCCTCTTCCACGGTCCACGGAGAGGCCTCCTCGGGGGGCGAGTATCACCGAGATGAATTATCTGGGCCTGATCCTGGACGGGCGATGGAGCTTTAGGAAGCATTTCGTGCAACTCGGCCCGAAGCTCGTCAACACAGCTGCCGCCTTGGGTCGCCTCCTACCCAACGTGGAAGGACCGGGATCGCTATGTCGGCGCCTCTATGCCGGCGTAGTGAGGTCGATGGCACTGTACGGTGCCCCGATATGGGTCGATGCGCTCACTGCTCACAACCGGGCCCTCCTACGGAGGCCGCAGAGGGTCATAGCGGTAAGAACGATAAGAGGGTATCGTACGGTGTCTTGGACAGCGGCGACGCTCTTCGCGGGCGATCCGCCCTGGGAACTCCAGGCGGAGGTGCTCGCAGAGGTGTACTACTTCAGGGCCGAGGCGCGAGAGCGCGGCGACCGCCCAGGGTCAGCGGATATCGGGTGGATCAGGGCTCTAGCCCAGCAAGCCCTGATAGCTCGATGTGAGGAGGATCTGGGGTCCCCCACAGTGGGCCTGGCGACAGTGGAGGCGGTACATCCCCACTTGAGTCGCTGGGTCAAAAGAAAACGAGGCACGCTCTCGTTTAGGTTGACGCAGTTACTTACCGGACACGGCTGCTTCGGTAAGTACCTGCACAAGATAGCACGGCGGGAAATGTCACCTTCCTGCCACGAGTGTGGTGCGCCAATCGACACGGCGCAACACACCCTGACGGAGTGTGCCGCGTGGGGGCCCCAGAGGCATTCCCTGGCGGCAGTTGTCGGCGGAGACCTATCCTTGCCAAGCATCATCAACGCGATGCTGGGAAGAGAGGAGTGCTGGTCGGAAATGGTCTCCTTCTGTGAAAATGTGATGTCGAAGAAGGAGGCCGTGGAGCGGGAGCGGAAAGAGGACGCCGCTGCAAACCTGCTCCGCCGAAGAAGACCGGTTAGAAGAATGAGGCGCTATGCGCACCTTTTCCCTCCGCCACAATAGGCATCGCCAGGACTAGGGGGGTTCTCAGTACCCTGGTAATCCCCCTAGAGAATGGATTGAGCTTGCATAGGCAGGCCGCCCGTCAGAGCGTCGTGGTAGCATGCGCAAGCGATCCCGTGGCGCTCCTTGTTATGACGGAAAGGGTACCGCTGTTTTTTTAGTGGGTATTCCGTTGTTCGGGGCGCACTCGGCGCCTCGGACATCGGCGA
Organism: Nymphalis io; assembly: GCF_905147045.1. NCBI lineage: Eukaryota > Metazoa > Arthropoda > Insecta > Lepidoptera > Nymphalidae > Nymphalis > Nymphalis io. The sequence goes on from NC_065897.1 coordinate 7,082,144, forward strand.
GCCCCACATAGCCCCCCACTGTTTCCGTGGGGGAAAAGCGTAATGCGTTTTTCCAGCGATAAAAAAAACTACTATAAAACTCGCTGAGAAGCATAAACATTTAATCTTTTATTAAAAGTTGATAGTTAAACATCAAAAGGCTTATAGCGGATAACATAGAATTAATTGACTTAGAAACGCAGTAAGCACAATCGGATTAAAGCCGTTTCAGACTGTATCTATGTCAGCCGTTAAAGACTGTATGTGCCTCTCTGAACACTTGTATAAGATAAAACGCGAATCGACGACAATGCGCTATCATTGTGACGAGAAATAACGCCGAGCATGGGGATGTGCCCTACTTGGGACGCGGAGATATGGATCCTGGTCCACGTGATCGGACGAGACCTCATTAGAGATTTCGAGTGCTTTAGGGTGTAAGGTTGAAATTAACGCTTACACTGTACAAAGTTTATTTCGTTTTCAGTGTTACTAATTTTTGGATACGGATCATCCTAATGAAGAAATTGTATCTGACAAGTGTTTACTACTAACACAATTCTATATTCAACTTGACTCATCGTTATTATTTAGTCCTATCTAAAATTAATAAATAAAATTGATGTGTCTGTCTATGATTTTAAATAACCGGCTCTTTTACAGTTAATATATTTTTTTATCCTTGTCTGTATTTCTGTTTGTCCAGGATAATCTTTCAAACGGAAATAACTTAATTATTATAAGACGTATTTCAAGATAGAAATCGTTTGTCTATCAAAAGTCATAAAAAAGTATTATTTTTTTTTGTTATAACATATGTTGCAGCCATTAGCCCATAGATAGCGGTGTGTTAAATACGTCAACTTCTGAATCGCAGTTCCAGATTTCCCGGAGTGGAGTGATCTTCTGCTATACATATTAGCATTACATTCGCGTTTCGTTCAAATTTGCGTTGTCGTTATTCTGTCGTCGTTTCGTCTGATTTTTTTTAATTTCTTTATTATTAATTTCACTATTACAATTAACATTGATAATATTAAATACTTTGTGGCTTCAGGTTGCAATTATATACTAGGTTGTAATTTGTTCTATTAGTCCTAACTTGTTAAGTAATGTTTTTGAATTTTATAGATTATTACTTTTTTACTTTTAAAGTTACCTATCTATAGTTTTAGGGTTTAATAAAGTTTGCATTAAATTGTATAGTTTTATCATTATGTTAGTTTTATTAGATAAGAAGGGTTATATTTTTTTCTATTACTTACTGCTGCATTACCCTTTGGCAACTACATGTAGCAGCAGCATGTTCATGTGTAAGTCATGTCAGAGAAATACTATACCTAATAACACCACACTGCTCCAATGCGGATTGGTGGATACAAATTATATCCGACACATGCAGGTTTCCTCACGATGTTTTCCTTCACCACCGAGCACGTATTGAATTACAATTTAAGCAAACGAAAATTCATTGGTGCTTGCCTGCTTTGAAAACCACAATCGTCGATTAATAGCGACAACCAGTAGCTTAATTGGGCTCATTATATTGTAGTGTAGTATATAAGCAGCTGACACATGGTATTGAGGGCAGTAATAAATTTATCTTCAAACCTTAAACATCTACTTTATTTACCTAGTCCCGTCCTTACATGGCGACCCTGCCAGGAAAAATATTTATTCAAATTTTAAATACTCGCGAAACAGAAATTAATCTTAGTTATTTTAGGCCTGAAATTGATTTATTATCGAATTATAATATTTGTTCGTTTAACAAAGAAAATTTGGACGGAAAAAGAGTTCGGAAATTATTATCATTAATTAAATTGAATCATTTGAACAAAGAAGAAAGCATTAGTATACAAAGTATTTGTGCGAAATATGCTGACGTATTTTTCTTGCCAGGAGACAAGCTAGGTACGTGTAATCTTTACGAACAAAATATACAACTAAAAGCTAATACGAATCCGGTCTATACTAAACAATATAGATTACCGTTTTCTCAACGTGATGAAATAGAAAAACAAGTTCAAAAAATGTTGGCCAATGATATTATCGAACCCGCTAACAGCGAATGGTCTAGCCCAGTACTATTAGTACCTAAAAAATCAGAAGATAATAATAAAAGCTGGCGTTTAGTGATAGATTTTCGGAAATTAAATGATTGTATAATGCATGACAAATTTCCCCTTCCGAATATAAGTGATATATTAGACTCACTTTCAGGAGCTATTTATTTTTCTCAATTAGATTTAACACAAGCTTATTATCAAACGAAGCTAAATGCTGACAGTAGGAAATATACCGCATTCACAACACCGTCTGGCCAGTATCAAATGACCCGTATGCCTATGGGTTTGAAAACCAGTCCTGGTTCATTTTCACGCTTAATGACAGTAGCAATGTCGGGACTTAATTACGATAAATGTTTTGTATATTTGGATAATTTAATTTGTTTCGGAAGAAATTTAGATAGTCATAATAAAAATTTGTTAGATATTTTAACAAGGCTTAGAAAAGTTAATTTAAAATTAAATCCTGATAAGTGCGATTTTCTTCGAAAAGAAATTTTATACCTCGGACACGTGGTATCAGCGGACGGCATTAAACCAGATCCAGAAAAAATTAAGGCGTTAATTAATTATCCGGTTCCTAAAAACGTAGACGAGCTCAAACGATTTGTAGCCTTTGCGAACTATTATCGAAAGTTTATTCCGAATTTCGCCCAAATCTGTATTCCATTAAATGATTTATGTCGTAAAAATGTAATATTTAATTGGGATAAAAACTGTCAAAAATCATTTAGTACTTTAAAAGAAATGTTAATGAGCCCTCCAATATTACAATATCCTATTTTCGATTATAATAACACATTTATACTACAGACAGACGCCTCAGGGTATGCAATAGGTTCGATTTTATGTAATGCTGATCGTAGACCAATAGCTTACGCCAGTCGTAGTTTAAATAAAGCTGAACGTAGGTATCCAACGATTGAGAAAGAGCTTTTAGCGATTGTTTGGTCTGTTAAATATTTTAGACCGTATCTCTATGGACGAAAGTTCATTATAGAAACGGATCATAGACCCTTAATATTTTTATACAATATGACAGATCCTTCCAGTAGATTGTTAAAATTTCGGCTAATACTTGAAGAGTATGATTTTAAGGTTACTTATGTGAAAGGGTGTGATAATGTAGCTGCAGATGCATTGTCACGCATAGAAATTAGTAGTGAAGAATTAAAGGCGATGAATGATCATATTTTGTCAGTACTTACAAGGGCACAAAAGAAGAAGCTTGATGAAAAACCTTGTAATTCTACTTCGGTTTCTAATATTTCTTCTGACGATTGGACTGATCACCCAAGAGTTGTAGAGATGTTAAAACTACCGAAGTATTACACGGAGTTGGTATTTGTGAATGAAGAAGAATGGAGAAAGTTTAAAAAATGCGTATCATTAGAGCGTGGTGATTATGCATACTCGTCGTCAAATCGTACAATTTTTGTGAAACTGTTTACCCAATCCCAGTGTACACGAGCTGTCTCTGTGAGGGAAATGGAATCATTTTGTATCGATTTAAAAATAAATACGTTATATGTAATAAAAGATGAGAATAATTTTCAAATAATTAAAGAGCTAGCTCAGGTTATTAATAAAATGCGTAAGTGGTCCGGACCCCGTTTATGCGTAATTAAAGGAGTTACAAAAATTATAGACGACGATACGAAAAGAGTTATATTAAACGATTATCATATCCTGCCCACTAGCGGTCACGCAGGAATAAGACGTATGTTAAATAACATTCGTAAAAAATATTTTTGGCCAGGATTAGAGCATGATGTTAAGCTTTTTGTAAAAAAATGTAGTAAATGTCAACGTTATAAATATTTAAATACCATAAAAGAACCTATGACCATAACGGACTGTGGAAATTCAGCTTTTGATAAGATTTATTTAGATTTGGTAGGTCCATTGACAAGAGATAATAATTATAATTACATTTTAACGCTCCAATGCGACCTCACCAAATATGTCGAGGCATATCCGATAGCAGGTAAGGATGCGCGCACAGTAGCTACAACTCTAGTAAATAATTTTATACTTAGATATGGCATCCCTCGGCAGATCGTGACCGATAGAGGAACTGAATTTATAAATTCTACAATGGAAGAGGTTTGTAAAATTTTAAATATAAGTCAATTACAGTCTACAGCCTTCCACCATCAGACCTTAGGATCACTTGAAAATAGTCATAAACATTTAACATTTTATTTAAGAATGCAAGTTAACAGTCATAGTCAGGAATGGAGTTCATGGATTCCTTACTGGTGTTTTTCGTATAACACTTCTGTACACTCGAGTACAAAATTTACTCCATACGAATTAGTGTTTGGCAAACAATGTAACTTACCAAGTAATCTTAGGTCGACAATAGATCCAATTTACAATTTTGATGATTATGCAATAGAACTAAAATACCGGTTACAAAAGTCACAAAATGATGCTAAAACAAACCTCATAAATTGTAAAACTTTAAGAAAAATAAAATATGATAGAAGTATAAACCCAGTGGAGTATAAACAAGGAGACTTAGTATTGGTTAAAAATGAAAATATTAGCAAACTTGATCCATTATATTTAGGTCCATATACAGTTGTTAAAGATTTATCACCGAATGTTGTAATTTTAGTCAATGGTAAAGAAAAAACTGTTCATAAAAATAGGACAAGACTTTATGTTGAATGATCATTAAACATATTGTTTATTAAGACTTGTGATTATGACTGTACCTATTATGATATTTGATATTAAATTTCAGCACTGCATTATTATACCTTTGTTTACATATTTGTTTTATTTTGTTTAATTATTATTATATTCAATTTTATTTTACTTTTTCATATTGTATTTTGATAAAAAAAAAAATGTTAATGTATCCAACATTTTTTTTTTTTTTTGTTTGGTAGGGCATGTAGTGTAGTATATAAGCAGCTGACACATGGTATTGAGGGCAGTAATAAATTTATCTTCAAACCTTAAACATCTACTTTATTTACCTAGTCCCGTCCTTACAATATGTGTATCATATAAATTTTAATTATTCTTAATAAATAAAACACAGGGTTACGATTTCAAATTTTAAACACTAATAAACATATTCGAAAAGCGTTCCTACTAAAATATCTTGCCATGGTTTTGTTTATTGCTTTAAATATAGCTATACAATTGCTCATTTACAGATTTTATTAGTAAAGCTATTTCGAACAATATATATAAGAAAAAAGATTATAAATTGGTGGCCAAAATCGTACCATCTCTCTCGGAGACTATTCGATGCGAATAGTTGTTCGAATCGATTCGAATTCTGTTGTTCTCTTGAAGTTTGCCGACATGAATTTGATTTATGTATATTATATATAAATTTTCATTTTGCATTTGCATTTCAAGCGCAAATTGTTATTGTTACTTACGAACATCTACGTCATACATTGAGATAGTTTGTTATGGTTGTTCGGTTTTTTTTTAAATTATTGGAATGTTTTGTATAATTCTTTGTATAATACTAATACTGGCGTAACAATGGAAGTGTAATTCATTAAAATGTAACAACACACAGCAGGAAAAAAAGTTTGAAGCGGTACCATCCCTACAAATAAACAGTATATATAATACATACATTTTAAATAAACTGTTTATTTACTTGCATAATTTAATTTTACTACGCCAATGTACTTAATATAATAAACTACTTGGTGGCATGGCTTTGTGCAAGCTCGACTGGGTAGGTACCACACACTTATCAAATATTCTACCGCAAAATAGCATTACTCAGTATTGTTGTATTCCACTTGAAAGGGTGGGTGGGAAAGTGAAATTTCAGACACAAGGAACATTACATCTTAGTACATAAGCTTGGTGGCGCATTGGCGATGTAACGTATGGTTAATTTTCCTTACGGCGCCAATGTATATATACTATATAATCTATACTATAAAAAACTAAGCGTAAATCAATTATTACATAGCTAATATGATAATAATAATATTTATAAATAACTTTATGGCACACCAAAGCAACCAAGGAAAAGAACCAGAAAACTAGACTATGAATTTAAAAAAGCATGCAAACGGCGGTCTTAACACTGCAAGCCGAAGAAAGATGCTTGCAAAACATATAAGCCAAATGCTACATATATTGAAACATAATTATGTATATTATGAATTTTTTGTGCATTTTAATAAATATATATGTATATATTAAAAATCGTCGCTTTAGTTCAATAAAATTAACTTAAAGAGAGCTAATTCAATAATTTAAACTTCATAACTAGGTTAGATAACTTCATGGTCAATAGTTTTCCATTAAATTATTTACCATGAAGTTATCCAACCAAGGTGTCAACAATCTTAAAACTAACACATCGAAATTATTATGGTTAATATAGCTTAAAGCTTCTAGCTTGTAGCATATACTTAATTTTCGGCTTGTGCATTACAACTAAATGCACAGGCAGTGAAACCTGCACTACACTTTATGAGATGACGTAATCACACATTTTTTCACTTTTAAATAATTTAACGATTTAAAGATTTTATTTTAGAGGCTTACTATGGCATATGTCAATAACAAGTAGATAGAGCTGTAGATAGGAGAAACTTGAGTTTCTACACAACATTATTAAAAACGATTAATAAAGATACATAATAATAAATTAATACTAAGCCAATTTATAGCGAGGAATAGTCATTAAAATTACTAATAAAGCAAATTAAGAATTTTTTCAAAGTAACTTTAAATTAATATTTGAGACAGGTGCGCCGGGTCTGAGAGTATTTCATAATTACGACAGTCACTGGGGATACCTAAAGCTATGGGTATTACAAAGAACAATTTGCACGTAGAGCGAAATCTTTTTAAATAAAAGATGACAATTTTTTTCGTCTTGTCAGATAAAAGGGAACGTTATTGTATTATCGTCGCAGACAGACGATTTGTATTAAATTCTTATTTTAAATTATTCTTTAATATGACATGTAAACGAGTTTGATGTTAATATTAAACGAATTACGGACGGATAGTACAGAACATTCTTCCCGACTGTACTGGCCGTCGTCGCGTTTGGACTCTACTACCACTTACCATCAGGTGGAGTAGTCATTTGCCATCCCGGCGCTAATAAAAAAAATAAAAATTAAAGGCTTAAAAAATTCTTAAATACAATGTGTTTTTAAGTTTCTCAATTTTTTTATCATTTTCTAAACTATTAATGTGGTGTACCTTTTATTGACATTTCAGTATTCGTTTGCATTATATTATAATTATATAAAAGATACGCCATGCTTGTTATATATTATTAATTCATTTATGATTTTGGTAATGTATTATATTTGTAATTGTTCCATTATTTAAATTAATATTCATAAGCTTAAAGAAAATGGACCTGCACGAAAACTGGCATTATGTTTATCTGATGTTAGCCAATCTACTCTCATAAATAATCAAAAGAGCAACTTTAAAGTAAATATTTAAATGTGTAGGCTTCCTATCCTATTGAAGAGAAGACTTGGAGCTTATTCCATCATGCTGCTTTGGAGCAGATTTAAGTTGATTTCTGATCATCAATGATCCACTTAAATAAATTTAATCAGAAATCGCCCCGCCCCATGATATTATTTTCAAAGGTTATTACATGTTTTTTTATAGAATAGGTAGGTGGACGTGCATATGAGCCACCTGATGGTAAGTGGTCACCAAAGCCTATAGACATTAACATTGTTAGAAATGTTAACCATCGCTTACGCCAATGCACCACCAACCTTGGGAACTAAGATTTTAATTCCCTTGGGCCTGTAATTACGCTGGCTCAATCCCCCTTCAAACCGGAACACAATAAATACCAAGTACTGCTGTTTTGCGGTAAAATATCTGATGAGTGGGTGGCACCGGCTCAGATGAGCTTGCACAAAGCACTACCGCTTTTTCATGGACTATCAAGTTAATTTGGTTTTTTTTTGGCAAAATCGTGTTAATCCGTTTCAAAAAAAAAAACTGCGTTATATTTTGTTCAAACTTCTATTAAATTTGAAAAGTGACAAATGGGTCACTGTCCGACTACCTATTTTATTTAATCGTATATATAGTTCCTATAATATTATGTTTAATGCTATTCTATATACAGATAAACAAGCAATATTAAAATAAAATTCAATATTGCTACGACGAAAAATATCATACAGCGGACGGCAATATAATGATGGATGAGTCACTTATCTAGTGATCATCTTTAATTTCACACATTCATTTATGTTCATCTTACGTCCTGTCTCACCGCTGTCAAACATTATAATATGAGTTATCTTTTCTGAGGGATATAAATAAAATAGATTTAAATATAGATGGATAACATCCATTCAATTTCTACATAAAACTGTAATTGTCTTTATCTTCTGGTAATTTATAGATTAGGTACTATAAATTGTACATAAATCTCTTTATAAAGATATATTACCCATCCCCGTACATAATTATAATAAAACTAGCAAAACTCGTGGCTTCGCCAGTGTAAAACTCAATTTGCGATGAAATTCCTTCAAAATCTGCCATTTTAACGTACATAGTGCCTATTTATTTTTATACATGATACAAAAATTTTAAATTGTTAGGTAGCAGTAGAAAAATATACTAAAACTAAACTATATTAATCATATTAACTTATGATGATTTATATATATATATATTTATTACGTGCTTTCCGAAGTCCAAGAGAAATAGTTACAACCTGTAAATGCCCCATTGCTGGGCTGCGACCACCTCTTCTTTATGAGGAGAAGGTTTGGAGGTTATTCCACCACACTGCTCCAATGCGGTTTGCAGGAATAAGAATGAGGAAGAATTTCAGCGAAATAAGACCCATGCAGGTTTCCTCGCGATGTTTTTCCTCACCGTCAAGCATGAGATGAATTATAAACACAAATTAAGCACATGAAAATTCACCGGTGCTTGCCCGGGTTTAAACCCACGATCATCGATTAAGATTCACACGTTCTAACCACTAGGTCATCTCGGCTTTTTTAAATGTAAATTGTAATAGTTACCTTTTCACGGATCGACCTATCCAACAGAATCGTATATCATCTATAGCCTTATAAGTAAGCCACTAGACAAACGAGACTTTTTAAAAATGTTCACGTTGTATCCGTAATTTTATATTATCTTTGAAATGATGCAGAATCCCTGTTTTAACGTACAATTTAAAACCCCTTGAAGAAAATCGCTTATGAATAAACACAAAGAAGCAGCAAAGAGAAATCGGTTTGACTTTCTAATATCGATCCATTCAAGTTTAATAAAAATCAAAAAGGAAATTGTTGCGGGTCTCGAGTGTTTGGCAACAACACAAAGTGGAAACTTGCACAATAACCTAGTTTGATGGATAGGTAACTTGGTTCTCAATCGACCTTTTATCATAAAAGAGGAAATTTGAATACAAAACTTTTATTCGATTTATAAGTATAAAGAGGCTTTCAATGTACTTCATTTATGGCTGACAAATGTTACCTCTACTAATTTTAAATGCTATATATGTACTGTACTGGTTTGAAGAACGTTAAGAAAATATACAAAGATATTTACAATTTTTCGATAATAATATTAATCTTAACAAATAATTTCCTTCAGATCGATTTTGGCCATGGCTGCCAATCTCAAGGGAGATTAGCCAACTGCGCGGGAAATATAGAGCACAAATGTGTGCACAAACACAGGTGCACTCTCTATTCCCTAACTCTCATAATCCGATGGGATGGCAATTCGACACGACCGGAAAGAATTCAGGTACAAGATCAACGGCTTAACGTGCTTTTCGCAGCACTAGGAGGAAACAATGGTGTAAAAAATTGCTATCCAAAAATGACCTTTTGCCAGACATTTAGTATCGTGGCAATCCCCCACCAGGTGCCACAAATTTTAATTTATTGTAGATTTTAATTATACTTACCTTATAATATAAAAACTAAATTTTATATATGTTTTGTAAGATAACTATCAAAAGTAGTTTTCTTAATAGCCAGACAGTTTCGACAGTTCTAACATCTTCAGTGCCTTCCAACCGGATCACAACAATACTAAGTATTGATATTTGGCAGTAGAATATGTGATCAGTAGGTGGTACCGTTTGGGTCGACGGGCTTGCACAAAGTTCTACCACCAAGTAAACATGGTACATATATACATACGAATTAAAATAATAACAGCCTATGAATGTTCCACTGCTGGGCTAAGGCCTCCTCTCCCTTTTTGTGGAGATGGTTATGGAGCTTGTTTCACCACGCTGCTCTAATGTGGTTTAGTGGAATACACATGTGGCAGAATTTCAGTGAAATTAGATACATGCAGGTTACCTTCACCGTCAAGCACGAGATGAATTGTAATCACAAATTAAGCACATGAAAATTCAGTGGTGCTTGCCCGGGTTTGAACCCACGATCGTCGGTTAAGATTCACGCGCTCTTACCACTGGGCATATCAGCTTTATTAATTAATACAAAGTTCTTTCTTAATTAAAATAAAAAATATAAAAAGATATTGAACTTGGCATTAAACAACATTTTAAAACTTTTAATTATATATATTTTAATTTAAAATGACTTACAAATACTCATATTTGATATAATCAAAATCAAAGTGAAAATCATTATCACTACATAATATTATTATAAAACAAAATCTCTCCTTCGCGTCTGTTTGTTTGTACCAAAGGGATTTTCATACGGTTTTCACCGATAAACGTAATGATATGTGAGGTTTTGGCTTATAAAATATTAAGATTTAGTATAAATTAGCTGATACATGGCGATTATTGATGATGATATAGGAAAAAATATTGGGAACTTTGATAGCAAGCATCGTATCGTAATACATACAATACTGGTTATATAGAGATATATATATTAAGTTATAATATTACATTAATTATTATTTGCTTTATGAGTAGATAAAATAGTAGTTGGTCCTTGTGGTGTCACCACGACATTTAGGTTTAATTAAGAATATTAATTCCTTGAAAGTCGTAGGGGGTGTGTAGGCTTTAATTATGAAGAAGTAATTATATCGAAAATTGTCTTTTATTTTTTTTTAGCAAGAGAAAATTTATATTTCCAAATAATGTTAAATAATGAGAATTTTAGAGGTCCCATTCCCATGGGAATGGGACCTCTAAAATTGACAGATAAATATTGTATTTTATATTATTTCTTGATTTCGAAAATTAAATATCATGTAAGGACAGGTCCAAATTGTTTGTTGAAGTTACATATCTTTTTATATATATTTCTTATGTATGTATTTATGTCACTCAACTCATAAACGGCTGGACCGATTTTGATTATTTTTTTGTGTTTTTGAATGAGTCCCTGGATTATTTAAATTGGCCCCTGGTGGGCCATGCTGGCCATGCTGGACGTGTGGGACGTTGTGTTGTTTCTTATTTCGCCTGTACGAAGTCGCGAAGTACGAAGCAGCTTGCTTAATATAAAATCATATACCGCAGACTTAAAAAGAAACGGTGATAAAGGTGACAGCCACTTTAACACATTTAATTTCTTATATTCTTACGTAATTATAATCGCCGTGTATATTACAAAAGATATATAATATTAATAAATATATTCATTCGTTGTTTGTTATAGAATGCAGTTTCCTCTTTAAGTATCATTCTGTAATTAACTGTCATTAATTCATATAGATAGATGTTATTCACGAAAAGAAACAAATAATGAGCTCTTGCAATTTTTTTAATTAAATAAGTATTTTAATTTAATTATTAATCGAGTTACAATTAATTTATTTATTTACATAAATAAAATACTTGAACATCCCATCAAATTAGGATTGATTTCGATATTGTCAATTCTATCGAAAGAACGATGTTCTGCTAGGAATTGTTATATAAATGACAAAACTTTTAAAGAAGTACAAAAGTATATTATTGCATATATATATGTTCCACTGCTTGGCAAATACTTTGTCTGCTCTTAAACAGAATATTTAAACTTATTTCGCTTATTTGTCTTAAGCTGTTCAGTGGTGCTTGCCCTGGCTTTGAAATGGTTCGGTTTAGATTTAGGTGTTTAAGCCATTGGCCATCTCGACATTTGAAAAATCATTTCAAGTAAATTTTACGTATGGTAATTGTAATTATAAGGTAACAGAGATGCCGGGATGGCCCAGCGATAAGAACGCGTGAATCTTAACCGATGATCGTGGATTCAAACCCGGACAAGCACTACTGAATTTTCACCAACCCGCATTGGAGCAGCGTGATGGAATAAGCTACAGCAGTGGGACATTCACAGGCTGTTACCAACAGAGACAGAAATATTAAGCCATATAATTGTAAATGCATGCTGTGTTAAGCTTAGTGTTTCGATTGAATCAACCTGAAACTAAATTACAATTGAATTGACTAGGACGGCTTTTCCCCGCGGCTTCTCCCTTTTTATTTACGCGTGATTTTGTTGACAGTTTATTTTTATAATATTGTTAGGCGGGCGGGCAAAAGTACTACTTGATGGTAAGTGGTCACCACTGCCATTTATTACGCCATTATGTCAATTGGACATATTGGTGACATAAGAAATATTAGTCATTCCCTTTATCGCCAAAGCGCCACCAATCTTGGAGATAAGATGTTATTTGCCCTGTTGCTGTTTCACTCGCTCAATCACCTTTCCAACCGGAACACAAGAATACTGAGTTTTTCTATTTGGCAGTTGATGAGTAGGCGGAACTTACCCTGACGGGCTTGCATAAATCCCTACCACTAAGTAAAATATAACATGATCTTCATATTATTGTTGGCTCAAACAATATACTCCCGTTGTACTAGTGCTCCAGATATTGGAAACTAGGTCACACGCAATCTAGATGGCCGTCATCTAAGTTAATCTGCCCGAAATATGGTGGTAATCATGCAAATTGCGAGACGAAGACGTTTGTTTGTGTAAATTGTCAAGGTTCACATATTATATCACAATTAACCTACATATACTACGCTATATTTATAGGTATATCTGATATTTAGACAACTACTCAACTACTGTCGTATTTTCTTGAACGTAAACAATGTACACTAAATTTCCTTAAATGAAATACTATTTATACAATATTATTAAAAAATATTTATTCTTTTTTTATAGAAAAGGAAGCCGGTCGAGCATATGGGCCACCTGATGGTAAGTAGTCACCAACGCCCATAGACATTGGCATTGTAAGAAATGTTAACCATCGCTTACATCACCAATGCGCCACCAACCTTGGGAACTAAGATACTATGTCCTTTGTGCCTGTAATTACACTGGCTCACTTACCCTTCAAACCGGAACAACATCAAGAAAACAACAATACCAAGTACTGCTGTTTTGCGTTAGAATATCTGATGAGTGGGTGGTACATACCCAGACGAGCTTGCACAAAGCTCTACCACCAGCAAGTAGTTCCTTAATCTTGCAATTAAGATTTTTGGTTGCGAACTATTTATATTGGTGACTGCAATATGTGAATTTTGAATGAAAACGATCAAATTTCTACGAAATATTGTTTCATATATTTCACATCATCATTTGATTTACTTCTTTGGCCGTAAATGATGAGTCGTTTTGGTAAGTGAGTTTTTTTTGCATTTAAGTAAGTGTCCGTATTTTGCAGCCAATTCTGGACACAAAATGAAAAATTCCGTGGAATCCCTTAGTTGATTCATTGTATTTTTTTGTTAGCAGGATTACACAGTTAGTATGACCGTGACTGAATATTTTTTACGACGAGATATCCCATCGGGTAAACGATTAATAAGTAGTTACTCAATTAGCTAGCAATTTGCCAATGCTTATTTAACAATAATATTGATTTCATACTAGTTAGTAATTAATATATTAACATAAAAAAAATATCGCATCAGTTTTTATAGTATAGAATTATTATTAATTTTGTGTGTCTATATTCAATTTTCCCTTATACTCCGACGTAGGATTAAACAGCTAACTTTCCCATTAAAACGTTAAAGGGTATTTATAGTGTGTAGTGGTCAATTTGCGAAATTATAGGGCAATACAATTATTTGGTAGAACATTTATCGTCAATATAGAAGGGACCGAGTCTGAAAATGCTATTAACTCCGTAGCAAATTGCTAGTTCACAAAATAACAAGTCCTGAACAACCACCAGCCTAGCTCTTATATAACTTTTAGTCATAATAATACTGTGTAATAACGCGCTTATCCTTATACACGACATATTTTGTCGAGAGCTGTTGGGCTTACGACTTCATTGAATTGGGCGTCGGATATGAAGATACAGCATTATCATTTTTAAGAAATTTGTTATTTTATAGAATATATCACATTAAAAATTATAATGATTTTTGCTTATATCCAATACATTAAAAATATATATTTCTGATATAGCTATTATGTGAGAACTCACTGCGTAGCTCACTCGTAAAATACTGAAATTCGACTTTTGAAGATACCTCATTTTGATGATATATATGAAATAATTTATTATTATTCAGTGTCGCATATCACTTTTTATGATTTCAGGAAAGTGTTCTGCGTTGTTTTGTTACAGAATAGCTCTACTGATTTAAGAGATTTATTATGTGTCGATTGCAATGGACCATTTTGAAAAGTATTTTATATCCAAAAACAACCTACGCTTTTAATAAGAGCTTAGGCAATAAAAAACTTTATTATGTATTTACAACGGGTAAGGGTGCGTCCTTTATTACCCTGTCTCAAATGGAACCCGTTAGTTAGTTATATATAAATATACGGTAGCGATTTTCTTGCGCAGATTCAAAAAGACGCAAAAATTATTTTTAACATAATTATTATGAATTTTATATAATAACTAGTTGTTTCCCGCGGCTTCGCTCGCGCTTAAGTACAAAGAAATGATGAACACCACAGAACATCACAGACTTCCTAATAATCATATTAGGAAGTCTTTATTATATTTTTTTTTAATTTTTTTTTAAATAAATATCTTTGTTTTTTAGAAACATTAGTATAAAACAAAAATAGTCCGATCTCAAGCAGATCAGAAGCAGTTTACTATTTGCGTTTCTTAAAAGAGGCAGTTATTTTGAAATCACAGACAGACACTTCATTTCATATTATTTATATGTATAGATATTAATAACAATAACGCCACGGCGATTTAAAACAAAAATAATTAAATGACAACTAAATATAAATTGTTTTATAAGATAATAGTGTGAGCAGACAGAATCTATCGTTCCTCAGAGGGATTACGGTCGCTGTCCATCAGAGGGACAATAAATTACGTTAATTGTCAACGTTTTATTGGACAGGTGAGGCCAATAGGGAAAACTAAATGAGGATGGGATATACTGTGATACAATTGTTATTTGTACCAACAAAGTCAAAATAATTGAAGAAAATGCAGCTTTTACAGACGCACCTGTGATAAATTAAGATTAACAAAATAACATTTGCATACTTCATGTTTGAACGTATTATTATTTGAAAAAGCATTGTAACTACATTTATTGGTAATACACTGGCTTATTCACCCTTCAAAACGGAGCAGAACAATAGTAGTGTTTTTAGCGGTAGAATAAGTAATAAGTGGGTGGTGCACACCCAGACAAGCTTTCAAAGCCCCACCACCAAGTACATTTCTGCAAATAAATTCGATAGTATGATTTTGATTTATTGTGTGTTATGTTGGTAATATTTGCTAAAACTGTGGAATAGTGCTTATTAAAATAATAAAAACAAATTTATCTTAATGTTAAATTAATAATAATATGTGTGCTATGTATATACATATACATATGTTCGACATGTTAAATTGCATTTATATCCGCATTTATTGATTAAATAAAAAAAAAATATCGATTAATTAACAAATATTGAGATGTGTTAGATTGTTAATTCACTATATACAAATCTAAATTAAAAATAATTATGGTACCAAATATGGAATGGTGCCAAGGATGCTAGTTCCATGTTGAATCGCAGTTTCAATTCTTTGAACGAAAAGTGAACCAGCTCTGTTAACGGTTCGTGAAGGCGTTGCAATAAGACGAGGTGTAATATATTTTTTTACAGTAATACTGCCTCGTTTGTCTAGTAGCTTAATGAAAGGCCGCAGACCCGGACGTCCTGGGTTCAATTACCAGGTCGGGCCAATAAAAAGTTATTGGGTTTTTCTGTCAGAAAATTCTCAGTAGCAGCCCGGAGTCTGGAAGTTGGAAGTGTGTACACTCCCGGGACTCGAAAAGCACGTAAAGCCGTTGGTCCTACGCCTGAACGCTTTCCGGTCGTTTCGGAATGCCGTCCCATCGGATTATGAGAGTTAGGGAAGAGAGAGGGCATCTGTGTTTGCGCACACACTTGTGCACTATAATATCTCCTGCGTAGTTGGCTAATCTCTCTTGAGATTGGCCGCCATGGCCGAAATCGGTCTGGAGGACATTATTATTAAGTGCAATATTTGAACTCGGTATATAAAATATTTAATTATACTACTATACAATAGCTGTTATAACAGCATGAACTGGTATCAACTGCCGTCCCTCGTAATAAATTTTAGGAAACAAACGGAAAATCTCTTTCTACCTCTTATCATTTGTATTTGGAACTAACAAGCTCTGATTATAATTAGTCTAAAATAATTTACACTGTATTATAACATAAATTATACATAAAATAATAAGAAAATCAACCGATCAATAAAAATATTGCTCGTCACTCATTATCTTGTAGCACTAACGCTTTACTGGTGGTAGGGCTTTGTGCAAGCTCCTCTGGGTAGGTACCACCCACTCATCAGATATTCTACCGCAAAACAGCAATATTTGATATTGTTGTGTTCCAGTTTGAAGGGTGAGTGAGCCAGTGTAATTACAGGCACAAGGAACATAAAATCTTTGTTCCCAAGGTTGGTGGCGCATTGGCTGTGTAAGCGATGGTTGACATTTCTTACAATGCCAATGTCTAAGGGCGTTTGGTGACCACTTACCATCAGGTGGCCCATATGCTCGTCCACGTTCCTATTCTATAAAAAAAAACTAAAGTAAATTCAAAGAAAAAATGTAAAAAACAAACTTTTAAATTTAATTTAAGTGAAAACTTCTTTGTATCCGACATTGGCAGGACTTCCATCTGCTAGAATTACCAATCTGCTCGAAAAACTCAATCTAGAGCAGTCTACAAAATAAATGTACAATTGTTCGTGAGAGAACCAATATCGTTTTAAATTAATGCATGTTTAATTTCGTCAATTGATTGTATATTTCGTTAATATATGTAATTAAACAACGATTTTTTAAATAAATGTATTAGTAATCAATATATGATAATAAGGTAAACAAAATATTAATCAAATGTTGTATGTATACTAACAATCTGTAAATATTATCAGAATGATTATTTAAACGTTAAAATAATTAAGTAAAAGTTTAGAGGCAAATCGGTATAAAACGCTTCTTTATTAGAGACAAATATTATTATTTTTAATTGAATATTATGAAGCGCCACACGTAGTCTGGTAGAGTTGCAAAAGTTTTTTTTTTTATGTGCTTCATATCATATTCGAATAACGCGGTTATATTTTGACGGATTTTTTTTTACTATTTGTTTAGTTCCAATATTGTCCTTATTTATGTTAAATGTTTATTTTATGTAGTCTTTGTGAAAACTAGTATATCAAATTGGTCGAGCATTTAAGTTTACGATAAGTTACGATTAACGGTTGCAATAACTTTATAATATATGTTTGGAATAATTTCTTATTACGAGTATGTGTGCTGAATTTAAAAACAAAAACAATTATCAAATTACCAGTTGGTTCTAAAATTGATATTTATAACGACTAAATTAAAGATAGAAAGAATGAATCTTCGAACAAATAAATGTGTTTGTAAGCTTTCAGCGCATCAGGTTTGACTCATCTCAAAATTCATATAAGTTTTCATTGACATTTCAAATATGATTATCATCTAATTTCGACCAATGAACGAACACTAGTATATTTAAGTATACCAGGCATGTTTTCCTTAGTGTAAATATTTTTCAGAAAAATATTCACTTTCCACCCAAAATTATCTGACCCAAGCATCGCTAACGTAGCCATAAACTGCAAAAGTTTGTTCAGTATAATAAAAAGTTAATACTTGGCGCAGACAGGGACGGGTTAGATTGCGCGTTACTTGCTACATTATAAACAAGCCTGCCTGTGACACCCCTCCTTTATGACTCCCACTCTGCTGGGTGGCATGCATAATTAAATCTGCTCGGTCAAATTAGCAATTTGGACCCCAACAATAGGACATAGTTCAGTTTTAAGCGTCTTTATTGTCCAAACAAATTTATTCAACCATTACTTCGTTCAATTAGCGCCGTGTACATACTATTCTGGATTCTTTTTATTTTGTCTTTGTTAGTGCAGTCTCCTCTCTGTAAAATACAGACATAAAAGGCTCTACTCTGTTCAGCCTTTTTATTAAAGAATGAAATAATTAGGTTTACATTCAAACCTGACTTTTGCTATGAAGAGAGAATATGAAAAAAGTTTCTAGGGCAGCTTAATAATTATGTACGAGCCCGTTATGAATATTATGGATTACTGACTTATTATAAGCAATGAATAAAAATGTGCCTCTGTATGAATCTGTGAATATATAATTACTTTACATTGCATGTGAAAAGAAATTGATTAAAAGATATTAAAATAAAACGTAATCAGCTTTATGTTTTATATAAAAAAAACTTATTCAGGTTGCGTTCATAATATATTTTATGAAAAGTTTATTTGTGTTAAATCTGTGGACATAAATATCGAAACAAAAACTACATATCTGAAAAAGACTGATTGGATTTTAATAAAACTCAATACTATACAATAAACAGTCACGATAAATTAAAACATGCTTTCAACAAGTATATAGGTTCACAAACACATTTGAATTAATATTAAATTTTAATAGAAAAAATATCAATGTCTTAAAATCTTGATAATATCAACAAATCTGTGACATGAAACTCAGTAATAACTCTTTTTCATCGACTATTTAATGTGTATTAATTATATACATATAAATTTATATATCCTGAATAGAAATAAACAAATACTTATTCCACGGTTAAAAAGCTTTATTTAATAAATTTTATTTTATACAATATTTTATTTTTAAAGAATGTATGTATAAAATGATGTTCCTAAAGTTTCTTCAATATAACCAAAGATTAAATGACTCTAAAATCAAAATGCATAATACGCTTTCAAATTATGCAACGATGTACTAACATATTTATTTAAATAAAAATAAATGAATAGTAGGTACGTTAATAATTTCCGTAGATGTGAAAATATAATAGCCGTGAATTTGAATGTACTACTCCCGAATGTAAAAGTTATTAAATTACGGAATGAAGTAATAAAGTTAACGATTTGCATAATCTCCTAATATTTGTCATATTTCGGGGTTCCCATCGAGTTTAATAATGCAGCAGTTTGGTAAGTTTATGAAAATGCAGCGGAGGGTTGGCGTGCGGCAGACTGATAAAGGATTCCGAGGTTTTTCAATTCCTCCTCATACAAAGTTCGTTGTTATCTGAACAACTTAAACTAAATAAACCGGCCTTTTGAATACCTTATTAATATTTTAAAATTAATTATAAGCAACTCTTGTCTTTATATCTTATATCTGAAACAGTATCTCCGCAAGTATTCTAGAATTAATTTAAACTTTGCATTTAATCTTGTTGGCTGATGGAACTTTTGCAAAGTGAGATAAAATATCACCTAAACCGGCAGAGTTCTTGGCATTATCAATACAATAATGATCATAGAAACTATTAGAAATCCATAATAATATACAAAATAGTAGGTTTTTCAGTTTAGTAAAACATTTAATTATGTATATATTGTACTATTTTTTTATTATTAAATAGTGACACTTCAAGCTCATTTTGGTCTATTCATATTTATAATTTTCACTGTTTTTAACAAAACATTAAGTATTTATTTTACAGGTTTTTTGAGTTCAAGAAAAGATCAATCGTACAACTTGGTAGGGTTTTGTCCAAGCTCGTCGGCGGCCAAATTGTAATACTTAATACTGTTGTATTCCTGTTTGAAGGTTGAGCGAGCCAGTGTAGTTTTATGCACAAGGGATATAACTTCCAAGTTTCTAAGATTGGTGGCGCATTGGCGATGTAAAAGATGGTTAATATTTCTTATAGTGGCAATGTGTCTAAGCGTTAATGACTATATACCATCTTACGGCATGTTTGCCATTCCGCCTGCCTATTTTAAATAATAAAAAAAATCCTATATATTGTCATTTATAGAGACAATATTAATATTCTATTCTAAGAAAACAACTGCCATATTTAATCATATCAAAACAGGTGTTCAATATACAATTATATGTTTCGGATGAAATAAGTTTAAAATCGATATCATAATTTGACCTCAATATTTAAAAAAAAAATAACGTTGACAATCATATGTACCTTTTTTATCGCTGGAAAAAAGTGTTAAGCGTTTTCCCCACGGGAACAGTGGGGAGGTATGTGGGGCTCGCCGGAGTCCAAGGCGCCAAGTGCGCCCCGAACATCGGAATACCCACTGAAAAACCAGCGGAACCCTTTCCGTCTTAACGAGGAGCGCCACGGGATCGTTTTCACATGCTACCGTGTTGTAATATATACCTACCTAACTCACATTGGCACAACATTGACTTAATTTAACCATTGTTTACCGTTTTGTACCACTATGCAACATTTTCAAAAATATGATCTAAACAATTGATTAAAAATATACACACATATATATTAATGTACATAAAAAAAATCCGTTAAAGCCGTTAGACCTTGCTAAAACTGCTCAGTGATGTTAAGTGAATAGTGATAATATTACTTTATCAGATCAGTTTTATTATTTCGACAAGACAAGACTATATTTTGATGCATAAAGACTGAGAGTTAAAGGTTAGGGTAGTTACCCCTATAAATATTCTGCCAAGAAGTTTTACGTCTTCGTATTACAATTTATTTGATAAGATTTTTATCTTCCTGCCTACAAAAACAGCAAGACGTATGTTTATGATCTTATGTTATATATTTTTTTGAAATCAATATATTGTATGCCAAAATATAGAACCTACCTAAATATATAGAATAAAGTTTAAATCATGCTGTGAAAAAAAAACATTGCGTCATAATATCTCGGGGGAAAGACCGACTCTTATGCCGTGACGGCAAACGGCATGACGCTCTCTTATGTCATCATGCCCCCTCTCCGCCGCCGCTTTCGATTATATAATATATTTTATTTATTTATTGGTTTTCATTAATTTAATTTTAAATTATTTCAATAACCTTGATGGTCATTAATTTTGATGTTTCAATCTGCCAAGCGTCCCTTGACAGCCACGTTTATTTTATTATGACTTATTATTATTTCGAATGTTATAAAGGATAAATCAATAATACAAATATCGACTCCGAAACTTGATTTCAAGGCTTTGGAATTATTTTATTTAAATAATCAAGACACTATTTAAAAATATTTGTTTTTCAAGTGGTAATACTTGTACCAGTGCTCTGTTGTCTATCCGTCTCAGATGGATTGGCAGTTGACAATCTAAGGCGTGGTTTATACTTCTTTGGCATAAGCCAGTATCTATGAACTAAGGTAACTAATACCAACAGGCAACCTAACTATTGGTCTGCTTAATAGAATTCAGTAGAAATTAAACGAAACAAAGTAATCACTTTTTGGTTGTCTAGGTTGACAACTAGATAATATATACATTACATAAACATACAACATGATTGTAAGTATGGTTTTATTTTGAGAACTGTTACTATATTTTATTTTATGGGATCTTTAAAGGTTTATATTTATAACGACATCGGACAGCTTAAAGAAATAAAGTAAAATGCTCAATACGTATGCGTCAACCTGGCATCGACATTTTTTATGATTCAAATTTTGTTTTTAATAAAACTTACTGATCACGTTTCGGTGAAAACATCTCAAAAATAAGAAATTACTTTAAATTAACTGACTTTCCGATTCTCATAGGGTTATTTTCCTTATAAATATATTTTTGTTTTAATTTTTGTATTTCATATATTATATAATTTAAAAATTATCAATACAAAATACTAATAATACTAATACTGAAAGTCAGACTTGATAAAATGACAAGGATTTCGTGAGTGTCAACGGTACCCGAACATATTCTAGGTGTGGCTTAATAAATGAGTATTGTTAATATATAAATGTTATCGTTTGAAGACCGAAAACACTTTTATTTACTAAAACTTTTACATTCACTTTATTTACGCTTTTCCAACTTAATGCAAAAGATGGATGGTATCTAAACATGCAAATACTCATAGTACCTACTTATATTTCGAACAATATTCTCTATTCCGAATCCGAATAGAAAAATTATTATGAGTCTTTTAAAATATCTTAGATAATATGAGTTTTTTATGTATAATACATATGCACATAAATAATTTTAACCTATTGTAAAATTGTTACCTATTTGATATTTATAACACACATCATTATCATCATATTAGCCGGAAGACGTCCACTGCTGGACAAAGGCCTCCCCCAAGGATTTCCACGTTGGCCGGTCTTGCATTGCCCGCATCCAACGGCTTCTCGCGACTCGTTCTACATATGTCGTCGGTCCACCTTGTAGGGGCCTGCCCACGCTGCGTCTGCCGGTTCGTGGTCGCCACTCGAGAACCTTTCTGCCCCAGCGGCCGTCGGTTCTGCGAGTAATGTGCCCCGCCCACTGCCACTTCAAAAAAGGAATTCTTCGGGGTATGTCGGTTACTTTGGTTCACCTGCAGATTTCTTCATTTCTGATTCGATCTCGCAGAGAAACTCCGAGCATATTTGCTCTCCATTGCTCTTTGAGTGACCTTGAGCCTTCTTATGAGGCCCATTGTGAGCGACCACGTCTCTGATCCATAACTCATCACTGGCAACACACACTGGTCGAAGACTTTCGACTTGTGACACTGCGATATTTAGGATGAGAAGATATCGTGTAGCTTCCCGGACGCTGCCCAGCCGAGTTGAATTCGACGATTGACCTCAGACATAGTTGTCTACAACTTCGAGTGCAGAATTTCGACAGTTTAACATGATTTTCGTCTTGTCCATGTTCATTTTTAGGCCCACTTGTTGGTAAACCCTGCTGAGGTCATCGAGCATAGTACCAAAGTCTTCCAAGGTCTCAGCCATAATTACAATGTCATCGGCAAATCGAAGATGAGTGATGTACTCGCCGTTGATATTGATGCCAAGTCCGTTCCAATCCAGAACCTTTGAACCTTTGAAGAGAATTCAGCACGGCCCAGGTTTCGATCGAATCAAAGGCTTACTCATAGTCCACAAACGCTAAGCAAAGTAGCTGGTTATACTCCTCGGTCTTCTGTATAACTTGCCGCAGCGTATGTATGTGGTCTATGGTACTAAAGCCTTTTCGGAAACCGGCTTGTTTGGGCGGCTGGAAGTCGTCAAGCCTTCGCTCGAGACGATTCGTCATGACTCTCGAAAACAACTGGTAAACATGGCTCAACAGTGAGATGGGTCTGTAATTCGTCAGAAACGTTTTATCACCCTTCTTAAAGAAAAGCACCTGTGTGCCATGCCTTTGGCGTTTGACCTTTGGCTATGATGAAGTTAAATATCGTCTGAAGAGCCTTGAGGATCGGTGTATCACCCGCCTTCAGAAGTTCAGCTGTAATACCACTATTTATTATTATAACATTAATATATATATTTACGAGATTATACATAACAATTTATGTTCATAGGCAACAAGTTTAGTTAGTGGAAAATATATGTATTAGTCTTTAAAAGATTAAAATAATTATCTTCGTAAAAATTGAATCTGCTTTATTTAAAAACTAGCGTACCGTCTTCGTATAGGTGACATCAAACTATATTTTTTTTGGATAAAAAATACTGGGACCCGGTCATAGCGCCTCCTACTATCTTTAAACAATCCAAACACACAAAAATATCACCGAAATCGGTGCAGTCCTTTAGAATGAGTTCTGTGACAAACGTGTGCTCCCCCTGCCCGGTGACTCTGTTGAGGCCATTTAAGTCAGCAGCTACAATCAATCAATCAATTCGAAAAAAGTAACACACGCACAGAATAATTATATATTATGTAAACATGATCAGTACGCAAGGAATTCGACCGTTATATATTAGAACAAGCCATTCATGTTTTATTTTTTCTTGTCTGTTAGAACAAGTCATAGTTAGATTGACGGAAATCAATTGATATATTGGTTCAATTAATATTTCATTCGATAAAACTGCCTAATTTAAACGGATTAATAACCTATTATTATTTACCTCACATCGAAGGCCAGCTTGAAGAATTTTTAATTATGTCTCACTATTTTGAAATGTTACTTATTCGTACTGTACCTATTCGTAATAATTCTGATAAAATATTTCCTCTTAACAGAATTATATTTAAGAATAGAATTTCGAGCGGTGGTTAAAATTTTGCTAGCTATTAAAGCAAATAATATGAATTGTTTAAAAAATAAACAAATACTTATTATTTTTATTATAAAGCCCGCCTCAATTATACACCAACAAATTATTATTCGTGATAATATAATACGCGTCAACTGAAATGAGAAATAATTTATCTATTAAAAGATAATATACCTTTCAATTTCGTAGTTATTGTAATGGATCCGATTATCAGAAAATATTTCGAGGTTGTCACATCACGACTCAGATTATATTGCACAGAGCACATTCAATGCCGTCTGAGTATTTTCTTGCAGACCATTTTTTGGTAGTGATAATAAAAAAATAATTGTGTTAGTAGACGTATTACTGGAAGAGTTAATTTCGTGTGATACGGAAACTGAGCATTGCAATGCTATCTCGAGCCATAGACGTAAACAAGACTGTAATCTGATATACCAAACCAAACTAATCCAGGTAATTCTAAACCTATGCAACCTAAAATGAACCTGACCTCTGTCGGTCCTGTGTTTTTTATACTTCAGCATATATTGTCTGATTACTCTACAAGATCCAAAGTCTGCCAAAAGACTAGAAAAAAAAAGCATACATGTGAGTGTTTACGCCTACTATTTAACAGTATGATTAAAATAAGAATGGCGGTATCTGTTGTCAAGTTGGACTAAAATCCGAATTGAAAATCTTGTCAAGCACTCTTTCTATCGTAAATGTAAACTTTTCCTCTTGCAAAAAAAGTTTAGAGGTTATTCCACCGCGCTGCTGATACATGTTGCGGAATACAACAGCAGATTTTCTTACAATATTTTCTACCAAATAATATGAATTGTTCACTGGTGGTACAGCTTTGTGCAAGCTCATCTGGGTAAGTACCACCCACTCATCAGATAGTCTACCGCAAAACAGAATATTTAGGTATTGTTGTGTTCCAGTTTGAAGGGTGAGTGAGCCAGTGTAATTACAGGCACAAGGGACGTAACATCTTAGTTCCCAAAGTTGGGGCGCATTGGTGATGTAAACGATGGTTAACATGTCTTACAATGCCAATGTCTATGGGCGTTGGTGACCACTTACCATCAGGTGGCCCATATGCTCGTCCGCCTTCCTACTCTATAAAAAAAAACAGTGGCAATAAAAGTGACGAAATCAGACTTTAATTTAATTAGACATATCATATTTAAGAATTTATTCAATTATATATAGAGGTGCTCCAGTATTAAGGCATCAAATTCTAATTGATAGTAAATAAAAAGTGGAAATTATTAGTTTGTAGATCAAATCACATACCGATAAATTAATAAATTTTAAATCTAATTGCACGAAATAACAATTCATTTTTGAAGTTTAGCTTGTTGGGTTTTTGAATAAATTTATTCTTGATAATAATTTATTACATAATCGTTGGTGCTTTAATGTACGACGTTGTAATTACAAGAGTTTTTATCATTTTAATAGATAGTTAACACGAGAGGGCGTATAATTATGAAATACTGAAGTCAATTTTACTTTTGATAAGTGAAGCATATGATTTTAATAACATAGTCATAATAGGTTTTGTTCATAAAATTATTATTCGATGTTAATCCTTAATATTGTGAGCATATCCGTTTTAACTGAGGCGTATTGTGAAAAAATTATTAAATGTAATTGTAATTTTTGGCTGTAGTCAAGCCAAGTTGTCGAAACATTGGTATATACATGCAGGTCTTAAATAAATGTGTATACAAAAACATCCAAATTTTGATTGAATTTTATAAAATTATTATTAACAAATTGTTATAACATTTTATGAACATATAATTAATAAGAAAAGCTGCCAGGAGACAGATGCTTGCTAAAGATAACAATTAGTAGATAGTTAATAAAATAATTTATAATTTAAAATCGATTAAATAAATATGGAGTAAAATAAATTTAAACATAAAAATAAATAAATTTAAGCAAAAAGTATATAAAATGCACACACAATAGAGAGTGGGGACGAGGAGGGGACATGGTGACATAAGAGAGCGTCATGCTATTCGGCGTCACAGCATACAAGTCTAACCCCCAAGGCGCATTAATAGATGTTTTACATCAAAAAGAGTAAAACTGTATTTTAATTAAATAACTTATTATATATCAAGGACGTTAAAATAGTTGACAATAAAATATAGCTTTGATAATGTATCAAAGCTTGCAACTGGTATCTGACAATATGAGTGAAGATAACGCAGTAGTTTAAACCACAATATACACACCACTAATACAATCACCACTTAGGTTTCAAATTACATTCTTTCAAGTTTCTTCTCTGCGATTAAGAACATCAGGAAACCAATTTTTTATTAAAAAAATAATTCGATAAAAGTAAATCAGTCCATAGTGGAGCAGCCTGATTGGACTTATCACACGTTACATTCTAGATGGGGAAATGAGAGTTAGACCCATTAATTATTATCAGTCAAGTTTTATTATAACATATTTTTTTTCAGCCTTTTGCCGTCCACTGCTGGACGAATGCCTCTCCCATAGAACGCCAACCATCGCGATCTTGGGCGATATAAGGGGATGCGATATTAGGGATATAAGGGGATGCGATATTAGGGATATAAGGGGAGCCGACAACAACCTAGGCTCTCTACCGTCAACCTCACCTGCTCGTGGTACATCCTGCTAATCAACGAACGAGGCTCTGGCGACCGAAATCGTGATAGCGGGCAGCAGCGCTATTAGTGAAAGATTTCCAGCCACTGCGGTCACCAACCCGCCTGCCAAGCGTGGTGGCTAAGGCAAATACCCCCCAATGAGCGACGACACATTATTACATAATATATAGCAAGTAGTAGTAATTTGTTGTAACCAAGTGTAACACGATATCTCTCGTTTTTGTAATTTTGAAGCATTTGTACAGTACATATCTTTACGTAAAACTAGAGAGAAAGGTGAGTTAATATTATATTTGTAGACGTTTATTTATTTAATTAAGGTCCATGATAAGATTCAAGATTTAAGAGTTAATTAACATACTATGCTTGTATAGTCACAGTTCATATTGTTGGTGTTTAATTAATTCACTTAGTTAGCGAACTTACCTATTAGTATATTTATACCTACAAGTCTCTCAATGGAAACTAGACGTTATCTGCAGATTGCAGCTGAGAGGAAGATTATTTTACTGGTTTCAATGCCATATAGCCGAGATGGCTTAGTGGTTAGAACGCGTGAATCGATTAAGCGATGATGATGGATTCAAACCCGGACAAGCACCACTGAATTTACATGTGCTTAATTTGTGTTTATAATTCATCTCGTGCATGACGGTGAAGGAAAATATTGTGAGGAAACCTGAATGTGTCTAATTTCATTGAAATTTTACCACATGTGTATTCTATCAACAGGCTTTGGAGCAAACCTTCTCTTCAAAAGGGAGAGAAGGCCTTCGCCCAGCAGTGGGACATTAACAAGCTATTACTGAACTGAACTGTTACTGAACTGCCATATAAAGTAGCTTTACTTTTAATATATATTTATTAAACGCAATTTCCATTTAATATATATTGAGATTTAAGTTTGGAAAAGTATAATTGTATCTAACCTCTTTTTGCATGTTTTGTCTTCGTATCAAAAGCTATTATTAACTGATATTGATGAACACATATATATTTTTATTATTTGTGAGATATTAAGAAATGTACTTATGTTATCTTTCAACAACCATTTAATGTATCACTCTGGGAAAAATCTTTTCTCTGAAAGAAAAAGATTAGGAGCTTAATCCGCCATTCAGCTTCGATGCGGGTTAATAGTAGTCTACATATATGTAGACTATGTAGAGTAGTATTGATATATATAAAAATCATAACATATGTACATCTACTATAGTAAATTTAGGTACGTATGTTAAGATTTTCACCTGTTAGATAAAGGCTGTCATATGATCATTTATGGTGTCTATATTATAGATTACAAGCAAAAAAAAATTCAAATGTTTTAACAGTTACGACCTAGTTAACTAACCTTTGTTATTTAATTAAATCTTTCTATGCTTTATCTGTATAATGAATATTAAATTCAGCATTTATAAAATCATACGTTTATTTCTATCAAAGAGAAACGAATAGAAATGTTCAAAAGAAAACTGTGGTTAAGCGCTCATATTTTATAAATAAAAACTAATATATTTTACTAACTTATCTTAATTATCTTTAAAATTAATTAGAGATTATGATTGTGAATAACAACTATTGTTGGAAACATTCTATGTAAACAATATATGATAAGCAAGTCTTATTATACTTTTTTGAATAAAAAGATATGTAAATATTTTTATTCTAGCTGCACGCCCCGACTTTATACGTGTAAAATAAGGATTTTATCCCATGCATTATTTTATCAATAAGGTATAAACATTCGTCAATCCATTTATTCGCCCATACAGTAGAGTGCATAAAGCACCGTCCTGCGTATTTTTTTATGCGTTTATTTATTATTGTTTTCTTAAGTTCTGTCTACGGCTTCTACGTGTAAGTGGTGGCTCATCGTACATTCATCGCACATTATTTGAGTCTGTCACATACCTAAATACTTGTATTCGTTTATATGATTTAATAACTTTTTTTCAATGTTGCATTATTTACACTTGCTGCAGTTTCAGTTTCTCAACTTTCACGTCCGTATAAGTCCCGTGTAAATTAAAATAATAATAAAAAAGTGCGTTCGGGGGTCATCAGGAACGAAGTCATTTGTGTTATTTTTTAATGTGAAAATGCACTTCAGGAACAGAATTGAATCCGTGCCGATTAGCAAGCCGTTCAAGGGTGCTAGTGGAGCCTCAATTTTTTTTTATATTCGCCGGGAGGGCAAATGACTCTACTCCACCTGATGGTAAGTGGTAGTAGAGTCCAAACGCGACGACGGCCAGTACAGTCGGGAAGAATGTTTTGCACTAGCCACCTTCGCCTTGCCGGCCCGCAAGATGCCTCTTCGCGCCTCGTTTGAAGGAACCCGGGTTGTAAGATGAGGGGAACACGTGAGCTGGAAAGGAATTCCATTTTTCAATTTCAATTTCTGGTAGTTGCTTTTTTCCTGATGCGCAATATATCCCGGCTGACTTATGTTTGAATTTGAGCAGAAGGTATTTATGTAAATGATTTTTTTTTTGTTTGAAAACCAAAAAAAATATTTTTGCCAAAATACACAAAAAAAAATCTGGATAGGGAATAGGAATAGAAAAATATACTTTGGAAGATATTCTCATACCTACCAAATATACATAAAAAAAAATTATAAAAATCGGTCAAGTCGTTTCGGAGGAGTGCGAACACAAACACCGTGTCACGAGATTTTTATATATAAGAATAGTTATAATTATTATATTAATAACTGCCTCGTTCGTCTAGTGGCTTGATATAAGGCCGCAGACTCGGAGGTCCTGGGTTCAAATCCCAGGTCGGGCCAATAAAAAGTTATTGGGTTTTTCTGTCAGAAAAATTCTCAGTAGCAGCCCGGAGTCTGGAAGTTGGAAGTGTGTACACTCCCGTGCCTCGGAAAGCAAGTAATGCCGTTGGTCCTGCGCCTGAACTCTTTCGAAAATCGGTCTAGAGGACATTATTAATAATATTTTATAATTATATATATATATTTTTTGGTTTTGTTTTTATAAATAGGTCCTTTTTTTGCTTACGTAATTTAGTTCTTTTTTAAGTTTTATTACAAAGAATGTACTATTTTTTTCCTACGCCTGTTAACTTAGCTTATAAGTGATGTATGCAATTTTTTATATTTAAATTGTTTAAGATTGTAGTCTAGAATAAGAAAAAAAATTGTATACAACGTTAGCTTCCTATTTAATATAATAAAAGGATATATCCATCACCATCCTTAAAAATTACTGGTAATAAAATATGACTAAAACACACGATAAAGATATTTGTTTCTAAGCTGGAGCTTTAATTTAAGTCTTTGTACAAAATATCAAGTAAATAATATATATCTACTTAATTTAAGTCGACTTATCTCGACTTATAATTACGCTTTTACGGCACACGATCTACATATCGCTTATTACAATTAGCTACGATATCCAAATATAATTGTTATCCTAATATTCCAACCGTGCAATCTCCTAACAGAACAACAAAGGTGCTGATATAAAACTCAGTCTCATAAGGAGAAGTTTTCTATTGTTAAGTCTGAGCCGGGGGTCGACGTATTGTTCGCCTTGTATTAAATCGAGTGAATTATTGTAAACAGAGATAAGATGGCAATAATGGCATTGTAGTTGTAACTTGTAAACGCATATAAATGGTAAAATAAAAAGTAAAAATATATTAAATTTTTAAAGATAAATATGAAAGTTTGCAACAAATAATTATTTCCGTTTTATAATATAATCCTATTGTTACCATTGTCGGCGCAACTATACAAATGTCCGTTATTTTTAAAATCATGTCTGAAAATTCAAAACTCTAATAATGCAGTTTTATAATGCTTCGAGCGTTTTATACAAATA
The DNA here is from genome assembly GCF_905147045.1 of Nymphalis io. NCBI lineage: Eukaryota > Metazoa > Arthropoda > Insecta > Lepidoptera > Nymphalidae > Nymphalis > Nymphalis io. Next base: position 7,113,194 of record NC_065897.1, read on the forward strand.
AATTGACATTATATTTTTTGGGCTTAGCCTAAAGAAATTATTTATTCAGAAGCATTTTATTGCTTTAGTCACATGAAAGTTGCATTTTTAATAGGCAACTTGATGGTAAGTGGTCCCCACCATAAACAGTGGCATTGTAAAAAATATTAACCATCCTTTCTATTGCCAATGCGCCACCAACCTTAGGAACTATTTATACATAGATATATTATATACAAACCTTTAGAAGAGCAAACCTTCATTCTATACACATATAGAAAAATTCCCATTTCCACTTTATTTCATTCTCGTGTCAAGGTCTTGCCCAGCAGTGGAACATAATTACAGACTGCGAATAGTACTATAAAATATATTCAATATTAAAATTCGGCAATATATTTATATCCCTATATATACTATGTATTATATTATACGAATAATAAAAATTGCGAACAGCATGTTGTGGTTTGTTATTTTCATAAAACTTAAGATATGATAAATAACGCGCATCTACCTTCCAAGTTTACAGCCGTGATTTGAGTCTTGTTATTATGAAGCCCGTAATATGTAGGTACGGAAGCCCCGGTATAAACAGGTTGACGTTGCCACAAAGTTTCACCTCCCATTTATTATTTACGATTAAAGAGATTCAACAAAACATTTTTTTGCCCCTGGAATCGCGAAAGTTGAAGATTTTGCTCGATAAATTTTATATAATAGCGTTTCTTATGAATCGAGACATCAAAAATATTTTCTATGAATATTAGGATAAATAACTAGATATAAATATTATGATATAATAACTAGATATGAATGTATGATCTAGGCTAAATACTATAATTTCAATTTGAAGGAGGTAAAAAATAATATATGTTACTCCTTGCAATTACACGCGATCGCGGGCAACTCCGCCATGTCCAGCACTAATAAAATAAAAGATAGCAAAAGAATTATCGCTGAACAAACAATAGTCGTAATAATCGATTTTTCAAATCTAAAATATTCTAAATTCGTCCTCTAAGTGAAATTCAAAATTTTCGTTAACGATAAGCATTAACCGACATATTAAAAAAACGCGTTTTTACGAATATTATCGTTAGTCTAACAATAAAATTACTAAAGCTGACCGAAGCTGTTAAATTCGACTATTATTGGATAAATCAATGCGCAATTGTGCAGCGTGTCCTGTACGTGTGCCCAGTAGTCTAAGTCTGAGTCTTAGCATCAAGCATGCTTTCCATTTTATGATCTTAACTTTATGTAATTAAAATATAAAAGTCCGACTGTTTCCAAATTATTTTAATGTGTAGTAGTAGCATAAAACGCAATATTAATATTAAATGGAAATGTTTTCAAGGCATAAAACTAGTCAACACTATACAATTTGTTAATCCACTAATAGACTTTTTATTTCGTCAAGATTTTTTTTATACAATAGGAAAGCGGACGAGCATATGGGCCACCTGATGGTAAGTGCTCACCAACGCCCATAGACATTTGCATTGTAAGAAATGTTAACCATCGCTTACATCACCAATGCGCCACCAACCTTGGGAACTAAGATGTTATGTCCCTTGTGCCTGTAATTACAATGGCTCACTTACCCTTCAAACCGGAACACAACAATACCAGGTACTGCTGTTTTGCGGTAAAATATCTGATGAGTGGGTACCTACCCAGACGAGCTTGCACAAAGCCCTACCACCGATAAAATTAATTAAAAATCAAAATTGAAACGTATTTTATTGAAGTAGGCACTTTTGACTTTTTTACAAAAACACTCGGTATCGTCGTCGGGATTATATTAATTGTAAGCCTTAGCTAATTTCAATAATATTACATAAAATATTTCATTGTATTTACATACGCTTTGTTTTATATACCTATTTTTCCGTTCCGTTCACTTATACATGTTTCGTCACCACGTTTATAATTCATTATTTAAATTATATTATATCTGCTTATTGGCACCTGTAATTAAATCGACTGAACCATCTCGGCTCTTAAAGAACCAAAAGCAGAGATATAATTCTTTTTTCATATAAAATTTACCCGGTTTTTATTAACGTAGGTCTTCAACCTATTTTTACAGTAATTAATTTCATACAGTAGTCGAAATTTTAGTAATTAAAGTTATTATATTGGTCTCACATCGTTAAATTTAGTTCGTACTTTCCTGCTTTATATCACGAATACCAATATCAATATCATTTCAAAAGCTAAATATCACCAAAAAGTTGTAAGAAAATTTAAATTTAAAGGGAATAATCATAAACAATCAACCGACTTGGCAAAAAGCGCCTTCAGTTTGACAGCCATACAATTAGAAATAAGAAATAACAGCCCTACAATTAAAAAAAAGAAATAACCCGAATCGTGTCGTGTTTCTTGCGTACCGCACTTTTTTATGTTTTTTTTTTTACTTAAAGTAGGTACTTTTACTGCAAATAGGTACCTAAGTGATTACCACCGACCGATAGACATTGGCAATGTAAGAATAAATATGTGATGTGTGTGTGAGTGGATGGTACCTATCCAGACGGACTAACAGTAACCGACAGTTTGCCACATTACTGACATGACGTTTGTGGTTACTGCTTTATGGTTGTAACTTGAAGTCATAGATTATATAAGCTTAAATTCCTTTTTAAAAAAAGTGATGTCGAACGCAAAAATGTAAATTTCGAAATCGGACCGATAAATCTGACTGATTTATCGGTATATTTAATTATATTCTAGCATCATTATATTTGTATAGATAAAACATTAACAACTAATTTATATAGTTTTTTCTCGTTCCATATAATCGTATTTTCCGTACCGGATCATACGATACCATGTTCGTGTTATTATACATATACTGTATAAGAACAGATGATTATATAAATTTGGTATATTTTTTTATTACAAATGAGTTATTATAAACTTACATTTAAATGTCAAAATAAACGCAGAATATGTTGAAGTATATGTCTAAACATCGATGTGCCGGAACTGGCAACATTACCCCTTTGTATGGACAAGCTCAGACGTTTGTCGATTTCATAAGTCGTTTCCAAATATTTCATATTTTTAACAAAGATCTAAAGATCTGTCTAGTTCCACGGCCAAGTTTTTCCACTTCCCTTAGAATCTTCTCGAAATATGTTCACACATTGTAAATATAAAGGCATATATATAATTAAATACATATTTGTTTTTAATACCTGATATTCTAAAGTGCTTGCATACAGTGGATTAAATGATTAAAATTTAATTATGCAAAATGGTTTATTTTTAATAAATTATTGTAGTTTATTAAATTTAATAAATTATGAGCTATAATATTGTTTAACCATTTTGTAAACAGTACAAGGGATGAAGCCCACTTCAAGGTAACTTTAAATTGCGTTTCCGTTTTCCTTAACTTATTTACTTCTTATAGGGAGAAACAAAATATAATTCCACTTTACAGGTCAAAAGATAATGGCCTTTGATAACAGTCTGAAAAAGCTTTCCGCTGTTTTGTTTCCTTTATCTTCCAGTTTACTTGGACTTTCCGCAAAAATTATAACTTGTGAGATTAAATAAGAAGTTTTAATAAATTGCCCTGGGTTGGGATTACGTTTGGAGTAAAAATCTAATTTTTTTTTTTGTTTAGTCCTTCATAAGTAATGCTTATGACAGCCATTTGCGGCCAGTGTTCAGGTGGAGCGATTTCAATAAAAGTTAAAACTGCGCGTGTATTGAAATAAATGTTTGTTGTTTGAAGTAAAATGTTTATATTTACTTTTTTTTGTTTGATTTCTGTTAAAAAATACAATTCTGGTTTAAATAAATTATATTTACACGATATAAAAAATACAGTTTTAAAAAAAGTTTTAACTTCAACAATATTAAATCGATTTTAACTTAAATATAATAAAATGTTATACAAAAGTTATTTTTATTTATTTTAGAAGGTCTAGTCCAGTCTAGTAAACGTCAATTAATGTCAACACTTTCTAAGACATTAGACGCCTATAGACGTCGACATGGCTAGTGTACTGTTAAGTGGACATCACCGCCTATAAACACTGGCGTTGCAAGAAGAATAAAATACCCCTTACACGACCAACCATAAAGCCATTTAAACAGAGACATTTAAGAGCAAATTACTTATTCATCACATTCGATGACTAAAATTCTTCGACGCCATTTATTATATATTGACGCCGTTTATAGTACACTTAATATAACATTTGAAATATTGTATAGTACTATATAAAACAGCTGCAATATATAGGTTGTCATTGCTATTGTTTAAAAAGTAATTTGATATAAAATAGAATATAATAGAGGAAAAGAGAAAATAATTTCTAAAGTTATTTAAAAACATACACAAACGACCGCAAGGTTTACGCTCGAATTTATGATGCACATTATGGTTGCAGACTGCTTCCGCTAGTGGCACTTGCCATACGAAATAAGCAAACAGTGTCATTAATCATTGCCTGTTGGACAATTTAAAGTCTCCTACTTTTATTTTTTATCATAATAAAATATTCCAGTACCAACGATAATGTGCATTATAGAGTAGATAACTTATTCGGTGGTTTATAGTTCAAAAACCCTTAATCTATTTTGATATCTAAAATAATCCATTTTAACGAAAATCATTTTAATGCCATTGTTTTCGTTATTATTTAGTTGTTCATGACTTAAGGCTAAAAATCTTTATAATACGCTTCTATGTTAAAAATATACTGTCTTATTTATAATCGGTGATTAGCAGCTAGTTAAGCACTGATTTCTCTCTTTATATCATTATTGATGTAAAAGAATAAAACGCGGCATTGTTTAACTAATCAGCTTCTCAACAACGTCTATAAGTAAGGCCGATATAATATAACACAGACAGCTTGGAACAAATTAAGTAACAGCCTAGAAATTTTCCACAACTGGGCACAGGCATCCTTTCATCTAAAGAAGAATTTATTCCACCGCTCTGATTCGATACTGGTTGTTTAGATATGCATACATGTTGCGAATTTCATTCAATACATGCAGGTTTCGTAATGGCAAGGATGAGATTAATTATAAAAACAAATAAAGTATATGAAAATTCAATCCTACTCACATAACGAAGGTTTTCTCTCACTCAACCCGTATAATAATCGCACGACAAAGGTATAAAATAGAGTTGGAACTTAAATTGGCCATTGTTACTGAACTGAGCCAGAGGCTTCGCATTGTTGGAGATGTATTAAACTAGAAATTTAATGCTTCAAAGGATTGTTGTTGAACGTGGTCACGTGGTGCTATATATCAAGTTCGATATTCAGTTTATTTTCTATTCAGAAATGTATTCTATTTTTCTTATCATTTTATTAGAATTTCTAAAATATGTAAGTATGTAGTAGTAAAAAAATATCAAACCAAACGTAAAGCACGTTTCTTTATTAAAAAATCCTCGATTTTATATTAATAATTCACCAGCTTGGTATAATAAGTTCTTATCCTTCTTTATGATTTCTTTATAAGTATCTAATACATTTCGCCCACGACAGGCAACCAAATATATTTGGTAACAAGTAATAATATTAAATACAGATCACACCATACATTAAAATAATATTAATATATGAAATCATATGTATGAAATTATAGGTATATAAAATAAAACTAGTTATAAAATTAACAATAATTAATATAATTAAATGATTTACTTAAGTTTACATCTAAGTGCATAGCTAAGTGCATAACCCTTGCTCAATATAATGACCTTTAGGGGCTGCTACATTGTGTTTTGACTAAATTACTACTTTATTATTATACAATCATTGAATGTAGAGTTTGTAACAGCAATGATAATAAAAGTCATTTAAAAAATGTTTTTAAAGAAATAGTTAATCTATACATATAATAAATCTGTAACTTATCGGTATCTGTACATGAAAGATATATGAGTAAAACTATTACCGGGGGCCTTTATCAACGCAATATAACAAAACAATGATTGTTAAAAAAAATTCTGTTTGTCTGTCTGTTTGTGCACGCTAATCTTAGAAACGGCTTAACGGATTTGTGTGTGGTGTTTTTACTAATGTATTGTGGTTAACTCCACTTAAAATTTAGTGTTTGTTTTATTTCAATAGGTTTATAAATAATAAAGTTATGTTAATTTAAAGAATCACGTCAACGTTTATTCGATAAAATTGCTATAAAATAACTGATATAAGTCGAAATCAGATCTATATGATCAATCGTACTAAATAGGGTTCAGATTATGCTGGAATATATCGGTTAACTCGTCCAAGCGTAGATATATGTCTATCTTTTAAGTTTGACTCACTTATAACCTTTTGTATGGTAATCAAATTTGTTCTAAAATAATGCATTATTTGCAAAGTCGTTTTTATAAAATAATTCTTATGAAAGATATAGAAATAAGACAGATAGATAGTTTAGATAGAATAATATACATAGTTTTTTGTACTTTTTATAGTTTTGACATATTATTACAACGGGTAATTAACGGGTAGTTAAGTAGGTTGTTTGAAAGTACTCATACATACATACCTATTTATTTTCGGTTTGTAAATAACTTTTTAAGTTAAAGTTTATAGGTTAGGTAGGTATTTCGTTTCGTTACCGCAATTTTTTTTTGTGGTTTTGTTAAATTTATACTTGGTCGGTTAGTTTGACAAGTTAATTAAAGACTTAAATATATACACCCTCCTGCCACGAGTGTGTCAATCGTCATGGCGGAACATACCTTAACGGTGTGTGCCACGTGGCATTCCCTGGCGGCGGTTGTCAGCGGAGACTTCTCCTTTCGGAAGCGAGGAGTGCTGGTCGGAAATTGTCTCCTTCTGCAAAGTGTGATGTCGCAGAAGGAGGCCGCGGAGCGGGAGCGGGAAGACGACGCCGCTGCAGACCTACCTACTAAAACCGAATAAATACTATTATCCCACGAAAATAAAACTAAAATGATATATTATGAATCTGCTCTTAGTGATTTTTTTAAGTTATACGCGGGTGAAACCACGGGCATAGCTAGTACTTAAATAAATGTAATACAAAGTAAAAGTATTAACTTCGCATTCACAAGGCACACTATTTGTCCATCAGATACTGATTAATGTTAGCTTTTAACTGTGAGCTATGGTCCATGATTGCTATTCTTCTACAAATGGTGCAATTTAACCTGACCTGCGTTCTGTCTATTTATCTAATTTAAGCCTATCTCCGATAAAATAGTACTTGATCAGTTGGCAAGCTATTTAATTCCAATCGGAACTCAGATTTTACATTAAAAAGATAAGTTTTCAAAGGAAATAGGTCACAGTAAAATAGTTTTTTTTTACTTGTAATAAATCTATGCTACAAATATTAATTTGTACATCATCTAATGATCTAGCAGTTTTAAAATAGTTTTGCGCTTGAAAACCTCTATGTTATTAATGAAAAAAGTATGTAATTACTAATATAAAATCAAGCTTAACACCGCGTAAACCAGCTTGCATATCTATAGATATGCATATATTATAATATATGTTGAAGATAATCAATGTTTTCCGTCGCTGTAAAATAACTAGGAGTAGCCCAAGGCATTAGGATCGAACCTTTGACATCGCTAGGCGACCCGTAAACCATTGCGTTATTGAAGCCTTTAATGTTTTTACGTGGCATAAAAAAAACATTTTTGTCTATTAATAATATAGACGAGTATTTTAAAAAGCGTAACAAACAAATAAAGCAAATTGACTTTCGCATTTATAATATTAATTTGGATGATTACTCGAATGAGGATAAACATATCGAAATCAAAATATACTTCATTAAAACATTTATGAATCGTATTTTTATAAGATTATTCTAAGAATGTAGATTCTACTTAGAAGAACCGACAAGTAACTTATTCATTACTCTTTTCCACCGCACCGTACAATTAACAAATTATGACATTATATCTATTAATAGATGGTAATATCATCGTTAAAGTGGTAAGGTATTTAATTATTCTAGTCTAATGCGTTCCTCGCAACGCCCTTTACCCTAACCCCAATAGTAAAGGTCACCTGCCAAGTAGTTTAAAATTAGCTGTTATTATGCGGACTTTAAGTTAATGTGGTTATACAAAAGTTAATCTTTAAAGTAATCATGTCATAGAATACTATGACAAATAATTTCATGAAAATAATAAAAACAGTTATTGCCCGTATTCTCATCGTGTAGAAGGATATGTTCTTAGATCGAAAAGAAAGTATTAATTAATTGACACATGATGGCGAGAAACGTGATCGTGGACAAATAATTTCAGGTATATACCTGAAATTATTTGTCCACGTTCCTTATAAACGATTATTATTATAAACGATCTAGAATATAGATTATAAAATCTATCGTTTATAATATAAGCTTTTATAAAAAATTCTGTCTGTGTCCGTTCGCTAAATCGTAAAGCTGAATTTTAAATTAGTTTTCAAAAAAATAACATTTGCCATTATTGATTATATAATCTATTATACTAAATTTTATTCGTTTTAGCACAAAGATCAAATAAAAACTTGTTCTTAATAAATCATTCTTTAATTTTAACATCCAGTCGTATGCCGTGACGTCATACGGCATGACGCCGGCATGACTATTATATCGTAATGCCCCCTCTCCACCGCCGATCTTTCTACTTCCTTGTGCATAGGGCATATACTACTACCAGTAACTATTTATTATTATAACAAAAACATTCTTCTTATTGTTATAATAATAAATATTTATTTTATTAAATGAAGGTTATATTTTTATATATTTACTCCATAGTTATTTATTCTTTCTCTTTCATTATAAATTCTTTCAATAATCATCAATTTAATAATCGATGTTTCACATCGGCCGGGCTTCCCATGACGGCCGTCTTTTTTAATACACTTTGTATAGATAAAAATGTTTAATCATGTTCTTTGTCACACACACTTTTGTTGCAGATTTTATAGAAGACGCTCGTTAGTAAGACAAAGAACAATGTAATTTTCACGTAACTTTAGATTTATTAACTTGTATGGTATTTAGTTATGAATTGTCTATAAATTAGACACTGTTCAATATTATATATCTTTAAAATAAAGACGTATGATAATATGATACTACTATATATAATTTTAATACGAAAACGAGTGAAAGAGGATTGGTTATTAAACTTCTCCGTCCATTAATATCTAATTAGACTTTTAATGAAAATGTAAATTCACGAGAAATTATAAATTCCTTAAAATTATATGTTACGTCATAAATTACTCTGCATAGCTGAAATACCCAGATATTTAATTACACTTAATGTATTAAAAGGGCTCAGCTGTTTACAAAGTATTTATAAGACGAATTTTCTAGCATTATTATAATAATAATAAAAATAACGGAATATTTGCCCTTCGGTCAAAACATTTTAATTACTTTCACGTAATTTTAACAACATTTTAATCACTAAAATTCGCAGGATAATTTTAGATAGTAAAAACCCATCACCGCAATGCTTTAAGCACACGTGTTCGTGCAGAAATGGGGTGAATTATCGTAGATTACATGGAGTTTCTCATTGAACGAGTCTATGCAGCCTTTTTTTATGTAACTTAGAATCAAATTATCTAAGGCTTTTGTCACCAACATCGTTCTGCTCTGATTGAGCGCTCTGGAATTAGTCAGTTAGTGGATGGTGGCTAGAGGCCTATTGACGCTTTTGGAAACGAGAGCGGGTCCTTTAATGGGCCACATTTTGTCACATTAGACCTATTTCATGTTAGTGAAACACGCCTTTACGACGGAGTCACAGAGAGAAATGCTGAAGCTGGCAAACGGCTCTAATATTCGACTCCGATTTCAACTTATATTATTGTGCGTTATACTTATATTACAGTCCAACTACTTGGTAATTTGTACATTTATGTTACTTATGAGTTTAATTTATTTGATGTAGTTAGCACAAAATGCAAACTTAATGTCTGAAGGCCTTCTCTAAGCTCCTAGAGATTGTCGGAAATACACTAAAGTGGCTCGACTATTATAAAAATTATATTCAAATTTATCTATCTGTGACTAAGAGAGAACTAAAATAAAAATAATAAATTAAATAAAGACTTGAGAAATATCTACATTGTATTCATAAATACAAAATTTTAATATGATAAATGTAAAAATGTAGAGAAGCCGAGATGGCCCAGTGGCTTCTAATCACGCGTGAATCTTAACCGATGATCGTGGGTTCAAATCTGGGTAAGCACCACTGACTTTTCATGTGCTTAATTTGTGATTATAATTCATCTCGTGCTTGACGGTGAAGGAACACATCGTGAGGAAACCTGCATGTGTCTAATTTCACTAAAATTCTGCCACATGTGTATTCCACCAATCCGCATTAGAGCAGCGTGGTAGAATAAGCTCCAAATCTTCTCCTCAAAAAGTGAGCCGCTCTCCTTAGCCCAACAGTGGGACATTCACGGGCTGTTACTGTTACTGATAAACGTAAGGATATCATCAATATAAATTGCCCAAATTTTGAGCTTACGTGGACCTCCAAACGTATTTCATACAACACGCACAATAGGATTCAATCTTCGTAATCCTCTTCGGCTCTTCGTAGTCTATGAAAACGATGGCTTTTGCACATTTGCGTCTGAATTGGGAATATTGAATGAAAAAATTTGGTTTACTTTATGATAAAATCTAATGATAAAATAAATACGTGGTTGTATAAACCTAACCTGTTGAAATAATATTTTTGCCAAAAAATAATTATAATGTTCTAGTTAAGTTAATAAAGTTGGTTTTGTGCCTTCTATTTGCAGACATGTCGGTTTGGGCAGATGGGCTCGCACAAAGGCCTAGTACTAAGTAAAAGTTCCTTGACCAATTATTCATTTGAACACGTCAAAAATCCTCGTTCATTGTTATATCGAAATGCCTCTTGTCTTTGAGTTTGCTTATTTATGGATAAATGTTCTGACCAAATTTTTTTAATAATTGAATCATAACGATTTTATATTTCGATCAAGTTAAAAGCTATCCCAATATCAAATTTCATGAATTCATTCATTGATAACGAATATTCAATCATGTTTAGCGGAATGTTAGAATCATTGGACCTCGGTTGGCTCGTTAGAGAACATTGTTGAAAAGTCGCCTAAATAATAAATTGTATCAAATTCAATAGTATGCTATATATCAAACGCAACTTTTAAGTATCTTATTTTTTATTACCGTACAGTTTTTATGAACACTGAAACACTGTCAAAAACAAGTTGATTCTTATTAGCGACACTGTCGAATGGTGCTTTTGCAACAAAACACTCTGTGTTATTATACAGTGTATTGTTTTTGTTTTTGTCTTATCTATTCGCCAATTTATCGCAATATTATGAAATATATCATATAATACTTATAGGATATTTATAGGATTTAAAATGAAAATATAGTATTTATATTTAAAGTCCAATAAATATTTCCAAGAATTATATGACACTGATAATTAAACAAATTGTCTCTTATGTGCATTTTTAAATTATAACAACATAATAATTTCGATTTCAGGAATGAGTTGGTGCGGTAATATTAGTTCAGTCTACTGTTACAATTATGTTGCTTGTCCAGCGGTTGACTGTGGTTGGTTTGTGTTACAAATAGTCAATGGATAATAAATCACCACATCAAACGACACGTCGTTAGTTTGATATCACAGACTATTTTATAGTATATTAAAATATATACTGGTATATGCTTGGGTTTAAATCAATTCGACAACGTTTATCCGAACCCCACGAAAGTTGAGTGTGTAATTTGTTATATACCGTTCAACAGACAAGCCTGATAATTTGTATATAAAACATCCTTAAATGCCTACTGGACTTTGTTATTTATAATAGAATAGCATATGCTTGCCCTTCACCCAATGTATTTGGTTTGGTTTTTGTTTAGTGAAAATACTTTCGTATTTCATTCATTACTATCTGTGGTCATGTTGTCATTCATTCTTTTCGCGCAAATATCATCTCTCAAAAACTTATCACTTTATTTCTAGTCTTTCTCTTATACTCTAAATCCGGTCGTACCAGACTGCCGTCCTTTCGAGAGAGTGAGTAAATCGTTAATACACTTTTTTTTTAAACACCTAAACATCTCTCCATTGCGAATCATCATCGTGGCCGTAATCGGTCCTGACCCGACGTCTCCTGAGACGTGACATTCACGTAAGTTATCGTACGCTAATTTTTTAGTTTTTTTTTTTAAAGTCACTACATAATATCATATCAAAAGATTCAGCGTGATTTTAATTAAATCGAAGATATTTTTAATCTCCTAATAAGTCGCCATTTATTTCTCAATCATTTTAAAAACTATTTCGTATATTAAATATACCTTTTTACCAATATTTCTTTACGTCCTTGAAAATTTATCTAATACAATAAATGCTCTCGTCAAGAAAGGACTAAATGACCACATACATAAAAATCGTAAATCTTGTATGCAATTTTTTAACACTAATTGAATGTGTAAAAAAAGGCGCAGTCGTGTTAGCTGTAAAAATACAATTGCTAAATATCTTAAGTCGAATATAGGCTTAATAGCTAAGACGAGATCATGGAGGTAATGTAAAAAAATTACCGCGGCGCTTAAAGTTTTCTGTTTAATCCACAACACAAAGTGGTTTTTTTATTAGTGTAAGTAATTGTTGGGAATAGAATATTATGAATATATATATAATATGAACATCATGCAATTATATATTCTTGCTGATACCTTAAAGTAAGTTATATACATTTTATTAAAATCCATTATATCCCACTTTACTACAGCTAGTACTACTACGCATTAGACCAACGAAGGGAAATAAGACTCAAGCTTTCTTCAAGAGAAGAGGAGGCCGGTGCCTACCAGGATATTTAGAGGCTGTACATATGTGGTGGAATTAGGATGTTTCTCTTAAAATGGCGCTGAATTATTTGTTCAGTTAGATCCATCTATTTTACAGAGTAAAACACATACGACTTAAAATATTAAAACACTTTAAAAGTTAGCTTTCGTATAGTTTTAAAATAAAAACTTTAAAAAAAGTCTTTCGAAAAAATAGAAGTTTATCAGGATGATGTATAAAATTAACCATGTTTGTTACTTATTTTCGTATTCATTACCGGTCAAGGTAAGGAAATATTCCAAAAACTAATTTTAAAACGTATTTTTTTTTATTTGAGTTCATACCTAAGTACTATTTAAGTATAAATGCAAGATAGATTTCGAGTTTTCCTAATCCGCACTCGGTGCACCAGCACCCAGTTTACTTGTCGATAGCTATTTGTTCATAGTGTTGGAATGAATCGGTACTAGGGCCTGATCAAAGATAGGACCAAGACCAACCATTATTATATTCCACAATGTAAGATGTCGAAAGTTTATTCATATCAGTTGTTCTAGAATGATTAACCAATCAACAAAATCCTTGAACTCTTTACAAAAAAATGTACAAGACATTATATTGTGAACTCAAATTTTTTTTCAAGTAGTATATATTAACTCTCAAAGCTTTAACTTAATATTTGCTACAGTTTCTGTTTAAAAAAATCTGTTTAAATAATGTAACTCGCCACGGAGGCGATTCAGAATATGGCTTGGCATGCGAACACTAGTGCAACTGAGCCAAATAGGTCATTAATTATTTTAATATTTTGCATATAGTTTGTTAAAATTGAGATATTCTTAATAATTAAATTATGTTCGTTATAGCTATTTATTATATTTGGTAATAAAGTTATGAACAAATAGCTAATGGCCTATCTCCGCTGCAATGCCTCTATAATTTGTGCGCCAACCATACTTTGACGATACTATGTCAAAAACATATGCCAAGAACAGCTGTAAAGAAACACATACAAACAAACACAAGCATTATTTTTTACTATATATATCTATACCACCTAACCTGGCAGACGTTGTTCTGCCTCTCTAAATATTCCAATTGACATGGCGAGCCTTTGAAAGGTATAGAAGTTGATTTACTGCAACTCTACCTAACATCGAGTAACAAGGTAGATAGTATAAAAATCTTCTACATCGAAAAAATATTAAATTCGCCAATTTCGTAATAGATAAAACAGTCCCGAAAAAAGTCGAGATGGCCTAGTGGTTAGAACGCGTGAATCTTAAACGATAATCGTGGGTTCAAATCCGGGCAAGTATCACTGAATTTTCTTGTGCTCAATTTGTGTTTATAATTCATCTCGTGCTTGACGCTGAAAGAAAACATCGTGAGGAAACCTGCATGTGTCTAATTTCATTGAAATTCTGCCACATGTGTATTCTACCAACGCGCATTGGAGCAGAGTGGTGGAAGAAGCTCCAAACCTTCTCCTCAAAAGGGAGAGGAAGCCTTAGCCCAACAGTGGGACTGTTTATGGTAACATAAAACAGTACCAAAATTAACCAATTTTACCAATATCCATTTTTATATATCAGAAATGAAATATAAACACGCCCATCATAAGGGTCAATTTACTTGCAAATACTATATAACTACTATACATGATAAAGAAAAAAACGAGAACCTTACAAGATTCGTATGAAGATATTGTATATGAAATTTATTAATCTAAAGGCATTTGCAATTGCTTTCAATGTGATGAAAGTTTATACGCAAAGTCCCATGAGGCATGTACGTCCATTACGCAAATGGATGAAATAGAAACGAGAGGCCGTTTTTAATTTCGTCATGCAAATATTGTTTATAATGTGTCCCTTGGTATTCTGTCCTCATTAATTATAGCTTTCACCAAATTAAAAACGCTCAAATAATTGAATTTTCACTAAAAATATTTATATTAGTTTTGTTATTTCTCTTTAATTATTATATTAAAACTACGAATATTTTATCTTTAGTATAGTTATTATATACGGTGTTTTTATATATAAATTCAGATCGAGTACGACTATTGGTCTCTTATAATACCGTTAATTTAATTAAAACTTAAAATGAGAATTTCAGAAGTAATTTCCGAGCTTGTTAATAAACAAGACGTTTTAATTAATAAGTCTGACTTTCTGAATTATTCGAAATAAAATAAAGAGTTAGCCGTTTCACTAAATTGTTGTTTCTCTGAATAAGATATTTCAATGAGGATCAAATTTATTCGTAGTATACGATTGTTATCGTTAGTGATTATAATACATACTATTATGATTACATTATGTGAGGCTTCGCCCGTGAGTGAAAGGGGAAGGTGCTAGGTAGTCCTTTTCTATACCCCTGACAACGTTTATATGTGATTTAATAATGATTGGTTGAGTAGTTAAGACGTGAAAGTTTAACTAACAAACCGATAAACAAACAAACTTTATTTGAATTTATAATATTAGTGAGGATTATGGCAAAGCAAAAGTTTAATGTTGCAGGGAGAGTTTAATAAAATATGTTTCATGTAGCTAAATCTTAATTTTAAGTTTAATCACATTTTTTCCTTTATTATGCTGCTTATATTTGCTATTTATGGGCGCAAACGTGATGATGATGACGATGTCAACCTGACCGATTTTTGGTCAAGGTCGTCCTTCTAAACGGAAGCTAAGTGTGCCAAGGATATTAATTATAGTACACAAGTTGGTGCTTCATATTTACCAGCTAAATAATAAAAAAAGCCTGAAGAACCCAATGTGCTTAAAAATATAAAATACAAAATACTTTCACATCAGGTTCTTAACAAACAATTTATACATAACTTTCATATATTTTATGCGTGGTCTTCTGAATATATATGTAGTATTTCACTAAGTAGCATATACACAAAGTGTTGTGCGGAACAGAGATTATTGCACGTTGGTGAAGCGATGTAAATCCAGCTTTGTAGCCACAACAAAGAAAAATGTCGTGACATTTCCAATAATAATAATATGTTGCTGTCAAAACATTACGTACATTACCACGTAATAAATGTTCTTTCTAATAATAATTGGCTTCGGACCGCTCCCTTGTTACTGTCACCTGGTTTCCCAAATTAATGACAAATAGTGCCCGTCCTATGTCTAAATATCGCATGGTGTTTTCGATGGCTAATTGACTTCAACCCTTTGTTAGCATTGTGAGAATAAGCCACTAAATGTGAAACGAATATTGCAATATACGGAATGATAGCTAATTTATTTTGAAATTTTCAAATTCATGAGGTTATAGTGTTTTTATCAGATCATATTACAATTTAAAATTATTTGCTGAAAAACTTTTTGACTATAAAGTTATTTTATTCTTATTTGTTATATTCTAAATTACCTTTTTCAATAAAAAAAAATCTGTTAATTATGTCGAACTATCTTTTTTTTGTTTTCGATTTAAAATACGAGTACCGCCCACATCAGCGGTACGCTATGTGGAACGCACTGACGCTGATAAAAACCAGCGTTATCCTCTCCGTCTCTTGGGGCCGCCACAGGATCACTTGCGCATACTACCGCAAATGTCGCTCGAATTAAATGTGGCTAAATATAATAATATATTATGTGGATACCATACCTTGAGACACTGTACGACTCTAAACCAATTTTAACTGGTGTTTAGGATACATATCACCGACTCATCTCATATTCTATTGCCCAGCAGCATTACTTAGTAATGTTCTTTTCTAGTTTGAAAGGTGAGAAAACCAAGTAGTGTAACTACAGGCACAAGAGACAAAACGTCTCAGTACTTAAGATGGATGGTGTACTGACAATCTAAAGGATAGTTATTTTTTCTTACAATGCCAACAATCTTCTATTTTAATTTTTTTTTTTTTAATCTTCGCTATGGCTTATTGTGCACGGTTTCTAACAAAATCGCTATCTGTGCAGTGCAATTTTAAAATGGTAAAATTAATTAGTTTTTTTTTTCATCGAATAATATAATAATATTAACAATATGAACATAAAAGTTTTTTATATTTATTAAACCGTATTATGAAATTTTATATATTATATTTTATATATTATTATATTCTAAATTAAATATTTACAGCGCTACAACGACTGTGGTGACAAGAATTCTTACAGCATTTTCCATTGAATCGCTATTCAAATTATTTTAACAAAAAAATAATCAGTCATCCTATCAGCGAAGGCTATTAGAAACGGCGTGTTCCAACGAACAATCAACACTCTAAAGAAAGATGCGTAAAAATGTCCTTAAGAGAAACAATCTTGTCTTAAATTAATCCCAGCTATTTCAAAGAATATCTTTGATTAAAACTCATGACTTGTTTTCTTCAGAACTAAAACATATAATCAGATGGTATAACGGCTATACGTGTAATTTAATTACGGGTAGCCACTATCCTGTAGCTCAGCAAAAAAATTTATAGTAGCTTCTAAAGCGTCCGGATAATAAGTTTTATGAGGCTTAATTTCTTTTATGCGAAGAGCGACTTTAAATTTATTGCATTTTAATTTTCTTAGGTAATTTAATCACAACAATATAATTCGGAGATTGTGGATCACACAAATTATCTATCTTGAAATAAAAATATTTGATTTTGTTTAACGTACCGTATATTTAGCTAGCTGGACTTTGGACCAGCGAGCATCAGCGTACGACTAATTTCTTGCGTCATTCAATATGCGGCTCCTCTGTTCCATTCCATTTTGTAACAAAAATTTAAGCACAATAAAATTTATTGTGTTTAAATTTTCATTTTAAATATAAAAACTCTATGACTTTATATTTTTCTGTCTCGATGTGTTTACGTTATGTTATTTAGAATCTTAATAAAAAGGCTATCTAACGTAAATATTTTTTCAGTCTATCAGATCCTGACATTAGCGCGTCAAACAAACTCCAGCCTTATATATGTATAGATTTTATCATTGCATTGAAAAAAATAATAATATTTTCATATTACTTTCTATTTAATAGCAAGGGTGTTTAGATGCTATTTACTTTTAATTATAATGTAATTAAATGTAAATTTTATCATTTATCATAAAAAAAATTTAGTATTTTATTATTATAAATTACGTTAAATATAAATTATGTTTATAATAAAACCCCCTAACGGTTTTTATAGTATCACTATTCTCTGTTTATTGAAACGAATAAATTTATATTAATAGAACTTAACGACTCGTAAATTGTCAATAATGTTCACCGTCTTCACGAAATAGAAAGGCATGGTCATTGGTCACTGTATTTTTATGGTTTTAGTTTGCCATTTAGTAATTAATAACAGACCAGCTTATTTCCGAAGCCGAGATGGTCCAGTGGTTAGAACGCGGGAATCTTAACCGATGATCGTGGGTTCAAACCCGGGCAAGCACCACTTTTTTATGTGATTAATTTGTGTTTATAATTCATCTCGCTCATCGTCAATGAAGGAAAACATCTCGAGGAAAACTGCATGTGTCTAATGTCACTGAAATACTGCCACATGTGTATTCCACCAACCCGCATTGGAGCAGCGTGATGGGACAAGCTACAAACCTTCTCCTCAAAAATGTAATATAATAATAGTAATAATAAATACATACACAATGTTGTCTTTGTTGTTGTTGTTAAATGTTATCATATTTATTTAATATTTGTATCACATCTTATCGATTATTCTATAGTTATTTATTTATAGACATTTACTTTACTTGTGAATGTAGCATTTGTTACTAACTAATTGTTTCTGCATACGAGTAGTTAGTATGTAGGCCTCAAACTAATTTAGTTCTGCAATCAACTGTGGTTAATATGGTACTACGCTACTAGTGTCGTCTAGTTACGCATAACGCCCTGTTGATTGTATACCCGCCTAATATCGTATTGTTCATTTCGTATTCTGTTTCCAATTAAGCGCTTTAAAACGAGGGATGTAATGAATGAATAAATTTTAAGTTATGTCTACTTTAGCGTGATGTATGCTTATTAACTCGGGTTATTTGATCATTTCATAGCAATTATGTTTTGTTTTGGGTTATGCAAATACATTCTTATTTAAATTTGTTCAAAACGTATATCTTACTGTATTATTTCAGTAAAATTTAAGGTTTAATAAAATGAAAACATCGGATAAATGAATGAGGATATCGGAGCTTTCTTAAAATTAAATACATATTTTATTCAAATAATTCCGTATTATATATATATATTAAATTAATATTATTAATAATATATACATATATATATATATATATATATATATATATATATATATATATATATATATATATATATGTATGTTGTAATTAAAAATAATTTATTTAATAAAATTCTTACGTTTGTTGTGTTTCTTAGCTTTGTTTCCGAGATTCAAATTTATACTAACATGACGCAGTTTTGTTTTATTTATTTTCGTAGTACCTTATTCTATGGTGTGTTAATTTGTATTTGCAAATAACTAACGCTTCAGATGTAAAGATTTTTCGAGCTGTTTGTATTATTGAAAATAGAGACTGTCTTCGTAATGTTTTTAATAAAGTAGGAATACACACGATAGCGTCACAGCAATATTTTTATATTCACAACAAAATTTATTATTTTGTGCTGTATATATACGAAAAGTAAAGAAAAACTTTTTAAACCAATTTTCTAACTCCACAAAGTTAATTGATCCTTTCTGGGGGTATTCGATTAGACATATATAAATTTTGATGAAAAGAGTAACTACTGAGTTTCTTACGAGTTATTTTCAGTAGAATTTACATTTCGAGCTATTAGTATTTTATATATCATTTTTGTATTTGTATACAATTAGTATTATATAAAATTATATAATTATTTTTACGGGTATGTCACTGAATCCTACTAAATGGCTGGTCCGATTTTGATATAATTTTTGTATGTTTTCTTGTCCCCTCCCTCGATGTTTTAGTTGGCGATCCTATATGGTATAAGGATTATTTTTTAACAAATTAAAATCTTATTTCACCCGGACCCGGGATGGGCAAGTATTATTTAAAGTTCAAGTAAGGCATTATAATTAAGAAAATCAGACTTGTTCGTAGGACGTCACTATGTAGGCAGTATTACTAGCAGGTACCTATTTCATTTTTTATCTTTTTAGACAAATCTACAGTAAACACCACATACATTATACATCAATTAACCTGTTCATTGTTCTAATACTTTTTCCCAATTAGGGATTACTTGCAAATCTATATTTATTTAAAATATTTCATTTCAAATGATGATTTACACTATTACAATAAAATAATTAACTTAATTCAGTGGTTTGTACCTCTACATACTATACAATACTTCGTCGCTATATATTATTATAATTATTAAGTTACGAAACTATGTTTTTATTTATTATACACCATATTTATTTATTGTTTTCTTTTTCAATTATACATTATTTCAATCACCATCGATTCGAAATTGATCTGCCATATGTGAAAGACACTTTTTTTTGTTGCAAATCGAAAATAAATTACATTTTATTACAGAGTGATCTCATTATATATCTCATTTTGCTAATTTAACATTAAACTACCACCATACTTATTGCTACAATTTTAGATTTACTGAAATCTATAAGTTTGGTGTGAGAGAATTTATATTATTGCGTGAGACTCAAGTTAAGATGATTGTTAATAATAATAATCGGTAGTTTGAATTTCTGAATTAGGTAATAATATTATTCTCAAGTTACGAAAACCAACCTAGAAATTTATCGTTTGATACCATTAGCAATTTATTGAATAATTTAATAAGGTCATTTAAATCTAGAAGATATACATTTGAACGAAGAAATTTTAATTGTATTTAGCTATTTTAACTGTGTCATATGGATACATGAAAATGCAAAGTACAAAATATGTCTTATCAAACAAAAATTACAAGAGATAATACATAACAATTATTCGCATAAACTCTTTTATACAATTCCACAAATGTTAGTTAACAAATTTTGGTATACGGCAAATTAAAACATTTTATAATTATTTTTAATCTGTATAAAAAATAACAACAATTGAATCGGTGTTCTGCGGTAAAATAACTGATGTGGGAGGTACCCACCCAAACGGGCGTATCATCGGGCGTGCACAAAGCCCTAGTACCAAGTAAAATAATAACTTTAATGTATCCAATCAGTTAATTATTTTTTATATCTTTGAATGTAATTCCACATTACGTAAAAGTTTGCATTATAAAATAATATTAAAACTGCATAATCTTACTCAATTATATTTTTTATTACTTTTACCTAGATTATAATACCGTATTTAAACCTGTTTTAAAAAAAAAATAGTCGTCGTAAATCAATACTGGAAAAACCTGATCCGCGAAAAATCGGATTCGCATTGGAGCGGCGTGGTGAAATGGAAGCAGGAAATGCCTTTCACCATGCTGCGTCAACGCGAGTTGTTTAATACAAATATAGCAGATTTGCATCCGATAGACGAAGATAGGTTTTTATTCTTTTTTTTTTTAAGCATCCGCGGTCCCTTCCGTGCAGTGCTCCGCTCGTGGCTCCACGTAACTCTTCTCAGGGAGTAGTCTCAGTTCAAGGTAAGCTCGCCCCCCGCACTCTAAGCTAGTGCGTTAAGTTTAGCAACGCTAGGCCATTCCGGCTACCGTCCTCCTCAGGGCCGCCTGAGGCCACATGAGGCCCACAGTTTGACGGCCCCGAAGGTAACATCTAACGTTCTATCTTTTAAGCCCCGGGGCTCGAGGCTTAAAAGATCGTGGTTCGAGGTTGTAGGACGACGCTGACGTCGTCTACGCCGAGCAGGATCGGCTCTTTCCCGTTCCCACTTCGTAGTATACTCGATCATGACGATACAGCTTTCTTCTTTGAGACTCAGAAGAAAGCTATGACCTTCCACGCCGATTCCCTGCGGAGCATCGGCGACACAATTGCTTGCAAGGAGACGTATTCTCTGATCTCACCACTGATCACTATCTACTCTTTGATAATAATCGATCGCATTAAACGCCAATGAACTCCGAGATCCGGTTTTCTCAGAATAAAAAAAATTAAAGCTTTGATATATTTACTTTTAAGTAATTAGCCAACTTTGAATATTTCAATGGACAGCCCATTGAAATATTCAAAGCAGGACCAGAGCGTGACCCTAGATGCTAAAAAACTAAGCACTACACTAATATTTTCTGAATATCGTTCCATTCTTTTTCTCATAAAATAATCTGTTAACCCCATCCTTAAGAGATGAATTTTCAAAATTTTTTTTCTAAGTGCTGGTGACGTAGGTGACGTTCCATAAGTTCCATAAGAAATTTCTGTGCAAAATTTTATCCTGTTAGACCCAGCGTCTATATCAGTCAGTTAATTTCCAATTTAATGATGTACTAATTAATTAAGAAAATAGAATTTATTAATACTTATTAAGCTATTTATTATTTTTCAATTCAATCTATTGAAATGGTATTAATATTATAGAGTACTAGAGACTTTCCGCCTGGGGCTTCCTCTGTTTGTTTTAGGTATCCTATGTATGTGTCCTTTCCTGTACCTCTTACAACGTGTTTGTAGTTGTTTATAATGATCGGTTGAGTAGTTAATACGTGAAACCGGAACAAACAAATGAACAAATAAATATATTTATACGTTTATAATATTAGTAAGGATAATGTAAAGCGTGAAAATGTGTACTTGATTAGTTCGCTTGACTTTCATAAGCTTAATACATACTGTCAATAATTTAGATGATTACCTTTATTATTAATATTATTAAAAAGTATCATAACATTCATATACATTTAAATAATTCAACTTTACATTCCAATTTACCAATCCATTCATCCACTTTAGGATTCATTTTGATATTATTATAATTTGAGTAACATGTATTATGTTACTCAAATTATTGAATTGAAACACGGCACCACGCTTTGTATGCGTGGTGCATATATTAGATAATTCGTTGCTGTATAATATTAGAAAATAAGAAAACTTTACTTACTTTGTTAACCAAACTGAATGTTGTTATTTATTTTACTCTATATGTATTTTTTTTTATAGAACAGAAAGGCGGATGAGCATATGGGCCTCCTGATGGAAGGATGTGTGATGGAAGAAGAAATCACCAACGCCCAAAGACATTGGTATTGTAAAAAATGTTAACCATCGCTTACATCACCAATGCGCCATCAACCTAGTGAACTAAGATGTTATGTCCCTTGTGCCTGTACTTACACTGGCTCACTGACTCTTCAAACCGGAACAAAACCAAGTACTGCTGTGTTCGCGGTAGAATATCTGATGAGTGGGTGATACCTACTCAGACAAGCTTGCACAAAACTCTACCAATTAATTAATATTTATTGGTTTTCTTTTTTTTTTTCTTTTTTTCTGGCGTGTATCTACGCTTATTGAGCGCAAAATATTTTGCCAGTGCCACATATAAAAGAGACTACATTGATTTCCCTTAATTATAAATTCATTTAATGACTGACAATATCGATATTTTTTTACCATATACCCAAAAGTAAAATAAGTACGTTTTAAAAATATATACATAATTGTTAGACCCATATGCGTAAGTTAGACTCTTTTAAAATTAACCTTAAAAGCAAATAGATCAGTCCCATTACTTTTCGGATGAAAAGGGTCTTCTAATGGAAATATATCAATAATTTATAGACGTGTATCTGAAAACTTTTATTCTCGATAAACTATGAAAACAAAATAAGTAAATTATTTATTGAGTAGAATGGAGTAGCGGTTATAATATCGGCTTAAATGATCGAGAATCGGAGCCCATGTGTATCATGAAAAATTATAATTAAAATATACATATGTATACTTTTAGACAAATATTTGTCCAAACGTTGGTATATCCCTACTACTCCACTACTACTATACTCTCCGATCAGATTCATGCAACTTGCATGTGTCGGATCTTTACGGTGTTTCCCGGCACCGCCGAGCAAAAGATGAACTTTAAGAATAAATCAAACTCATGAAACGTAAGTGCTGCGAGTTCGGATGTGTATTGCGATCTTCGATAAAAATCAACGTGGTCTGTTCAATGGGACATCATGACGCCGAAAAAAAAATGTTAATATTTCATTGTATGACAGAACAAAACACAAAATATAAAATTCGATTTAAAACTGAACAAAATAAAATGTTAATATTAAGAATATAATACGTATATATATTAAGTATAAGTTTTAAATTGTTGTCTATTTCTTTTTGAATTCATTAAAAAAATATATAGAATTTCAACTTTACAAAGTCAATTTCGCAAACAATCGTTCAAAAAACTAATTTTTAATTTTCGTTTCTATAGTATTTACGAGAAAGTATCTAATCGCATACTACTCTGTACAATAATGTAATATTAAATATAAAATGGCGGGAAAAGTGTAATCTGATTTTATAGCATAAAAGAGGTATAATAAATATGACTGAATAACCATTAGTCTAAGCTTTTTATTTTGTCAACATAATAGACGGTTAAATGGCAACGCCATTCCTTGCAACGTCAATGTGCAGCCAACCGTAATATGTTATGTCCATTATGAGCCTAATTACACTAGCTCACTGACCAAACCGGGACACAGCAACACAAAGCTTTGTTGCTTACCATACATTGTGTTTTAAATATTTACATAACAATCCTTCTCAACTTTTCATTCCTTAAAATAAATATTAATTAAGCAATCATATAGGCTGTTGTTTCTTGGGAAAAAAAAAATCTTACTGGTATTTAATAATGATATACTAAATACATCTTATAAAAAATTCAAAATCAGTTCACATAAGTGAAGATATCGAATAAAGTAAATAATATACACACAACAAGTGAAAAAAACAATAGTTTTCCACTGTTATTACAGTCTTAAACTTGGAATTTTTCAAATGAGACTATTCTCTAAGTGCAGATATCGAATAACATATTCCTTCACCCCGAGCACAAGATGAATTATAAGCACAAGTCAAGCTATTTATATTGTGTGTATAACAATTTCGTTTATGATTCTCCGTTTACATTGCCTAGAAAGCTTTTTTTCTTGTCTGCACGTTATAATTACTTGAAGTATTTTTATATTTTGTTTATTATATGAAAAATTACGTATTATATAGTATATTAAATAAAACGTGTATAACAAAATATTTTGAACTAAGATGTTACATCCCTTGTGCCTGTAGTTACATTGGCTCACTCACCCTTCATTCCAGAACACAACAATACTAAGTATTGTTGTTAGGTGGGTGGTAGAATATGTGTAAGAGGATGGTACCTATCCAGACGGCCTTGTACAAAGATCACCATCAAGTTATATATATATTGTTAGAATGATAATGGGCGTGGCCTATTTGCAAAATGGAGGTGGCAGTAGAGGCAATGGACAGACAGATGGACATAAAAGCCGAAGTGGTACCACGCGGCCCTCTCTTGCTAACGGACATTCGAGGCGAGCGGTTGACTGCTTGATTTCTATTCAAATCATGTTTAATTTGGTTATTGAGTTTTAGTTGTAGGTGGTGATTATCACGATTTTAATATAAGTGAACATTGAGTGGTTTATTGTCTTATTATAATTACATGACCTATGGAATTAGTTGAGGTCGATTTGTTGTTTTTAATTTTACTTATAGTTCACTAAAAATATATGTTAAGAGCCCCTTTAAAATCTCAGCAGTATATCGGTTAACGGCTTCAATATTACTAGTAATATTACTAGATTACTTATTATAGATATAGATTACTTATTACTTGATTCGATAATGATTCACGACCCCTTGTACCATTGTCATAGCCACTCCTAGCACAAGATTTACGCTTAATTGGAGTGGAAAATTGGATTATTAGTAGTTTCTTGAAATTAAGTATGTGATCTGTGACGCTTCCAGTGACACAGTTAATTATACTCCACGTCACGTTTATTTATGTCCCTTGTAATTTGCAAGGCCACAGAGCATATTTGCTTGAATAGTTTACAATAAGTACCTTTAAAAATATTGAATATTCCATATAAATATTATTTTCGTAATGATGGTTGGCAATGGTGTGTTCTCCTGTAATTGTTCCATACTTAGTTTTAAGTAAATGTTATAGATGTATGTTATGTACTACTGATGAAGATCAAAATAAAAAAATAAAAAAAAGAATAATAGAATCTTAATATGACTACACTTTCCAACGTCGTTCTTTTAGAAAACTTTATCAAACTTTGTCTACGAGAGATCGCTAAAAGCGATAAGATCACTTTTGTGCACCACATTTTTTCTGTTGTACTTTTGGCATCTGTTCTTTACGTCTTGTGCAATCAAGTAAAAATAGCAACAGCCTGTAAATATCTCACTACTGACTAAAGCCTCCTCTGCACTTAAGGGAAATATTTTTGGAACAAATTCCACCACGCTACTCCAAAACGGTTTTATGGATACTGTATAGTGTACACACATCTACAATAATATATAAATAAGTATTTTATCATATAAATATATATTATCTGTGTTAAACACTCATCATCTCAGGTGACACACACTGAGGAGTAGTAAAAATAGAAGATATACTGGAATTGGCACGAGATAATTGATAAGCTCAACTTGAGCACATGAAAATTCAGTGTTACCCGGGTTTGATTCGACTCACACATAAGTTAAGTTTCACATGTTCTAACCACCAGCAACCCCATGTAACATAATCCCATTAAATTATTCTTCTTTTCTTGTTATTTCGCCTGTTTTTCGAAGACTTGACTTGCTTTTTCACAAGTAATATACTTGGTATGGTATCCATTTAAATATTAATTTAGTAATGTTATATGTTCATGTTCATTGCGTTGAGTCAAAACAACAATAAACCAAAGGATAGGTCTTCTTCGTGCCTTCGCCATCATTCGTGTCATTGGCTGGTATTTTGCGTATACCTAGCAGTTACATGCCACTTGTCCTTTGTCTTATGCGTCTTTATCAAAACAAACCTTTTAATATCTCAAAGATTAATTCAGAGTATATTATAAATATAATATAATTTATATCAAAGTTAAAATAATTCCCGTTTCAATCCGCGCGACATTCGTTATAAATTTGTAAAAGTTTAGTATGAATACAAATGTACAAGTTTGACGAGCTTTATTAACAAACAAAACTGATATAAAGTTGTAAAGCGAACAAGTATTTGTACGCGAGGGATTTGCGTATGTTACGTTACCCAACCGAAGCAAAGTAGCAAAACTGTGCTCAAGGAAGACGAACATGAAAAGAATTTTAATTTTTTGTTCCTTTTGCACAAAGGAATTTATTATTAGGTCCCAAAATCACAAGCATACGATATTACGACGAGGACAAGTCCAATTTTCCCTCACCTTGCTTTCAAATAAGAATTTTGATGAACCGTTCTGCCTTCAATTTTGTTCGCACTAGGACGTGATGTTTTCCGCTTCAATTAATAGAGCTATCCCTGTAATATCCAGAGTTGTATTTGATAATCCTTTTCTAGCAGAAAGTATTAAAATATTAAAAAAACAATAACATTTAAAAAATCGTTTAATGAATACATTGTACCTCTGTCACAAAGTTAATTTACGATAAAAGAAGTAAAAGGATTTTTTTTTTGTAATAGGTATATATATATATATATATATATATATTTAAATATTTTTTGAATAAATAAAAAGGTGGAGTACAAATAATTAATAATATGTTTTTTTTTATTTATTATCTTATATTTAACATGCATTCACCGATAATTCCTATAAGACCTAAAATGCAAACACATTACAAATTAAATAAAACGAAAATATTAAATAAAATAAACTTAAGACTCAGCTCTCTATTTATTGCAACAAAGGAGCGAGGTCTGACGTAATGAATTCAAATTTTACTTATAAAGTATTATTAAGCTCCGTAAACCTAATACGGATAAGCGTTAGAAGTTTAAATTAACTTGTTAGTAGGGTCTCGTGCGGCCTTCATCCTACTCAGTTTACAAACAAGCAGACGCGTGTTCATTCACATTGCATACAAATTGGTAACCTTAAAATTACCATGCTATACTAAACCACGAAATACGACAACTTTCGTGCTGTTGGTATACTCAAGCTACGGCTTGATATACTTTAAGATTTAATGTGAAAATCTTGACAAAAGGTATATATTCGTTAGAATATTCTAACGTTGAGTAAATATAAAAAAAAAGTTAATAAGATATTATTTATATTTATAAAAATACATAATTATTCTGTAGGTACGTATGCTTGTTACTGAATAGGGGTAGACCGATTTTGATGATTTTATTGTGTGTTTTATGCTTTATATTATATAAGTCTTCGCTAGTGATTTAGAAAAGGTATAAAATAGAAGATATGACCACCCAGACTACTAATTTAATGTACGCTTCATTAGGTTAAAAAAACACTTTATAATGACGGTATTCGCCATGTTGATTCTATGGTGAGATCAATTAACAAAAGAAAATGTCACAATAATTGGGATATTTAATTATAATTTAACAACGCTGCATTTCTTATGTTGGTTAATTCATTCAAACAGACATTTAGAGCTTTAAGTAGGCTTTAAATGAATACGCATACAAATTAGCAGGATTAATGCACTATCCTCTTGGTTAGTAGCTGGCTTAAATCGCTGGCGCGGGCGTTTTCGTCCGTATATGACGTACGCCATCAAAACGTATTTAGAGATTAGGTTACGTATTTAGATAATAGTCAGTTATAAGTGTTGCACGTGTTTAATTAAATAAGTGATTTAATTAAACACGTACAACACATTTATTTGGTGAAGGATACATTAGTATAGATTACTCAAAAACTTTGTGTTCATTGGATTTTTCCTGTAGAGCAAGTTTAATATATTTTCTTTTTCAATGTTTTTGCCTACAATACGAATATAAAATAACAAGATAAAAACAATATAATAAAAAGTGTTTATTATTTTTAAAAATTCGTCTAAAAATACAGTTTTTAATTAAGATTTATTGGCCGATCTCAATAAAGAGAAGGTTCTTAACTATACCTAATGTTCATTTTTTTGTTACTCGATATCTTCAATGATTGTAAACCA
Organism: Nymphalis io; assembly: GCF_905147045.1. Taxonomy (NCBI): domain Eukaryota; kingdom Metazoa; phylum Arthropoda; class Insecta; order Lepidoptera; family Nymphalidae; genus Nymphalis; species Nymphalis io. The sequence goes on from NC_065897.1 coordinate 7,142,122, forward strand.
ATTTTTTGATCCTTTTTCCTATTTTATAAACAAAAATTATAATATACAATATTCAGAAAAAGCATTGTAAGTATATAATTTATAAATATTATATTAAATAATATTGTTGGATAATAACAAAGATTATATTTTATATTTTCTTGTATTAAGCAATCAAGATTATTTTTCAGCTTAAGCGTATGATCCGTTTATATTTTTTGTGAAAAAATATTTTATTACTCATATATAACAATTTACTGTATTATTGTGTTAAATTTGTATGCTGTAATTATTGAAAGTACAGAATAGCAATAAAATTTCAACATTTCATTTGTTTTCAACGGAGATGTAACACCAACTTGCTATTAAATACAGATATAAAGAGTGTCAAAGAAAACAAATGCAACATCGCTTTGACAAAATATAAAACGGCTGGACAACATAGTGTACCGGATGTAGCTAGTTTATTATATAATGAGAAAGGTATATCATCATCATCATCACCCTTTTCGCGTCCACTGCTGGACATAGGTCTCTCCAATGGCACGCCACTGAGCTCGATTTTCAGCTCTTAATCTCCAACCGCTGCCAGCCACCTTGCGTATATCGTCACTCCACCTAGCTGGAGGGCGTACTACGCTACGTTTTCCAAGGCGTGGTCTCCACTCCAGAACGCGTCTACTCCAACGGTCGTCGGTTCTGCGACATATGTGTCCAGCCCACTGCCACTTCAGCTTACTAATCCTTTAGTTTATTATATAATGAGAAAGGTATATATTGACTATAAAATATACATAAAAAATGGGTTCTCCCTTCAAAACATGATGTTTAATTGTAAATTTATTTACCTTATATAGGATAAGTTAAATAAATTTATATTTAAAATGGCAAAGATAAGATATACTTTCTTATCAAGTTTCCAATTAGTTTTACTTCTTCAAACTTTCGTTGGAAATCCTTCGAATGCGCAGTACTGTAGTAACTTGTTACTTCAGATTCATAGCAGGAGGAAAAGGCATAATATTTAGATGCTACACGAGAAAATAAATTTTATATTCCTTTCTAAAATTGGATCGAATTCAACGTGTTTCACAATTTTTTTATGTGTACTATACACAAGTGTAAGTGTAACTCATCCTTTTTTTCTGACTTATCAGACATTGTATGTATTTGGCAAATTTAGTTCTTAATTCCTAGTTTACAGATGTTACAGAAAGGCTTTGTGCAGTCCTGTCTAGATAATCACCGGCCTCTGAATTTCAGCACCACATCGCGTCAGAATTCTAAATTCCATTCTTACCACCTCGATGTCTGGAAATCCACAACACCACAATTTTGAGGGTATTTCCTGCTGCGCAGAACCACTGTATAACCTGCTTCCACCGGCGACTTTTCCGAACATATATGACATAGGAACCTTCAAGAAAAGGGCCTACTAATTTACTAAAACCGCGCAACACACCTGCAACTCCTCCTATGTTGCAATGTGTCCACGGGCGGTGGTAGTCTCTTTCAATCAAGTGAACCTCCAGAGCGTTTGCGCCCTTCTACATAAAAAACAAATACCAACTTATCAGCTATTCTACAGTTAAGCAATATATTGTATAAAGGTCTTTCAATTTGAATGTATTATATATGGGATTCAATATAATTGCAAGCAGTAATGTCCATGAGCGATGATTACCATTTATATGGCGTCCCATTTGCTCGTCCACCTTCCAATCAAAAATAAAAAAAATCTGACTAATTTTAAAGTAAAAGGTCAGATCAATACAAATAGATTGTTTCCAATTTGAAAAATTGAGAGATTTAATCATTTGTTAATGTTTAGACTGAGGTCTAAAATATTCTGAATATTCCTCAAAATGAAATTCCACGAGTCAGACATTCAAGCCTGTAATGTAAGCCCCATGTGTGCGAAACGTTTTTAACCGGCTTCAAAAAAAGAAGATGGTTATAGGTTCGGATCGTATATTTTGGTTTATGTATGTTCACGTATTACTTTCTAACGGCTCGAACGATTTGTTTTCTTTAAACTTTGCCCTATTCATGTAAGTTTTCGACGACGATAATCGTATAGTTTTTTCAGACCATCAGGAAAAAAGCCATGATTATTAGTCAACAATGTATGCATTTTATGGACTTTGTTTTACAATTAAAGTGACAGTTGATTTCGTTTATTGAAACTGAGATTATACAGGTGATTGGGACTTGGATGAAATAAAATTTACTTGTTAAAAAAATCTTATTTCACCCGTACGAAATCTGAGCAGGAAACTAGTTTAGTTTAAGCAGTTATAGATACTTACAATAAAATGGCCAAATAATTAAAATGATAAGCGCAGTTTGGTTTTTACTCAAATATTTATATGTAAAGGACGCACCTACGTACTAGAAAACGTTTGAAAGTCTTCAGCCAAGGTCTCTTATTAAATAGTACAATTATTTAACTTGCTAAGTAAAAATTAAGTATTAATATACACATGCCACCAGTCCAGATGGCAAGCCATATAGCTTTATGCAAACTCTTCTGGGTAGGTACCACCCATTCATCAGATATTCTACCGCAAAACAGCAGTAGTTGTTATTGTTGTATTCCCGTTTGAAGGGTGAGCCAGTGTAATTACAGGCACAAGAGACATAACTTGGTGGTAGGGCTTTGTGTTTGGTGGTAGGGCTTTGTGCAAGCTCGTCTGGGTAGGTACCACCCACTCATCAGATATTCTACCGCAAATCAGCAATACTTGATATTGTTGTGTTCCGGTTTGAAGGGTGAGTGCGCCAGTGTAATTACAGGCACAAGGGACATAAAATCTTAGTTCCCAAGGTTGGTGGCGCATTGGCTATAAGTGATGGTTGTTGGTTGGTGTTATTTATTTAATAATGACTTGAACATTTTTTAAATAAAAAATTAAGCATGTATTAAAACTTACTTTTAATACTTTTAGTAGTAAAGTAATCGATTTTAGTAAAATTTAATAAAATAAACAATATTTAACAAAATCGTTACAAAATTTACCATTTACGGTACCAGGTTACCAGTAACGGTTTTTTGTCTATACATATAGCAATATAATATTTGTTGACTCAAATCCACGGACCTTGGTCGTTACCGTGAGCTATTTTAATAAAACAATTCTCTCGCTATTAACTTTATCCGATACAAATTACGGAGATAAGTTATAAAAATCTATATAATAGGTAACAAGGTACATAGACAAAATTAAATATGACGTCATTTTAGTAAAATATAATAAATTTTAAACACCATCATAATACATTTAATTTTATGACAAAAAAAATAATTTTAATATTTCTGAAAATCATGTATATGCGCGTTAAAATACAATGTATTTGTTCAATAATAATGTTTCTATTCAGGATTGAGTGCTATTCTTCAAAGAAGTAATACCGAACATGTTTAGTGCAAGGGTCGAAGTATTCGTCGTGGGGAAGATCCAATGCGGACAGAGCTGATCCAAAATAATGTCTAGTGAAATGCAAGGCATCGTGAGGACGGAGAAGAAGCAAGGTTTGAAGGTAGTCGCGAATTATACCGGTGAGCTCGCCGTTCTCCGTCACGTAACGTCCTCCTTCAGATGTACGTGTGCTCTGAATAAAATATCGGTTATTTTATTTCGTGTCTACCACATGTTTTGATTAGACTTTAATTAAAGGTGTGGAATGATATTGAAATATGTACGACATTTTCGATTACTAATATTATATTAAAATTTGCTGTGTTGCACGGTTTTACACACATAAAATGGATATACATATGCAACTCATTTATGCTTACAACTATCTACTGCCAGAGACATAACAAATATCTTCAATAAGAGGGCTACCTAACGTAATGTTTTTTTTTAATAATCGGACTAGTAGTTCCTGACAGTAGCTTCAAATATACTTAAAATACGTATACATACTATCTCCAGTTCTGCAATGAAGGTAATCATAAATTATGTAAATTTCACTTTTATTCCTCTTATTTATATTACCAAGTACCGGCCATCAATGTTACAAACAAAAATACCTATATATTTTAACATTACCTTAAAATCGAGGTAATCTGATAGCAGCTGTAAATCACTCCGCCATTTCTCACGCAGTGGCTCGTGGGACTCTATCTCATCTCTTTCAGGGACGATTTGCAGGAGAGGGTTAATGTGTAATATGTAGCTACTGTCCGCCCACTCATGACTCACTATATAACCTTTGAACATGCAATGGTCTAATGCGCATAAAGTTTACACTTAAATTGAATTAATTATAAGAACGTATGTTTAAAAAAAACTACTAACAATCAACTATAGTGTAATAAATGCAAGCAAGGATTATGTTACCACAGCGGTAATATTTACAAGCATGTATTAAAAATAACTACTGCAATTGCTTTAATAAATCGTAAATTAACTTACAAATATATGAAATTAATTTGTACGACTAACCAAATAATCTACAAGCATGTAAAACGAACAAAACAATAAACGAGACTTGTTGTTGGAAATAAAAATAATGAAATTACTTTCGTTTTCAGATCGTACTTAAAAAAAGAATAATATTACTTGAAATCGTTAATTTTTAATGGTTTGGGAGCTAGCGAGTATGTCGGTATAAGATTTTCTCAGTTTTTCTTTGATAGGAATCCATAAGGACTTAATTAGACGAATACAGAAATTGTGACAAAAGGACTTAAATTAGCATAAAAATGAGGATATTAAATCGTTTACCTCTGCCTTTAGGGGTGGTGCTTAAAAACATCCTTTAATATAGAAAACACATGATAATATTAGACATCCACGTACAGATCAGAGATTTTCTTTTAAAAATCTTGAAAGACATTTTACTCACTGATATTAAGCGCACAACTTTTGAAAGTATTCGAAAGTATAGCATATTATAATAATGCATTCGAAATATCACAGGTCTAGATATCTAGCTAGATATTATAAAAAAATATCAGTTATATAAGTTAATCATATAAACCATTTTCTCGTCAGCTCTCTAACCATCGTGAGCTTACCTCTAAGCGTGAGAACTGTCAATGTTTGATGAATAAATCCTGACGGTTCAATGATGTGACGTTCTACTTTTACGACGAATAATGGTTTGCCATTCACAATAGCTTGACTAACGCCCAAGCAAACCTACCATTATACATTATTATAATATACGTTGAAAGTATTAGGGAAAATATTTTAAGTAAAAAAAATGTATCCATATATTATATTATTAGCTGTGCCCGCGGTTTCACCCGCAAACAACTCAAAGACTAATATTTTAGTATATACAACATTCTTAGTTTTATTTTCGTGGGATATTGGTATTCATTGGTTCAAAGATAAGTTCGCCCCAGTGAAAAGCCGAGTTGGCCCAGTGGTAAGAACGCGTAACTCTTAACCGATGATCGTGGGTTCAAGCCCGGGCAAGCACCACTGAATTTTCATGTGCTTAATTTGTGATTATAGTTCATCTCGTGCTTTACGGTAAAGGAAAACATCTTGAGAAAACCTGCATGTGTATAATTTCACTGAAATTCTGCCACCATTGTGTATTCCACCAACCCGCACTGGAGCTGCGTGGTGGAATAAGCTCCAAACCTTCTCCTCAAAAAGGGAGAGGAGGCCTTTAGCCCAGCAGTGGGATATTCACGGGCTGTTACAGATTACGGTTCAAAGACGAAATGCTGCTAGTATTCTGCCACCATTCCTCGCGGCCACGAGGTACATTTGTACAGTAACTATCTTTAATTTTTATTTGTATTTATTTAAGGCTTTAATTCACTTGTCAAACTAACCGATTAAGTATAAATTAAACAAAACCATGAAAAAATATATATGCGGCAACGAAACGAAATACCTACGTAACCTATAAACTTGAACTGACAAAGTTACTTACAAACAGAAAAAAAATACTTATGTATGTAATATGTCAAAACTATAAAAAGCACTAAAAACTATCTTATCTCGAAGTCTTTCACGAGAATTAATGGCATGTTTATAAAAACGACTTTGCAAATAATGCATTATTTTAGAACAAAATAAAATAACCATGCAAAAGGTTATGATGAGTCAACCTTAAAAGATAGACATATATCTACGCATGGGCGAGGAAACCGACGTATACCAGCATAAGCTGAACTCCATTTAATTTGATTGATCATATAGATCTGAGCTCAACTTACATTCAAGTATAAATCTCTGAAACTGTCCATTTTTTAACTTGTTTTGTTCCTATAAACTTTCAATCATCATCATTTTACAGACTATCATTTATCTAAAGCTAGGTAGCTAAAGTTTCAGCCAATTCAACGGGTAAAGTTATTTTATAGCAATTTTATCGAATAAATGTTCGACGTGATTCTTTAAATTGGCATAACCTTATTATATATTTACCGATTGAAATAAACACTAAATTTTAAGTAAAGTTAGCCACAAGCCACAATAAATTAGTGAAACTCCACACAAATCCGTTAAGTTGTTTCTAATATTAGCGTGCACAAGCCCACAGACAAACCGACATACAAACAAAAATTCTAACTATTATTATTTTGGGTTCTATTGCGTTATTAAAGACACTAGACTAGACAGCGATCAATTACATTTTTATTATATGTATAGATTTGATTTAATTTATCATACAATTTTATTTTAGTTTAAGTTTTGAGAACATGTTATTAAACGCCAAAGAAAGGAAAATAATATTCAGTTATCCAATTCAACTCTACATGATATTGGCTATTAAGCGCTTTGATCACATAACATATTTACGGGATCATCGTATAATCTATAGTTTAATATTACAAGTAAAATTAGATTTCATAACGTCATACTTTGTCGGCACTTATCAAATATTTTAACAATTACACAATATATACTAGTTTCCGCGGCTTTTGGTACCCTTTGTCTTTTTCTTTATCCCTGACAACGTGTATGCAATATTTCATAATAAACGGTTGAGGAATTAACACGTGAAAGCGTAACACACAACCCACAACAAACTCACTTTCGCATTTATAATATTAGTTAGGACGATAAAGGTTTTTTTTTTTTATTCAAAATGTTTATATTAAAATAAAATCACCCCATGGGATATTGTAAAAGACAACCAAAGGATAAGTAGAGGCTGTAACACTACCCTACCAGCGCAAACTAAGTACTCATATTTTGCCCAGTCATTTTTTTCATCATGCAATTTTTCTCTGCAATCTCAAAAAAAAAATTCTCAAAATTGAACGGTTCTATAATAAAAATCTTCACTAAGTTTCAAAAATCATTACTTACGTAAACGCTTTCACAGATAGTGCCATTTATCAGAACGGTATCGGTTTTAACGTGACCGCAGAATCTGCTTATTCCAAAGTATCTCAGCAGCACCACATTAGCACCTTCGAGTAAAAAATTGCGTGCCGCTTCAAAGGAGTGGTAAAGTCGTTTCACAAAATGCTTCTCTCCACAAATTCGTGTCACTTTATTGTAATAGCCGCTTTCACAGATAGTCATATAACTTCTGTGCTCCTTTGTTAGATTCTTCTTTGTTATATGTCTGAAACGAAATTACTTCGAAGTCAAAGTTTATAACTCACTCTGTGGTTGACTATAATTAAATTGTTGCAGTTTACAGTAACGTAAATTGAAAAATACTAATTGTAATTCTGCCACATGTCTATACATCAAACCGCATTGAAATAACGTGGCAAGAGAGAGGAGGCCCATCACTTGTGACAGGCATAAAATACATAAAAATATTAGGTCTTTCAAATAATTACATTCAAATTGCACTGTCTGAAGTAAACGATTCAATTTGTACGTATTCAATAAGCATGACATTTTGAACAATATGTGTCATTATTCCATAAATTGATGAACATTAAGTCAAAATCTTACTCGGTTCTATTTTCTTCTAAAATGTGAAGATTGCAGTCCAAAATGCTAACAAGCTTAGAGCCAATTTTAGCTTCTTCCTTAGATGCATGAGATACAACTTGAACAAGAAATTTATCTTTATCCTCTCCTAGCGTTTCAACGCTAAAACTAATACCTGTATTAACATATAACGTTGTTTTAGAACAAAACACTACAAACAATACTATGTCGAACAAATTTTTTGTAAGCATCATTTATTTTTTACATACTAAAAAAAAAGAAGTGCCAAAATACTACCATGCGCTTTGATATAAACTGAAATTAAATTCGTTTCTATTATTTTCGGAAAAAAAGGTACGAATATTATAAAATCTAGAATTGAGATGATACTTTATTAAAAATTGAAAATTATAGATGAATACCCCGAATAAAATAAGGCTTATTTCTAATTTTTAAAATATTTAGTATTCAAATATTTTTATCAATAATTCCGTTACCTCCAACAGCACTGCAGCAATCAATTGAAGGCTTTTGCACTTTCTTTTTAAAAACAGGTGCCGTCGTTTTATGAATTTCACAAACATCATCTTGTTTCGTTTTATCATAAAGACCTAAAATTTTTAACTTTTCTTTGGCCTGTTCTTTATATGATATCTTATTATGCCTTCCATATGCATAGCCAAAAAATGTATGCTTAGGGTCAACATCATGACACCATCTATGATCATGTTTACCAGCCCTCACCTTTTTTAATTTACTGCCCTCTTCTTTTTCAGGGGGACATGTACAAAAATAACCATCAGCAATATCTTTACGATTTTCATCACAAGTGCATTCTTTTTTTACTTCCGGAATAGTATCGCAAATACAAGGATCAGTGCATTCACAGGTCGAAAAACAAGCACAATTTTCTGGATTACCACATGTACATATATTTGGCTTAGGAAAACATTTGCAATTATCAGGTGAGTTGGCGTAACATGTGCATTCTGCTTCGACTTCGCATTTGCAGACTAACTTAGATTCGTTATTCTCACAAATAAATTTTCCATTGACTTCACACACACATGTAGGCAGGACATCGCAAATGCACAAGTTTGGTTCACATGTACACTCCTTTCCCTTTTTACATAAACATATAGGCTTTGGTTTTGGTTGTTGACAAGTACAAAGTTCTTCTTTTTTCTTTATTGTAGAATTTTCTGTTTGTAAGACGTTTTCCTCGCTTGTATAATTTAGATCTTTATTGTCGCTAATATTATCAAGAGGATCCGGCTTACTTTTGCAAACGCAAGTAGGATAAGGAAATTTATTTGTTTGGCATATACATGGTTTATCAATTTGTGCACAAACACAAAGTGGTTGTGGCTTATAATCGGGGTCACACAAGCATACTTTGCTAGGTTTGCATTTACATACCAATTGCGGATTGCCTTCTTCACATATGCATATATTTTTAACTTGAATGCAGGTACAATCGTCACGTTTTGTAGCTCCACATAGACATGGAACTTTTAAATGACAGGGACATTTTCCATTGTTATCTACTGCACAAGTACACAATGGTTGATTTTGTGCAGCTGCATTTATTTTAGGAAACCCATCCACTAATATCAAACTTGCCTTGCTATCTTTCGGTGGAGATGTAGTTTTACAATCTGGGAAAAAAAAGTAGTGAAAATCATTTTCATCATCCTCTACTTCGTCTTTACTGTGTTCATATTCTTTTTCAATATTAGTTTTTATGTCATTTGCTTCAGGCTCTTTTCTTTTCTCCGAGACCTTCGTCTTTAAGGAATCAGTGCAAGAAATTTCTGAATCTGAAGACTCATATTTACAACTGCCGTCATAATGAGCACAACTTACTACCAATGTTTCATCAAAACATATTTTCTTTTTTGTTTCTTCGTCTGAAATTTAAGTGATAGGATAATCTCACTATGAAAAATACCATGATTACGCGATATACCTACGTCTTTACTTTTAAAAATGCTAACTATTACATTTTTATATATTATAAGAGACGGTCGGAGATAATTTTAAAACAAAAGAAAAAAAACAAACAATAAGCTATAGATCCCGTAAAGCCATATGCGCTGCCTGTGTCCCAAATATTGTTGTTGAATATCAGTTCAGATGAGTTCTCAGAATATCAGAGAATCAATTGCCGTGAATGCTTTATATAATTAAATACTAATTATCTGAATAATTTGAACTATACTAATCGTTTTTTATTCTTACACTTGGTAAAAAACTATAAAAAAAAATCAAAATATAATAAGAATATTTACAAAATTCTCACCAATAACAAATTTAAATTGCTTTGATAAATCGATTAAAGAAATATGAGATTGAGTAGACATTTTACAATATTATCTTCTTGCTTTTGTATTCATTTTCATGTTTAATTTTTTTTTATATATCGCAGGCAATGCATGCATGTCAGATCGTTTTTTTTTTTAATTAGTTACCAAAACACAATAATCACTATGTAGTTTGCAATAAAAAGTTTTAACGCTTATAAATATATTAAAGAGACACTATATATTATAATTATCAATCAATCAAAAACGATTTATGATAGTAGGTAAACAAATATAACCATCAGTAATATATTTACGATTTTCATCGCAATGGCATTCTTGTTTTATTTCCGGAATGGTATCGCAAAGACAAGTCATTCATACAAGACGGCATTCACTGGTCGAAAAACATCTCCTCACACTTGATTGCACTTTTCTATCATTCTATGAAAATATATACATATAACATAAATGAAAAACATAAATTTTAAGAATTAAGTACCTCTTATTAGACAGGGCCTTAAGAAAACATCTTAATTCAATATAAATATTTCTTCTTTTCTATTCATTATTTCATCACTATGGGTGAAATGTTATTTGCATTTCATGTAAAAAGATTCATAGGATGCATATTTGTGATGTCGTAAAATATTTTTTTCGTTTGTTTTGTTGTTATAAAATAGTTACATCTGTTAAAGTTTTTTCAAGTCGTTGTACTTACAGAAAAACAAATTAAAATTAAATTAAATCTATACTAATAAATGTTATTGCTTTCTCCTTGAAGCAAAAAAGCATAAAAAATAAAAATATCTTTCGTTTTTGTTCAATAAACGAACCTACTTTTTCTGTTTATTAAAAGAACAAATTATTTATAATTATGCGTACAACAGAACGTCAGAAATACCGACTTGACAGATGATGTGGCCTACCGTCTTGTCCTAGTGAATTTTAATAATTATGTGTAGTATTGTGTAGTAATTGAATGTTAATAATAATGCAAAAATGATTGTGTTAAAATTTATTTTTTTAATTTTATTAATTTCGACAAGTCATTGTAGATTACCAGATAAAGTAAAATGTGTCAACGAAAATTGTAGCAGTAAGTAATGAAAATCTGTTTAGTTTATGTTAATATTTCCGAAATTTAATGTACTTTGTGTAACAACAATTTTATTTTAATCACTTTCAGAACCTATATCTAAAGCTACAACCTTAATTAATTATAACAGCGCAGATCCCGACTTAATGTCATTTCCTATAAAATCTGATGCTACTATTTACATGAAATCAGCTGGTCTTCATTCTGATATATGGTACGCCGATATAAACGGTCAATCAGGATTTGTTAACTCCAAATTTCTAAGAGAGTATAAAATAATTGCACAGCCTGAATTTATTTTGCCTATTGAAGGAGATAAAAACCAGCCCAATGTTAAACCTGATAAGGTGCAACAAGCACATGAAATAGTTGAAGGTACTACGATCTTTCCAATAGACACACCTGCATCCCAGCAAGATGGTATCAATGAACCTACAGTTTTGCCTACTGAACATACTGTGCCAATTTTGCAAGACCAAGGAGATTTATCAACCACCCACCAACTCAATCAGGAGCCTGTGCATAATGTTAACAATGAAAAAACTCCCAATCCAACTAATATAGAAACATTTTTAAATGAAAATCTTGTAAGTTCTTCCTCTTCAGCTAAATCTTCAGATGTTTTAGAACAAGAAAGTTTGTCAACTAGTGAGGTAGTTCAAACAGACAACTCTGAAACTGTTCAGAATATTGATACCAATAATAAATTGACAAATGATGTCCAGAATGATCTGCAAGAAGAAAGCAATAATAGCATAAATCAAAAAACACAAATACCTAGTATAGAGACAATAAATCAAGTTTTTAATAAAATGAGTACGGATATTCAAGTGGAGAAGGCGTCTCCGCAACAACAAAAAATAATGTTAAGTGATATGGAAAATGTATCAGCGGAATCTGTCAAAGTGCCTGATAATGTAGATTACATAGAGTCAGATTTAACAAAATCGAATGTTAATGATATTAATCAGCAAAATTTAATGTTACCAGCAAATATAATTAATAATATTGAACCCAAACAACAGTCTGTTAAAAATTCTAATATAATGAATAATATAGAGGACAATACGGTCATAATTCCCAAACTTTCTGAAAACACACCACAAGTGCCTGAAGCAAATCCAGATATAATTTTAGATAGTGGAACAAATAAAGTTAATAATGTGATTAATATGAATGGAGAGCCTGGCGCTCCTCAAATCAATATTCAATCAGAAACAGTAACTTTACAACCAACTGTAGAACAACTCTCAACTCAAGATACTTCTATGGACAATAAAGTGCCTTTGTTACCAATTATACAGACTACACCAGAGTTAACCACAGAGACTATTCCAGCAACTTTTACTACTATTAATACTCCTGCTGATGTTCCTGTCGATAATGCAAATAATGAAAATGTCCAATCAGTATCGGTAGATTTATTAAATTTCCCTACAACTGAAGCACAAAGTACGGTTGAGGAAACCACAGAGATTACTCAGCAAGAAGTATATTCAACTGAAACTATTCCAGACTCAAATCCAAAGGATTCTAAATCTCTAACAACATCTGAACAAGTTTCCGACTTCCATCCTACTTCAACTGAGAACATAATACAGGAAATTTTTAATACTCCTACAACAGAGGCACCTAAAACCGAAGAGAACAGTGAAAATTTCCTATCAAGTATTTACACAACAATTGCTGATATGTGGCCACCCTCTACTGAGTCACCTCCACCTGAGTCGATTTTTAACCCAGAATTTGTAAAAGAACCCGAAATCGATGAAACATCACATGAAAGTTTTTCATTTGTAAAATATCTTTTTAACACATATAATTCCGTCATGGGTAGCAAAGAACAATCAAATGCTCTCTTCCCTTCAGCTGGTAAGCAAACCATATTTTCTATTTGTATATTTTATAATGTAATACTCAATTCAGACATGTTTATTTTACAATATAGACTGATTTCTCAACCTTATACTCTGTAAAAGTATTAAGTAATATTATTTCAGCTTTAAGATAAGATTGTATTTGTATTACATACATATTCTATAATTTTAATTACTGTTTGTTATGATTTTGCAATAGAAAGTATCAATGGTGTGAATTATATTTTCTAATTCCAGGGGATACATGCTTTACAGACGAGTACTGTGATGGAGAAAGCCTAAACAAACCAAATCGACTGCTCACCTTCCTCTTAACTACAGCTGGCTCAGTAGTTTTGTTTATTCTTGGTTACTACTACATAGAAAGTAAAAGACAAGATGGTAGGCTCATAGGTAACATAAACAATCTACAGCGAGAATTGCTGTTTTCTACTAAGGTAATTTTGATTTGCTTCATACAAATAAATTATACATTTCATTTTTATATGTCAGTTTTGTTTATTTTTTTTGTCTCATTTATATTATCATTGTAATGAGTAAATTATCACTCAACACTCAATCAATTTCATCATTACTTATCAAGATTATTTCATTGAATCAAGTTAAAATGCTTTTGATTTAAATATTTTATCCACATATTTTTAAAAAATATACAAATATTGTATTTCAGGAGTGTGAGATCCTTAAAGAGGAGCTCTCATCTACTAAAAATAAGTTGGCCGGCATTGAAGACAGCTCCTTTGGCATGGATGACATGGTTCAATCATTGAAAGCAGAGATACAAGAGTTAAAAGAAAACAATGAAAGACTGCGAAATTCATTAGATGATAACGAAAAATTATTAAGAGTATCTGAAAACACAGCTGGAGAGTTACAAAATACTTTGGGCGAAGTAGAAAATACTCTTAGTGAACTCTTAGCAGAAAGAGCCCACTCTGAAGAGCAAATAGCAGAATTCAACGGTATGTGATTCTATATCATACAGGAATAATTATTTTATAATACAGCTGTGTGGTTTTGTTTAAATAAGTCTCATCCTCCACCTTAATCCTTAAGAGTTGACTAAAGAAATATATTTTATAACTACATTTAATATCTTAACGATACATTGGGGACAATAATATATTCATCAACAATAGCATTCCAAAAGCAAGCCACCTTTATGCAAGTGTTTTGTATATTTGTGTCTTGCAGGTAAAATACAAGCATTTGAAGAGGAATTAGTATCTGTTAGTAGAGAAAGAGATAATTTCCAATTAAAATATGTATCAGCTGAAACTGCACTAGAAGAATTTAAAAAACAAAAAAAAGACCTGGAGGAACTTAATCAAAACTTGACAGATGCTCACAACAAGATTGAATTACAGAAACATGAAATTGCAGCACTTAAAGTAAGTTTGTTTTTAAATATTTTTAATTGCTTCTATTAAGTTAGTAAGATAAATATTTTTTCTGACTGTTACATCCATGTCCAAGTAAAAAAATACTTTTAGGCATATAATCTAAAAAAATATAATTGTCCTACTGCAAGGCAGAGAAGGAGAGGAGGCCTCCTGTATCCTTTTAAGGAAAATTTAGCTTATCTATAAAATCCTGCTCCAGAGCATATTTGTATACATGTGGAAGCATTACCTTGTGATGAATTTCTCATTGTCAAGCCTAGGATGAATTATAAGCGCAAATAAACCCATACAAAATATGTAATGCTCGCTGTCAAATAATATACCATATACAAATACATATTATTTAAAAGCAAATATTATATTAATATTGTAGTGATTGAAATAATATTAATTAATTAACAGGAATTGAACTGTTTACTCTACACAGTCGGTGAACCTAATTTCCTTATTATATTTCAATTCCAGGATGCCATAAAGGAATTAAAAAGTGGTTCATTGTCTAATACTGATGTAACTTCACTGATAGATCACACAGAAATCAAAGCAAAATTATCTAAAGCATTAGAAGAAAAGAATGCATATATGGCCAAATATGAGGTATATTATTAATAATATATAAATAATTGCTATAATAAACATATTATCAACACTGACTGGGTAATGTTTGAATAATACAATTAAATCTTTCCTATATTACATTTTTCTTGACTCTTCATTATCTAAAGAATAATAACAAAAAAAAATGACAAAAATCGAAAACCGTCTTTGAAATAAAAATCTTATACTTGAGACAGCAAAAAGAAACCTGATATGCAAAATAAATTCATCAGAATTATAAACATTTTTCCACAAATTCTAGTTAAAATAAAATGAATTACATCATACTTTTTTTTTAAACTATTGAATCTCTTGATATTTTTATTATCTGATAATGATGATATTTTACCTAATTTATTTTTTAATTACTTCATATAACGTTTATTTATAAATAAAAGATCGCTGTTTAGACAGAACACAAGGAGAGGACTCATATTGCTGAAGAGCTTACAACTATTCAAGAGTCATACAAGACATGTAGACAACAAACTTCGGAGGCTATGACTAGGCTTGATGTACTAGGAAAATACTTCCAGGAGCGAGAAAGTGAACTTATGAAGTAAGAAATCGGGTTTTATATTTATTATATTTAATATTTGAAATGAGTCACATTTTAACCGATTATTTAATATAAATGAGTAAAATATTTTGAAATAAATCATTCAAAATATAGTTAAAGTTTAGTTTTTCATTTTTAGGGAATTGAATACCAAAGAAGCATTATGGTTCAGCAAACAAGGAGAGTCGGCAAGCACTGTAGAAAAAATGGAGTCACTGCAACGAGAAGTGCAAAGATACAAGTAAGGATATATCAGAACTAGCATAGGTAAAGGATGTAGCTGCGCCCGCGTATCTAATATATATATATATCGTGTGTGTGCAGCACAACTAATTTAGAACAATAATACAACCGCATTTATTTATCTCGATATACTCAAAAGACGAAGACACTTAGAGGTGATTGATTAGATGTTATTAAAAATTCAAATTTTAAAAACCTAAGCATTACAAAACGTCCATCCGAATTAGAAGTCTCAATTTTTTTATATTTACATAATGTAATATGCTACGTCGTCGGCAGCGCGCGAGTAACGTGTTCGTATCGGTACTAGGGAGAAATGCGACGCGCTGACGCTGGAGCTGGCGGAGCAGGAGTCGGCGCGGCGCACGGCGGTGGGCGAGGTGGAGGCGCGCGCGCACGCCGCGTGGCTCGACGCGCGCGCCGCGCGGCGCGACGCGGCCGCCGCGCGCGACGACGCCGCCGCGCTGCGCCGCAAGCTGCACGCCGCCAGCCGCGCCGACGGAGCCTTCTCGCCGCACGCGCGTGCGTACCGGACCTATGACATAGTAACGGCCCGTGAATGTCCCACTGCTGGGCTAACGCCTCCTCTCCCTTTTTGAGGAGAAGGTTTTGGAGCTTATTCCACCGCGCTGCACCAATGCGGGTTGGTGGAATACACATGTGGCTGAATTTCAGTGATATTAGACACATGCAGGTTTCCTCACGATGTTTTCCTTCACCGTAAAGCACGAGATGAATTATAACCACAAATAAAGCACATGAAAATTCAGTGGTGCTTGCCCGGGTTTGAACCCATGATCATCGGTTAAGATTCACGCGCTCTTACCCCTGGGCCATCTCGGCTTGACATCTATGACATACATATATACAATCGAGGGGACCGTCAACGTGTGCAAGTCTAAAGTCCTTTAACCCGCAAGACTTAGGCTTAATTTTAATTTCGATAACTGGTACATTTTGCTCCTTCATAAATCCAAAAGTTTACTAAGCTAGTTCTTAAAAATACTCCTCTAAACCTCTAAGCGCTTGTCCCAGAAGGAAATCGCAATTTAACATTGATAATATCTAATGTCATCTTTTAAATGAAAAAAGGAGATTGAGATTTTTAAATATGATAAATTTCTAAATTATTAACTCTTTACAGAGGTAGCATCCCCGTTGGAAGCAGAGGTGGGTCTGCCTGCAGCTCTTCCGCCGCCTCTGGCTTTCCTACCCCCACTATTGCCACCACTGCCCCGGCCTCCGCCATTAGGCAGATTACCTTCACCGCACCCTCCGAGGTACCAAATATAAACAATTTATACATTATCAAAGTGAAAGTCAAAATCTTTCTTTCTACTCTTGCTTATTGATTGATTGTCAAAAATCTACTTACGGCTTCAAAATAAATTATTTTTAAAATAAAATTAAGAAAAGCGAAAGAAACTACAGAATTATATATATTGAATCATTTATTGAAACGTTAAACTTTATAGATAAATCCATTGCAACAAGTTAAACGTAATATTATAGATAATTAACATAATTATCATTATTTAAATTAGATACAGCGAGCGGCGCTACTCGCCCGATAGTCGGTACTCGCCAGAGAGCCGCTACTCGCCAGAAAGCAGATACTCACCCGTAAGACGCTACTCGCCCGAGCCCATGCGGTACTCTCCCGAGAGCCGCTACTCGCCGAGACCAAGTCGCTCTCCCTATTCACCTCGTCAACGGAGAAGATCTACGGAAAGGTTCGTATAAATGTGGAATGCATTACAATCAAGTGTGTTCATGGCATGCCAATAGTAAATATGCGTTCTATCCAATATTACATTCGGTAGATTATTTTATCTCAAACAAAATTACTGTAAATTGATCAAATTTCAAAACATTATATAATATGTTCACAAAGAGGTATTTTATACGGTATTTCGTACATGAAAATACAAATATTTATTTTTATTTATGCTATTACTTTTTTTTATACTTTCAAATTGTAATTGAATATAATATGTCTGATAAAAATGCGTGAACTGAATGTTTGCTGGATCTCTATCAGGAACTAATTAAGTGTATGCAATATGAAACAAATTTTTATTTAAACAAGAAAGAAAAAACCTGAGTTTCCCGCCGGTTCTTCTCGGCACAATCCACATACCAAACCGGTGGTAGCGCTTGACGATTCATACGTACTTGTAAAAGTCTATATGTATCGTAATTGCAGAAAGAATCTTATTTTAAAAAAAAAAATCTTGAAAATGAAATGTATTAGCATATATCTAGTATCAATATATTCATGAAATATACGACATAAAATAATTCATAGGTACAACGGTCGTGGGTCACGATCCCGAAACGCACCACCCGACACTGAAACGGAATACAACTCGGACAGTCCCACCCGACGACAGCAACCACGACGGTACTCCAGACACTCAGGTATTTAAAATTAGTCTATGACATATTCCAACCATAGTATGAGTAAAGATAAATAAAAAACTTTGACTTTGATATATCATTAGACGAGATCTTGAATAATCTTTGATATTCATCATGAATTCGAAGTAAAAATTTATTTTCTCTGCTGACTGGTCTCCTAGGCCTTTACCTTGTAGGCCTAGGCATAAATCCTGGGCTGGTTATGAGTAGTTAAGTGGAATAGTGTAGTACATTAATCAAGAACAGTTTCAATTTGTAATTTTATTGATAAGTTAATTTATAGTATAGTATGATATAGTTGTACACTATTTATTTGAGCTTTGCTTGAAATACTTTAACAGTTAATCCTTCTCTAATAAAGCTCAATATTTTGTTTAATGTGTTACGAAGTCCGACTTAGCATAGGTAGAGTTTAAATAAACCTCAATATATTGTTTTGATTGAAAATTCCACGATCATTAAAAAAAATGTAACAACGGATATTTAGTTAAAAAATAATAATTGACCTCAACCAAGTATGTATTTGGTTTCAAAACAAAAATGTAATAGGAAATTTTACATTACTACCCCTTTGCTCTTTGATTTCAGGTCCGAGTTCTGGTTCAGGATGTTCAAGCGAGTCTGAGAAAGGAATATAAAAATATTATGTTACCTAAACGTTAAAGTTTGAGCCAAATCATATGTTATTGGTGGTTGGGGTTGTGAGAAGTGAGGAATTCAATAACTCCACTGGAAAATATTATTGTATAATATGGTGTAGTGTTTAATTGACGATTGAAGATTTGTAGTTTCGTTTGCCAATATTTGTAGTTTTTTTTTTGTTGACCCCAATTACATGAGTCACTTTCTAAAAAAGAAATTTTTTTTTTTCATTTATAAACTGTATTATTAGAAAGTTGAAATATCTTTGAAGCTGTTCGTAACTTTAGCTAAAAATATTTTTTGTAGACATTTTATTCAAGAAGGTTATTAGGTTATCATAATTCACATTACAACCTTTTAGAAACGGAGCAATAAACATAAACGACAACCAAAATCGCAAACTGTATGGAACAGGCGTATATTATTAGTCTAAACCGCGGCACAAGTATAAAATAAACGAATAGTATAGGCGTCTAGTCTTGTTTTCATTAAAATTGGGTATCTATGTATTCTTTCTATTGCTAAAATATCCCTCCGATATAACAAGTATAGTATTATATCTCATATGCCATACATATATATAATAAATATTTATCATGAAATCAGTACCAACCCCTTATTTAAATTTTTAATAAAATTCCACCAATAAAAAACCATATATGACCAGAAATATAATGTTTCAATCAGTCTATATGAAAACATGTGACGTTTGAGAAAAACAAGATAAATTGTTATCGTTATATGTTTCTCAATAAAGAACTTAACGAGATAAGGATTGAATATAAACGTAGTAATTTATATTTGAAAATGTTGTCGGCTTAAAGTAATTATTACATTGAATGCTAGAAACGTTTTTAATTATAATTGAGCTTTATTTTCGTTAAGGTCGTTCTTTGGCGTACTTGCAAGAGTTCTTACTCTGTATATACCTGCACCTAAAAGCTAACATATTATATATGGTTTCTTTAAAAAAACAAATAAAGCGTAAACGAAATTGCAAATTCAAACACAAGCTTTGTATTCAAAAAATATTTTATTGAATGTAAAATATCAGAATAAATGAACAAGCTAATAGAAAAATACGCCAATGTTTAATGGGTTTATTTATTATATTTGTTTCATCATTTGTTGTTGTTGTTATAAAAATAGACAGTACATCAACAATATCATAACGCCTGTGATCAAACATCCTTTCCAATTTCCAAAAATTTTTTACCTTAATTTGTATAATAAGTTTCGAAATTGAAAATATTTTACTTTTTAAATATATTTCTGATTTACAACCATCTTAACGAGTAGCCAACGATAAACGAATAAACAAATTTAGGACATATTATTATTTCTATATACAAATGGTCATTATTTGAACATGTTTAAAAAGTGTTTGTGTTACACAAATCACTATTACTTATTGTATTATATATATCAGACAAATGATGACTCGATCTTAATTTATTGTATTAACTTTGTCGTTTATTAGCCTGTATTAGAAACGAATTTAAATAAATAATTTTTATTTATATATGGCACTTTTATTAACCCTTTACTTAATACATCTATATGATAGCTTTTTATTATACACTTAAAACAAAATACGTAATTAAACACAACCAGAATGTGTTGAATATAACAATTCATATGAGTTAATATTGTAATTAATATTATATTAACACTAATAAAATTAAGGAACAACATTCCATGGTACATAGGTGTCTGGCTGCAGTCGAGGAATCTGAAATAGAAGGAATATTAATAAATTTTTTTTTTTTTAAACAATACACATTTTTGGAAGCTTTAGATTAAGCTTCACTTTTTTTATCAAAGTCAGCATGTTCAAATTTAGGAAGTCGATTTTAATTAACTGCTAATAGTTGTGTGGTGTTAAAACTGCAGTCATATATTTAATACGGATAACAATATAATTTGTTACCATCAAGCCTGATTATGTAACCAGAAAGTGAATAGTGGAACTCTTTAGTAAATAATGGACTTCCCATCGAGTTTTGGCTCTATATGGTTTTCTTTCCACTAAATCACTTTGATATCAAATCCTATTTTTAACTGTGTTTATTATTATTCTTGTATACATAGTAAACAGGTATAAAATTTACCCTTTTAGTAATATGATCTTCGCAGGCCATGCGTATACGTGAAGATGTAGCTGGTGACTCGAGGTAGAAATCTAAAGGCACCCCAGCATCAGCACGTGCTGCTCGAATAGCTTCTTTTATCGCGAAGAATGCAGAGCTCGCCAGAAAGAGAGGAGGCTCACCAACCGCCTATAATACATCATACAGGTATGTAAGCCATAGCATATATATAATATTTATAAATTATATTTTGATTTTAACAAAAGATCCTATACTTTATAATGTTACTTACTTTTGAAGAATATACTGCTCTTGGGTTTGGCGCTCCTTTCAATAAGGAAACGTTAAATTCTTGTGGAATATCACCGAACCCTGGGATTTTGTAAGCACCAGGACCTCGTGAGTATAGTGTTCCAGTAGGAGAATAAATTAGCTCCTCCATTGTGAAAAGTCCATAGCCTTGAATAAAAGCTCCTTCTATTTGACCAATATCAATAGCTGGATTTATACTTTCTCCTAAATCCATAACAATATCAGTTCTTATAACTTGGTGGTCTCCACTAAGGCAATCGATTTCAACTTCGGTGCATGCTACTCCAAATGTATAATAATTGAAAGCTTTTCCTGTGTTTGTTTTAAAATTGTATCCTATATCGGGTGTGGCATAAAATCCTGTAGCGGACAAACTTACTCTGTCAACGTACGCTGCGGAAACCCAATCTTCCCATTTTCCATCAGGATTCTTGTCTTTGTAAGGCTGAAGCCGTTTAACTAATCTTTGACAGGCTTCGAGAACAGCCATCCCATTAAGATCTGACCCAGCGCTAGCTGCAGTGGCAGATGTGTTGGGTACTTTATCCGTAGCCGTTTCACTTATATGAATCTTTGAAACATCAATACCGAGGGCACGGGACGCAACTTGTATCATTTTCGTATGCAAGCCCTGACCCATCTCTGTTCCTCCGTGAGACAAGAGAACAGAACCATCAGTGTATATCAAAACTAGAGCACCAGCTTGATTTAACAATTTTTCTGTGAAAGCTATCCCAAACATTGTTGGGATTAATGAGATGCCCCGTTTGCGCCATCGGTGTTGTCTGAAAATAAAATCATTTTATTTATTGATATCAATTTGGTTTTAATAACATAAAATTTTACTATGTAAAAAAAATCAAAATAAAGAAATTTACTTATTAAAGTTATCGATATTTCTTTTTCTTTCCGCCAAATCACTTTTATCGACACACTCGTCCCAACATCTTTGCAACGTACAGTGTGTTAAAACCTGTCCGTAATGAGTCGTCAAATTTTCACGATATAAATTAATTCTCCTAATTTCCTCTGGAGTCTTATTTAACTTATTAGCAATGTCCCATATCATATTTTCAGCTCCAAACATTCCTTGTGGACCACCAAACCCGCGAAATGCAGTATTCGAAGGTAAATTAGTTTTGCATACGTGGCCAGTTACCTTGCTATTGGGTATATAATAAGCATTTTGAAAATGGAACATTGATCTTTCAACGACCTGTAATAAATAATTTCATCATTATAAACACAATACGACGAATCATTTTATTATAAAAAATCAAAAAGTTTTACTTACGGGTCCAGAAAGATCGATAGAGTAACCGGCATTGTTATATATATTGCAATCTGCAGCCATTATTTTCCCTTCTTTAGTGACCGCTACCTTATATTTAATTAGAAAAGGATGTCTCGTTCCAGACATTTGCATATCTTCATCTCGATCTAGCATACAACGTACGGGTTGTTGCAGTTTGTGGGCGGCAAAAGCCACCGGTAATGCGACTAGCATACCCCTCGATTCCTTGCCCCCAAATCCACCTCCCATACGTTTAACACGGGCTACTATTCTGTTCATTGGTACATGAAGTATATGGCTGGTTAATTTCTAAAACATTAAAATGATTCTAAGGAATATTTCATATATTTTTTTTTAAATTTACTCAAATGTTGAAAATAAATGTTAACTACATAATTATAACGAAATTTAAGTTGTTTTGTTTTTAATATACTGCTTACTTTATTTCACAAAAACTAAACCTATATTGATATTTATTAGTGTCATCTATTTACTATATAACTAGTGTTTATTTAATTATTATATTCATTATATTTATAAAATATATAATTACCACAATTTCTGATGGATGTTGACTGGAACAAAATATCTCTAATTCGTTATCTTCTTTTTTTGGAATCGCAAACGCTGCGTGGGTTTCTAAATAAAAATGCTCTTGACCACCCATTCTACATTCTCCTTCTATTATTATATTATTTGGGTCATCAAAGATAGGCTTTACATCTCCTGACTGTATTGTTTTCGGAAACTGTTTGTAAAAAGATTTGTGCTTTATAGCATCCTCTATTGTAACTATAATTGGTTCTAATTCCTCATATTCGATTCGAACTTTCCGAGCAGCAGCCTGTGCTGTTTGTTGATCTTTAGCTACGATAACGCCAATTGTTTGACCTTGACTAATTACTTTTTTGCTTGCAAATAGCTCTTCATCGTGGAAAATAGGACCAATTGCATTTTGTTCTTCAGTCAAGTCTTTAGCAGAAAAAAATGCCATTACACCTGGTTGTCTCAACGCTTCACTTGGATCAACTGATACTAATTTCGCGTGAGCTTTTGAACTAAGAACAAATGATAGATATAATTCACCTTCTGCTGTCGGCATATCATCACAGTATATAGCTTCACCCGTTACCTGCTTTAGTGCTGATACATGTGTTATAGGTCTACCGACTGCATCACTTTTAATTTGTTTATCGCCAATTAGTTCAAAATATTGGGAACTCTTGGGTACACTACCATGAAATTGTTCAGCTCCGCTACTATGATACGGCGTAATAAGATCTTCGTGGATATAACTTTCAGACATTTCTTTGGCAATTGCTAAATAGCCTTTTAAAAATAAACTCATAGTTAAGGCTCTTCTATAAAGTACGTTTCCACCTGGCGCTGATGGACTAAGTGTCAATTCATCCAACAAATATGTAAAGGTTTTATCAACCATTTCTTCTGACCACTTTAAGCCTTTTAAAGCTTGACTAGATTTTGACGCTATCTTTGTTACTGGCGCCATTCCACCGAAAGCCAAATTAATATTTTTTATTATATTTGTATCGTTTTCAAATTCAACATTAATTGCAGCTGTTACAATTGAAATATCGTCTTCACGTCGCTTTGCCTGTTTATACGCTTTAACAAATTGATACTGATTTGAATATGGGATTTCGACGGAAAGCAAGATTTCGTTAGGTTTAACAACATTTTTTCTGTAGCCAGTAAAGAAAGACTCATCCATTAAAACAGACCGCGGGCCATCTACATGACTTGATAGATTGAGTTTTACCTTTAATGACATTAAAATTGGGTTCAAATCTGATATCGGGCTACCGGTCATTATGTTTCCGCCAATTGCTGCAACATTTCTTATCTGCTTACCAGCAAACCAATTTAACATATCTATTATTGTTTTAAGTGTTCTTGTTTTATATTTAGGTAAAGTATCAATGTATTTTTTAAAAACATTTTCCATTTCCATCAGTGTTACAGCTGCCCCAACTACAAGTCCTGTTTCTGTTTCTAAAACAGTATTCATTTCCGATACACAATTAGGCATAATTATGACTGGGTAAACAAAGTGTTTAAATTTCACTTCTACGCCGACTTCTGTATTTCCAACTACTATTTTTGCCTCTGGATATTGTTCTTTCAATTTTAATATTTGTTCAAGTGTTGTAGGTCTGAACCATACAGTTTTTTCACCACGGTATATTAAATACTGTTCGTCAAAAACGGATGACAGTTTGAGTTCGGGTGGAAATATAGGTTCCTGACTTGGATCGTACGGTAAAAATGAGGATTTTTCAAATATAAATTCAGTTTCACTGTCGTCTTTTTTATTCTTGCAACAGTCTTTTCCCATTGCACATACCCCATTGCTAGATTGCTCTGAGTTACCATTTGTAATTCGGTGTGTTTCCCAATCTTCAATGAACGTCTTGTATCCTTCTATTATAGCTCGATAACCTGTGCATCTACATAAATTGCCTTGAAGCGCTACTTCCATATCTGAGTATTTAAGTTTATTATAACTTCTAAGCAAACTATACATTGACATTACAATTCCTGGTGTGCAAAAACCACATTGAGAACCATGTGCTTTAGCAAGTCTTTCCTGAACTGGGTGAAGTTTAGTTTTAGTGGAGCCAATTCCTTCTATTGTTGTAACAGCCAATCCATGCATGGCGCAAACTGGTGCTAAACATGCGTTAATCGCTAAATGTCTGAGTTCAGCTATAAGAAAATAATAATAAATATCTATTTTGTAAGATAAACAAAATTTATTTGCAATTATTAGTATTATTATAAATTGCATTTATTTGTTTAGACTATTTTACTCCTCTGAAAATTTAAACCTAATAAATTATCACATAAAAACTAACTTCGTGATTTTTACTGTTGAAAGTTAATATTTCAAAGGATACATTATTTTCTTTTCTCTACGAATGTATTTGGAGATCATAACAGTGCATGCGCCGCAGCCGCCTTCTGCGCAGCCTAGCTTGGTCCCAGTGAGACGTAACTTTTTCCGTAAATACCATAACAAAGTCCATTCGGGGTCAGGATTTGGTTCTATCACCTTATGAATAATTTTTATCGTTTATTAGGAAAAATAATAAACACTGAATTAAAAAATGTCATGCTAATTTGGTTAATTTTGCCAATAAGTTTGGAGGCTAAAAAAACTTTTCTCATTTATTTAACTTTTATTATCTAACAACATTATGATAACTTATGGTTACCTGCCTAATTAATTTTCTAATCATAAAAATATTGTAGATAATTCTTTAATTTACTATTTCTTCATTTTTTTTTTTATTTTTTCAGCCTTTTGCCGTCCACTGCTGGACGAAAGCCTCCCCCATAGAACGCCAACCACCCCGATCTTGGGCAGTCCGCATCCATCCCGAACCTGCCACCTTTTTTAAATCGTCGGCCCATCTTGTCACAGGGCGTCCTACACTACGTTTCTTCATAGATAAATGAATATGAATAACTTTTATAAAAAGAAAGCAAAATATCAATTGAATCAGTTGAGTGAATCTGAAATGACTACCAGTAGTAACTAAAGTTACATAAATCATATATATTCTTCAATAGCTTTGTTTATTTATTAACTTTCGGTACCTATAACGTGGATGTTTTTATTGCAACATCTAGGGGGCACGATTTATCGCACGGGTCATGTCGTTGAATATTATTTAGTAGCTAACAGTCGCTTAGTGACTATACTGTACACTTTTTACCAGTCATGTATAGAGGTTTATTATGTTATACTTCTGACGAAATCATAAGCAAACGGAAAAAGTATGATGTATTTTTAAAATATTTATACAATCTAAATTTTGTAAGGACAAGATAAGATAAGTCTACAAATGTCTTCATAAATAAATTACTAGGACTAAAATATATAAGTAATTTCTTAATAGTTATTAAAAATAAATATTAACAATGTTATAAATGAGGTTAACCGACTAATCTCTATGTATGTGTTTTATATTACCTTGGCATTAACTTAACGTGTATTTATGTACATAAAAATTTGTATATGATAACAAATTTAGCTATGTCCCACTGTTGCGCCTGTATGAAATCTGGAATTATAATTAACCAAGCATGTTTCATAATTTTTCCCATATTTCTTGACTTGATTTATGTCTTGAGATACTTCTTATGGTTCGTAACATGTTCGTTCGTGTGTGAAGCACGGAAGCAATATATTCTTAATGTAATAATATATACTTCCTTATGATCAGGCTACTTAACGCAAAAAGAATTATTTAAAACGACTGGATGTTGCTATAGATTCACTCTATGGATTTAACCGTTGATTCTTTCTAGCTTTATAATACAAATTAACTGTTCATATTATAATTATTACTTTAAAACAATATGTTAAATATAATTATAATTTTCATTTACTTACCAAGTGACATAGTAAATAATTTATAAGTTATTTTATAAGAAAAACAGTTTATTTATTGTCAATTTATATTACACCCAGTGATTTGTTTATTATTTGATTTCACCCAGTGAGCGGCGTCGCTCACGTCATAATTTAGAATTTCTAACTTTCCTTAGGAGTTAAATTTTCAAAAATCCTTTCTTAGTGCTTACCCCAGTCGTTTGGGCTCTGCGTTGTATATATCAATAAGTCAGTCAGTCCGCTTTCGTTTAATATATATAGAAGATTGTTTGACGTAATATTGAAGTCAATTCTTACATTATGTTTCATAATACTTATGTCATTTTGTTATAATAACAAGTATTTGTCAATACACAATAATTCTATACTTTAATAAAATTCATGGTTATCGCTGCATAGTTTATTTTGTTTTACTTCTTTACAACGGAATGTATCCACAGAAACCCACGCTTGTCTTTAAAGTAACAACAGATTAACGTCATTTCATATTTCATGGGACAGATTTGTATTACAAAGAAACGCAAAAAAAATAAACCCTAGGAGTTCATTTAAGAAATACCTAGTTAGAAGTATAGACAAGTGTATAGACCTACCAATTTATCTGTATACAATTCGATCCTGTTTACATTTTTTTCGACATTACTTTATTTTCGTTCTGTTTTATTTTATTAGGTAGACGTACGGGCAAATGGGTCATCTGTTGATAAGCGATCACCACCGCCCATAGACATTGGCGATGTACAAATATTAACCATTCCGTACATCATCAATGCGCCACCAACGTTGAGAACTAAAATGTTATGTTCCTTCTGCATGTAATTACACTGGCTTACTCAACCTTCAAACCGTATCACATCAATACTAATATACAAAGCCCTACCACCAAGTTACAAAAGCACAAATATCTCATGAGAAATCGTAGTATAATCCTAAATTGTTAAAGTTAATATGGTTATTTACGATTTACCAAAGCCAATACAATATTTTTTTAAGCTTTTGTAA
The DNA here is from genome assembly GCF_905147045.1 of Nymphalis io. NCBI lineage: Eukaryota > Metazoa > Arthropoda > Insecta > Lepidoptera > Nymphalidae > Nymphalis > Nymphalis io. The sequence continues at coordinate 7,170,231 of NC_065897.1, forward strand.
GTCTGTATGTCTGTTTCTCCAGGCTAATCTTTGAAACAGCTAAAAATTATAAATTAAATTAACTGAATTATTATAAGAAGTATTTCAAGGTTCCGTAACAGTCTGTGAATGTCCCACTGCTGCCTCTCCTCTTTTTGAGAGGAAGTTTGGAGCTTATTCCACCATGCTGCTCCAATGCGGGTTGGTGGAATACACATATGGCAGAATTTCAGTCAAATTAGACACATGCAGGTTTCCTCACGATATTTTCTCTCACCGTAAAGTACGAGGTGAATTATAATCACAAATTAAGCACATAAAAATTCCGTGGTGCTTGCCCGGATTTGAACCCACGATCATTTGTTAAGATTCACGTGCTCTTATCACTGGGCCATCTCGGCATATAAAAAGGAAACACCGCGAGTCGTTTACAAAGGGGTGCTAGGATTATTAATTATAAATATTATTTTCAGTGAATTAAAACAGTTTTGTTTAACCTGAATATTTAAGAATAAATAAATATTTGTACGCATGCTCTTTAACAGCTAACTATATCCAACGGCGTATATGAATGACCGGCATTGAGCATTTGAGCTACGTCAACTTAGATCGAAAGACATGCATAAAATACATTTTGTTTCAACCCATTTCATTTCATTCACTGTAAGTTCACTGTTGATTATTAAAAAAATAATCATCAATCTAAAATAATAAAAAAAAAACGCTGTAATATACTTTTTTTATAACCAGAATGACATTTCATGTTTTAAAATCACGTTCTTTAAAACCATTAATTTTTTAGTTATACTTACGCGCGAGCGAAGCCGCGGCAACAGCTAGTTATTCAAATAAACATTGAGCACGCCGTCATTAAATAGCTATTGAGTCAAAGTATCATTAACATTAAGTATCTTTCATAACTTAATCACAACACACATTTTTATATAATTTGTATTTACCGTTAAATTTTGTTTTATGATATTCAAGTTTTTTTTAAATATTGACTTTTTAGCAAGGTCCAATTAACAATTAAACTATGTCCATGTTAATATATTTTACTTGTGGTAGGGCTTTGTGCAAGCTCGTCTGGGTAGATACCACCCACTCATCAGATATTCTATCGCAAAACAGAAGTACTTGGTATTGTTGTATTGCGGTTTGAAGGGTTTCCAACATTGGTGGCGCATTGGCGATGTAAGCGATGGTTAACGATGGGCGTTGGTGACCATTTACAATCAGGTCGATATGCTCGTCCGCCTACCTAATCTATAAAAATAAAATAAAAATAACAAAATGGTCACAAGTGGTAATTCGTCATTTCGATTTGTTGTACGACACAAAAACAAAGGTGATATTTTTATTGCATCAGTCTTATACAATATTTATTATGATATATATTGTTCCACTTATGATTTATTAGATAACAAGAAAGTACTTATCTTGAAATTATACTGCACAATTTATTTATATACTTATACATATAAACGATTATATATGTTAATACATGTATTTCGATTTAAACGTCATCTGTAAAAACGTTATTGTTTTTTTTTCTTAACAAGATATTAACCACATGGTGATCTCGTGTTACTTAAAACAGCTTAACCGTTACACTTAACAGTAAACGAGTAGGTTACAGTAATCTAAAATACAGGTCCAGATAATGAATGAACCTATAACAAGTTTTTTGGATTTTATGAGAAAAACTTTGTCTACTTATTCCTGTGTCCGATAAAACAGTTTACAGTTTACAATTATGTCATATAAAATAAAAAAATCATTAATTGTATTTTTGGATTTTGCTAATTATTAAAAATAAAAGTTCGAAATTGATTACGTAGGTAATACAAAATAAACGTAGTGGGTATTTTTTATGGTTGCATTAAAAATATCTATAAATAGCCGAACTCCGACAGTGATTTTTTTATTTTATATGACATAATTACAGTTTACAATTATGTCATATAAAATAAAAAAATCATTAATTGTATTTTTGGATTTTGCTAATTATTAAAAATAAAAGTTCGAAATTGATTACGTAGGTAATACAAAATAAACGTAGTGGGTATTTTTTATGGTTGCATTAAAAATATCTATAAATAGCCGAACTCCGACAATAGATATCTCGTTATAACTGTCGAAAAGACTAATTGATAAAATTTATCACATTAAGATACATACCTTCTTTCCGTTTACGTAAAAAACTAATTCCGTTGCCATATCGCTGATTTCTTCATCGGCATTCAAAATTTCCATGTTTCTATTTAAATAAAACTAAATATTAAAATGTAAAAATATCGAAACATTAAATGTTAAAGTGACAAAATTAGCCTTGTCCGACTTACTCGGATATTCGATCGAAACTGAACTATGACAGTGTGGAGCAACGATAATTTGCTTGTAGTGCGTTGTCGACTATCAGTCTTGATACGTATAGAGAATCATGTAGATGATAACGTTGACAATGTATGACTTGATTAAATGTGGCTTGAATTCAATTAAAACATAATAAGAAATGTTTATTATTTAACAATTGCTTTTACAGATGTATATGTGAGCTCAAAATCGACTAAAAACTAATTACATCAAAATTTATACGTAAATTATCTTATTTCATCATGAAGAGCAGGCACAGGCGGTCACGGCCAGACGAATATGATTAATGACAATAAATTAATCTTAGCATCTCGTATATTGTTCGTCGTTGTATCAATATACCTAAATTATATAATAAAGCTTCTTTATTTTTTTAATAATTTTATACTTATATTTAATTACCTTCACGTCCCGACGTCGAACGTAAACTTAAAGCTTTACCTTCTTGATGTTTTTTCAAATAAAATATAAGAAAAACTCAAAATACAATAAGTATCGAGAAGTATTTTACAAGTTTTAATTTAAAATTTTCGGCTTGTGCGTTTTTATTGTGTATATATATGTATAGACTATTATTGTTATGCAACTAAATTTTAAACTAAATTATAAATTATTTGATTTTCTATGAAATTGTTCACTTCTTATGCTAATAATTATACTATTATTTTTTCATTTTAATGCACAGTTCATCCAAAAAATCCTCATTTCTAAACGGTAAATAAATTAAAGTACTTAATGTTAATTTATTTCAACGGCGCCCAAACCGAACGCGTTATTTTAACCAACATTGGCATAATAAACAATATTTCATAAACTACACTATATTGCCTTTATTCGCCCTAAAACCCAAGACTACAATACATCTATCAATAACCCAGTTAGTAGTTTTTGTATGAATCCCTAATAAACAAAAATCAATACGGTTGGGTTATAAAATAAAATGTAATTGTCAATTGATTCTAATCATGTCATCAATAATGAATAGCTTGCATATCAAATGCTTGTGATTAAACACCAGACAGATTTTTTTTATATTTTGTCTCCATAACAGATATGCACAGTAATTCAATCCTTATTCTCAAACCACAACTATGATTGAATAAAAAATCGAAAGCGTTATAATTGTTGATCTAAGCTTTTTACTTCACAAAACAAAAGTTTATTTCATTATTTGCCGTGACTCATATTTCATTGTTAGATATATATTTATTTCAACTGTTTCTCGAATTTATAAGTTCCAGTCACCGAGACCACAAATACCATTATTACTCTCAAGGCCCTTTTCATATTTGTTACATTTAAAAGGTTCCTTACTGGTTTTCTAAATATATATTTTGAATAGATCTTGATTATCATTTATCTTTCAAATTAATTTTAATACGTTAATGTTGCCTCGTTTTGTCTGTGTTTTGTCCCGTAGTAAAAAAATATTTTCGAAGTTTTAAACTGACGTTGCTGTAAGGACTTACAGACTATAGTCTTGCAAGGAAGCGTTGCAAGTGAACAAGTTATTTTACAAGTCACGGTATGACGGCAAAGTATAACGGCTCGATAATTACAGCACTTACAACTAATGAATGTACCGACCGTCAGCTACTCAAGTATTGGCTGGTTCGGTGTGGTTCTACGAAAGTAAAAAAAGTAATGGTAAACCGGGTAAAACTTTTTTCTAAATATGTAATTGACAGAATAGGTATTATAGATAAAATAAAACTTTAGGTCGATTGAGGGATTTCGGCATTATGCGTCAGTCGTTTGCATAAATTTGTAAAAATATAATAGCAAATGGCAGCGAGATTTTGCAAAAAACAATTATCTGGCTTATTACTTAAAATATGTTCTCATTTATTTACTGATATTTTGTTGATATATGTATATTTATATAGATATATACTAATATTCGCCCTGTACTTCGCATGTTCGCCCGTATGTAAAAGAGGAAGAAGTTGGAAGGATGGTTCAGTGTCCTAGCCGTGAAAGCGTATCAGGCAGACAGAGTTACTTTCGCATTTACAATATTAGTATACATAGACGAGGACGAGAAAAATCTAACTACGTGAGTGAAACATAAATGAACAACATAAGTTAAATACATAATATATACCTAATAATAAAATAATTTATTTGTGTCCTTAATCTTTCATAACCGTATACGAAAATTGTGTACCCATAATAAATATGTGGGGTATATATTATACTGTTAGATTATTATTTTATCTCTATTAACGACTATTTGACGTATGAGGTTAGATTATAATTAATAAAAAGTAGCTTTTTGGTTAATGTTTTTAATAAAAATAAAATGTTGTATAAATTTTGCAATCATAATTTTTATATAACATTAGTGATATAATTACTAGATACTAACTTTTAGGGTATAACGTTCCACGGCTTTCCTTTCTTCGTTATTGTTGGTTTTACCTGCAATAACAAAACAAAAATATAAAAAATATTTGAATATGTTAATATAATTTTAGTAGTGTAGTTCGACATTTTTACTTTAAAATAGATAGGCTGACTGATAAACACACAACCTAAGTGGTCACCACGGACCATTGATATTGGGTATGTAAAAAATATTAATCATTTCTTACATCGTCAATGCGCCAATCTTAGGAACTAAAATATTATTGTCTGTTGTCTCTGTAGTTACACTCACTCTAGGCTCACTCGCCCTTCAAACTGGAACACAACAATACTAAGTATGGCTGCTTCGCGATATAATATGAGATGTAGGCTTGAACAAAGCCCTACCAACAAGCAAGAGCCTATTTTTAACTACAAATCACGTGGTTAGACAACTTATTAAACCATTGGAAGGAAAAACTTTAAAGTGACTTTTCTATTTTTATGTAGACTACTCGAATTGCTACCTATTTAACGTTGATAGTAATATGCTAGAAACCTTGCAGAAAGTGTAACCAAAAGTTTCAGCTCATTAGGATGAACGTTTTAGGAACACATACCACACACTACAAACATTCATTTGCAATTGTGTATAAACATAGATAGTAGTTATAAAAGTACCTGCTCAGTAATATGATCCTCACATGCCATTCTAATTCGGGCACATGTTGCTGGCACATCTAGTACAAATTCCTTATCAAATCCAGCATCCGATCTAGCGGATTTAATAGCTTCTTTAATCGCGAAGTAAACTGACGCAGCCAAAAAAAGGGGAGGTTCACCAATTGCCTGATAAATAAAATAAAAAATATAGGTTATAGTCTCAAAGATAATAAAATAATTACTGAATTAAGTTAGAATTGAAACATGTATAAAGTGTAAAGCCAAGTTATAGTTTAATGAAATTGATGTATTTTTTTATAATTGTCTTAAAATTAACGAACTGATTTTAGTCAGTTACCTTCGACGAATATACTGCTCGTGGATTAGGAGCTCCTTTGAGAAGAGATACATTGAATTCTTTGGGTATATCAGAAAATCCTGGTATTTTATAAGCACCAGGACCCTTTGAAAGTACTTCGCCGCTTGGCGCAAATAACATTTCTTCCATCACATAAAATCCATATCCTTGAACGAATGCGCCTTCAATTTGACCAACATCAATAGCGGGATTTAAACTTTCTCCAACGTCCATTACAATGTCCGTTCTAAAAACTTGATGATCACCAGTTAGGCAATCGATAATAACTTCAGAACACGCTACACCGTAGGTAAAATATTCATACAGTTCTCCAGAATTTGTTTCTCGATTATAACTAATTTTTCGTGCTGCATAGAAACCAGTGGCTGACAAACATACTCTGTCTACATATGCAGCGGAAACCCATTCCTCCCATTTTCCATTCGGATTATTACTTTTGTACGGTTCTAATCTGTTTTTTATAGTGTTACAAGCGTCTATTACAGCCCTTCCATATAAATCTGAGCTCATGCTTGCTGCTGTGGGTTGACTGTTTGGAACTTTATCCGTTGCCATTTCACTTATATGAATTTTCGATATATCTACTTGCAAAACTTGCGATGCCACTTGAATCATTTTAGTAAAAAGTCCTTGACCCATTTCTATTCCACCTATTGATAAGAGAACTGAACCATCGTTGTATACTAATAGTAATGCTCCACCCTGCATTAATATATCAGCTTGAAATGAAATACCATATTTTGTTGGAATCATTGTAATACCCTTTTTCTTCCACCTGTTTGATCTAAAGTGGGTAAAATACATTAACTAAAGTTATTTTATACAGATTACATTTGACATATATTTAAGAATATTACTTTACCTGTTAAAATCTTCTACTAGCTGTTGTCTATGCCAATAATCAGAAAGTTCTATACATTCTTCCCAACATCGAGATAACGTGCAATAAGTAAGCTTTTGATTAAAATGGGTTAAATGTCCTTCTTTGTAAATATTTATGTCAACAATATCCTCATATTTCTTCCCAAGAATATCTGCTATTTTTCTTATCATGTCCTCTGCGGCTAACATAGCTTTTGGTGCACCGAATCCTCTAAAAGCTGTATTTGATGGCATATTTGTTTTACAAAGATATCCATTTACTTGTATGCTTGGTATATAATAACAGTTGTCTACATGTGTAATTGCTCTTTCTAACATCTGAAACAGAAACATTGATACTTGTTTTTGTTTTACCGGTACGTAATACAATTATTAATTATCTCAAGGAAACTTACCGAACTTGAAATGTCCATGTAATTTCCAGCATTAGCATATATGTCGTAAATTACAGCAGCGATTTTACCATCATCATCAAATGCAACCTTATATTTAATTAGGCATGGGTGTCTATAACCAGTAAGTTGCATATCTTCATCTCTGTCTAAAACCGCTCTTACTGGTTTTTTTAAAATGTATGCAGCGACGGCAACGGGTATTGCTAACACAGCTGCTCTTGTTTCTTTCCCACCAAAACCTCCTCCTATTCTTTTAACTTTAACTACGACTTTATGATTTGGTATACCGAGTGCTTTAGCTGCCGTATGCTAAAAATAATTTTAATTATTAAATGTTTATACATTTCACTAAATGTATTTAAATTATATGAATACTTACTCCTATTTCTGCTGGATTTTGCGATGTACATATAATTTCCAATTCATCTTCTTTTCTCATAGCACATGCCGATATTGTTTCGAGATAAAAATGTTCTTGCGCTCCACTTCTAATATACCCTTCTACTATATGATTTGATTGTAAAAAAGCTTCTTTTATATTTCCTTTTTCTAACTTACGTGGACATCCATCATAAAATGAACCTTGAAGAATAGCTTCTTCTATAGAAATTATCACAGGCTCTAATTTCTCATAAGTAATTTTAATCAATTTTTTAGCTCTTCTAGCTGCGTACTCAGATTTTGCAACTACAGCACCAATCACACAAGAGCGACTAGTGACAACTTTTTCGACAAATATTTCTTCGTCTTTTAATATAGGACCCATTTTATTATTGTCTTTTAATAAATCTGATGCAGAAAGAAAAGCAACAACATCGGGTTCTAGTAAAGCTTCAGTAGAGTCAATAGATATAATTTTTGCATGTGATTCTGTGCTGAGTACTAAGCATAAAAACAATTCACCTTCCACACTCACAATATCATCGCAATAAATTGCTTCACCAGTGGCCTGTTTCATGGACGACACGTGAGGTATAGGTTTTCCGACCAGATTATAGTTGGTTTTATGGTCAACTTTTATTTCAAAACATTGAGAACTTTTTGGTTGTGTACGTGGTAGTTCAGAAGATCCACATGAATCCTTATTATTAATTTGGAATTCACTACATTTCAATTCATTCAATACGTAAATATAGAACCTAAAAAATAAACTAAGGCAAAGTGATTTGCGATATTCAGGCATTCCTCCTGGTGCCGAAGTGGTTAACAGTAACTCATCGTTAAGTGATTTAAAAACAATATTGATCATATCTCTATCCCAAGGCAGATTTTTTAATTTATCCGATGTTTTAAATGCACAAACAGTTATTGGACCCATTCCTCCGAAACATAATTTAGCTTCTTTTACAAAATGTTTCTGATCATCAAGTTTAACATTAAATGCAGCGGTAACTATTGATATATCATCCTCTCTTCGTCTGGCCTGCTTATATGCTTTAAAAAATTGCATGTCCTCCGTAAAAGGAATTTCAACTGCTAGAACTATTTCGTCTTCTTCTAATGCTACTTTTCTATATCCTTGAAAGAAATCTTGGTCGATTACTAACTTTCTAACTCCTCTGTCAAAACTAGAAATAATAATATGAGCAGAACAAGCCATAAATATTGGATTTAAATCTGATATAGGACTAGCTGTTACAATGTTTCCTCCGATAGACGCAACATTACGAATTTGACTGCCTGCAAACCAGTGAAGTATATCTCTAATGGCATTCAAAACGTTCACTTTTTCTTTACATTCTTGAATTTTATTACGTAGGAAGTCGTCTACGTCGTTTAATGAAACTGCTGCTCCTATCTCAATACATGAATCTTTTATAAGTATGTTATTCATTTCCTTAATTAATTTAGGGGAAATCAATATTGGATAAGATTTATTTTTAAACTTTACTTCTACACCTATTTCTGTGTTACCTACTACGATTTTGCTACACGGATATTCTTTTTTTAAAATAAGAATATCTTTAAGATATTGTGGGCGAATCCATATAACATTTATGCCTTTGTAGAAAAGAAAGGAATTTCCGTAAAGATTGTTCAAAATTAATTCAGGCGGGAAAATTGGTTCCTGCGTCGGACAATAAGGCTGAAATTCGGACTTATTAAACAGAACATCTTTACTACTTTGATTGAACTTGCAACAATCTTTACCCATAGCGCATAGTTTTATTTTTTCGTTTTCTTTTGTACCGTCAGCTATCTCTGCAAATGTTTTGAATCCCTCTATTATAGGTCTATATCCTGTACACCTGCACAGGTTTCCTTGTAAAGACGTTTCTATATCATCGTATATTATTTTGCTTTTATTTCTCAGCAAAGTATACATAGACATGACAATTCCCGGTGTGCAAAATCCACATTGAGACCCATGTGCTTTAGCTATTCTTTCTTGAACTGGATGTAACTTATCTTGTACGTTACCGATTCCTTCTACAGTTGTTATAGCCAATCCATGTATTGCGCAAAGTGGTGTTAAGCACGCGTTAACCGCCATATGACTATACTTAATAAGAAAATTATTTTTAATCTTCTGGAAATTTAAGAAAAAAATAAACTATATCATATCACTCACGTTCAAGAGCATTATATTAAATGTCCCACCGCTGGGCTAAGGTCCACGCTGCTCCAATGCAACCCGGATCCGCATCACCCGCAGTGGACACACGTGACCGTTTTTAATGTGGTGGACATTCGGGTTTATTCACGATGTTTTTCTTCACCACTACGCACGAGATTAATTATAAACACAAGTTAAGCATACAAAAGTTTAGTTATGCTTGCCCAGGTGTGGCAATAAAAATCTCTGCTTACCTATACCAAACTATGATACCGAACGTAGCGACATACCAGCTTCGTATAGGCATTTCACTATTCAACAGAGCCGATATCGACTTACAACCTTACAACAGGATCTACCGAATTGTCACAGCAATGTACGACGTCTTTTATATTCAAAATTACTTGTATAACTATATACATTTTAACTAATTATCTAAAGTTTATGCCTACAAATGGACCCATATAGTTATTTTAAAAAGGATACTTCACACGTTTCTCCTGTTCCAAGTATTGCGAAATCATGACAGTGCAAGCGCCACAACCTCCTTCCCCGCAGCCATACTTCGTGCCAGTTAGTTGAAGTTTCTTGCGTAAATACCAAAGTAAGGTCCATTCTGGATTCGGACAGGATTCAATGACCTGTAATATATTTATGAAGTTTTATTTATAAAGCATTTTAATTCATGACACTACGAGCACCTTTTTATCTGTCTGTTTTACCGAAGTTTAAAAGTTAAGGAGTCTTCCTATACACGTGTGGAAGCGTAATTTTACGGACGGACGCGGACCAGCCCGGACCGAGGCACCAAGGGAAGAGAATAATATGAGGAAGCGCAGGCAAGTCAGTAGCGTTGCTTCGAATACACTGTAAGTCGGTAACTTCAAAGTACAGTGTAGAATTGGACAAACTAGGTACATCGTGATACTAGATGTCACAGTGACTATCTTAAATATACCAGTGACTGTAATAAAATACTAGATAACACCGTCGTTATTCTATTTATTTCAGATATTCTACCGCCAAACAGCAATACTTGGTATTGTTGTGTTCCGGTTTAAAAGGTGAGTGAGCCAGTGTGATTACAGGCACAAGGGACATAACACGTTAGTTCCCAAGGTAGGCGGCGCAATGGTGATGTAAGCGATGATTAACATTTCTTACAATGCCAATGTCTATGGGCGTTGGTGACCACTTACCATCAGGTGGCCCATATGCTCGTCCACCTTCCTATTCTATAAAAAAATTTAAAAAAATTAAATTACTTTGTCGAAACATGATTGTAATTGGTTCAATTAATGACTGAACGCTAAACTATATTCAATTAAATTACAGATCTGAAATCGGAATATACGTTAATATTTATTTTCAATTTATTTTTGTGCTAACAACGCAACATTTTTACAATATTATGATACTACATTAAAAAAAATTATCCCTTTCTTAGTTGTCCAATATTTTTATCCGTAACAAAGATACATACAGCATATTATTTTTTCACTAACGCTAACTGCGATAGACGATCATTTTATGAGTATTTGTTAAGACCTCTGTCTGTCTGTGATTTAGTATTTATATCTGTCAGAATAAATACGCCCCAATGTGCCTCAACTCTCGTGCACTGCAGTCCGGGCCCCGAAGTCGAACATAGACGACCATGTCAAAATTTGTATATTTCTTGTAAATATTTATCGAGTTTTCTTGTATTATCATGTAATAAAGTATAAAGGGAATGGACGAACGCTCTAGAGTTTTTAGGAAATAGACGTTGTAGCAGTAAAATAAAACTTCTTGAGAACGGTAGAACTGGTGGATTATGGTGGAATGATTTATTGAAAAACGGTACGAGTATATATACAAAAAGTGAAGTAAAAATTAACCAATCAGAATACAAGAAAAATATAAGTTGTAAAAATGTAAAAAAAAATAACAAATGCGAGCGTCCACATTAAAAGTGATTTTGATAGGCGCGTAAAAATCTGTTTTGCGTCTTACTCCCGCGCTTAATTCCCCACTATCGACGATGCGCGACTGATTCTAAAAATACTCGTTTTACCGTACATTTATTTAGGAGGATTTTTTAGAGGATCTATTCAAGATTTTGTGGTTTTTCGTTAAAAAAGCGCTCGACTCTATACAATTTATATTAAGCCCCGAACCCAACTAACCCTCTTCCCTCCCTCTGTGGTACTCCGCTGGTGATACAAAGCAAAATCGCCATGCTGGGGATTGACGTTCGCTGCGACCTTAGTCCAAGGGATTACATCGAGGCTGTTATAAAAACAGCTTCACGGAAACTCGGAGTTCTGAACAAGGTGCGGCGTTTTTTCACGCCACAACAACTGTGCCTGCTGTACAAAACACAGGTGCGGTCTTGCGTGGAATATTGCTCGCACCTTTGGGATGGCTCTGCTAAGTACCTAATGGAGGCCTTGGACCGGTTACAGCGACGTGCCGTACGCATTATTGGCGACGTAAAGGTCACAAACACCCTTGAACCTTTACAATTGCGTCGTGAGATAGCAGCACTGAGCGCTTTCTATCGACTGTATCACGGCGAGTGCTCTGAGGAATTATTCTCTCTAATTCCTGCTTCCCCCTTCCTTCTTAAGTCCACGCGAGCTGGTTCTCGATGTCACCGCCTAACTGTGACATCAATTCCATCGCGAACAAAGAAATTTGGCAACTCCTTTCTTTGTCGCACTTCCAAAAAATGGAATTCCTTACCAGCTCACGTGTTCCCCTCCTCTTACAACCCGGGTTCCTTCAAACGAGGCGTGAAGAGGCATCTTGCGGGCCGGCAAGGCGAAGGCGGCTAGTGCAGAACGTTTTTCCCGTCTGTACTGGCCGTCGTCGCGTTTGGACTCTACTACCACTTACCATCAGGTGGAGTAGAGTCATTTGCCCTTCCGGCAAATATATAAAATAACAAACTAAACCAAATATAAATTCCAAACGTGGCTATAACTGAAATATAAAAAAAAACTATAATATATTGAGGTTGAAATAATAGCTGCCGTTGAGCTATTATTTAGCGTGTTTGTACAACAGGTAGAAAGCCCGGGCTTCGATAATTAATTTATTCTTTTAAGAGCTATTCATTGTTTCAAATTTCTATTTGCATATCGACGTATTGCTACAAATTCTTCGGCTACTTTAAGAACTACCTTAATTGTACGTCAACACCAAATCATCATAAGAGCTACCTAAAATCAAATCGCTTTTTCATTTAACATAATCCGTCTAATTATTTTGAGAGGCATCTAGTATGACGTTTGATAACTACAGTAATAAAATATAATATTCGAACTACTTTTAACCTATTCGTATAAAGAAAATAAAAAATAGCACTTATTCGAGGACCTACCTCGATGTTAAAATAATAAAGTGTAGTTAATACTATTATAAATTAAAAAAAAAAATGACATATGTATAGTAAAAAAACAATAACATAACGGAAATCTAACACCCGATCTCGAAGCGAATTATATATCTTCTAAAATAGACAAACTTACATAGCTTATTTTATTAAAATGAAATACTTAAACTGAATAAAAAAAAGTAAAAAAGTAAAATAATTAGGTATAAAACTTAAAAGATAATTAATATTATTTACTTATATTTGTATGTTGTGCATTGCCACATACAATACCTACAATATAAATATACTTTACACCAAAACAGGAAACAAAAAGAAATAACAAGGACATTAAAATAAAGCAACATAAGGCAGTCTTATTCTAAAACAACAATCTCTTCAGGCAAACTTTGGGTTCAGAGACATCTGAACAGAGGTTTCTGCAGGATGCTATCAAATCGATAAAAAATATAGTTACTCACACGTCAGTGTTACATAACAATATAATATTATCTTATGAGATGCAATTAATTGCGGCTTACATTCCAGCAATGAACGAGCTAAGAACGGCGTAATTTCCACAAATTTTGGAATCCACTATTAGAATATCCACCATGAAAAAGTGGTAAAATAACTAGTAGTAATCCTAACTAATGGAAAAACAAATACACATAGCATTTTTAAGGTATTGCTCCTAACAGCAAAAATAATATTAAAAAAATCTAACCATATAAAACAGGTACTTGGTAATCTATTCTTAAACAATATGTTTAATTTAAAGGCTCTACCCTAGTTTGATTAAAATATTATATTTGTGCTAAGAAATATGTATTAGAAAAACACACCGGTTGCACCTTATTATAAACTCACCTTTTTTCCGTTGACAAAAAACACTAACTCCGTTTCTCTTTGGCTAGGTATAAAATCTTCTATTTTTTTCATATTAATTATTATTCTTAATATGTTGTTATCAGAAAATATGTGTTCAGATAACCAGTTGACATTGCTACGCAATGAGCGTTCACTTCGCACGTGTTGAGATGTCGAAGGCTTACGTCGTACTGACTACTGTGAGTGGGACTATATTTTTTCTAAATTACTATTCGTAAACTTCAATGGAATAAAATATCATGTATTCAATAATAACTTACATTATTATTTGCCTATACTATAATTATCCCATAAAGTGATGCAGACTGAACTGCAGAATAAAATCAGAATGAAAAAAAGTTAAATAGTAAAATAATTAGGTGATACAGACTGAATTGCACCACTAACCATGGAATGCCTAAGATATCAATAAAACATGAGTTGCTTTATTTTTCATAAATCGAATCTAGATTTGTAATTGCAATTCAACGGCAAAACACTGACATTCTTGCTACTATTTTTATTTTGGTCTTTTTATCGAAAATTCTCGTTGTTTACTGAAGTTACCGTGCATAGTGGTAATTTAAAGTTGTATTGAACTAAGGTACTTATACTACATTGAATGTATAAAAAAAAAACTTGTATATTACAAATTTTTAATTTATTTATTTCTTTCCATTCCATCCATTCAAATATTTGCATTCGTGTCTTTGATTGTTGACCTAATGTGAAACCTAACAATAAACAGAAACCTTTATCAAATTCGAGACGTATAAGACACTATAGATTATGGCTGGGCATATAGACAACTATTTCTACGATAATTAATTTTGTATTAAATGAACTTCTTTTAGTGATAAAAAATGCGTATTTTATTCCTCCACTTTCAAACAAAACAACATATTATACAGTTGTATTTCTGTTTATAAATTTATTATTTTTAGGTACGTACTTATTAATTAATTGTTTGCTTTAGAACATACACCTTTTATCAAATCTTCGAAAGGGTTTATTATGTTTTGCTAAGATTATTATACTGTTCGTAAATATACAAGTACCGTTAATTATTATTGTAATTGTCTTTAGCAAAAAAAATGTTTGACTACACACCAATGTGAGTGTTCGTAGTGCCGCTGCACCGATTAAGTTCGCAAGAATATATATATTTTTATATTAATCTGTATGAATAGTGGTGCTCAGACATGTGCTATTGATTTCTCAGATTTAATATTATCTGCACAAACTTCTAATCTTACTTTCCAACGCCCAGTTCTTAATGCCATTTTCTATTATTCATTTCAATTGTATTGAACAGGCACATTATTATATTATTCTATTATTTCCAGCATCCAGTGTGACAAAACAAAATAAAGTATTTATCGAATGAATTGTTTTGTTTGTTTAGTATCCTTTTATATTGGATTTTTAAAATTTGCTTTCGTCTATTTGATATCCCGGCCTATCTCGTTGCTTCGGCTGATTTTTGATTTTCAACTGCATTACATAAGTGTTTCTACTATTTTATGTTGTATAAAAACACGAACAATAATAACAAATTTTTGTTTAAGTGATAATCACTGCAATCAAGCATAAGCTTTTTTACATACATAAAAACATCTTTTTCAAGAGTAGGTACCAAAATTGCGGAACACAGACAGTACCTTATTTTAATATAAACAACTTAAATTTAATCTACATAAATACACTTTATCGGTGGTTCGCCAAGTTTAGTAATAACTTGTTCATGGCTGAAGCGAAACTAGAGTTGAGCTCAATTTCGAAGCGGTTAGTAAACGGCGGAAATATGTTCTAGATTCTGATGGGTAAACATCACGAGCCAGAAAACTAGGATATACGCATAGGTCAAATAAACCACAGTAAACACAAAGGTCTATTCTGCATTTCCTATCTCGCATTCGAGTCTGTGGAACCAGCTTTCGTCAGCGACATTTCCGAACCGATGTTACATTAAAATCTTCAAGAAAAGAACTCATTACTTAAGGTCGGCAACGCACCTGCAAGACCGGCGTTGGTGTCCATGGGCGGTGGTAGTCACTCCATCAGTTGAGCCTCCTGCCCGCTTGCCACCCTCTTACATAAAAAAGGGAGCACACACAGATAATAGCATCACTATGTTTTAATAATAGATTAACAAAGCACGAAAGTAGCACCAGCAAAATATAGTGCTTTTATTCTTTTTGCGAAACATCATTACGTTTACTATAAAATTATATTTAAATCAATAAGATTTGCGTTCCCACGAACAATACTGCTTAGCTATATTTATGTTTATTAAAGTCGAATAAATTAGATGATGTAAAAACTGATTGTCTTTCATTGATTAATAATCAAGGACCTCAATATTGATTATTAATCCTGCATTGATAAAGGAATAAATAGTTTTTGTCATTTAATTACAGTACAATAACAGCCTGTGAATGTTCATCTGCTGGGTTTAGGCCTCCTCTCCATTTTTGACGAGGTTTGGAGATTATTCCACCACGCGGCTCCAATGCGGGTTGATGAAATACACATGTGGCAGAATTTCAGTGAAATTAGACACATGCAGGTTTCCTCACGATGCTTTCCTTCACCGTTAGGCACGAGATGAATTAAGCACATGAAAATTCAGTGGTGCTTGCCCGGGTTTGACCGACGATCATCGGTTAACATTCACACGATCTTACCACTGGGCCATCTCGGCTAGGTTGTCATTTAATGAACATACTTTTTTTTGCATGGTATAAGAAATTGAGTAGTTAGTTTTTTTTTTATATAGAATAGGAAGGTGGACGAGCATATGGGCCACCTGATGGTATTTTAGTAGTCACCAAACGCCCTTAGACATTGGCATTGTAAGAAATGTCAACCATCGCTTATAGCCAATGCGCCACCAACCTTGGGCACTAAGATTTTATGTCCCTTGTGCCTGTAATTACACTGGCTCACTCACCCTTCAAACCGGAACACAACAACATCAAGTATTGCTGTTTTGCGGTAGAATATCTGATGAGTGGGTGGTACCTACCCAGACGAGCTTGCACAAAGCCCTACCACCAGTTCAATTGTTTATACTATTTAAGGCTTAATATTTATTTAAGCTTAATATTTAATTAAGCGACAACAATGAAGGTATCATTGTTGTTTCGGACTATTTACCTATACGTAAGTAAAATAAATTTGACAGTGCAAAACTTTTCATTTTGAAAACTGAATAATATTTTGACCACATTTCCACCTAAAAAAATCATTATTTTTCTTTGGAAATTTAATTTATGGGATGTATTTTTTGCACCTTAATGACACAAGACAGGATAGTTTCTTTATATTTGTAGATTGAAAAAAATGTATTTTATTTTATTATATTATACCAAGAGCTTACATACTCTTGGTAAGTTAGCCATAACAACTATGAAATCATTCAAAGTGAAAGAACAATATGAGTAAATCAAACATAACCTGGCAATGCACTTCTTTATTGTTTACAAAAAGATTTGATTTTATATAATAATGCTATCCTATAAATACATAACATATATAAAACGTCTACATGGTAGTTACTACTTATTATAAGTTATAATTACACAAATTAATCAAACAAAATATCATATATTCCAAACATAAAATATTTCTAGCACTGTTCATATAAGATTTACATGTAAATGATCATTGTGATTTGCGATAGTTATTGCAATAATTTAATAAAAGAGACACTTATCCTTAATGATTATTATTCACCTTAGCCATTTATTGAAAATTACTAGTTCAAATAAATTATATATAAGGATTCTTGTTCATTATTTTTCTTTTAAGATTTTTAATATAACTGGAAGTTTTAATATTCTTATATATTTACAATTTAAGATTTTTATTTCTATATTATTATGTGAAATCCTTTGTAAAGTTTAGACTGACTTTAAAATACCCTTGCTTTCTAATTCTTTTTCAACAACTGATCCTTCATATCTTATCTTATCTTTAAGTGCTTCTTGCATTAATTGAGCATCAAATTTTTGCTTCGACCATTGATATCTACAATATGACCAAGTTACTAATGTACTAATAGCAAATGTGCCGACACCAATATGTTGTGACATAAGAGGTTTTGATGTTTTCAAAAATGAAGCTAGTCCCACACCAATTCCTGTAGCTATGCCATAAAGGAAACTCTCTCTGAAGCATGGAATTTTCGATACATCTCTTCCAAATATTTTCAAACCCTGAAAAAAAAAAATTATGAGAAATCGAAAATAAAATTAATACATGCAGCTTTAGATTTTTATAAAAAAATTTTATACAATAATTTCTTAAATTGTAAGATCCTCTTTTTTGTAAGTAGCGTTTTGTTTGTAATGTTTTGTTTTTAATTTAAAAGAATTAAGTTTTCTAAAAAATTTTAAACATTTCTAATATCCTGTTTTATGTCTAGCATTTATATTTATTCTGGCATTGTGGAAATAAAGTCATTGTCACATCAGTTTAGCTAGAAGACTTATCAGATGATAGAGCTTTAAAGATCTTTGTTTTTTAAAAATGAATTATAACTACATGTTGTCCAGATTTTTGATATAGTGTTTTCATAAATATTATAGAAACAGAATCATCATATTGCATCTAAATCAGATGAGTAGATTGAAATCATATTTAATAGTATTTTTGTACCTCAAACCTGTACAAATCTGTACTTGTAACTTAACCAAGTATTTTATCTATTAAAATAAAACCAAGTAAGACTCGTAGAGTCAGTATTTGGTCACTTAGTAAAGCTTGACGCACCGTGCCAATCTATTGTTATCTCTTTCCCATTTTATGAAAAAGTTGTTATACAGAACAAGTAGCTATCGGCAGTCATTTCATCCTCTTGTCAATATTCTATTTCCAATGTAAACACATTTCTGCAAGTTCACATTTATCCTACTTTCATTATGTACACATGTTCGTATTTAAATATCTATGCAGCATGAGGTATTTATATAAAAATATATCTACACAACAGATTTAAATTCTGCAAATAACAATTGCTATTGACTATTCTTCTCTTAATACCAGGAAACTTATATACAATGAAAATGTAAAAAAGGTAGATGTTAAGTTCAACATTTTAAGTAAACATTCATCGACTGGATTATCTATTGCACATTTCTCTAAATGGTTCATAAGTAATATTTTACTTTCTACGAGTAAAGTTATTAGATATGCAGATACATTACCCTTTTTTCTTCCTCGGGGTCTTCATCTAACATACTCTTCACAACTGTGTCCATGTTTTAGTAATTTCAAGTAGTCTTAATAGAAAATTACAAATATTCCAATTAAAAAATAGGACAAGAATAAGTGTTAAAATCAAACTTCAGAGAAAAAATCAAATGACAATGACAATGACAAAAGTATTTTTTTTTTTATTTTGAAAGGTAGTTCAAGTATTGCAGTCTATGACAAACGCATAAAAACTCTAACGCTTTTAAATTACACGTAGGGCCTAGGTATGTATTCGGCCAACATTGAACCAGTATACTAACTGGGTCACGAAACCAAAAATGATTATTAAATAAATAATAAAATATTTAAGTATTAATTTACTAAATATTTGATTTATTTCACTGTCATGCCGTTACCAGAATGCTAAGCCGTCAACTATGCCCGTCATCTGAAGGGAGCACTTGCAAGAGGTTTAACGCTTTGTGAATTTTCTATCAAATATTGAACTATGAAAACATTAAAATGATTTTATTTGTACTTTTAAGTTTAAATGGTCCGTTGGCGCAGTTGGCAGTGACCCTGCCTTTCACTGCGGGTTCGATTTCTGTCGCTAGTCTATACATAATATACTCAATATTATGTATAAAAGTTTTTATTATGCATATAAAATTATATTATGTGTGTATCAGTCTGTTACCTCAAATATTATTTAATAACACATATTTTTCATAATTGCATATTTCATGTGACAATAATTTATAACCAGTAACGAAAAATTAAATTAATTTACATAATATCAGTGGTATTATATATGCAAAAAAAAGAAAAAAATATTTTTTTTTTAATCTTTGCATGATATTGTTTTCGAATTTTGTTAAGTTATATTAATGCAGATTATAACAGAAAGGTATTTCAATTTAACTTTCTAGCGGTTGTCACTTGTCAGTATCGCAAAAATTGGCAATTAGTATTTATGACTTCTGACATTTACCTTTAGCGATTTTCTTAATTTTCTGTCGCTAAAAACGATTTTTTATCGAAGTTTATTTCCCGTCTATTTTGATATAAATTCTGTGCGAATAAAATATCTATCTATGATATTTGTTGTCTTTCGTATTAAATCAGTAACTCTGTGATACACTAAGCAAACGTGGGTGCTCTTTTGGTAAACTCAAACAGCTTTTCACTTGATTTATTCACGTAAAAATTGTAATTGCTCTCATAAGCAGTGGTTATCTAATATTATCACTATGGACCAGTAAAAACTATACCTATCTTCAATATATGACAGGTAAGTCGTACTTTTTCAATAACTTCTTATCATAGGTATTAAGTATAGTTGCTTTCTAATCGTTATCGCAATCCACGCCAGGCCTTTTTTTATAAGTACTTTTAGTTACATGTACCTCAAAAAAAAATTGAACCAGACAAAATCATACGAATGAAATATGTAACAACAAACTTACATAATAAAAATGTTAAATTAAAATAAATAACATTTGTATTAACTGAATTGTTATTTTGAAGATATCCATAAATGACCCAATTGTTAAATATTAATAACATTAAAAAATTTGGATTAGTGATACTATTTTATCATTATAATAAATGTCAAATTATCTGTAGAGTAAATATTTTATGGTAAATGTTTTAATATAACATTTAATACTTTGTTATTTAAATTTGATTGCTGCTGTCAGTACTTAACTTAAATGTAATTAAATCATTTTCTTAAATATAAATATTTATTAAATTCTGATTTTTATGTAGCAAATCCTTCTCTTTCTCTCTATATATTGTAAAGTTCATATAAAACATTCGTAAAATTATTATTAATGCAAAAATGTGTTTAAAGAAATAGCAATAAAACCAATACAAAGAATAAAAAAATGACAAAAAATAAAAAAATACATTTCAATGTATCAACTCCAGCAACATATTTTATTTAAGTCAATCCATTAGTTGAATTGCTTAAAATTAACTTATAATGAAAAAGAAGTAAATCATTTATATGTATGAATTGATTATATATTATAGGAATAGGTTGGTGGATGAGCAAGGGGGATGGTATGTGGTCACCAGCACTCATAGACATTGTAAGATTGTATTTTAAGAGATGTTAACCATAGCTTACATTGCCAATGTGCCACCAACCTTGGGAACTAATTTATTATATCCCTTATGCCTGTAATTACACTGGTTCACACACCCTTCAAACCAGAATACAACAATACCAAGTACTGCTGTTTTGCTGTAGAATACCTTTGCTACCAGCCAAGCTTGCATAAAGCCCCACCACCAGTAAGAGCTGACATACTGATTAGCTGACTGAGCTAGGGAACCTGGTCAGTCTTACAGCCACAGATCCAAATGTCCTCGTTCAAATCCCGAGAGGCTCATAAACAATCATTATGTTCCTTTGAAAAATTCCCAATACCCACGAAGTGACTGTAGATGTCAGTGTTTACACTTTCAGGCCTGCATTACAATTTCAGAGCTTGCTGCCTGAAATCATATAGAATTATTTGTTCTGCATCATAACATTGAATTGTGAGAATAATGGTGTAAAGAGTGCATTAATCGTGTTTACGTAGATACTTGTGCACTACAAAATCCCACATAATCATTATGACATCAAGCATCATCATATTTAGCTGAAATTGTATATATATTTAATTGTGTTATCTATAATCTAAATAAAATTTTAAAACATGTATAATATGTCCATTTTGAGGATACCTTAGCAACCGAGTTTCGTTCGTCTCTAAGAATAAAATAATTACAAAATTTTAATTTATTTATTTTAAAAATTGCATTTTTCTCAAATATAAATATATAATATATTTAGCATTCAAAAGTGAAAACTGATTTTATAAAAACTTCGAATTGGTCTTTTTTTAAAATAGAACACAAATCATACAAATTGATGTAAATAAATCACTCAATTACTCTTAAAATTCCAAATAACACATTAAAAGCATCACAAGTTGCACTAATTATTAATTAATTACTTTACCTTTTTGTCTGTCTGTGTTTTTTAACCAAGCTGTCATTTGGACCAAGGAGTATCCTAACTCGGCCGTTCCAAATATCGCCACGTCCTCGTTGCACAGAATCGTTGACTTGGCTTGAAGAAGTCACCACATATCCCGAACGAGCCAGAACATTTAGCGTAAGGATCCAGGTCTACCGACAATAGTTCTGCTCTTGGATAACATTCGTCATTATGTAAAACATTAGCATATCTACGAATATACTACAATTCGCATAGCCAGTAAAGTAATACACAGAACAGTAAAAATTAACTATTTTTACTGTTCTGTGCACACACAGCAAATTAGTAAAACAAAAATAACAACTGAGAGCGCTTATTACTAATTTTCACCATTACCACCTTAAATATCTTTATGGCCACCTTAAATATTTTTTATGACCAAAGCAGCAGATAGAAGGCGTCCCAACTGTCTGAAAGGACCACACGTCCATCATGACCAAACGTCAACAAAGACCATACTTCTTCTAAGACCATACGTCTACCATGACCAAACGTCAATAAAAGACCGAGCATTTTCCAGGACCACACGTTCACCATGACCAAATGTCAATGAAGACCATTCGTCTTCCAAGACCACACGTCTACCATGACCAAAAGTCCAACAGCGCTACCCATCAGTGAAGATCACGCGTCTATCAGCACCAACCATCAGTTAAAATCACGTATCTTCTAGGACCACTATCAGAGACCGTACAAAGGTAGATAGCTTCTGTAATAAAACTCAAATAGCAGTTGAATTAGGGCAGTTTGTAGGTCGGTTTGTGCGAGAACCGACATACAATGGCGAGTATGAGATTAACTTCGTGCTCGAGACTCTACCCGCGACCTAACACTGACTCTCTCATATTGACTAGATTTGTTCTGAGATCTACTGTGTTCATCAGTCATAGTAATTTACGGAAATTTAAATCGTTATAAACGCCACACCAGTTAGCTTTTCTTTGTTACATTTCAACTATCCAATTGTAGAGGATAAATGGCCTGAAGGGCTTGGAAAAGTATCTTTATCCCACTTCTGAATTTAACATCCAGAAGTGAAAACTGATTTTATAAAAACTTCGAATTGGTCTTTTTTTTTAAATATAACATTAATCATACAATTTTATGTATATAACTTACTCAATTACTCTTAAAATTCCAAATAACACATTTGAACACATCATAAATCACAATTCGCCCCAATAATGAATTAATTACTTTACCTTTCTGTCCACTAACAAAATGGCGGCGGTTTGAAATTAGCGCGCTTCTTTTATTTTTCTTTTTTTTAACAACACTGTTGTTTGGAACAAGGAATCTCCTAACTATAATATATATTTAGATTTGTATGATTTGTGTTCTATTTTTAAAAAAGACCAATTCATGGTTTTTATAAAATAAGTTTTCACTTCTGGATGCTAAATTTATATATACATACAAGACTCATTTAATAGATGATAAAAAAAAGAAAAACAGTCTGGCGAATTATAAATAATTATTCATCGGCATATATTAAAACACGTTAATAACTGTTTGAGAAATCGACATCTGCATTACATTCGCCTGCTATTAGCGCGAAGGTCATACTTTTGAGGAACTATGCTGGGGCTGCTATTTTAAATATTGATATTTTAAAATAGTATGATAGTAAAGAGATAAGCGGTTTTTTTTTAAATTTAGTTTAGTCCAACCCGCATTGGAGCAGCGTGGTGGAATAAGCTCCTAACCTTCTCCTCAAAAAGGGAGAGGAGGCCTTAGCCCAACAGTGGGACATTCACAGGCTGTTACTATTAGGAAGACAAAGTTCAACATTTGCCTGTTGAGCTCATAACATGAAATCAACTTCGCCAATGAACCCTGGCACTGTTAAAAATATAAATGTTCCTGTAATAACACTGGCCCATATATTATTTATACCAGAACACATTAATACTGAGTATTGATATTAGTTAGTACATCGAATTTTGACACCGGTAAATGACATAAATTTTATAAAAAAAAACAATGTTCTATACAATTTGAAAAGCAATGTTAAATATACCTTTGTCGGAAGCTGCAGATATTACATATTTTATTTGGAAAAATCCTTAAAGTTAATTTGTTATTTATTTTGATAGAGATAGATTTTGTAAGATACATGCATGACGTTTTTAAAACGATGAGTGAAGACGCTCAAGTCACTTTTATTACATCAAACACAAAAACAACAACCTTCAATGGTCGAACTATCAATTTTCATATCTTAATATAATGAAAAAAAACATGGTTTCAATCGTGGAAAATTTTATATCGCTGGCTGTTTTTTACCTGGATGACTTCCAAAATACGCTACTTAGATCTCGCATCTTGAAATAAAATGTATGCGTTCACAATGTGAGAGAGGAATAAAAAGAATATTAAAGACAAGACAAGATAATACGATAGGATACAACTCAACTATACATATGTGTTGGCTTAAATTTGGCATTACTAGAAACTTAGTCAATAATAGTAAAGTACAGCCCGCACATGTAACTACCGGACTAATTCCACCACTCCGCTTCAATGTGGGTTGGTGGACACACATGTGGCAGCTATAATCTGACACATGCAGATTTCCTCCCGATATTTTCCTTAACTACCGAGGACGAGTTGAATTATAATATAATCAATTATTCAAATGAATATATTCATTATTCAAAAGCTAAAAACCCAAGTAAAAACTAAATTTTGAACAACAAAAGTTAAGAATTTAGAATATTATTATTATTTCCTTTGGCACACGTCGAGTTTCTCATTTACATTGAAACAATCTAAAAGAGAAACCAAAGTTCAAAAATTCTCACCTTTTACCAATACAATGTACAATGATAAAAAAATATCAACCTCAGCCGTTTCTCATATAAAAGAGTTATTTCTTTACAAAAACAAAATATGTACTAAAAATACATTCTGCGTAATAGCGTTGTAATAGCGTTTTCAAGTTTTTACAATACCTATTATTTATTTTTGGAAAATACCTTTACGAAATATTTAATTGATTTTATGTACAAAAATGTATATTATTTATTTATTAGTTAGGTTTTTAATTTTGCAAAATATGTTATTGATATCTAAATAGTTGTTATAAAAATGTATAAAAATTGTGTAATCCTTTAAATGGGCACAATCGCGATCTTTGTTTTTATTATTTATTATGAAAATAGCCAAAATAATCTAGGCAAGCGTATTCATAAATAGTAATTAACTTTATATGCTGATAGGATATCAGTTCTTTGATATAGTATCGCTAGTTCAATATCGCCTTTTTTGTATGAAGAACGACCACTTTTTGCATACATTGCAGGCTAAAATTCGAATGATATTTACGTTTAAGTTACATTCCTCTTATACTTATTCCAATTTTAATTGATAATATTTATTTATATGTTTACGTGTAAATAATCAATGATCACCAGGGAACATTGCTATCACCTTATTGTTACCTATCAGATAAGACAAGAAAGATAGTCATTTAGATAGATAGGGAACAGAAATGCGTCAAGAATTGATGGTCCGACTAGTATAGGATTTAAAAAATAGTTCAATCTTACTGCGTTGTTTAAATAATAACGAATAACAATGATTCAATATTGTTACAAGGTAAACAATAATTGAATGCGCTACCTTACAAAGAAATATCACCCATAAAGCAGCTGTTTATTTTAATATTTAATGAGTTGAAAATATCTAAAATTTCTTAGGAACAATTATAATTTGCTTTTATTTAATTTAAAAGAACAAATAAAAAATATACTTCAAACAGTATCATTTGTTTAACTTAAGTTATTTTTTTATATATAGCTGTTATTTAATACATACAAAAATCTTTCCTACCGTGCAACTGCACATAACTAAAACTAAAGTGTTTTTTTTTATTTTAATATTATACAACAAAAATATATTGCACGTGGAACCTATTTTAAGTTGTTTAGATTTTAAGTAGGGATATTACGTTTGTAACATACTGATTATATCTGTTACATTTTTAAGCTATTTATAATATACGAGCTGCGTCGACCCAACTCACGTGGACTTTGTAATTCATTTGGTATGGAGATGTAGTTTTTATAAACACGACGGGCTTCCTGGGATGAAGTATATTTTATACATAACCTTGAATACGTAATTTTAAAGCAAATTAAATTTTGGAGATTTATATTGAACTAATTTCCGGCCCTGGCTTCGCCCGCATGTTTAATAGAGGTTTTAGGTACCGTATGACGTTTTCTGTACCCCTGATTTTGCATTGAGAATGCAAAATTTCATGATGTTTGGATGAGTACTTAACATGTGAAAGAGTAACAAGCAAACACACTTAATTTCAAATTTATAATATTAGTAAGGATTTTAAAATTACTGTTCGAAAGCTTGTCTATGTAATTTTATAGTCAAACACAATGTAAACATATTATTAAAACCGTAAATTTAAAAACTAATCATACAACCGCAACCTTTTTTCCATAGTATTGAGTCATTCCACTTTCGGATTTTTTTATAGAGGGCTAGCAAAACCCGACGGACGTTTTCTTACCTGTGACGTATGCTTTATATGTACAATTGTACCTGTGTTATGGCGATGGGTTGAAGGGTATAAAAGTTTATGTGCTGCAAAGCCATTTATCGGCGAGTTACAACAAAGTAGGTAGTAAAAAACCCATACCACCAATTTCCCAGTTTGCTCCACCAGTCCTCTTCACCAGTTCACTCGTCAACCCATTCTGCTATTTATTTATCCATTGAAATTAGGTTTTAATTTACCTTTACAAAGTTTATACAAATTAACAGAAGACATACAGTTTAACTAACATAACTTTTTTATAGATTGTAAGTAAACAAAAAGATGTGATTCAAAAAATCTAAAACAAACTTTTTTATTGACGCTGGTGTAAAATAGTTTAATTTGTATAAATGAAACTAATTTACGCCTCTACTATACCCTACCCTAAACGGAGTACGAAAAAGGGGGACCTTGGCCGAGTGCCAGACCATACACTGATCGCTTACGTATGTTATCGTGACGCTCCCGACGGCTGGTCGGCCCCAGCAGTACTGCTACTACACCTTGAGGGTGTCTCAGAGTAGCGAGAAAATTCTAAGCCTCGACATGGTCCTCTATAACGGTGAGATGACATATTTAAGTAAAACTGTTCGAACATCAAACATCTGCAAATGTTCAGACCATTTCAGGTTAATGTAAAAACGAACTTAACTTGTTATCTAATTAATTTAGCCCCCTCAATTGATCTACATGCAAATATATTTAATGTAAACACACACGACTTACGAATTTTTATATTTACATTATACCTACATATTTAGATTTTTAATAGCATAACACGTTTGCAATACGTATGTGTCTATGATAATTTGTAATATTTAAATTGTTTTGAATTATTATCTTATTTAAGTAAGTTAAATTTATATTGCGTTTTTATAGTCTGATTAAATGCATATGAAAGAGTGAGTGTTCTCTCTAGATAACGCTATATTACCCTTCGCTCTTTGATTTGAAAGTTATCAATAATTTTAAACAAACTTGAGAAGACAAATACTGTTGTTATAATAATATAGGTAACGTTGTATAAGAAAAATAATAAATTAATTCAAATTTATTTTAGATTAGAAGCAGGAGCCGAACGATACATACGTACATCATAATGAAAATTCGTATCGTATTTTTTTAATCAAATAATATACCATTAGAAATTTGTCATCGTTTTTGTTCGTGTTGTAAATGTTTTAATTATTTTTAAAGATATATGTTATATTTGTTGAATTTAATCTAATACGCCATCATATACTTATATCATATATAGCTTTTGTCAGATAATCTTGACGTTTATTCATTTTGCGAAGATTGCCTAATTTCATCTTACTATTGTGCATCTATGCTGCATGCGTATGTTTATGCACAAGCAACTTTTATATAACACAAGAACATTAAATTAAATCAAACAGTCAATAGTTTAAATTTAAAGAGAGTGAAACTGCGACGTGCAGCTTCTTATATTTTAATAATTATATATATTAAAACCTTCAAACACGCTGCATCATGCAATATTGTTTTAGTAATTTTTTCAGTTTGACATTACAAAAAATACGTCTCATTTATATTATGTCCCATTTATATTATTAAAAAAATTATTGATATATTGTCATAATTCCGTCGTGGAATAAAAGAGAGAAAAGATGCAATAATTAAATCGAAAATCAACGAAAAATGTTTCTACATGGAAAAATGTATATATCGTTTTATAATCGTTCAAGTATTATTAACTACTTTTACTTATCTTTTCACTTTATTCAAATTCATAGAAAAAGCAAAGGCAAACGAGTTCCGAGTAGATGAAAGAAAATAAATCTTTAAACTTGTATGGGAGTGCCATCTTGTATCTTGTTGGGCATATAATTTGTATTTTTGTATTTGTGTTATAGAAAACTGTTTGCATTTACGACCATGGGCGTTTATTAATTACTCAACAACTAGATCCAATCACACTCAAATCAATTTTAATTTCCTATAATGGAAATCAATGCAATTTGTCGAATTATTGAAGTTTTATTTGTCAATCTTCATACTAGAATTTTGAGTTTTTTAATGTAATATGCGTTCTTTGGATGTACTTAGTTACGTACCTATTTACGAACTTTGAACGCTGACGTTCAGAAACGTAATTGTACGTACTAAAAACGTAAATGAACTGCATCTCATACGCATAATAAACAACTGATAATGTGTTGATTCATTTCGATCTGGATTATGTTTTGAATCGTAGGCCTTTGTACAAGCCCAACTGGTTAGGCCTAATCACTCATCAAATATTCTACCGCTATACAGCAATACCTACTTAGTATTTTTGTGTCTGGTTTTATCAATGAGTGAGCCAGTGTAACTAAATGTACGGTCGTTAAACTGGGCTTTGGGTGTGGTCAGAAGAAATTGCATCTAAGCCAATTTTTTTTTTAACAGTATAGATAGGCGGACTAGCATATGGGCCACCTGATGGTAAGTAGTCACCAACGCCCATAGACATTGGTATTGTAAAAAATGTTAACCATCTGTTACATCGCCAATGCGCTACCAACCTTGCGAACTAAGATGTTATGTCCCTTGTGCCTGTAATTACACTGGCTCACTCACCTTTCACCGGAAGACAACAATATCAAGTACTGCTGTTTTGCGGTAGAATATCTGACCCACCACCTCTCACCACACTGGGTAGATACCACCCTGAGTGGGTGGTACATACCCAGACGTCTTTGCTCAAAGCCCTACCACCAGTTAATCCTACTTTTACATGGTACACAACAAACCCGTGAACATTGTTGTTATTTCGTCCTTGAAAGTAAGACTGTTTTCATTTTTGATATTTGAAACAGAACATAAACATGTTTGAATTAAGTTCTAGAAAAAAAGGCCTGAGCCAACTGTGCCTTTTTATAGAACAAGAAGGTTTAACCTTCATCAATATCTGAGGTGTCGAAACATTCGCGCGAGTTGTTCCGTGTGAATCAGAGTGTGCTTGGCTTTCGCGTGTTCGCACGCCTGAAATAGTCAGTGCAGTAAAGTAATTAGCGACGTCTACACTTCATCTTAGGGCGTCTAAATCTCCCAGAATCATATTTGGTGCGATACGTAGTACCAAATAATAAAAAAAGTTCAAACATCTCGAGTGTACGGCTTTAGTTACACAAAAAAAGTGCTGGTATTGTTTTTGTAAACAATACGGTTTTATTTTAGTTCAGTGAAAAGTGTTATTTTTGGAATTTTCAAGGAGCATTATACATTGTAAGTATTCTCCCGTGACATAATCCAAATAAAGCCGACAGCTTTATGCATTTAATATACTATGCAATTATTTGCATTGTGCTACATGCAATTACAAAGAGAACTTATTATTTAACTTTCAAGGAATATGTATAATTCCTTACACGTTACTCGAACGCAACTAATTAAATATTAAAAATGGTCATATTAGACAATAAAATGATACCTTCAGAGAGTTGTTTCGTTTAATGTTTAAATCGTAAAACAAAAAGATAACCAATATTTTATTTAAAAAATTTATTCTTATTAATTTACCTTAAAAAATTACGTTTATGTTATATTACATTATATTTATTTTAAATCATTATTTATTTACTACGCATTACTATAAAATTGAGAAATCGAATAAAAACTATCTTAATTACTAAATGCTAACGATTTTCAACATAATTAATTTTCATGTCCCAGCAAATTAAGGTCATGGCCAAAAACCACTTCATTATATAATTTACAAAGAATTAATTCATTAATTTTGTATGTCGAAACGTTGAAAACGATGTCTTGAATGACAAAAACGTAAACAAAACTATTTACACAGGTAAATACTTTATCATTGTGATAATAATATAATGATAATTATAATAGATACATATGTATTTAATATGATTATTTACCATTTGAAAACAATTGTACATAATGTAACATCATATACAATATTAGAATTGAGATCAATACAATGGGAAAAATTTAAATATATTATTCACTTTTATAAAATATCATACACACGTGTTAATAACTCAACGGTACAGAGGCCGTCTCATTATATGAATTTCGGAGGTTCGACCTGAGTCCTCAAGCTTTTGTCGCTTATCTTATTATTCTTTTGTCGCGTAGCTTTACAAGCTTTTTGAAACTTTAAATCTTCTGTTGCAAGATTTCACCCAAACATACTAGCTTTTTGTCGATGGAGCTGAAGTTTTTGATACTGTAATTTTTTTACTATAAAATTCAAAGTTAGCTCAGCTGCTTCTTCACCGAGGGATAATTGGAAACTTTTGTGTTGTCAACAAGCTTTGTTAACAAAAATATTGTAATTATCTTAAGTTAACGACGGTTGTTTCAATGTTGTGTTTTATATAGAATTCTGATGAATTGCAAATGTTGAAAACACAAAAATTGCCAATAATTGATATCGTATAATTGCTGATTACTTAAAAATCTTAATGAAAAACTAACACATTTTGTACAAAAAAAATAAATGCAGAGATAGCAATGTCGTATATTTTGCTTTTAAAATATTTAAAATAAATCAATTTTTTAAATATTTTCGTCGTCGATTTTATCTGACGTTAGTTCGGTGTATAAATAAATTCATTATTATTAAAAAATACAAAATAAATGCAAACATTTCAATTCCGATATTTGTCTCTTATGATATCCGCAACTATGTCTCTTGGTAGCATGGTTGCGCGCGCAGTTTTCGTTAACGAAGTTTTCGCGCTTCTGCCAGGTCGCCGACTGAAGTAAACATACACGTTGTACACTAATTGCCTACTGTCCGCCGGAATCTCTAATCGAGTCTCTTCCCCATTTTCTACACCTCTCCCACTGTATAATCTCCTCCAGCTAAACATGGTCCATGCTGTCATTGCTTCGTCTCCGTACTGCGCCGTTTTAATAAAAACAGAATTTTATTTTTGTTAAATATTTATCTTTAAGAATTGTTCTGTTTATCTGTATTAAGAATTAATGCTTGATTGCAGATTTGAAACACAATCACAATTTTTTTTTATTGTTAGGTATAAAACTCTCGTTGGATATACAAGTTATCCGATCGTTATGAATGATAGTTCACAACTGACGCCTCGTTAAGACCGTTGAAAGCCTACTTTGTCAGTCTTTTCACATAATCGTGACATCCGCTTTGCTGCGAACGTGATCATAATATTGTGGAGTTTATAACTCGAATAAAAGCGATTCTCCTACAAATTTAGCAAAGCAGGTACAACTAGGTTTCATAACCTTGCCAAAAGAAGTGGTATAGCCGTTATAAAAATTAACTGGACATGCATAACCGTGTAGGGTTAGTCATACGGTTCTTTAATTTCTCTGTCTGGTGTAGAAGAAAAACAGCGATTAATGAATTTACATGTTACGTTTCAAGCAACTAGTTGTAGTTATATATATTGATTATTTATTCAATACTTTATTATATGTATAAGAAAAAAAAATCAAAACTTTTTTTTTAAATAGAATAATGTATAACCCTAGTAAATATTTCATCTAGGACACCAAGTATGAGCAATGATACATTATCTTATTTTAATTTAGAAAAAACATTACAATTAACAATCAAAACTGAACATAATTGGTAATTGCATCGTGCAAATGTAGTCGTTATCTTAACATATTTTAATATTTATTTTTGAATGCCATCAACCCTGACGTTGCATAACGGTTGTTTCGATGAATGCTCTAAAATAGTTGGCGGAAACTTCTGAATAGATAATAATAGAGTCGGCAATTTTATGGTCTCTATAAGCGTAACCATGTCAGTGTCCTCCGTTTCATCTGCACAACGTTTTGGCTTCAATAAACCATTGTTTCATCGAGTTAATTTAAAATACCAGCAAATTACGAATTGAACACATGAAGTGTATATGCTATAGGATTATTTAAATTGCGCTTATATATAATGGCTGGCGCATGTTCAGAATTCATAAAGACTGCGCCAAGCAAACGTACTACAGGTTTGAATCTTGAAGTTTACCCATTAAAATTTTAAACTAAAACTATTTGCAATTAAATTTTTAGGAATGAATGTATTTTTATTTAATTTTGAGGGATTAATCAATCCTAAATATAATTACTAAATAGAAATACAAAGATAACTAAAACGTAAAATTTAAACTTCTGTCTTAGGTTACTTAGAAGTAACTAAATAATTATAATGTTATCATAGTTATATAATGTTGCTAGTTTTTTTTTTTTAAATAATTAACCAGTAGACAGACTGATTGGGAATACCACGGTTTTTGTTTTGTGTCGAATGTGTAAGAAGCAAATATTTTATATTGATGGATATTAATAAACCAATTGTAATTTTCCTCAAAACCAAAATGAGGTTCGGTAAATCTATTTCTACGAATTTTGAGAGGAAGACCACGTTATTCGAAACACTTTAAACGCGCTTTATATTAACTTCACTTGTATGTATCTAACACGGTTGGAATGTAAACAAATCTATGTAATCGATTTTAACCTAATTTTAGACATCGTTGTGTTGATTTGTAACTTCGCATGTATTATAATGTTGTTCGTATTATAATACAATAATTTGATATAATCAAGCCTATAAAGGTTGACCTAAACCTTTCTACCTTAGAAAGGTTTAGGGAAGCGCGTAGCTTGTATTGATAGCACCCTCTTGGGGTGCATACATGGTTTGGTAAACAAGTTCCGCACACATGTTGCTCCTGTCACGTAGACTGCATCTCGATCTCCTCAATCGGCTAGTGAGGTCCGTTGTCAAGTGCTGTGACGCAGTGCTGTGAGTACGTCTCAGACAAAAGTTTTTTTATCTCTCAGACAAAAGTTTTTTATCCCGAAATCGGGAAAATGTGTTCATCATCTTTATTAGAGGGAGTGATTTTACGAGGATTTTCAGGGCAGGATAGCGGTATCTAAGCTAGATGATATTCCAGTTTTAGTTTCCGTATAACGAGCTGAAATAACAGGTGGTCGAGAGATGTTTATGAAGTCGACAGTACCTGAAGTCATGAAAAAAAAGGAAAATATACAGACTTATTGAGCTGCTGAATGAGTCTAGCGAAATAAGGATAGTAATAATGTATTGTGCACCCAGCTTAAAACCCCTTCAATTAATCCTTTTACCCGGTTTTAAGTATTAGAAGTCTGAAAAGTTACGTTTTAACTGCAACATTACGAACCTAAAGGGTTTCCCCGAACGATACCAACAGTTAATTAAGTATGCTCTGCAGGAGACTATATTAAATTATATTATACAGGTTATTTTGTCCTTAAAACATTAAACATGCTACGACTTATACTGAAATAATAATCTTAACTAATGTAATTTGCAACGTAACCTATCTTTTATATTTATATAAAAGACTGTCAAATATCAATAAAGATACAGATTATAGCAAATCTAAACGTGATTGATTCTGTAGCCTCTACATGACTTTTAGTTGAATAGCATTGACAAATAGATCAATAAAAATAAAATATACATCAATTAAAATAGCAAACACAATTTGCTTACAATAAATGTAAAATAAATATTTCTTCCTTTGCATCTTGATATGTAATTTCCAACTTCGGTAGTAAATAATTTATTCCTAATAGTTTACTAATAATGAGGTTAGTAGGTCTTGGCAGTTATCAAGCAAATATAATGGCTATAATATTTATAACAAAATGATATAGCTTGCGATGAAAAGAGTAAGTCTTTAAATGACGAATATAAGACTTGTATATATCAACTCTTGCTCCTTATCTACTACAATCATGTTAACGATAATCCAATTGATAGTTTAAAAAAATTCAAAGAAAAAATAGATTATTTTGAAATTCGAGATTGTATTTACTCAACGCAATGTGTGTGTACAATGTAATGTGCGTATAGTGTCAGGCATCCTAAATTTTAGTAAATCTGTTACTGTAATGTAAATAAAACATTTGAACCCACTCCCAAGCGAGATGACGTATGTTTGACCTGTATGACTCAAAGGGAGATTACATAAAGAAACGGATTTAATATACCGGATTTCTCATCCAGTCATCTAATTTATTAAGAGCTGCTAAAATAATTCGCTTTTCACTCAACAAGTACTCATGTGCGACATGTGTTTAGATGCCAATGGCTCAAAAAGCTTTTGTCAGTACCACCTGCGTCCGTCCCACTCGCACGCGCCATAACAGCTGTTGTGTGGGCGCATGTGTAGAACATCTTTGGAATTTTGATACAAGTACATACCTTGGCTCAGTTGATTTTGTAATTTTTCGGCAAAGATTGACATTTGTGATCGAAGATGTATTTCTTCGTCTCAACGTAATTTAATCAAACACAATAAGCACGAATGATTTCCTGGATTGAATAAATGTATTAGAACCCATCTAAATGAAAAGTGTGTATGGCTGATGATCTCACCGTTCGTCAATCTTGACAATGCAAAGGACCGGTCGGCCGCGGGGCGCGGTATGGGGCGGACGGGGACTACACTGCAGGGTTTGTGCGATTCACATTTCACGCACACCGCATGCCGTACGACGCGTCAGTACGACAGTAAAGTTGTCCGCCTCACGCGCGGCGCGCGCGCTGTTTTAACTATAAGCTTTACGTCTTTACTACAAAAATCTTTCTCTAGTCAAAATGTAGTGTAGTATCAAAGCAGTAATAAAACAGTGCTTAGTTTGTGTACTAAAAGTGGATTAATTTTGTAAACGCTACATGCTACGGTCCAAAGAACAATGCTGTGGGAAAAAATAACGTTCAGCTGGCATCGGCTGTCGTTCCCAGCTACCTACCTACCTCTCTCCCCCCGCGAACCGGGTGCCGGGTTCAATGTGCCTCTCAGCGTTTATTCATCGTTTGTGGGAAAAGTTGACCCCCGTTTTTAAATTTTATTGTTAACGAATTCACACGATTTCGTTTTTGTGACTACCGCATCTTAAAATCATCAGATTAAAAAATAACGTATTAGTTTTAATTTATAATAATTGTCTGATTTAAAATAATGCTGGATAGTGATTTGAACAATTAATTTGGATGTGATTAATGAGTGTGAAACGTGAAAAGCAGTTTAATAAGAACTAGTCGTCAAGGTCACTACATACCGCAGATCTACAATATTGTTTGTTTAAGCTTTGCCATGTTTGTTGAGTATCAAATTCTTCGTAATAATTATATCTTTTTGATACGAATAACAACAGTTCGTCAAATGAAGATTAAACGTATGTTAAATAATAAGTTTACACATGATCGTAGTATTACGAAACAGCCGTTATAGTCGTGTTATATTTAAAACGTGCTAAGGTCCATTGTACGTGATTTTAAAGTGTTTAAAGGAAATATGTGAAGTTAATTAAGTGTGTGAGAATTATTACCTGTCCGAGTCAGTGAAAGGAATATTCAAGATGGGCAACCAGGGTTCATCTCCGCATGAGCCGCTTGATCGTGTCCAAACTCAAAATGCAGATCTGAAAATGGTACGATTTCTTTTCATTTGTCATTAATGTATTAATAGGTATCTATTGTGCCAATACACTTGGACGAATCAAATGGCTTTGAAAACCGATAATTGTTTCTGATTAAACACAATAGAATACATGACGTCATACTGAAGACGCAAAATGTGCATTCATAATTCATGGCTGTTACTTTATTCAATTTTTAAATTGTTGAATGTCATTTTGAAGAATGGCTTTATGACCTTTCGTTAAAAATCAATTGTTTTAGGTTTTATGTTAAATCTTTTCGAAATTCGTTCTTATTATAAAGGATTTGAAATTTTTGTCCTGCTTTGAACAACGGCAGCTGCAAACGTAACCTTAATCTCGAAAGAGACGAAAAAATCATTAATGGGCTTAAAATATTTTAAAGTTACAAAAAAGTAAATTTTCGACAAAGTCCTTCTAACTTCAAACCAGTTTTAAACGCAGAAACTTTAATTAACAATCTTAGCAACTGAGTGTAATTAATTAACGTTTCTGGCTTAAATTGGTTACATAATTCGGAGTAATTGATTTAATTCAATTGTCGTTGTCCGAGTTTACAGTTGTCAGTATCGTAGACTGACCGGTATTTATATTTTCAAGGTTGAAGTATACAGCATTCGAATGCTTCTTTTTCGTTGAAATTATCTATTTCTATAAAATATTTATTGAGAAGCCACGTTGATGCATGGCTAAGGTTTTTTTTATATACTGTATAGTGGACAATTTTAAAGACCCTCTTTTAATCACATATCTTTACGAAATAAATACATATGTATAAAATGAATCACTTCGATTACCAAAAAATCCGTTACCTAACACTTCAATTTATTTGTCATCAATTAATTATGCTGTATCGTTTTGTTTATAATGAATTTTGTTTTTACTGACTCTTAGCTGAGTCAAATTATTATTAAATATGAAAATTATTATTTTAGCAAAATAAGCTTTTAGAATATTAGGTAAGTACATTTTATATTAACTGTAAAGTAGAAAAATATATAGAAAAAAGAAGTAGTGTGAATTAAGAAAGCTGTTCTACGTGTAGTATAATCAGGGGGTAATGTTATTAAAGCAATTTGAGAATGCTTATTAGTTAGTTTTTCTGATGATAGTATGTTAATCTAAGCAGAGAGAAAGCATTAGTATTTGAGAATCAAGTTAAATACTTGAGAAAATACATAATGATATATCCGCCAGGTAGAACGATATAGCCTATTCCGATAACAGGAAAAGTAAAGACTACTAAATAACTTTGACATTGGCGTGATATCATTGGTGGGAGATCTTAAATAATCTTTGTGGATTCGAGAAAAAAAATCATTTTGAATGAGTAATTTATTAAGAAGAAAAATTAAATTGGATATAAGTTTGGTGGATTGATATTATAATATAAAGGTAGATTAATCTAGAATTGTATTATATATTGTTATACTTTACTCCATCATCGTTTGGAATACGATAGGTTTTTATATATTGATTAGAATATCTTGTAACATCACTAAAATACTGACCAATGTATTAATACATTATATAATCAAAAGGATTCATATAAACAACCATTTTTATGTAAAAAAACGTGTTTTCTAATTTTTTATTTAGTAACAAAGCTTAAATCACGTAAATCGGCTGTTACGTTTTTCAAAAATAAAAACAAAATCCATAAACAGTTACATTGATTATTGCTAATCAAAGAAAATATATGCGACCAATGAGGACGTCACTACTACTTCAAGATCAAGATTTAAATCTTTCAATACGTTTTTAAGTAGGTTTCTAAATTATTTTCTAAATCAAAATGATTTATAAAAGAGCTATAAAATTGAAATACAAAAGCGTGCCATGAGAATGAAGATAAATAATAAATTTCACAATAACGTAATAAGTTAGCGACCTTTAAAAATTCAATTTGTTGAAACAATGTTTTGTGAAATAGAGATGTGTAATGCAAACACGTAGCGGTTTGGTCATCTGGGTTTTAAAATTAATACGGCTCTTGAGTTCGCTCGTGTTGAAAATAGGGTAGCGTTGAAGAGGATTCACAATGTGTGATTTTTGTACTTTATGTATCCCAACTTTATAATATGGCCATTATCTTCTGTAATATGTTAATGTTTTTAATGTACACTCTTGAACATCTGTTAATTGTTATAATAAAACATATCAACATGACCTCTATTTCACGAATTTTAACACTAAATTAAATAAATATGAAAAAGTACACTTATATTTTGATTCGATTTATTGCAATCGTTCAAAATAATTTAAGTTTTTAGTTACCAAAATAAACAGGTTTTAATACCGCAAAACAATTCACTAATAAAAAAAAACATGCAATGATTATCCTATCTGACTATCTCTCGTTTCAATAATACTTATTGAATACTGCTTCATTGTTCTACAAATATAATAAGTAACAAGAAAACGATTACATATTCAACTCGTATAATTCTATCGACTAGACTGATTAATGTATGCGAGTTACTCTCAGGATAACTTTGTGCGAGCGATGCTCGAACCAATGGCAAAATGACGTAAGTCACAGCAACGTTCTGTCACAAGGATTTATGTATATTATTTGATAATTATTCACAATCTTATCGTCGTCGTCCAATCACAGGTGCCTTATTTAGGCTTTCGCAAATTTTAATATGAGATAAAATTTTAATTATCTTAAATATCAACTGCATTGCGACATTAAATAATGTTTAGAACTTTTATATTAATAAACTGAAAATCCCGCAACTCTGTTTCCGTCAATTTTATTTTTAATTTAATTTTTAATTAGTCTTTATTCTCTATATTATAAAACGAATTTTATAATAATATTTCTTAAAAAAACAATTAGATATGACAATTATATAATAAAAACAAACAAATATAAAAAAAAATGTGTTTAGTGTAAAAACAAATTTAAGGACACTTGACGACTGATACCCAGTGTACATTAGCTCATTACTCAGGATATCTATATATAAATATTATTCATTACGCTCAGTTTCGTGGTATAATCCTGATAAGGTAACAAACAGCAATAGTCTAACCAATTATAACTTTAATTGTTACTCGAAATTTGTGTAATAATACACGCAACTCCGCGCGATTTCACCCGCGTTAAACGTTACTTCTCTGCCCTCTACTAGTTAAAGCCGGTTAAGCTCCATGTCATACAGTCTACACATACCTTTCGCAATAAATAAGCTATATAACGTAATTATTTTTTCTTCAGTTCTCTTTCATGATAAGTTGTTTTAGTAAAAACGTCATTGAAATTTATACATAAAGTTTAAATCCCTCAAGAATGACTAGAAGCATTCAACCGCTCTCCGAAAGCCATATAAACACAATGGTGTCTATTTACAGAATCAAGTACACATCGCACTACCTATTTGCTTCGTAAGTTGTCCCGCCGTCTCTTAAGCAAACAACTTGTGCTAACGTACGTTGAAGTCAGTTATAGTGTAGGTATTTTTGAAAATAAGCGTTCTGAAACTTCTATAAAATTTATTTTAATGTTCAATCATTATAATAAATTTTATACAGACAGAATGATCATTACATGTATTCCCTATACCAATGGAAGGAGTAAACATAACCAAAACTCGGATTCACGTATATAATGCGATTTGCTAATAGCTCTGCTATATTATGCACTATAAGCAGTTCCTTATTTTTTATATCTTTATTTATAATACAGCACCTCCAAAAACAAGTTATATCCACTTTAATTTTAAATCCAAAGTTTTAAAAATAGCTTCGCCGACATTTAGACGCCATTTTTTCACGAATCCATAATGGAAATCATAGTTTAATTAAGGTCTCCAACCAACCAACCAATTATGTCGCGTCTACTCATGGTCAAAGTTGTTTATTTGTCTTTACTCCTCTTGTCGAATGTTCTGATTTTCTTGTCGGTTCTTCTCGGTAGAAACAACATTCCGAACCGAGAGTAGTACATTTTTAATCTTGTGAAATGACAAACGATTGATTGATGATTCAAAGGTGCTTGTAAAATTCTCCTTTTATATATATACGCCATGTGCCACTAACCTTGGGAACTAAGATGTTATATCCCTTGTGCCTGTGATTACACTGGCTCACTCACCCTTCAAACCGGAACACAACAATACCAAGTACTGCTGTTTTGCGGTAGAGTATCTGATGAGTGGGTGGCACCTGTAAGTGGGTGTAATTAATTACAGGCACAAGGGATATAACATCTAAGTTCCCAAGGTTGGTGGCTCATTGGCGATGTAAGCGATGGTTAACATTTCCTACAATGCCAATGTCTATGGGCGTTGGTGACCACTTACCAACAAGTGGCCCATATGCTCGTCCGTCTTCCTATTCTATATAAAAAAAAAACCTACCCAGACGAGCTTGAACAAAGCCCTACCACCAGTATATCTTGAATGAACGTTTTAATATATGTTCAAATGGAACTTTCGAGAAATATTAAGGTTTGTAAAGGCGGATACAAATACCCACACCTAAATTGAATTTGTTGCTCTGTTTGTCTAGAGAAAGTTTTTTCGAGTAGTAAGTGGTTCAAATAAAGTAAATATTGATTGAGTAGACACTAGTGAGATAACGAGCTATGTCACGCGGTTTCACCCGTGTTAAATGTAACTGTTCCCCGTAGGTCGTAGAGTACCTAATGTTATATAATCTATTATAACCTTTCTCTATTAATGGGCAAAAGGCAAAAATATTTTTTCAATCGCCTTGAAGGTACCGAGATTACCGCGTTCAATCAAACACACACTTCACAATTATAATATCAGTACCTATAGAGCAAATACATTAGCTGGCTAGTAATGAAAATACCTACACAAATATACTATAAAACCAGTGCCATGGCAATCAGTCTCTTGGCCATGGCAAACAAAATTACATCTTGTAAATCAAATAATTAGTATATTATTTATTTAATAGGTACAATTTATTAAGATTAATACCGTGTGATTTTTAGATAAGTATAGATAAATGTACTTATATGCCGTGACCAGAGCAAAATATATGAATTGCTTTATTAAAAATAAAAATTAATACATTCAGAACCTTTGATTGCAATAAACTGTCGTAAGTGCCCTAATCTATGAGAACGACCTTAATCGCATGCTTGAAAGTGTCATTATGCTTATGATAATTGGGAATATGGTAAAAGTACCTACTATGTAAAGAAACTATCGTAATATGAAAGATCCATATCAATGGGATAAGTAGTGTAGTACATTTTTTATAGACTTACGTAGTAGATATTTAAAAAAACTATTAAATACAATAAATGCAAAAACCATTTCAAGTTTTACGTTATAATAATAAATTACAATGTATTAATATTATCTATTTAAATTAACTAATAGGTTTTAATTACTCAGCAAAATATTAGGAATTTTAGACTAAATTACTTATAATGGTATTTCAGAAGTCGTCAGTGCGCAGTTCGTTGAGGCGGGCGCGCGCCGGGGCCGCGCTGTCGCCGCCGCGCGCCGGCATGGAGCGGCTGCGACGCTCCTTCCGCGAGTCCTTCCGCCGCCGCAAGGGCTCCCCGCCAGAGTCCGCGCGCCCGCACCAATGGCACGCGGACGAGGCTGCCGTGCGCGCCGGCACCTGCACCTTCCCCGTTAAGTACCTCGGATGCGTTGAGGTTTTCGAATCCCGGGGCATGCAGGTTTGCGAAGAGGCGCTAAAAGTTCTCCGGGTAAGTAGTTCTATTTTTACTTTAATATCCAATTAATAAAGTTAATTCTATAAGATCATGCTCAAAAATTAGTTAAAACACTACCGAGTCAGGTAATCAAAATCATATTAGTCAATATCTCGATAAAGAGATGTAAAATTTCGAGAAGCTGCTAGGCATAATTAATTTTAATATACCTATTACCTATTAAAAAAAAAGTTCTGTTTAAAGTTAACTCTTGTATAATGAACTCATTGTCTTGTACTTTTGCATATCTTCATATATATATTCGAAAACTTTTCGTATAAATAAAAAAACAAGATGTATCAAAGTTATATGTAGCTAATCAACAGTCCACAAATGTTTGATCCGCTAATGTACAAGTCTAGAATATATACGATAATTTTCATTAAAACACAAAGTAGGTATTGGATACAATATCTAAGACTTGAAGTCATAAAAGTGCAAATAAAACCTCCCACGGGAGACAGCTAATTTACTAGTACTTGATTAAGTACTTCCGAATCCGTTG
Source organism: Nymphalis io (assembly GCF_905147045.1). Lineage (NCBI taxonomy): Eukaryota > Metazoa > Arthropoda > Insecta > Lepidoptera > Nymphalidae > Nymphalis > Nymphalis io. The sequence continues at coordinate 7,212,510 of NC_065897.1, forward strand.
AAAAGCTAATGGAAGCTATAAATGGGTTGCAAGAGATGAACATAGGTGCGTTCAATTGTTAACAATATTTATAAAGTGTCATTTAAGCTGCAAAAAACGTCGCTGCAAAAACACAGGAAGGCAAACTTATTCTTCTTAAGTTACCGGATTTCTTGTATCATTTGATCGTTGAAAGGAAATTTAGAAGGCTACCTGTTTTTAAACATGGACAATGTCATTTATCATTTTACAGAATTCTCGCCGACGTCCCGTTCGTGCCGTATTACATGTTAGCGGAGACGGTTTACGCGTAGTGGAAGAGGAGACTAAGGGGCTTATAGTAGACCAGACCATTGAGAAAGTCTCATTCTGTGCGCCCGATAGAAATCATGAACGAGGGTTTAGGTAAGGGGTCTAATTATTGTATGTTTAGTATTCATTGTCATCATCATTTATACCCTATTCCAATCGAAGGAGTAAAGATAAATAAACCTTATATTAACATAATTGTTCCTATATTATGCACTACAAACAGTTCTTGATTAATATATCTGTATTTATAATACAACATTTCACTAAACTACTTACATTGACATTAACTTCACTACCAAAGTTCCGATAACAACTTGGCCGTCATTCAAGACGCAATTTTTTTTGCGAATTCATAGTGAATCTCATAGATTATTCGTGATTTCGACCAATGATATCGCGTCAATGCAATTTCCAAGTTGTTTATTTGTTTTTTACTCCTCTTGTGATTGGAATAGACTATAGTACTATAAATATGTTTAGAAAAACAGTCCCACAAAACAGTTCCACAAATAAAATGTGTACCATCTGTATGAATGGTGGAAAATTTATTGATTTACAAGATTGTTTACTTTAAAAAGTCATAAAAATGAGTATTTGTAATAAAAAAGTTATATCTTCGGTTCTTCTAATAATATTATAAAAATCCGTTACACTTTACACAAGACTAGCGTACGCTCTATTTCGGTGAACTCTAACAACAAACATTACATCAGCTGATATTTTTACTCATTACAAACTTTGGCTGGAGATGTGAGCTATAAATTACTCTTTTCGTGAATCGTGGTCTGGCAAGTCGCCACTAATTTAAAAACACTTATTTCCTTGTAATAAGGATCAAATTACTATTATAACAAATATTTATGATTGATGGTTGTTTTAACGGTCATTCTATCTGATTCTTCACCATATCAAATGTAAATCTAAATCAAATATCGTAAATTTAAATATGCACGGTCACCAAAATTTTATTTTTTGTTATTTTATTTTACATCACGCTCAGCCGTAAAGAAAAATATCGTCAGAAAATCTGTCAGTGTCCTCTGATATCTTGGTAACCCGCAATGGAACAGCACGTTAGATTTATATCGAAACAACTTACTTAATAAAACAGGAACCTTTACTGTGTGTAAATCGTTCTGTGAGTGGACAGTTTTAATTTTCCTATTTTTATATAATTGTTAACTAAGTAATACAACATTAAGTACATCCTGTTTTTAAACATAGGTAAATGTCCCGAGTGGTTCATTATCATAGATTATTAACTTGACATGATGGTAATTCTAATCTTTGAAACTTCGCTTTGAATATTTTATTTTGCTTATATAAACAAGCGTACTGTCTAACTTATTTAACTAGCTTATATTATCTCTTAAAAGTATTAAAAAGTATTCAGTGCAAATAAGGTAAATCTCGTTATAGGGTTACGTAATTCACTCGTTTCTTATTACGTACTTGCGATGAAACCGAAGAAATGTTGACTCTTAGTGACTTGAACGTAATCTTATGTCTGCGAAGCAATATTTCAAAATTATGATCATATATGTTTTATTGCTTATTGCATAATATTTTACAAAATTTTCAGATATTGTATATTTCCGTATAAACATATTTACTATAGAATAAACAATTTGATTAAAAAATAATAAATAATTATAATATTATAATACGATTTTCCGTACCTATCTTCCTATATACTTATTATTCGAAATTAGATGATTTAAAATATAAACGAATTATTTTATAATTTTAATTGTCTCTTTATCCTTATTACACGCATCAACGGAGCAACTTATAAACACGAATGTTAACACGAACTGTGCGTGGGTTAAACATATTATATTCCCTCTTTTAATTCTAGGGCTCACATAAATTTAACTGTGGGGAGAATTTCTTAATTATTTGTGCACATTGCACCGTAGGAGAGTCTTCTGTCACCAGAGGAACTTTAAGGACCTGGAGAGAACCCTCTCAATATTAAAGGAATAATATTTTTATGGCATAAATATGTTGATAAATATTTCAGATTTAGTGTAAAGCATCACGTTATACAATTCCAGTTACATCTGTCGCGACGGCACCACCCGGCGGTGGATGTGTCACGGGTTCCTCGCGTCCCGCGACAGCGGCGAGAGGCTGTCGCACGCGGTGGGCTGCGCGTTCGCCGCGTGTCTCGAGCGCAAGCAGCGCCGCGACAAGGAATGCGCCGTCTCCATGAGTATCGACGCGGCCAGCCACGCGTTCACTCGACAGGGATCATTTAGAAAATCGGGTAAGTACTTAATTCAATACAAAAATTTACTGCAAGAAAACACTGCATCTAATAGCAATTTACTATGTAAATATATTTAAATTAAATTTAAAAAAAAAACTCGATTTCCTTTTTCTAAAATATTTATATAATTGCGAATAAATCAAAAACTAGTCGAATTTATCAAATAAAAATAGTTGAAACCGGTAGTACAAGTATAGGAGTATTCAGTGTTTGAACTTAATTAATATGTCTGTAATAAATTTGTTATCTATATTATATTTTAGTCCGCGTGTAGTATCGTGTGATATTTTTTGATAATTTAATAAAACTATTATAGATATGTTCTTGTCGATTGTTTCGTATAAATAATTAAATATATATTAATAATTCAATAAAATTCGTGACTGTTTCTTATAAAAAAAATGTGTAAAAACAACATCAAATTTTTAATAAATATGATGATAATGCTAGGTATAACGAGTCGCCGCACGTCGGAGGTGGAGCCGGCCTCGAGCCCCGTGACGCCGGCCGTCGCGCCGCCCGCCGTGCCGGCGCCGCGTTCGGCGGCACACAACCCCTTCGCCGTGGAGCGCCCGCACGCCGCGCCGCACCTGCTCGAGCGACAGGGCTCCTTCAGGGGATTTGCGCATCTTAATAACAAGTTCGTTATATTTTCTTACTCATTTATTAATCAGAAATTAAATAGTAATACATCGCATAAATCTTAAATAAACATATTAGTTTTACATATTCTATGAGATTTGCTAATAGCTCTTACATAATAAACAAACAATTCTTGTTGTTTGTTCAATAATTTGTTATAATATCATGACTAAACAAAATAATAAAATTAAATACAGATTCGTTTCGCGTTTTTTTTTATGCAGTAGGTAGGTGGACGAGCATATAGGCCACCTGATAGTTGTGGTCACCAACGTCCATAGACATTGGCATTGTAAGAAATGTTAATCGCATCGCTTACATCGCCTATGCGCCACCAACCTTGGGATCTAAGATGTTATGTCTCTTGTGCCTGTAATTACACTGGCTCACTCACCCTTCAAACGGGAATACAACAATAACAAGTACATCTGTTCTGCGGTAGAATATCTGATGGGTGGTACCTACTCAGACGAGCTTGCACAAAGCCCTACCACCAGTATAATAGTTGCCATAATAGTCACGTTGCGATGGCTAACTTATAGAAGTATGACTTTAAAACACTGAAATTCGATTACCTATCCCTTTCTTTTCGCGAACATTTTGACGTTCCCTCGTCATTAAATATGGACATGTGCATATATCTATAAAAGAAGACATTAAATCATGTAAAATAAAAATAGTAATACAAATGAATTTTCCAGTTCACCGTTCAAGCGCCAGATGTCACTACGCATCAGTGAGCTGCCTTCTAATCTAGAGCGACAACGTATAGGGTTGGGTTCGCCCGACGCTCTTGCCGCGCTGCCGACGCCGCCCGCCGTGCCCGCCTCTCGTGGGCTTTCCGACGTGGCGCCAATTGAGGTACGCCTGTAATATTATAAGCAAAATTAAAACACTATTGACATCGAAAGAACAGAATTAGAAACACGAACACGAGTTGAGATCAGACACATCAGATCCGAGACATCTTTTATTATATTTATATTTACGTATGATTTATTGCATATAAATCAATAACAATAATCGACCGGTTGTCCAGAGGGTGGATCTACCAGTTATCTGTCCGATAGCTGGTTGGAATCACTACGGGTACGCGACCCCGGACTGCTCTAGCTACTAGTGTCACATTCCTGTATCTTCCGTGATCACAGTATCCTCCCCCCTCTCCTTGATAAAACTAATATTAAACCCGGAGCGGTGCCTCCGTTTAGGCGTAAGCCAGTCACCTGCGGCCAAACCAGCACCACACGTATTGACTCGTCATTCCTGCGGATCCTGCTGGGGAGGAGGAGAGGGTGGCATGGGTACTGGGCAAGCCCGTGTTGCCATAAAGTCGCCTGCCCAGGCGTAGCAGCATCCACGGAGAGGACACTTCGCTCACCTGTCTTGCAGGTGGAAAACAACACGGAGAGTGGCTTGCTTAAATCATCTGACAAAGATGCAGAGGCCTATATATAATCGACCGGCGAATAATCGACCTCAACTTTGTTCTTTGACTAACCACTTGCACTAACCAAACACAACTTTTCAGGAAAAAATGTCAGAAGCGGATCCAGTTGCTGAAATGTGTCAGCAGCTGTCGCTGGGGCTGCGCGCCCTGGCCGAAGAGCCGGTCCCGGTGAGCGGCGCGCTGCCGCACCCCGACGCGTGGCTCGGCCGCGTGGCGCGTGCGCCCCCCCTCGCCGCTGCCGGCCGCGCTGCCTCCTTCGCCGGACACTCCGCCGTCACCACCAACCCCTTTCTAGCGCCCACTCCTGCACATCTATAAACGACTCCTGCTAAGTGGGAGATCGATGAAAGCATTCATGGCTATTTAAAATAATACAATCTTTTTAACTTTTGCAGTTATGTTGTGCTTAACTATTGAACATGAGAGAGATGTAAAACTTTTAATTTTTTTCTACAGTCGTTGAGCGATCTACTATATATGTACTTACGATTGCTATTTCGCACAGACAATCGTTGTTGATAACAGATATTGATTCTAATGTTTCAATACGACACTAAGTTTTAAGTCGTAATTTCATAATATCTTAACAGAAATCATTATATACCTTATAATAAAATGTTAATTTACAGTCGAAGCTTATTCCACCAACCCGCATTGGAGCAGCGTGGTGGAATAAGCTCCAAACCTTCTTCTCAAAATGAGGAGAGGAGGCCTTAGCCCAGCAGTGGGACATTCACAGGCTGTTTCGGTTACAGTCGAAAATATTTTGTTGCCTTAGGTGAAGCTAATCAAAAGAGGAAACTATTCAGGGCAACTTTTCTGTTACATGTTTTTAATCGCATATTTTTTTATTTGTACAATCGAAGTAATTAGCCGTCTCATTATTGCTAATTCTGATACACAATAAGGTAGTCTTTTAAAAAAAAATGCAATAATTTTTATTTGATCCTAAGTCAAAAATATTTGGAAAATATTATAACTTTAGTATATTTTTCATGTAGTTTTGTGAGTACAATTTTATTGCTTTAGCAAAAAATCGTCAATAAAAAATTCTTTTCAATACGTAAATGAAACTAGTTAATGCTCAAACTTCTTTAGTTACTTACTATAATTGTTATATTATTAATCAATATCAGGAGAATCCGTCATATTATTAAACAGTAAAAACTGTAAACTCATATATATCTAATGCTTGTAGTCAATCGTAATAATACTTGTGCACATTTGTAATCTTGCACGCTGTGTTAAAAATTATCTACTTATAATAAAAATTAGCATTATTCTGATATAACGATCGCCATTTTAATGGTGTGAGTAGTATATAAACAGTTGACTATACTTTCTGATTAATAATTTTTAATAATATTTTTATCAAACAAATATACAGTAATTGCAATATAATTTTTGATATTTCTACATTATAGAATAATTAATCCCATTAATTAATTATTATTAATGTCATTACAATAGAAAATTTTGAAATATATCTAAATGTACTTAATTCCTTTATTAATGGCACTGAGCTTTTGCGCTGCACTTAAGTGTTGTTGATGTAATACGTAAATTAAGACTATTTCCATGCTAAACGTCCATGGGCAGTATTAAATAAAGCCGATTGCATTATTTAATAAAACGCGTAACGAACAATACAGTATTTTATCGTAAAAATAACTACGTACTTGTATAATACTTTTGGATTTATATATGTATTTCTTTTTGTATATAATTGTACATTTATAGGTTACTTAAAAGAACATCATTTGTGAATCTGTTTTTGTTTATATTTTTTTTTTATGGAACTAAAAATAATAGGGAGATTTTTCGAACAAATTATGTAATATACTTTGGTAACTGTATAAAGCACGTATGTTTTGTGTGACGACTCTCGATTTAATGTTAATTAGTTACTAAAAGTTTTTGTTATTTTTGTAGGTACTATAATTAAAAAATCTTTTAATTTTAAAAAAAAATTATTATGAGCAAAAAGAGGATTTGTAATAAGTTTTTTCCTAAGATTTTCTACTCGATGATTTGTGTTCAACTGTTTCTTAATTATATGCAGTGACTGAACTCTCTTACTTATTCCCATCCCAAAGCTAATGTACTAACATATACTTAAAGCAAACCTCTTTTTGTTTCAAACAAAAAGCACAATGATTATTGCACAATAATTGTTGCATTTTACATTCCACTTATTACAATATTAGTGAATTTACTTAAAACTTGACGCATATTAACGAATTAATTAATATTTCGCTCTTGTAATTACAGTTATTTTCTGAAAGTACTTAATGTATGGAAATATAATTAATATTGCTGTTACTTTTTACCTCATTTTCAGAAACCTGTCAAAGCAATGTATTGCCTGTTCCATATAAATAATTTCTAGCTGTTTTTTCCAGTGATTCGAAAACATTAAAAAATATATGTAATTTAATGTGATATAGTGAAACATATTTGGTGTTATGAAAAATATTTATAATACGCTATTTGCACATTTATTAATATCCTGCACGCGAAAGTTTAAACCTCAGTTGGTGGTTAAATGTAAAGTACATGAATCAATAGAATTGTTCCGTAACTAAAGACTAGTTTTAATTGAATAAGTACTTACTTCTACAAAGGATATTTTCTTATGTACTCCTATTTAAATATTCGAAAATTATCGGACATGTTGTACTTAATATATCAAAAACCAGTTGTTTAAGAGAATTGTTGGGTGTTTTTGTATATTTTTCCGATTTTATTTGTGGCTAAATTATAAAAAGCTTGTATATACAAGGGGATATATGTAGATATTTTAGATAACAAGAGTTCAAATATTATGAAGAGTAATAAAATATTATGGTTAGTTGATTTTTTTTTTGTTATTTATTCCTTTTTTGTTTATCCAATTTACAACATGCACACAATATAAAATAAATTGTTTAACATGAAGAATTCAAATATGATTTTATTTTATGCTAATTAAATATTTTTATATATTATCATTTTTTAGAAAATAAATGTTATAAAATAATAAAACAAAATATTTTGCTGCACCACTTTATTCATTTATACATGAATATATCAACGGCATAAACTTCAGTGCCTACAAACTACCTAAACAACGTAACTATTGTCTGTTTTTTTCCTATACAGTTTATGTGATTAGAACATTCACTTATTAATTAAGTAAAACACATACAGTTATATATGACATTATTTTAAGGGCAAACTGACATGTGCTAACAGCTTATTGAGGTTACAATAATCATCTTGTTAAAACTATACTCATTTATATTTCCTCCTATGAATTTACAAATATAGAAAACTATTTTGATTGATATATTTAAATACATTAAATTTTTCGCTACACGCAAACCATATTTTCTCCAATAAAAGCTTACTTATTTTAAAAAGCTAGAAAAAAGCAACTATATGCTGAACAATAAGTTTTTTTTTTACAAATATAACAAACAGTTCCCAATATAAATAGACAATAATAAATCCAGGGCAGACAATTCTCTCTGGTACAGTATGTAGTTGTGACTAGGAATGTCATTCAAATGCATTATGAAAGGAGATATTACATGAGATAGAAAACTTCAAGTTCAATTAATATCATATACAACAAACTACGTACCACAATATAACAGTGACAACGAGTCAACTAATTGATTTACATATAAACATTAATATCGCATATAATATTTTTTTAAATAATTTTATTAATTTAATATTTCTTTACTTAATCACTGCGAGGAAAAATATAAAATAAATTCACGCAAACATGACTAGTACTAATTATAAAATAGAATAATTACACAAATATATGTAGACATAAAAAAAAACTATGCCAAATAATATGAGAAAAAAAAACCTTTAATAATGTAAAGAGCGAAATTATAAAATATCACATTTTGCATAACAATACATAAAACAATTATCATTCCGATTATAGACATATAAACAGTTATTCGAAAATTTACAAAATTTAAACATATAGCCCATGCCATGATTATATGGAAATATATTTGAAAGGAATTTAACAAAAAAATGTTTTTCTAAATTGAGATCTAAAAATATATTTAAAATAATATCCATCTTATATTAATTAATACTGACATTTCATAAAATAAGAACGTTGAATTCAATCTAACAACTAAATACCTTGAAAAATTAAATTAATGTAAAGACTTCAAGTATATAGAATTAGATTGACAGCTATTTTGTACGTTTTTGTTAGGAAAATAAAATGTTAACTTTAAATATCGAGCCTGTGTTAAGCTTTTAATTAAATTTGAAACCTGTTTATATATAAACTAAATCTGCTTTATATATATATATATATAGTCATTTACAAAGCAGGTCAGAGGTTTTTATATTCATATAGAAAATTTAAATTGATTTATGACTCGCAGCATCGGCGTTTTGGCATAAGTATATTGCTTACTTGCGAGATCACATGCTTATGTATAGTTTCATTTTAAGCATTTTGTTCATATAATTTATACATAATATCATTAAAAATAAATAATAATATCTCTCAATAACTAAAGAACGCAAACAAATACATTACATTATAATATTCATTATGACGCCTATTCGAATGGCATATTACTTTGGTTATTTATTCCGTTGCGACGATATTTTTTAAACGGACAATTTTATTATACAGTTGTCGGACAAATGGTGGCCGTCTTGATATCTACAATTACAAATTCAAAAAAATTATGTATCTTTTAAAATGTCTTTTCCTTGTTTTCGTGTATAATGTCTCGAATTATTATTAATACATGCAGTCAAGCTGTATTGGTATATATTTAATTAATAAAATTATAATTTTAAACTTTATAATTATTCCTTCCCAATCCTTGGATAATAAATACTTTCTTACTTTTTTTTATATCTCATTCTCGTGATTCAAAGCCTTAGTAGTAGTTTAGGTATTGAAACTAATTTTAAAGGAATATTATATGTTAAAATAGTAGTTTTTTAACGAGTAGTTAACAAAGCGATAATCTTGATCGCAAAATATTCCACATTCAAGATTTCAATAATTAAGCGTTCCGTCAGATTTCGTAAAAAAATTGTTAAATTGTTTTCTTAGATAAGCAAGTCTGCTCTTCTTAGGGCGGGTCGTATTTGACATATTTTGTATATCAGTCATCGAGGCAGGATGTGATCGGTGAGCAGCGAGCTAGTCGTTGCCGGCGTGGATGTGGTCGTGGCACCGCTGGCACACGCGCACGGGCCGCAGCGCGCGCAGGCGGCGCACGGGCGCCTCGTAGCGGGAGCAGCGGCCGCAGAACACGGCGCCGCACTCGCGGCAGTGGTGGCGCCGCTCCAGCGCCGTAAACCGCACCTGCACAGAACCATCGAACGATATTCCTTAATTTTTTTGATTTGTCATTTCCAAAGTAATTTAGGCTTGGCTCATATACTTTATTATTATATTATATTTTGTATACTGGTACTAGCAATTGTAATAAAAAAAGATCCTCATTTATTTTAGGGAAAGAGTTCTCACTTGGCACTGAGTGCAATAGGGTGCGGTGTCGTCTCGTATCCAGTGGTCAGCGGGACCGCCCCTGGCACCCGCCGCACTGGACATGTCAGGCGCGGACCAGCGGAAAATCTAACAACAAGACACCTTATTTTAATATGGTTTAGGTATTACTTTTTACAGTAAATACTATATTATCTGGTACTTTTATATATTTGTTACTTTTTAACCGACTTAATAAAAGGAAGATAGTCCCTATTCTAGTCTCAATTCGTTTGTATATATTTTTTAAGTCTTATCAAAAAGTATCAAAGAATTTGGTTACCGTGTATAAGGAACAAACACAAGAATTATATATGTAATAAGTATTAAACAACGTATACCCTTCCCCGAGCGTCTCCAACGGCCAACCCCCGTCCACTCCTGGCAGCCGCGACCGCAGTGACGGAGGCGGGGCACGCATTGTCGCGACGTTCATATGCCGTATGCATGGTCAATTTGCCTCGGAGGACGAGACGTCGCACCCAAGTCACACCTGTGTCTATAATTACAGTTAAAAGAGATTTGATGTTTCTATAATTTTTATATAAAATGCAAGAGCAATTGCATAATGAATTATTTTCTACAGCAATAATTAGTAGTACAAATAGTGTAAATGACTAAAGAAGTTTCATGTAGAAGTACAAAACAAATATTAAGTATCATTACCAGGATAAGACGTGTCTTTGACGACGGGTCTCTGCACAGGCGCCGGGGACGAGGGTGCAGACAGAACCACAAAGGAGTCTGTGAGGCTGGTGTCCGACTTGCTCGGCCGCAGCCCGCCCTCCGGAGCCTCCATTGATTGCGTCGTTTCTACAGAACTCGTCTCGCTGGAATCGCCAATGCTGCCGCCACCTGGTTTTAAAACTATATTATATATATGTCGAATGTTCATTTAATAAGTCTGGCAATGGGTTGACTAACTGGTAGTGACATGATGTTTAGATATTTGAACAATGTAAATAGTTAATGAACGAAGATGGTCAAATTGATCGAACTTAATCGAAAGAAATACAGGCTGTTATTGGAAATATTTGATAGAGAATACGGCAAATTAAGCACAAATTTTTTGAATATAAAACATGCCCTTGATTTTTTATTTAGGTTGAGGTGTTATTTTTTACTCTATTTATATGATTTTATTAAAGATTGTAATAGATAGAAAAATGTATCAGATTTTTTTTTTATATTAAAAGCGTAATGAAAGTCTTACTTTTACGATACAAAGGATTAGTCTTCGACTTTCGCCTCAGTACAACGTTCCCCTGTTTTTGTAATTTGCTTCTATGCGTTATACTTTCTTTGTCCTCATCTAAATCTTTTTCGTTATCGTATTCTTCTTTGGTTTCCTCACAAGAATCAATTTCTTCTTTCCTTTCGTACTGCGGTTCTTCGTTATCACTGCAAATGTCTTTCTCTTCGTGCCTACGAGCTGATTCTTTTGCGCTCGTCGTTTCTCCTGTATCCGAAAGCGAACTTTCCGATGCTGATTTCGTGAGATTTCCTATTAAAAAAATTATTAATAAATAATATATTAGTTAGTATTGAAAAATGTTTATTTAACAAAAAACAACTTTAGCATTTAATAAATGTGTTGAGTTGTCGCTCAGTTTTTATATAACATGAAATATATAATTTATAAAATAATAATTACAAACGTTTAAAGGATAATCATTTACCTTCACGATCTTGGGACAAGCTCATCTGTTTAACTAATGCCTCAACTCGTTTAATAGCGGCTTCCCGTTCGCATGGTTCAATATCTTCAGTCTTTATATCAGATTTCACTTCACTTTCAGACTTCGCCTCCTCGGTATCTTGCAAGGAATTTTGGATCACACTTTCTTTATTAATGAAACTCGGTTGGTCCTCAGTGCTATCCACGTCTGTACTCCTCGCTTCGTCGTCTACAGTTTTTGCGAGGTAGTCTATAGACCACATCTATGGAAATATTTGTATTATTAAAAAAAAAACCTGAATTTTAAGAAAAGTAATGATCTTGTCTTTATTAATAGAAGTAATAAAACAGCAAAACAATACATGCACAATAAGATGGATGGCAATTGAAGAAGGAATAGAGAAAAAAAAAAATCTGCTAAAAGATCTGCTTTTTTATGCACACTATTTCCAATAACAAATTTTTTAAGCACCATTTTTTTTACGAATCTACAATGAATTTCATAGTTTATTTTAGATCTTGACCAATAATGTCGTGTCTATTAAACGTATAAGTTGTTTATTTATCACTTTTATTGCCTATGTCATTAATAATAATAATAATCGAATAGGTTACACATGATATTCTATACAATAGTTATCTTGTAAGTCTCGTACCCTGACGACGCCGTCCGTGGAGCCGGTGATGACGACGTTGAGCGGGTCCCACTCCCGCGTCTGACTGAAGGCCACGCACAGCACCTGCGGCGCGCGCTCCCCGCCGCCCGTGTCCACGGCGCCCAGCAGCGAGCCGTTGATGGACCACACGTGCAGCCAGCTGCCGCTGCACGTGGCTATGTCGCCCTGGCGACACACATAACCGACTGTTACGTTTATGTGACTAAAGATAAATTGAGTTTATCGCTTAACTTAAGAAATTGAAAACTACGAAAGAGGAAAACTTATACAATCTGTTGATGTGTCCGCTGCCATAACCTGGTAACATCAGATGGTACCTGGATATAATTGATAAAGGAGGAAATGGCAAATAGTCGTCGACAGTGGTCGTGATGGTGTGGTGAATGAGGAGCTCACGGTGAGGTCGTCGATGGCGAGCGCGGACACGGGCGGCGGCGGCGTGGGCGCGGCCTGCGACGGCACGAGTTGGCGCACGAAGGCACCGCGCTCCACGTCCCACACGATGAGCTGGCCGTCGCGACTGCCGCTCACCACCAGGTTGTAGGCGGCGCTGGCGGCCAGGCACGTCACGGCCTCCTCGTGCCCGTACAGGCACGTCTTCACGGCCAGCCGCCGCCGGCGCGCCCAGTACTGCCACACGGTCACCACCTGCCGGACGCGCGTGTACGTAGCACGGTTAGCGATGTTTACATCCCCGTGCAATACAATATACAGGTAACGAGTTGGGTGAACTATCTCGATACGGTTGGAAAAATATTGAAGCTTACCGTACTCGTGCCGGCCGTCACAATGGTCTTGTCGGAGAGGCACACGCACGTCACGATTTCCCCGCAAGATTGCGCCACAGTTTCACACACAAAAACTGTTTTATCGTTATCGTAATTTCCGATCCGTAGAGAATGATCCGCGAAGCCCCACGCCACATATTTATTATAAGATGGAGGCATCAACACTTTGTTCTGTTCCACAGCCAAAATCGCTTTGTCCGTATAGAGTATTTGCCCGACAGGACCTTTTACTTCTGTAAATATTAGTTACAATTAGAATTTGATTATAAAATAAGGCAACAAAACAAAATTAAAATTACATTAAACAATACCTTTTACGGGTTGCAAAGATGGTCTTAAATTCTCCAAATTATGAAAGAATAATTTTTCCGGAGGTGTTATGCCTTGAGATGGCATAATGTTATTGGGATCCAAAATAGTTGAACTTCTTTGCGACATTTTTTTACTAGGGTGGGCTTTTTTGAATAACTGCTTCGGAATTTGTCCAAAATTATTTATGAAACCTATCGTCGCATTCTTCTTAAGAGGATCATCAATGCTAGAACATAATAATAATTAAAAATTATTTTCTGCTTTATCACTTTATTAAAACACAAACAATATAAATGTGTTAAAACTGCTAAGAGTATGATATATACCTTATACGATACATTGTTTTAAGAGATTTTTTTTAACAAAACAAAGATTATTTATTGGATAGACTTGAAAACATTTGGCCACTTACTTGTATATATCGACATTTCCTTCATAGAATAAGTGATGGAAGACGTTAGAAGCTTCCACCGCGGCTTGTCCTTGCTGCTTGTATCCAAAAACGAGATCAATCCAATGATGCAATCTGTGAGACACGTAGTCAGATTCCAGGGCTGCTCGGTGCATGCGGATAAATTCACGAGGATCGTCCTTGGCCCAGGGAGGCAAGACGACGTCGCCTAAGGCTACTCCCGACTGCTTGCATCCTAAATATTAAAAAAAAGAAATATAATATACTTTTTCCATTTCAGTCAAATTAATCTAAGTATAGTCTCAAAAGAGTACCTAAATCGAAATTGTTGGAATTAACTAGAAATTCGGGTAAGTAAAAAAACTCCGGTATTAATTCCTTAACGTCGGCCATGTTGTGGCGTGATGCAGAATTCCATGCTTCTTTAATCGAGTGAAACATTCTGCAATAAGATTACGAAATTATACATATAGAGTAATAATATTATAAATGGCACAACTTTAGATCTATAAGCAAATAACATTACTTTTACTAAAATTTAAATGTTCTTATACTTCATACCTATCTGCTAGATCAAAATGCCCGCCTTGAAGTCTTAGGAAATGTTGTGTGAACGGCTCCATACGCACGAGATAAGAACATACTATCATAGCTGATGAATAGTGGGTTCCGTAGTGATAAGGCGGTGTTTCACCGTGAGGGTCATCCCATTCCTGCGAAATATACAAATAAGTGAATTTATGCATTTTTTTTAAATTTTTATATTTTTTATCCTTTTGTTACTAACCTTATATCTCTTTCTAAATTGCTCCAACCTATCTGAACTCTGTGCTCCCATTGGCTTGGCTAGGTCTCTGAAAGTCGCTGGGTGTGTCAAGTCTAGTTCCAAAGAATCGTAGTCGGCCAAAATCCATGGGAAAACTGGATATTGCATGAGATCATTATACGATCGACCGGCCAGTGTGTTGAGATGCATGAGATATTGGAAATTAGATATTTCTCCTCTCTGAAAAATGTTGTTAATGTCATTAATAAATAACAAGCAAATAATATGGGTTTTCGGTTATACAATTCGATATATTATTAATAATAAAACGATTGACGCACCAGCCACCGCTGCGTGACGGAAGTGTCTCCGATGAGCGTGGCCAGCAGGCCCGCCGGCTGCTCCACCGCCACGCCCCGCTTCTGCCCCGCCACCGATCCGGCCGCGCTGTCCGCCATGCCTGTGGCGAGCGCCGTAAAACGACTGTACACCTAAAATATAAAACAATATTAAATTTTCTTAAATAAAACTAAAATAAAAGAGCAAAAAGTAAAAACAAATTGATAGTTACCTTATTTCGCACTTTTCGTGGAAACGCTAGCAAATAATTTCTTCCATCGCTAGAAAAAACTTCTAACGCTATAGGTTGCAGTAAATACCTCCTTTTATGAACCTCCCTAATAATAAAACACGAGAATATATTTTAAAATGACAATTCATATGATAAGATTAAATATTATTGTAAAATTGGAATTGTAGGTTTCCCTCACGTACCTTATATCTTCATACAAAAACTTCGAACATTGTCTCTGATTGCTCCTCTGTATACCCTGACTAGGTAAAATAGGGTCATAATCGTCTGGGCAACTGTCTAAATCGCGGATTTCCCTATTCTTAAGGAGAGTGAATCCATCTATAACGTAGCAGTGTTCGCGTCCGAAAAGCAAAAGCCCCTCTGTCGTGTCCAGGCCTTGAATACGAGCGCAGCGGAACATGTGAGTAATCTAAAAATTAGGAGAAAATTGTATTTTATTCATAAATTATTTGCACGTATACAACATGAAAACGATAATTTTAAAGATTTGTTGATTTAATACACGCAAGTTGTTTTTAAGTACCTTCTCGTGGTGCTCCAATAGCCTCAATAGTGTTTGATTATCGGGCGGTGGGGGCTGCGGCTCATCCTCATCTTCCGCGTCGGGTCCGTCTTCATTTGCTGCAATAATAGAGATGCTTGTAATTTATATTATAACGTGCCAAAATTAGGTCGTAAAATGTTGTAAAACCTTCTGATGATTGATTCGTTCCTCGGCTCACAACTCCACTGCTGACTAGATCCGACGGTGAGCCCTCGTCGTTTGTTACTTCAATTGATGAGTCTTTATTACTGTAATATTGATATTTTAATCAATTTTCGTATTTATATAGACGCAGTACAGTCGGCGTCAAAGTATTGCATTATGCGATGAGAAGGCCGAAACAGGGTAAATAATTGTTGGTTTTAGTGTGTTCTCCGAAACGAGAACTGTACTGTAGACAGCAAAACGGAGGCTAGATTTGTTTTTTCGAATTATCTTTTTAATGTTTGTTATTGGTCTTTTATTTAAGTTACTATATTACGAAAGGACTAATTATTATTATTCCACATAAATAACTTTATTATTTCTCTAATATTGTGTTATAAGCACAAAAGACGGTGATTTTGTTTCGTTTATATTTTTAATGATTGTTGTATTTTATAATGTTTTATATTTGACTTGCAACAAAATTGATATACTATTACACAACAACATGTGGCAAAGTTCAGATTGAACCAGAAGTATGGTAATAATTACATATAATTTGTATGTACCTCGGTATTTCTTCTTCAAAAGCTTGCGGTTCAGTCGGTTCTATACCATCTGTTTCGCCGACGTTGGTCGACCCACGCGATTGTTGATATATCCTGTAGTATTCCTTACTGTCTCGACTTTGCGCGACTTTGTACTTTAATTGTTTCTGTATGAGTAATATAGTAAATATTATATACAAAATGAAAGTCTACGACCGAATAAGGACACGACAAATAATCAAAAGGTAAAAGGACGTACGCACAATAATAAGGCACAATGGTGTGACCAAATAAATTGTAAATGAAAAAAAAAAAATTAGTTAGACAATCTGGAGCTGCACACGCTACCTACTAGATGATTAGACCTAATCCAGAAGTTAGTACGGAAACGAAAGGCAACTCACGTTGTCGCTGCCCTCGAGCTGCGGGCGGTGCGGGTAGTGCGTGTAGAAGGCGAGGTTGCGGCGCAGCTGCTTGCGCATGCGGCACGGGCCCTCGGTGCAGTGCAGCGCCCACTTGTCGAGCGGCGGCGCGCGCGGCGGGCCCCACAGGCCGCGCTCGCGGGTCAGCTCGCGCCACGCGCCGCCCCACTCCGCCTGCACGTAGCGCGTCGTGTGCGCCGCCGTGTTGGCGCTCGCCGCCAGCGCCGCGCCCCACGCCTGTCTGCGCGACCCACACACGTCATCTCCCAGCCGAGCGCTATCTAGCCGATTAAGCTTGCCATTTGTCTTAAAATACTACTTTTATATCATTTACACGGTATGTTGAATCCAAACGTTTATTCTATATTCCAAGAGATGAATAGATAAGAGGTGTATAGATATTTATCTCGACCATCCAATTGAATGTTTCAATGTTTTGTTGAAGCCAATTTACCTTTAATCTCCTACCATTGGAATCGCTTATAAATGATGTTATCTAAGTTACTAACCTCACTAGCTGCACATGATCTTGCATATAAGCCAGAGCGTGTTCTCGCGGTAGATGAGTCCTCTGTTTGGCGGAGTCCTCCTTTTTTACTTTTGTTCTAGATGCCAAACGGGTCAAACCGCCGGTCACTTTCTGAATTTTCGATTGAATTTGATTATGGAGCTCCCATGGAACTCGATACACCGCCTGCAACGACAAATGTTTATATTAATGCGAAGAAATTTATCACAAATGCGAAGGTATATAAAAAAGCACACTAATTTAAAGATTTGGAATGCGTCCGTCAGTCGAGCGGCGCGCGTACCTTGCGCTCGCTGTCGATGTAGGCGAGCCACAGGCGGTGCGCGCAGTCGGCCAGCTGCTCGCGCGCCAGGCCCAGGTCGGGCGCGCGCGCGGCGGCGGCGGGCGGCGCCAGCGACGCCTTGAACACCTCCTCGATGGCGGGCTTCTTGCACGCGTACAGCTCCTCCCACACGCGCCGCGCCGCGCCCGCCATCAGGTTGCGACCTGCCGCGAGTAGGGAGTCACTGCGTCGCCTGCCTTACGTTGTCGTCGCTGTAGTAGTGTACACGCACACTAGTGGTCGTTACCTTGGTGCGCCGTCAGCCTGTCGTCTCTGGACTCGAGATCCCCGCTGGGGTTGACGTGCCACGTCGTCCGCATGTGTGACTCGAGCGCGATCTTCATATTCGCGTTCAATTGAAGTAAGCAATATGTTAGGCATCCTATGAATTCCAACTCGTGGTTTCCGGCTCCGAATATCAGCAACCTGGCAATGTCATAAGAGTAAAGAACTTCATATATTTCTTTATTTAATCATTATATGCAAATATAAAAGCCCTATTCTGCCTATTGGATTGGCTTTGTAGCTGTTTTTATCGAACTATTGCCGCTATTTAAATACCTGTTTGTTGTGAGTTTGTGCAATGCTTCTAGCACAGACATTTGGTCGGCTATGGAATCTGTAGATCGTGACAGCAAAAACAATATAGTTCTATTCAGACAGTGATGTAATCCTTCCAGTGATATAACTGACGACTTTTTCTTGGCTTGAGTCAGTAATTTTACTAAAAAATCAAATACCTGCAACAGAAACTTTGCAATAAGTAAAAGTTCTAAATGTCAATATATTTTTTGAACTAAATTAAGCAATAAATCCGTTGTAAGGAAATTACTAATATACCTTTTTACCCCTGTAATTAAGCTTATGTCAGGAGTGGAGACAACAATAGCCCGAGAAGAACGAACCAGCGACTTTTACATTGCTGGTCCGTAAACCATTGCACTATTAACGCTTTCAATATTTTTATTAATTAAACTATATATAAAAGTGTATATAATTTAATTGACAATATATATAAATGGTTAACCTCGTGTGGATCCCTCGATAGTTGTCCTTGCCACAATTTATCAACAAGTCGCGCGGCTAAATAACAGACATTGGAGATATTGGATTCGGAGCCAAAAAGTTCAGTATTTAATAAATTTTCCATTATTGTTGTTAAAACTTCGGTTTGATATTCGATCTGTTGCTGACTCGTCGAGTTCGCTGGCGATGCGTCCAGAACTAAATCTATGACCTAAAATTAACGATACAAGCATTACTAATATTGAAATAACTTTTATGGGATTAGAATTAGTCATTTAGAATGCTAGGCGTGCATGTTAGTCCGATTTTGACATTCATTTTAAGATTGTTTTAATTTTATATATACAATAAGAAAAAATAATATACTTGATCTTAGAAGTAAAAATTTTCTTTGTGTATTACTTATACTGTTGTGAAGTGAAAATGAAATGCGATGAAAATTATATTATTTTAGTTAAACGGGTAATGATATAAAATTAATATTAATCAAAGAAATAGTTAAAATACATTTTACAATACTCATTATATTGTAATGTGGTTATTGTTTTTAATTAATTATTACTTTAAATTTTGCGAACGACTTTATTTATTTGTTTTTTTTTTTATTGTTTAGTGAGCTGATGAGTATTTCGATATACGATTTGGGCATTATTCATAACGATAGCTATTAAAGTTCAGATCAATATGAATCGATTTGGTCTGGTTAATTAATGAGTCGGTCGCTGCGTTTTTTATTTTTATTCAAATCTAAAAAAGGTACTAAACTATGCTTTTGTATATGCCGCTATATACGCAGCAAATTTTGCTCATGATTTTAGTTGAGTCCATTCCATACGTCATAATTCCCTAAAAAAAAATGGCCGACAGCTCACTGATATTTAGCTGTAGCTAATATTACGAATATTTCGAAGATAGACGTAAAATTCGAATATTTAAAATACGTTTTTGTAATTGCTTTTAGCGATTGCTAGAAGTAAATTTAACTTGACTTGTGTATTGTGTCTTGTCACGAGTAATTTCGTCATATTATCGTTTATATTTTGTTTTATAAGTAATGTAAACATCAATGCAGCTCTACTGTTGTAGCAGATGCTATCCTCAATGTTTTTATGACGTAATTATCGCTATTAAGAAGTCTGCGACATGAGCAGAATATGTAGAAATTTTGCTCACCAGCTCCAGTTAGCTATTATAAAATATAAGACACTATGCACATGATAAATTTGTAAAAGATTTAAAGATAAGCGTTAATAAAGCGTTAGTATAGAACAGGTATGTTACAGGATAAACAATATAGTCTAATATCCGCATATTTACGCTATAAAAGAAAGATCTTGGTGGGGCTGAGCAGGGGCTACATGGCGTACAAAACATTGACGGAGCCACGGGGTCAGAGGACGCGCTCTAGAAACAACATCACTTGCTGTAGCTGTTAGTTTGGCGCTGCATCTTTTCTATTAGCACATGCCGAGTTAATTAAAAACATTACTCTGTATTGATAACACGCTACTGGAAGATTTAACTAAATCAACCTTTTGTATAGTCGCCCATGCGTCATATCTTTACATCATAGATGTTAAGCCGTTAAACATTAGTGATAATTATATTTTATGAATGCTTAAATATACACAACAATTTTGTAAATTTACAGAGATACTCAAATAAACATGTTATAAATTAAAATGAGTCTTTTCTTTCTTTTTAACGATCACCTCATTTCACGACCATTTAACGTTAGTTTAGAGACACCGAGGGATTAATCGACAATACTGTTCTGTTTTGCGTTGCTGACACGAAAGTATGGGTCTCACCGGAGCGGCTTTAGCGGAGACTCCGAGGGGGAGCGAGTCGAGGACGATCACGCGCAGGAAGTCCATGACAACCTGTCTGGCGGCGTGCTGCGTCAGCGCCGCGCCCGCCCCCGCGCCCGCCTCCTCCGCTCCCGGTGTCGAGGCGCCGGAACTGTCGCCGCTCTCGCAGATCGCTAGGATCATTTTTAAAAACGAAATTAGAAAGCTCGACATTAATTAGACTAGGTGATTCCTTGTGAAGTTTAGTTATTTTAAATTTGAAAAAAAAAGTAACGCATAAAGTGACTTCGTGAAACTTACGCATGTGAATGTCGTCTTTAGTATTCGGAGGAAAGAGAGTGGACGCCAATGCGGTGAGAACTTCAGCGCTCATCATTAATGACACGAAATCGGGCAGAGTATTATAGAACGAGAATAAAACCTAAAAACAGAGAGACCCGTGAGCACTATGTATTAGTAAATGGCATCAATATATATCAGTATATGGCAGTAAAAACGAGTCGTACTTGTATTATGGCAACGGGATGGTCGCCGAGCCAATCCGGCAGCGAGTCGGGCTCCGCGTGTATCAGCGCCCTCACGGTGGCCAGCAGTATGACCACGGCCTCGGGGCAGAGCGTGATCCTGGCGGCCACGGCGGCGGACGACTGCCGCGAGGGCACGGCGCTGCCCCACGCCGCCCCCCACACGCGCTCCACGGACACCGCCCTGTCTGTGCCCAGGTGGTGCATCGGCTGCCCGAGGGCGAGCCCGAACAGAAGGTAGTATAGCTCCGGAATTTGTAAATGGAACAGGGATAACCTACAAACGAATTAACGAATTATGTATAAACTCGTAAATACTGAATATGTACATCGTATAGGTTTAATCTAACATGTACATATTTATAATGGATGAACATCAAGTAGTATGTGTTTATTTCAGGGTATACTTACTAAAACACACACATTACATTACATACGTAAGTACATTAAAAAAACCAACAACAAAATCCATATAAAATTAAATTCCCTTCATTAAAAACATTATTGAAGGACAAATATTTTTAGTTAGAACCTATTATATTTGCTTCAATAGTGACACTTGGCAAAAGTAGAACAGATTAAAATATAGTATTTAATGTGAGCTCGCAATGCCTTACCAGGCGAGCAGCGTGAACCCGGAGGTGTAGAGTAGCTGAGTGTGCAGGTGCGAGTGCGAGTGTACGGCGGCGGTCAGCACCACGCCCGTCTGCTGCGTCGCCACGAGCTCCGTGTGGCGCAACCAGCCGCCCGTGCCAGCACTCTCGCGGAACCTGGCCGGCACACAGTGGAACTGTCAGTAAATGTTAGCATACCACACTTCTATTTACATAATACATTTTATATAATTAGGTAAGTTGAAATTTATTATTTTGTTAGAATAATATAAAACTAAAATAATATATGTCTTTTTATTTCATTATTTTGAAACAAAATAAATATAATAGAAAATCGACAGAAGATTAAGAAGGAAAAATTACTCAGTTTGTGAATAACGTAAATACATTGACGTGACACGTGACAGCGAATGTACCTTTGCATTATAGGCGACTGCTGTCCTTGGCCTGAACAGAGAACCACTAATATTTTCAAGGCCAACAAAACTGTGCTCGGATGAACGTTCTCCTGCATAAAACTCAGCAGCCAGTCGGTTCCGAGTACTCTAGATACTTCCTCACATATAATTGTACTTTCTACATTTCTGTTCATTATAACCAGACAATGTATAAAGCATAGGCACTTATTCCTTAGAAGAATTATTTCGCCTTCACATTCCTTGTCAGACTCCCCTTCTTTGACAACAACTCCTTGTTCCGATTGAGAAGGAAGTGGTAGGGTATATGCCAAAAACTGTCCGAGGCAAAGGAGATCGCTGGGTCGCGGCTGACCTCCTAATAGGTTTGCTAATAGCTGAATGAGAACATTTTTTGTGCTGGCGACCCTTATATCGTTTACGATGTAAAGTAGTTTAGGTACTAATTGCAGTTCTCTCATTGTGCGTAAATTGTGCGTTCTGTGCGCTGTCTCTGTCGCTAGTTCAAATAAATGTTCTAGAAGGGATTTTATAAGACCACCTGGTGCGTTCAACCATACTTCAAGATCGCATATTAGATCCTAAAAACATTATAATTAACTAATATAACTACATATTGCAAATACAAATATTAATATTATTGAAATCGGTAACATAAGAGTATAGAAAAATTATTTGATATGATGAGATTGAATTAAGAAATAAAAAAGTTTATTCCCCATACATATATGTTTAATTTAGTTTATCTTACCTGGAATGCGGTTAAATTTGGAATCGATGAAGTTTCCTTTTGGCTATCGACTGTGCCAACTAGGCCGAATATTAAATGCAAGATGTGCGAGTTAAGTAATGGTTTCTTTTTCTTCAACAGCATTGCCAGTGTTTGGTAGCCTTTTCTTCGGTCCATTTCTGCTTGAGCCGCCTTGTTAGAACGTACTACGCACACGAGAGCCTTAACGCCGGCGTACAAACACTCAACATCTTGCGCCATGGCTATCAGCCCGAGTAATACTGAACATCCGCCTACTGTATCTATCTGCAAAAACCACCATTGTAGTTTAGATTATATTTTTCTGTTGTTTTTTATTGTTATAACGTTATGTTAAAACTTGTGTTGTATAATATAAAATATTTGACTATTTTTAATACATTGTAAGAATCATTAACACGATAATAGACAAGGATATGGAACCAGGTCTTACCGTAGATCATATTCGATCAATAAGAAATGTAATACTTTTATATAGAATTATGAATACCTTACATTATATGATATTTTTTAACATTGAAGTAAAGTATTAATGAAATCGACTTCACGCGTTCTTACCAGTGGTAAGAACGCGTGAATCTTAACCGATGATCGTGGGTTCAAACCCGGGCAAGCACCACTGAATTTTCATGTGCTTAATTTGTGATTATAATTCATCTTGTGCTTTACGGTGAAGGAAAACATCGTGAGGAAACCTGCATGTGTCTAATTTCACTGAAATTCTGCCACATGTGAATTCTACCAATCCGCATTGGAGCAGCGTGGTGGAATAAGCTCCAAACCTTCTCCTCAAAAAGAGGAGAGGAGGCCTTTAGCCCAGCAGTGGGACATTCACAGGCTGTTACGGATTACGGAAATCGACTTACCATGATAGCCGCTGGCTTCGGGCTGAACACTCTCACTCCCAGATATCCAACCACCGTTCCACCTAAGCATCGAGCGGGCCCCATTAGATGTCCTGCAGAATTGTGCAATATTCGTATGGGCGTCGCGTTCTCGTGCGACGACATGCCTAGTTGTTTCGCTATAGCCTTATTATCGTTTTTGCTGTAAACCTTGCGTATCTTAGCAAGAGTAAGTTGGGAGATCGCACGAGCGTTTATACCAAAAACAACTTTTTCCTCAGCAATCAAAGGCGTTAGGGGCTCCTGGTTCGGTCCAGGTGCTAACGGCGCTTGTAAAGTCCCGACGTAGTGTGGCCCGAGCTGATATATTATTGAAATAGTTTGCGCGGAGAGTACCTTCAATGAGAATGATTTAAAGAGATTATAATGACTGGGTACACAAACGTCGATATTTGCTATGCGACATGTGCAGTATATGTATATGTAATCGGCTACGTAGTCCACTCACGTCCTCCAGCAGCAGCGCGGGCCCCTGGCGCCACACGAGGCGCGAGTAGCGGCGCCACTGCGGCGGCGTGCCCAGCACGCAGTACACGCTGGACGCGCCCGACAGCGTGGCCGCGCCGCCGCCCGGGTTCGCGCTCACGTAGTGCAGCTTGCCCGAGTGCATGTGTTGTCCTGGCGATGGAAACATCGTTTATCCTAACGTGTATTCTACTGAGATGCAACGACTTTAACCGCCAGCGTTTTCGTTGCGGAGCGTCGAATCCGCCGCGCGACGTTTAGATGAAAGGTACGGTGTCTGGCTAAAGGTAAAGTAAGGCCGTGCGCCGCGATCCGAGGTCATCCGTAAATATTACCACAGGAGCCCTGCTGTGATACGTTTTCTATCACTTTGCATTTTAAAATTACAAAGTGGCCTCGAATTTCAAAAGTGATACAGGCGAAGCTTGATCATTGGCCATGCGTGAATAATCCAAAGCATTAAGCACTATGGGACGTCACCTTAAGACATATTATTTCGTCGGAAGTCGTCGGCTACGTACCATCGAGATAGAGCGAGAAGGAGGAGTTCTTGAGCACGGCCCTGTTGAAGAGCAGTGCGAGATGGTGCCACTGACCCTCGTGCTGCAGGTCGGGGCACCACACGCGCGCGCCGCTCTCGCCGACGCCGTCCGGCTCCCACTCCCCTACGTCTCCAAAATATGCAAATAGAATATTTATTGCACCGTCCGAACGAACAGAAAATGGTATTATATAAATAACCCGCAATAAATTATTATATAGACTGAATTATTACTATCACATACTCAAATTTTTTATTTTATTTACATTTTATCAATAATCTTCAAAATGAATGGAATATTTCAGTATTATGTTGTGATTGCATGTATAATTTTTAGTAAATAGGCATAGGTGCGAGTAGTTATAATTTCTATACATTTTCTTTAAAAAATATTCATAAACGAAACTTTGTAGTAACTTACTTTGTGGAACTAAGGTCTCCTGTGTCGATACAATTATTGCCTTATCCCTTGCAGACAGTACTACGGTGAGACATACAAGGTGTTCGTCCCGACTGTTGTTGATGTTCCGAACTAGTGTTAATAGTCTCACGCAGTGAGGGTCGGTGCGTGGATCGGAGTATTTCTCCACGCATATCCATGTCGAATACGTCAATCCTGTTTGAGGTGGAAATACTCTGTCTCCTACAAAGTAATTAAAATATAACAGATATTACTACATTTCACAAAGTATTCAATTTTTTATTTACGATATTTTTAAGGATATAAATAATCGAATAGGCTGTTTCTTGATTATTTTATATCAAAAGATGAAATTAATTAAATTAAACTTGTAAGTATCTTACCAGAGCCAATTCCACCAAGAGTGGTATTATCTTGAGTTCCGAGCGCATTCAAGTTGGCCGATTGAGGAGCAATGCTAGGTAAATATAAGCAACCGAATCCTTCTGCAGACATATCGAACTCGACGAATGGGGGCTGAGTGCACGAATTTTGGGACCTGATCAATGCAGATTCATAGTTATAAGTTACTCAAATACCTCATAAGCATTTTTTTTTAAACATAAAACTAATTAGCTACCTGTAATCCCGGGGCGTCGTCATCGAGACTAGCGTTTTGATTCGAGTGAGAGGGACCGGTCCGCCGGACTGCCACACCTGCCCCGGCTCGGGGGCCAGGCAATTGAGAGGATTCCCCATCCGTAAAAATTGCCTGAAACGAAAGGCACATCATCGTCATCACCACATCCCGGCATTAGCCACGGCCGCCTGGTTCGACACGGGAGGACGTGCAGCAGAGGCGCACCTGAGCTCGGCGGGGCGCAGCGCGTGCGCGGCGAGGCGCTCCAGCACGTACATGGCGGGCGCGTGCAGCGGGTGGCGCTCGGCCCGCAGCGCCGCGCCGCACACGCGCAGCATCTCGCCCGCCAGCCCCGCGCCGCACATCACCTGCTGGTTGCGCTCGCTGCAACACACCACGCTCGTTAGCGCTTCGGTCCCTGGCGCGCGGCTAGCTTTCGCTCCTCCGACTGTTGCAGTGATTCATTTGTGCATTTCAATTTAAAGTGAAAAATAATCGAGTGCGAGGCGTTCATGTTTAGATAGCCCGACCGGCTCACCTCCTGACGAGACTCTTGAGCACGTGAGCGAGGTAGTCCCGCATGGCGCGCGCGTGTGGCGCGTGCTCGGGCGGGCGCGGCAGGGCGGGCAGCAGCTTCGCCAGCACTATGACGACGCCCGAGTGCACGACCCACGCCTCCCCGCTCGTGGAGGCCGTCGAGAGGTTGAGGGGGGTGGCGCGGCCCGCTGGCTTAGCCTGCGAAAACATAAAGAGAGTATAAAACCAATTTTCAAATAGTAGCACTAGTCCGAACTTAATTGTAATCAATTTACTGGTGGTAAAGCTTTGTGTAAGCTCGTATGGGTAGGTACCACCCACTCATCAGATATTCTACCGTAAAACAGCAGTACTTGATATTGTTGTGTTCCGGTTTGAAAGGTGAGTGAGCCAGTGTAATTACAGGCACAAGGGACATAACATCTTAGTTCCCAAGGTTGTTGGCGCATTGATGATGTAAGCGATGGTTAACATTTCTTACAATGCCAATGTTTATAGGCGTTGGTGAGCACTTGACATCAGGTGGCCCATATGCTCGTCCGCCTTCCTATTCTATAAAAAATAATAATAATAATAATAATGATACCTCATTGATGGCAGAACTTTGCCTCGTCAAGCTGGGGGACTTTACGTTAAGCGAACCACAGAACGTTGGCTTGTCGAACGAATCGAGCGCAACGTCGTATAGCAACCGCAACACGATACATGCGTTCACAAAAACGACTGGTATATTATCTGGTAATCTAAAAAAGAAGCAAATACAAACAAAATATTTTAAAATAGGATCTTGTTTTAATATACCATGATAACTTACGTCATTTCTAATATATTTCCTGTAAAAAGGTCGTGAAAAACCTCGTAGAGTTCTGGGTCGCCGGGTTCTGTATCATTTTGTAACTCTGTATCCTCAGTGAAACAACCCAATAGTCGTATTGTTTCGTACAATGTTGTCATACAAATCTGAAATGTGAACACTTCGATTATTCTTGAACTTTATATAAACACTAGCGGCCCTACCCGATTTCGTCCAGATTGAGCAATTATCTTTTTTTATGCCAATAATAACTTTTATAGTTAGAAAATTGATGCTTTAGGTTACATTATTGAAATATTCGCAAGCATCTCTATTTTTTTTTAATACTTTGTCTTTGTCACTGGCTGACAATGTAGCTTTCTATAAGTGAAAAGAATTTTAAAATCGGTTAAGTAGATTTAGAGTTTATCCATTACAAACAAACATTAAAAAAAATCAATTTTTCTATTTATAATATTAGTATAGACATAGATGAAAAAAAAAATTAATATATATATATTACCTCATGATGAAAAAATTTGGCGTTAGCAGGTTCGAACCTCATCGCCGTACTAATAGTGTAGAATACAATATGTATTAATTGTAGCATATCGGAATCTATCAATTCATTCCCTTTAAGTTTACCTTCCAGCGAGACCAGTACACTTGTTACGTATACAAATCCGCTAACCTAGAAGTAATAACAAGAGTTGTACGTACGTTTAAATGTAATCCCTTGTATAATTATTATTATTTATAATAGCCTATACCAAACCTAAGAGAGACCTAACCTATTTTCAATGAAATTTGATGATAATTTATATAGAAAATTATGGTCGAAATACCTTTCGAAAAATAGTCCTTGTCCGATGTGAATCTCTCAAACAAACCAGTAAAGCTTTTAATATATGAAGTTTCAGTTTTAAGGCATCGTTCGGCGCTGCATGCATTCCGCACAGAAGCGCAGACATATCTTCTTCGCCCGAACCACTCACTATTAACTCTCTCACCACGCCTGAGAAATAAACAAATATTAACCATAAATGACGTGATCAAAAGCTAGCTAGTGTAGCTAGAATGGACAAGATAAGAAACGAGTATATCAGAGGAAGTCTGAGAGTAGCACCAATAGTTGAAAAGTTGAAGAGTTATAGATAAGCGTGGTATGGACCGACCAAATAAAAACAACTGTTGGCGGTCCCTTGCATGAATGCACAAGGCTTACTCGTGAGGCGAATAACATCTGCGCCGAATAATTCATAATACTTCATGGCGACCACGACCGCTCTGACAAGAGTGTCACGACGAAGAAGTGACATGGACATGTGATGAGGAGGGATGAAAGGCATGTCACCAAAATTGAGTAGGGTGATGAGTATGTATGTTGATGGATATAGGGGACGGGGGAGGCCGAAGAAAATTGTGATGGATGCGTAAGAAAGGATGTGTATGAAAGGGGTAAGTGCTGAGATGACGAGTGACGGAGAGAAGTGGAAGGAAAACACATGTGCCGACCCCACGTGGTCCCACCACGAAAGGGCAGGAAGAAGAAGAAATGACGTGATCAAACTAATAGTTAATACAAATATCACAATAATAGTTTATACTGATAATTTTGTTCGAGTTTTTTTTTCGGATTGACGTAAAAAGTTCTCCGATTGACATGGAATTATCGTGTTATTTTAATTTATAGCTTTAGGCCAGTTCGCTTATTATGTCTCTGATTTTTGAGAGAAAATTATTAGTCCGAGCGTTATTCAAGCGACCGCTGCGAAAACTATAACAAAATGTAAACTATGTATGAAATGTTTATTGATCTCCAGAATATCTACTGAAAATCCCTAATAGCATATATTTATTTAATGAATGAATAACAGTGACCATTTCTATGATAAAAATAAAATATTATATGATATGGAAAAAATAAATTATTTTATACATCCATCACAGTGTTAAGCCTCATCAGAATAATAATAATAAGCATTTTCTTCTTACTACCTATACTTTGCAACTACTTGGTTAGTTTTAGAGATTAATAAATAAATAATTAAATATATTTGAATAAAAAGCCGAGATGGCCTAGTGGTTAGAACGCGTGAATCTTAACCGATGATTGTGGGTTCAAACCCGGGTAAGCACCACTGAATTTTCATGTGCTTAATTTGTGTTTATAATTCATCTCGTGCTTGACGGTGAAGGAAAACATCGTGAGGAAACATGCATGTGTCAAATTTCGTTGAAATTCTGCCACATGTGTATTCTACCAACTCGCATTGGAGCAGCGTGGTGGAATAAACTCCAAACCTTCTCCTCAAAAGGGAGAGGAGGCCTTAGCCCAGCAAGGGGACATTAACAGGCTATTACTGTTACTATTTGAATAAAAACATGAACAAAAGATGTATGGGTGCGGTAAATGGTATGTATTTTCATATGTCCGGCGGATAGCTTGACTCGATACACAATTATACATATATTAATACTTTTAATTATGTTATTAACTTCAATATTTAAAAAAAAGATGGCGTACAAGTATAAGTAGGGACGCGTAGCTTGTACGTAGCTTTATAATGTAATGGCTATGTATAATTAATGCTATTTATTATAGAACAAACCTAGAGCTTTACTCCTGCACGATTCGTGCACAACCATCCCGTGCACGCACTTGGCGCCGCCGCAGTCCCGGAACACGTTACAGTTGTTCACGTTCCCATTCAACAAAGCGGTGAGCCCCTCCATCACCAAAGCCCCGAGTTCTTCTTCCTCTGCCTCCGAATTGGGATCTTTAATTAACGAGTCCTGTCTTGACTGCCTTTTTTTCCTCTCGGGGGCCTTAGGAGAATCGGTCGATTTATCGGTCTCCTTTTTAGACCTCTCTTCCTCGAGCAACTGTTTGTCCTTAAGGAAAACTGCGTATCGGGAAAGGCACGTCACGAACACCTCCAGCATCCCAACTTCTCGATAAACATCTTTAAATATAACGTTGTGTCTGCAAGCAAATTTTTTTGTAAAAAAAAGCAGTTTATATATTTAATGTTAAACTTTTCATTGAAACTAAGCTGTACTTACTTTAAAATATTCAATAGTGTCTTTATGCATAATATACTACAACTTCTTGATCTATTCGCTTTCAATAACAACGAAAGTGAAATCAATTCCTTGCACGGCACAAAGTTCAACTGAAATACTATAAATTCCAGAAGCTCAAAAAACTTTTCTTGTATCTCGGCATTTTTCGTATGTATCCTTTCTGAGAACTGGCTGAGCGTGTTCTGATTCTCCAATATGAAGTAGTTGGCGTTGTCCGCGTGGTACACGCTCGATATCGCGTCGAGGATCGTGCAGCAGAGAGCGGGTGATGTGGATTTCATGAACACTGATTGTAACACCTGCCAAGAAACATACATTTTTCAGATTCCTTATTTACCGAAAATAAAAACATACTCGATTTAGTACGTTATTAAATTATCTCTATAGAAATAAATACTGGTGCTCAATCGTAAGCAGGATCGAGTACATTAGATTTTTAGACCTCGCAACACTGAATTTGAGGCGAGTGAAATGCCCCAGAGAGTTAATCACGTTCGTTCCCCTACATCCCCTCCACGACAAACGTGCGTCATTTTCAGACCATTACTCACTCCGTTCCGCACATTACAGGGAACCTGTTCAATTAAAGTTGACTTTGGATAAGTCCACAGACAAGAGAATTAGACGTTATTCTTTCATATATATAAATATATCTCATACACAAAAAATAAAATAAATTCTGAATACTTTATACTGGGCACTGAATACTACTACATATAATACCTTAAAACACAATTCTAGTTCCTTTACTGATAAATAGTTACACAATTCTTGCAATGTCCTTTTTTGTCAAATCTAAATTACTGATTTTAGAAAGAGACAAACCGACACGTAACGCTGCTAAAAAACGCTTATTAGTAAGGTCATAGGTATATAAAGTAATATACAGTAGCATTAACAGCCTGTTAATGTCCCACTGCTGGGCTAAGGCACCTCTCCCTTTGATGAGAAGGTTTGGACTTTATTCCACCACGCTGCTCCAATGCGGGTTGGTAGAATACACATGTGGCAGAATTTCAATGAAATTAGACACATGCACATCACGATGTTTTCCTTCACCGTCAAGCACGAGATGAATTATAAACACAAATTAAGCACATGAAAATTCAGTGGTGCTTGCCCGGGTTTGAACCCACGATCATCGGTTAAGATTCACGCGTTCGTTCACCACTAGGCCATCTCGGCATCTAAAAGTAATATAATGTGATCTAACCTGAAACGCTTGTACATTTCTGACAGCCTGTCCAGGCGTAGATGGTTGCGGTAGCACGAACCCTTGCAACTGGAACAGTTCCGTGTTGGCCCTTGTCGGTCGCAGTTCAGAAAATCCACAAGCACATAGAGAAGATATCATGAGGACCAAATTTCTCAGAGCTGCTCGTGCTTCCGTCCCACTAACGCGTTCCTCTTCCAATCTAAATTTTAATATTTATTTAATATTCAGATAAATACATCAATTTTAAGTAGTATATAAAAATGTACTGGTGGTAGGGCTTTGTGCAAGCTCGTCTGGGTAGGTACCACCCACTCATCAGATATTCTACCGCAAAACAGCAATACTTGATATTGTTGTGTTCCGGTTTGAAGGGTGAGTGAGCCAGTGTAATTACAGGCACAAGGGACATAAAATCTTAGTTCCCAAGGTTGGTGGCGCATTGGATATGTAAGCGATGGTTGACATTTCTTACAATGCTAATGTCTAAGAGCGTTGGTGACCACTTACCATCAGGTGGCCCATATGCTCGTCCACCTTCCTATTCTATAAAAAAAAAAAAATGTATACAATATTCGTATTTCTGAAGGTATGCTAAATTTTACGCACATTAAAGCACAAAAAAAGCAACGTTTTTTTTTTTTTTTTTAAATTGAAACTGCTGGCGTAAGCTCTTAGCAGTATGTATTGAATTCGTATTAAAATGTCAGAAGTAACTATTTTTCTGTCGTTACTATACATATTTATAGTTTTATGTATAGTTTGCTTTTGTAACTATGTAAATATTAGGGCTTTAAGCAGCTTCTTCGGGTATTCTATTCTTATCGCACATTACTTACTTATATATAATAGACACACTGCACCGAAGGTGGTGACGTCAATATAAATATATTGATACAATGTACATAGAAATAGTTAATACGTAAATATATTATCTATAAAAGCAGAGGTGAACGAGCTCAATGCACGTTTTTATGGAAAATAATTTTAAAAAAGTGGACGGATTTTTCGTTCGTATTAATACTATACGATACACGTGGGCACATTTTAAAGTGTTGAGTTTTATTTCAAAACTGTAATCGTTAATATTAAAATATTACTAAGAAATACAATACTAACATTATATTATACTTTAGGAGTCAAGGAACGTCGACCGGGTCATAGAAGTTTGGATCTGATTGTCAGAGTTTGTGTACGTTAGTATACGTTGAATTTGTTAGCAATCTATGTATCAAAGATAAAACATAAATTAAATTTCTGGTACATGTTGAGCTACCCTCTTTATATGAGCATGCATAACATAAAAGTGTTTTTATTTTTACAAACAAAAATTTAAACAGTGCTTACCCAGATGTTAAATAATCGGGTACATCTTGTCTCTCATGTCTGTGGTAATAACAGAGAAAAATGTAAGAGGAACATACAAAAAAAAAATTAAAAAAAATCTAAGCAAAAAATTGGTATAAGCAATAATAACTTCTATGAAATTTACTCATGCTTTTTAACTAAGTTATAGGTGTGCATAAAAATACTTACTTCAGGAGGAATTCCGAGAGAAATAAATATCCTTGACAAGTCCGAAAATCGTCCAATAGTAATTGACTAACTTCACTGGAATCTTTTAAGAAACAAAACACTGCTACAAACATTTCCACTACCTGAAATATATTTTTTTTAAATTTATCAAAGTTAAAATAAAAATTAAAAAATTAGATGAAAATTTGCTTTTTTTTAAGGGGGATTAACATTGGCTTTAAGTTATTTTTGTATTACATCATTATAAGTCACGCCATGATTCCGAGCTTGCTTAAAATTAGTATAGAAATTTTACAACATTTTTGGTGAATTATTGCTAAAACTTGGTGCTTTGTGCAAGTCCGTCTGGGTAGGTACCACCCACTCATCAGATATACTACCGCTCAACACAGCAATACTCAACACAGCAGTATAGTTGCGTTCCGGTTTGAAGTATTGAGAGCTACAGGCATAAGGAACACCTTAGTTCCCAAGGTTGGTGGGGCATTGGCGATGTAAAGGATGGTTAATATACCTTACATCGCTAATGTCAATGGCGGTGGTGATCACTTCGGAATTTCAAATCTCTTTCCGATTTAATGCAATAATTTATCGCGTAAACTCCGCGACATGGCCTTTTACACCAAGGAACAGAATTATATAAAAGAGAAATATTTTTTAGTATAGATAGATATAAATAATCACC
This sequence comes from Nymphalis io, assembly GCF_905147045.1. NCBI lineage: Eukaryota > Metazoa > Arthropoda > Insecta > Lepidoptera > Nymphalidae > Nymphalis > Nymphalis io. The sequence goes on from NC_065897.1 coordinate 7,246,394, forward strand.
TCTAATGGTGTTAACTCAGGAATCTTTTGCATGTTTTCGATACAAAGGCCTACACAACCTTTATCTGTAAAAGAAATGTTATAGTAATTAAAACAATGAAACGTGTTACATTTATTTTTTAATTTATAAAAAAAATGAACATGCATGATGTAGTGTGAGGCACAGTATGGAAGTAAATACTCCAATGTGAATATTGATGTTAATTGAATAGTCATGCGCATGTGTCTTTTACCTTAATAATATTATATAACATATTGTATATACATTTATTATTACTATAAATGGGTAATAAGGTATTGCAATCCATCCGATATATTATATGCATTTCAAATGTTATTTCATTATCGTTTGTTAAAAGGATGGTGCTTGTTTGCCCGTAGGCGCACGCACGCACGCGTGTGTACGTGACATACGTGCTTGTGCGGACACAATTTAAGGAATTACTGATATTCCAATTTACCTCTTCGATTAAGCATACAGCTTGTGTTAAGAATGGGGCCGACAATAGCTCAAGGGGTCAGGATCGAACCTGCGACTTTTACACCGCAAGACGGCCCGTAAACTATTGCGCTATTGACGCTTATGCAATGTTTGTAATGTTAATATAAATTGTTATATTTTGATGTTATTCAATTTACTTCACTTATTTCGTTATATAACAATAAAACTGTACATTGAGTACATTAATAATCTTCTAGGGATATCAAAGGGGAATACTAATTTATTGATTTTTAATTTTGTAAATCGGTATTATTTTATAATCAAAACTTACTATTAATATAATGTACAACAGATTGAGTCAAGCCATGCCTAGACAATGTCATCAACACTTCTGCCGCAGACTTCCTCCACATCATATTATAGGGCGCACACCATGATGTTATTGCAGAGAATAACAAACTTAAATCATCTTTCCTTGCCAGTTCCTCGCATGGAAATGGATGACTGCAAAGTCTTACTAGGACCTGTTAATATATATAATAAATCATTGATTAAGAATCGAAGGTTATATATTCATTAATTATTCTGCCATGCATCTATACTTTGTATTATAGTTTGATCCTACAGTTGGTGTTATATCAAAGGCTCAATTTCGGTTTTATGTCAGAGAGGTTTTGAACTCTTCAAGGTGCCAGTGTTTATAGACGAAAATGACCACTAACTATTTGAAGTATTCAATCTCAAAAAGTATTTCAAATAAAATACTAAATACTTTCTTTTAAAAGATATTTAAATGCAAAATAGAAAATAGTTATTTTGTATTTGAATTTTAAATACAAGTATATCAAATAATGTCACATGTCTGTATATTTATAATATCATATCTTAAACTAATATGTAGTGTCAATTATCAATTTGACGAGCCGGTTGGCGTGGTTGGTAGAACACTTGCCTTTCACGCCGAAGTTTGTGGGTTCGATTCCCACCCAGGACCGACATTTGTGTGCATGAACATGTATGTTTGTCCTGAGTCTGGGTGTAATTATCTATATAAATATGTATTTACAAAAAAAAAGTAGTATATGTAGTATATCAGTTGTCTGGTTTCCATAGCACAAGCTTTGTACAAGCTTAATTTGGGATCAGATGGCCGTGTGTGAAAAATGTCCCAGGATATTATATTGTATATTATAATTATCATTTTTGCTGTTATATAAAAAAAATGTTCTTGTTTGCATAAAATGTCTTGTGTTTATAATTATTAAACACAAACCAATATAAATTTGTCATTTTGTACACTAATTATATTTTGCAGGTTTATAAAGGGAATAATAGCATAAAATAAATTAACCACTTGTTTGACTTACAAATTATGTAAATGTGTATACATATAAATATGGGCAATCTTTATAAATATTAATACAATTTAACATGTTATTTATGCATAACAATTTATTAAAGGTTTACTATATCAGAATAAAATATTAATTCAAATAAAGTCAAAAGATATTCATAGATAATATATGATTATTATTATCAAATTGGAAAAAAGATGTGGCTTTCGAAATTCAATAAATTTAGCGAAAACTTGTTATAAGGTGAAAGTTCCATGTCAGAAGACGATGAATAATAAAACTTGTAAATATTTATATATAAAACCTACAATTTAAAGCCATCTGCTTCTGTTATATATATTTTAGTATAAATATTACAGAAGTATATATTTTAGTGGATGCAAGGTGCTATACTGATTTACCTATGTATAAAATAATTATTTTCGATTTATTCATTTGCAGCGAATTATGATGCATGACAATTAGACTTAAGAATAAACTGGTACATTTATTGAGTTACAAAAGAGGTAAGAAAACATAAATAGGATAATTTAATAAGATTAGGCAGTTTTAAAAATAACTTACATATATTAAATGAACAATTAATAGGTTACTCACTTGAACAAAAATCTTTTGAAGAAGTATTCTTCTCTCTCTTGGTGTGAATTCACTGTTGTCATCTTGAACATCTGCCTCTGATTCAGGAATTTCCGGCAGATCAAAAAATAGATACAAGCATTTGACTAATGTGGATGGTATAGCTGCGGTAGTCATGACCTTTAAGGAGAAATAAATCAATTGTTAAGTGAATCTAGAACGACTTCCTTGACATTAAATATGACAATTTTTTCTGGATTATGATGAATACCATAGATTATTCAATCTCTGCAATAATCTAACATCAAATCTATATCAAAGTTGTTTGAATTTTGAATGAATCTGCTGTAATCAAGATGAATTATATAATCTAAGGTACAATGAGAAATAGAAGGTAAAAACAAATGTTATATGATGATGATGATGATCTCCTGACTGATTTGGCCTATGGTGGCCAATCTCAAGGAAGACTAGCCAACTAACGGGCCAAACTGAAGAGATTATAAAAATTTGAAATTCTTATAAAATTATTTTTTCAAACCTGAATTAATGATTGATCACCAGCTGCCAATAAGTTTAGTGTAGACAGAAGCATCCATCCATTGCTTGATTCCTCTGAATTCTCTATCTCTAGAAATTTTGCTATTGCACAACTAGCTGCTTCTGTACTTTGATTGCTAGCTCTTTTCCTTATTTCAGACACCATAAGCTTTGAAACTTGTTGACAAAAGGATAGTATGTCCCAAAATTTTTCATTCATTTCACTTGATGGACTTGTACCAAATACCTGCAATACAAAGATCTATCTTTACAATATGATAATTGCGAACTACAACTTTTAAATATATATTTGTACAACAGTGAATATGTATAAGATTTTAGTTGTAATGTAAAAGCTCCTTGGTTGAATAATGTATTTTTTGCCTGTTGACTTGGTCAGCAATTCAAGCTGAAACTGTAGATAATTTGTTACTCAGACTAAAAATACACTGCAGATACAAGCAATGATAATAATTTGATGTAACTATTGTTTTACTTGACTTTATTGATGCAAATTGTGTAGTTGGGACAAAAGGCAGATTTTATGCCCAAACAGATTCTCTATCAGTAGACCTTTAGAGAAATTTAGAGGTAAAAAAACTTTCTATTTTATTAAATGGTTTAATCGGTGGTACATCTTTGTGCAACTCTTCTCGGTAGGTACCACTCACACAAAATAAGAAATATGCAATTAAACATATCAATAAAATGAAATTGAAATCAAATAAGTATGTTTCCAAATGGTGTAATGTATGTATTTGTATTGTGTATCCATTTCAACCAACGGTATAATTAACTACAGATTGGCAGTAAGGAACATAATATTTTACAATATAAATACACTTTACAAAAGGAAAGTCGAAATTATTCGATAGATTCGTTACCTTACAAAAGAGAGGTAGCATGTTATACAATTTATCATCTTTTTCTGCTTCTGTCAATGGTTGTGGTGGATGAGTATACTCAGCAAAAAGTTTTTTTAGATGCATCAATCCCAGTTGTACGTGAGAAGACGAGCTAGCAGTCTCTGAAGGCTCCGCGGATGTTGAGGCGGACGCCCCACGCAATTTGCGCATTAGATTCATTATTCAAACGATTAAAAGCTTCGGATTAAAACATTTTAATAAAAAATAACTGAAATTAAGTAGGTGCTAAACACAACTTTTTCATTTTTCAGGACATATTTCACAAATTGCGAATGTTTATTCGGTACACAAAAGGTTTTTAGTGTCTCTGTTTTGAAGTTCACATATTTTATGATACGATAAAATGAATTATGGTTTGTTTAAAAATTATGATTATTTTTTAATAATTAAGCATTTAGACAATACTTTAATTTTATTAATATTAAAATCCACTGTACAAATATGTACACCCACAGCACTTTTCTTTTAATACTAAAAGAGATGTACCTAGTCTATTATCTTATTGAAAATAGGTTATCGATTAACGCAAAGTTTTACTCGATGTATTGAAGAGATGCACACCGATGTACGGATAAACCCAATAGGGTTTTTGTTGTTCTATTAATGTTGTTGTTCTATAAATAACGATGTGTTATTTATACAATAGAACATAAAAAAAATGTATATTTTGTTGAAAAATTAAATAAATACATAAATATGATATTTTTATGGCAAGAAATATCAATTTTATTTTAATATTGATCCATTGTTCTTTTTTTGTAAAATTAGTAATTTAAGTTTTTAACATATATTTATTAATATTAACCTTCAACCTCTTTTCTGTATTTCTAGGGATATACATATTAATATCTCTGCAAAAAAAAATCTTTAGTGCTGATTGTTACAATAATTTGGATTGCCCTCATCTCTAAAATAATCAGGTCAGTTGCTACCTTAACATCCCTTAACGTTATAGGAATTTCTTCCATTTTGAGACCTACATTTCAGGTTGAGTACTGCCACCGTTGGTCTAGTGGCTGGATGTAAGACCGCAAACCTAAAGTTTCTGGGATCAAAACCCAAGTCGGGCAATAATAGTTATTGAGTTTTTCTGTCAAAAATTCTCCATAGCAGCACGGAGCTCTGAACTCTTTCCGATCGTGTCTGATTGCCGCCTTATCGGATTATGAGAGTTATTATTTTTACGAAGAGAGAACGAGCAAATTGTCACCAGCGCCCATCTGATAGTAAGTGGTCCCCAGCGCCCATAGACATTCCTTACATCGCCAAATCACCACCAACCTTGGGAACTGAGATGTTATGTCCCTTGTACCTGTAGTTACACTGGTTCACTCACCCTTCAAACCGGAACGTAACAATACTAAGTATTGTTGCTTAGCAGCAGAATATCTGATTAGTGGGTGGTACCCACCCAGACGGGCCTGAACAAAGTCCTACCATCAGGTTAGGGAATATAGAGTGCACCTGTGTGCACAAACATAGATGCACTCTTTGCACTATAATATGTCCTGCGCATTTGGCTAATCTTTCTTGAGATTGGCTGCCGTAGCCGAAATCGGTCTGGAGGACATATTTAAAATTAATTCCTTGTTGAGTTAAAATGGCATCATGTCAATATTATTATTTTATTTTTATGGTAAAATGAATCCGACTGTCCATCTTAGATTTCTAGTTGTATTACCTATCTTAGAAATCGGCGTTGAGTTGGACTCTTTAAAATTATGAACGAACTTATTTGTTAAACCTTTTTTAAAAAGCTAATTTTAATAAGTGTTATTCGGCTTACATACAAGTACCTTTTTCTTGAAAAACTAAGTTATATGAAAAAAACAAAAATGTTTCACAATATACGATATTTATAATAGCCTTTTCCAGTAGAAATACAAAGCTAAAAAAAAATGGTTATTGCTATTGACATTGGATTAACTGAACTCGACTTGTCTTTCGCTCCTTCCTTGCTCGTTTGCATTGATTGCGACTCGAAAACTTTCAAGATTCAAATACAAATAAAACAACCTTATTAGTGACTTCACATCGTTAATTAGACTATAATTTAACTAGTCATTCGTCAGCATTCATTTCACCTCGGGTGACCCCTTGCCTAGCAGAATTGTGACTACTGACATCACTGTTATTGTGTACCAGCGATTTCGATTGTCATATTCATAGTTCAATGAGTGATCGATATCGGAATGGAATCATAGCTATTTTTGGTGGCTTAAGTTCCAATATATTATTTATTTATAAAGTTTGTATGTATGTGATGTTACTGTTTAATAAATGATTAAAAAATTAAATTTTATTTATTTATAAATAAATTAAAAATAATTAAATTTTTCCCAACAACTTATAACTTTAAAAACATTATGGATAAAAATCTAATAGCATGATTTATATAAGTCTTGTTTGTCTTTTATTTTTTGTAAGAAAATATAATTTATTTACATTAAGCCATTGATGATATAATAATTACCTATGTGTAGTGTCTCCAACTTAGGTAGGTACTTAAAATAAAATGTCAATTGTCAATGTCAAAGTTACTAATGTCATGATGTGGTGCTGTGAGAATTTGAGAAATGAGAATTGAGAATTCGGAATCAGAATTTTAGTTTTTCGCCTTTTCTGCCTGGAGTTATAGAATAAGTTTGACGACACAAGTGAATCTTTAAAAGGAGTCCATAACGAGACAAATATATTATTAATTTTCCTATTAGAGGCAAATATTGTTTAAAATTTTTTAGTCATGCCTGAAAACGAAAGCTTGGTTCAATGCTATAACCGTGGCTGCGGTCAACTATTTGATCCCAATAAGAACGACAAAGGTGATTTTTTTTAGATTATTAGTAAATAAAAAATATGTATTAATATAAATATTATTTGAAGTATTTGATATTTTTATTATGTAGATGTATGTTTATTGTAAGTTTATTTTTAGAAACGTATAATAATATGTTGATAAAAATACCCTTTTTACAGATGAATGCTGCCATCATCCTGGGGCTCCAGTTTTTCATGATGCTTATAAGGGTTGGTCTTGTTGTAACAAAAAGAGTGTTGATTTCACAGAATTTCTCAACATAAAAGGCTGTACTGTGTCAAAACATTCTAATGTGGTATGCAATTATTATACTTTTCTATAATTACTGTAATGTTGAAAAAAAGTTATTTTATAAATATTTTAAGCTAAAATATTATTAAAAAAATTACTAGAAACCTCCGGAACCTGAGAAGAAAGCTTTAGACAAAGAATTAGAGAAAAAGGAAGTTATTGAAGTACGAGCACCAGTGGCTGGTCCACAACTACCAAGACCACCGTTTGACTCACCATTAGTAACATTACAGCCCCGTATAGCTGAATCTTTGAAAGAAATTGTACATAAATCTTCTCAGGAAGCAGAAACTTCAAGTGATGGGTAACATTCTAATAAGCTTATTTATTAATACTAGCTTAAAACAGAATTTTAAATAAAGTAAGTACTTATTTTATAGTTTCTTAATGAGAGTAAAGAAATAATGAGTATGATAAATAATTTCTGTTTAGAAATACTGTAGCAATTGGCACAACATGTAAAAATGGAGGTTGCAATATATCTTATGAAGGACCACAGAGTAATACCAGTATGTGTACATTTCATCCTGGTTGTCCGATCTTCCATGAAGGGCTCAAGTTTTGGTCGTGTTGTCAAAAGAGAACTACAGATTTTAACACCTTCCTTAGTCAGCCAGGGTGCACAACTGGTACTCATAAATGGCTAAAAGAGGTAATTGACATATTTAATTTAATAATTATTGAAGTCATCATTGTACAGCTAGAAAAAAAGTCCAAGCTATGAAAAAATTGAAGTTGTAAATTAATTTATTGAATACAGTTACATAGATAATTGTTACAGAGTGCTCCAGCTGGGACTGTTAAGTGCCGCTGGGATTGGCATCAGACTCCAGACTTTGTCATTGTTAGTGTATATGCAAAGAAATATGATCCATTTTCAAGCTTTGTTAAGCTAAACCCTATACGCTTGAATACAAAACTAGTGTTTCATGAAGAAGGCAATGCAGTATTTGAACTTGATCTTGAATTACGAGGAGTAAGTTTAATGTATTTGTAATTTTTTATTTCTTATTTCAACTAAAAAACTATATCAAATTCTTATTAATAAGATTTCTGATACTGATCAATTACTCTTATTAACAAATATATTTATACAGATTAACATGTATAAATATGTATGAAAAAATTATTTGAAATAAGTTTTCAAAGTAGTTTAAAACCAATTTTTGTTCCTGAATTATTTCTAGTAAGTGTGTGGCTAAAATGGTACACAGTCAGGCGACAATTATAAACAATTTCTTTATGAGTTATATTAAATGTTTACATTTGATGAATTTTGCAGGTGATTGATATAAATAAGAGCAGTGCATCTATGTTGGGTACAAAAGTTGAAATAAAACTGAGAAAAGGAGAAGCAGGTGCTTGGAGCAAACTTGATTTTCCTAGATCTGAACCTAAGAAAGAGTCACAAAAGCCTGAGGTACAGAATGTGGAAGAAGATGATGCAGTAGACTTATCCACAGTTGAGGCCATACATTCAATGGGCAAAGTAAATGTTACAGGCTGATGTCAAAATGTCAAATAAAATTATGTACAAATTGATTATAATGTAAACAATAGAAAATTTGATACATTTATTTTTATATTGCCCTGTTTATAGCTTTAGTTTTTGTGTATCAAATGAGTTAAGCTTTTATCTGGCAGTTGCAAATAAAAGTGCATTTGTACAAAGTTGTCTTATTTGGTATGAAATAAAAAAACTATGATTTTAGGATTCATTTAATAGATTCCTTTCATATAAATAAGTATTTACATAGAGGTGCTAATTTCTTTTAAAAGGTTACAATAATTATTTTAGTAAATTCACAAAGCTGAATATGTACGTTTCTTTTTTGTTTTCAATTACTTAGCAATGGTTAAAACAAAAGAAGGAATTCAGCACCTGTTAATGGATATGTCTGTTATGATATTTCGCAATTTTATTGAATATAATAATAATAATAACATTTTACTCTATAATAGTAAATACATTTAGTAACATTTACAATTTTACAACGCATAACTTGACTAGAATAGATTATAATTATATCTCTTATATAATATATTGAGAAACATGTTTTTTTTTTAAATTTATTACAAATTTTTGAATAATTATTATTAAAATCATTGATTTTTCATATTTGTAATAACAACTTCAGAATTAAATTAATTGCTCAATAAGGTAATGTAAAATATGTTTATGTATGTATATAATATAAATAATGTCGGTAATAGAAAATAACTGAAATTTAAATTCATTGTAAAAATTAATTAAAAAATGCCATTTTTTTAGATAATAACATGAATTTCAATGATAAAATATAGTGAACGTAAATAAAACATTGAAGCATAATTAAAAGTATGATGTAGTCTATCGATATGTGATAAAATACAATACTTGCTAATAATTCTGGCAAGGATGCTGCTGTGATGCTGTATTTATTCACTATGTAAATAATAGTTTTATGTTATACTTAATATTTTCTATTGGACTTTAGCATACCGCATACTACTTTATGCGTAGGTACGTAAAATCCAAGGAAATCAAACCTGTTTTTAATTGCAATTACTAGTAACCATTCTTTGACAACTAGCAAAAAACATTCTTAGTGATGGTCTGTATGGTATTGTTTTAGAGAAGTTTGCCCATTTGGGTTATTATGGTAGCGAAATTACATACAAGTAATGATTCTATGCTTTATTTGTTCACTGTATAAAAATAAAATTTAAAACATATCTTTAACGTTCGATATTAACCAGATTTAGTACCGGATTAGGTACTAATCCGATGGATATAGGTGTACTATAATGTTGTAGACAAAATAAGCAATAGATATAAAATAAATTTTGGTAAAACATTTTTATTTAAGTCGAAGTAATGAAAAAAATCTAAGCCTAAATAACGTTAACGTACGTTAACGTAAGTGTATTAACAGTTCGTGATTTAAAAAAATTAGAGCAATGGTGTTTGTGTTCCTTATCAGATGGTAGTGTGAAAATCAGTCAGATAATTAGATTTTATATATAGACTAGAAATTATCTGTGGTTTTATGTATTATGAAATCTAAAAGTCTTTGGATTCAGCATAAGGAGATGAGCAATGATCATTGGTCTGAAGTTGGGGAGGTTGGAAGGCTGGTGTGGGGGCGGGTTGCATTCTGTACATGTCGTGTAACAGCGTCGCCACTGATACGTCACCCACAGTCTCGCGGAACAGAAGTGACTCAATTGAGCGTGCTCGCACTGCACGGAGAGATGGCAGTAATAGAAGCAGACGACCGAATCTGAAATAAATAATATATTGTTTTTATATTATTTTAAGAATATAATGTTATGTGATTATCTATTATACCCATACCATGATTTTTTCTGGTTGAATATTAATTGTTCGTGCCAGACAATATAGAAGTTCAACATTTTTGTCTAAATAATTTATACTAATATTATAAAGAGGTAAAGTTTGTGAGGTTGTAGGGGGTAATCTCTGGATCTACTTAACCGATTTTGAAAATTCTTTTACCAATAGAAAGCCACATCATTTGTGAGTGTCATAAGCTATATAGTAACCCGAAAAATGAAAAAAAATTTCGTAGTAGTAGGATTTGCATAATAATTCAGAGAAAAACGATCGAACGAAAACGTTTCCTACGAACACAGCCTTAACAATGAGAGATTTATGATTGAGTTATGCAGAAAAGTTGTAGAGCCTAATAATGCCTACAAAAAAGTCAGCGACAGCATATGTCTAACTTTTATATTTAAGTCGCAAAAAGTAGTTTTTTATATTAAATAAATTATTTAAACCTTTAGGTTTCTGTTACGTTATTATGAATTCAAACTTAACAATTTCAAATTTAACAATTATGAATTCTGATCAAAATTTGTAAACTTATCGTCTTAAGTGTTTAAAACAAAAGACTTTTCTCTTTTACTGCATATAATTTGGACCAATGATTAAAGAGATAATACGGCATAGGTATGGAACCGCGAACGTTTCGTAATGTATTGAGTGATATTCCTATAAGACGGTTTTTTTCAATTACAACACGTCAATCTACTTAAAAATAAATTGCTTTATTACCAAGAAAATTTTATTTAGATAAAATTATTTTTTTAAGTTTGTTTTTTGGTTCCATAGTTTAAAAGATAATTTAAAATATCAAATACGCGAGACAATTTTACTAATGTTCGGCCAATCGATCACAAGTAAAAATGTTTACCGTCCAACGAAGTGGGCACGGGTCAGCTAGTATTATATATATAAACAACGATCGAAGTTGAAGTAATCGCGATTTTTGTTTTAGGATTTAAAATAGTTACCTACTACTCCTACTAAGTACTATTACTACTATATGATAACCTTGTGGGTTGCCTTGTGTATCTAGTACGGACGTAGTCAGCTAAAATGCACTGTGCTTGATCTTGCAGCATCTCAACCGGCTGCGTTTCGCTTAGACCTGGCGTGTCTGTAAAATGACAGTTTATCATTTACAATGACAATCAAAATAATCATGAAACTGATAAAACAATTTGCAAATAGGCAAACCTGGTGAGAACAGCACAATTGCTTTCATGCAGCCACATTCGCTGCCATCAGGCGCGATTTGACGAAACCGGCATAAAATTTCCTGTAAAATAACATTGATTTGAAATACACGAATGATGGATACAATTCAATGTGTAGTTGTATAAAATATTAAGAATAATTATATTATTATCAGAAAACAAATTATTTCTGAAGCTTTTGTTTAACATTAATATATAATATAATTTCACATTGTACTAATACTGGTAATTACGTACTCTTATTTACCTTTTAAAAATTGTTTGTAGATTATAAGTGTATTACAATTGAACCTAGTAAAACTGTAATTGTGAAATACGTTAATTACTTTCAGGCAAAAACATTGTTTATTTATAATCGAGGAATAAGTAGCTATTTAATAATGTTACGCTTTTTAGCTACATTTCTAATGGCTATGTCGAGTTGGGTCTATCCCGAATACTTTGACAGTACCTAATTAAAACTTATATATATATATATAATATTAATTAACTATATATAATTATTATGTATATACGAGACTAAATAATATCCAACCCGGGCCCTGGTTAACACGAATAGACCGAATAGTTATACCTACCTTTGTAAAATATCCAAATAATTAAACGGCTTAATTTTTATATTTAGATAAGGTTTTAATTAATGTTTAGGTACGTAAAAGATGTTTTTCCTAAAAAACGCATTTTTTCACAAAAAATAATATCTTTATAACTACCTATTTATTACCAGCGACCCGCTCCGATTTCGGCCGGGGTGAATAATTATCCTTTTTACGCCAATGGCTAATGGTTTTTAAAGGAAAAAATGGTAGCTTGGGTTACACTATTTCCATTTTCGTATGGATCTCTATTTTTATAAGCTAAAATAAAGCCTATGTTACTCGCTGATAAGGGCCGGTAGCCTGGTAGGTACTTTGCTTTTTATAAAGTAAAACTAAATGATTACTGAGATCCTTAATGGGTTACTTCGTAAACTGTATTTAGTATTTAGGTAGGTATTACTTGTTTCATTACTCAAACAAACTGACATAAAGGTTATCTGATATGTATGTAGATAAGTGGTAATTACAAGTGTCACAATTATTGCAGCTATATGGTTTTACAACTAGAAATTTTATGTGTAGGTATGTTTGGGTGTTAACCTGTAACGTATTCAATTCAAGATCCGCAAGCGGCTCTGGTGGGAGTCTCGCTCTAGCGGCAGGTGCGGCCAGCAAAGGCGCGAGATCCCAGGGTGCGGACCACTGTGCGAGGTGAAGCACGAACAGATCCTTCCACGCTGCACGTAGTAATACGAGCTGGTCACTGGCTGCTAGCGCTTGGAACGGTGCTAAGCACCGAACCCAGCGCACTGCCATGAAAAGAAGGCGTGCGCTTGTCTCCTGAAATCAATTCTAGCTTAAAATATATCCTTATATCTACAAACCTGTAATTATTAAAACTATGGTAGGTTAATACTTTATCTATTCAATTAATTAAAATAAAATAATGACTAATGTTATCTACCTAAACTTGTAAAGCAAGGTAAACTGTTGCGTCATCGTTAATTAAAAAACGTATAGACATTTTCTTATACACAATAAATTAAACTATGTTTCACTAATAAATAATGTAAAATACTCAAATTCAAGGATGAATTGTATTGTAGGTAATATTAAAACAATTGTAGATAATAGATATATAAACATAATATATACTTATTTCATAATCACAATGGTTCTTATTTATTTAAGTTTATTTCTGTCCTAATTATTAACTAAAGCAAAGATAACATAAAATTAAGCATTTAACAACAAGTATATTCCAAGTTATTTAGAATAACTTCAATTTTCTTATCAATTATACAACCGAATCAAAATGAGTAGGTACAGCCTGTCGGTAGGATTTCTTATGTAAGGGAAAGTTACGTTAGTATATAACATCTATAGGCTATTAAGTCAACGACGAGTAATGTAATGGGCGGAGTAAGTCAAGAGAAGGCGAAAAGTCACCCCTCGTCCGTCCAATCGCGGTACCGCACCCGCCCAGTCAAAAAGACTCCCACTGATTCTAATACCCACACCCATAACATGACGATTTTGGGATTATGATTAGGTACTTTGAAAATATTTATCTAAATAAAATAAATGCCAAATCGTCTAGTTGGGATTGCAACTAAAATTAACTTAATTAATATTACTGTTTTTTTACTTTAAGTTGGTATACTTTATTATGCTTAATGTACCTGTCTAAAATGTAACGTAATGTAAAACACATTTATACTGCAATTGTAATTAAGTCTGATGTTACTGGTTAACTATCCGGTCGCACTTCATTTCTTTTGCTATTACAAGCACAATTGTTGCCTGAAACCACAGTAGCCCAAGTTTGTTTTTAAACGGAACTGTGACAATTTGTTACAGTGCAAAAAGCTCCATTATCGTTTTCATTAATATAGAATATTTTATTTAAATAAATGACTTAATAGTTATTTATTTTGACGACGATTAATACTGTGTATTATAGTCGACCGACAGTCGGCTTTGACCGACTGTAAAATGTGTATTGTTACGGAGCTTTATATAAACATTACAGAGAAAGATAAATCTAATTGCGTTCGTTTGAATTGACGAGCTGGTTGGCGTGGTTGGTGGTTGCTTGCCTTTTACGCTGAAGGTTGTGGTTTCGATTCCCACCCAGGACAGATATTTGTGTGCGTGAACATGTCTGTTTGTCCTGAGTGTGGGTGTAATTATTTATATAAGAATGTATTAACGAAAGAAAAATTGTGTATATGATATACTATCAGTTGTCTGGTTTTCATAGTACAAGCCCTGTACAAGCTTAATTTGGGATCAGACGGCCGTGTGTAAAAATATACCAGGATATTATTATCATTCGTTTAAAATACCTTCATCAGAACGGACGATTGTGTAAATATTAACATTATTATATAAAATATACAGCATAATTATTGAAACTAATTGTTTCATGGTCGTTTGGCCATCGCAACTCGACATAACATGAAAGTTCATATCAATCGGTTTAAGGTAAATTTTATGTTAATTTGAACAAACAAATGGTTATCATCTATCTAATACAAAATTATTATCATTAAAATTCAACTCGATCGTTGTGAAATATTGTTATATATCTTAATCATTCAATAAATTTGTAAATTTAATTGTATAACTTACTTGCAATAGTTCCCAAGTCGGTGCCAGCGGAGTCCCGAATGCATTCGCTGGCGGCCGCAGTAAAGACGGATCACCCTGAAGTTGCAACTGCTTTGCACTCCACATTAGTTCCTAGATTGCAAATAATGAAAGCTGAGTTTTTTATTTTTATGTTATTTTTTGGTGAGGTTTAGGTACAGTATTTTAATCCCTCTTAAAATAAATATTTATGTAATTGTTTGATAACAAAGAAAATTGTATGCTTAAGTATACTTATAATAAATACTGAAGTAACAGTATTTCAATTCTCCTTTTGAGTAGAATATTTGGAGCCAATTCCACCAAGTTGCTCTAAATGCAAGTTGCATATTCATATAAACGTGTATTTGGCTGTTTATCATCCGACACAATCAGATTTCGTCACGATGTTGTCGCTCACCGCCAAGCACGAGATGAATTTATAAAAACCAATTAATCATATGAAAATTCAGACGTGCTTGCCCAGATTCGAAACTTTATTCTGCAGTTAAGATTCACGTGTTCTAAGCATCTCGGATTTTGGTTTTGGCTCATTTTGGGAATATACCAACTTTTACGCGGTATATCTTTAATTTTTAAAAAAAGAAGCATTTATTAATTTGTGGTATAAATTAACTGGATGGTAAAATTTTAATTATGTAAATATTTTAATTAATATTGTCCCATTATATTTTTACGGGGTTAATATTAAATGACAAACATAATATATTTTTATATCGATTAAATTTACATTTTATTTTAAATTGTATCGAACGACGATCGTCAATAGATAAGAATCGTGCTAATATTTGCTCTAACTTAGTTCGAGCTTACGTAAGACAAATTATTAACAAAAAAAAAACTCTCGAGAAGAGTTTAATAAATAATTACAAAATCAAAATCGAATTTAATAATATAGTTAATTTAAAGAGGCGTTCTTATGAAATCTTAATTTGACTAAAAGAAATTCATGTAAAGCTACCACCTGCTTGTAATCTAATGACTCTGCCGAGTATAACCGGCAAGAAAATCAGTCCTTACTCTTTCTCATTTACCTTTATATATTTACTTTTATATATTGTTTTTTTTTTTAATTTAAAATTTTTCGAAACAGGTGGGAGCTAGAAAAAAACACTAGACTCCAGAGATATAATGTAGAGCGTAAAATTTCACATTAGAATTGATTGAATGACGAGCCGGTTGGCGTGGTCGGTAGATAGTTGCCTTTTCACGCCGAAGATTGTGGGTTCGATTCCCACCCAGGACAGACATTTGTGTGCATGAACATGTCTGTTTGTCCCGAGTCTGGGTGTAATTATCTATATAAGTATGTATTTACAAAAGAAAAGTAGTATATGTAGTATATCAGTTGTCTGGTTTCCATAGCACAAGCTTTGTACAAGCTTAATTTGGGATCAGATGGCCGTGTGTGAAAAATGTCCCAGGATATTATTATTAACTATTTAAGCTACTCATATGTTGAGCTCACTTCAGTTGAAATTGATAGTCTTCCGCTACAACAAAATAATATACAATTATACTTTATAGGGTAATAACAAAATTTTTAATGTTTAATGTTTTTACCTGACACTTATCGCTAGACATGAGTATATGAAGTAACCCAGGTGGTGGCGGTGCCAGAAACGGCTCGGGGATGAAGGGTAGTGGACTCACGGCACCGGCGCCACCGGCTCCACTTGAACCCGCAGAAGAAGCTGTGCTCAATGGTGCTGATTCGTTTAATCCGCTTATATTAAACTATAGAAACAGAATAATGTAATTATTTTAAATATAGATTTTACAGCTATGTATATATTGTCTCGAAACGGCTCAAAGGCTTGACACATGAATTCCAATTCTCAACCTATGTTTGCGAAGCACTACTAAGTTTTGTGTACTTAATTTGTGTTTAAAAATGTATCTCATAGTCGAAGAAATTCTGCGTATTCACTCAAGAGTAGAAGGGACTTTTCCCGGCAGAGCAACATTTACAGACTGTCATTCTACTACAATTACGAGTATATGTATTATTATCACACTAAGTTGTAACTATTAGGGAGTAGGGCTTTGTGCAAGTCCGTCTGGGCTCACTCATCAGATTTTCTTTCGCCAAACTTCAATACTCAGTATTGTTGTGTCCGGTTGGAAGGGTGAGTGAGCCAGTGCAATTATAAGATCAAGGGACAAAACATCTTAGTTCCCTTCCCAAGGTCGAATGCGCATTGGTGATCCAAGAAATGGTTAATATTTCTTACGACGCTTATGTCTATAAGCGTTAGTGACCACTTAACTTTACGTGGCCGATCTGCCTGTCCGCCTAAATATTGTAAAAAGTTATGTCTCTAGCCTCGTTTATCTCTTTATACTTTATATATGTACGTATTCATAAATAAATACGACGAATGACTTATATTAGTAGTTATATTAATACACTAATAGACAGCCTTCCGATGTAAGTACTTTTAAATTACTTTAAAGATCCTATCTAATCAAATACATCCCGTACCATAGACAATTACTATTTTTATCAACTAGTTAGACATATTTCTAACACTATGAGATATAATTTGATCAACGTATGCATACGTATGGATATATTTTAAATAAGATTCATACAATAGTTTCGAATCTTAGACTTAAAATACATGACAGATAAGGGTTGAAACTGCAAGAGTGATGGTTTTATTTGTTCTGTGGTATAAATTTATCTTACCTGAAAATTAAACGGTTGTGTAAGAGATGTATAAGGCGACTGCGGAGACAATTTCAAAGGGTGCGGCTTGTGTGTGTGCGCGAGAGGCGGCGGGAGTGAGCCCAGCACCCCCGGATGTGGCTTCGGCTTGCGAGGACCTCGTTCGTGTTGAACAGCTGCTTAGACAAAATATATTGTACAAAATTAACTACGAAACATATACTTCAAAATACTTAGCTAATATATATATTAGATGATAAATTCTAATAATTCGTTTATTTACATTTTATCTGAATCAATTCAGTACTTAATTGGTAGTAGGTACTTTTTATCGTATCACTGACTTATTTTGATTTTTTTCTTTATATTATTGCGTGTAGCTACTGTACAAATTATGACCGCAATGGTGGTATCAATGCTAGCAGGCAGCATTTCCCCTTTGAATCTGAGCGAAAAATTAACCAGCCCTCCTGTCAATAGTAAAGGCAATAAGACCAGGTGTTATATTTTTTTATAAAAGAAATTGGACTATTACAAACGGAACTAAGACATAATTTAAAATAAGAGACGAATATTTGCAAGTTTTGTTCGATTTGGCTTTTTCCGCGGCGGCTTTAACATTGTCAGAGTCAGAGCCAGAATGTCAACGCATGTAGCGTCTCACACTAGGCTATTCTAGTTCCCTGGAAACCAGTATCAGTCTATCAAGTTTCTTGCCAACATCATTACTAGTTCCTCGGGGCTCCAAAAGAGCTGAAACATCAACGTTGGCAAGACCCCTTTTTATATTAAGAGAACCGTGGCGGACAAGCTTACGTAACCCCTTGGACAGGAAAGACAGTGTAAACGTCAACCTCTTTTCCAGACGGGCACATGTGCCCAATGCACAGCTGCGTTTCCAGTCGGAGACCTATTGTTATACGAAAATATTCATAATTTGCATAACATTCATTTTATAATTTGCTTAATAACACTAAAAATATTAAAACAATATTATAATTGTCTTAATTATAATATATTATATATAGATATACATATAATAAAAATATAACTGATCGCTGTCTGTACATGGAAGATATATGAGTAAAACTAACATCGAGGGCCTTTATCAACGCAAAAGAACCCAAAACAATGATTGTTCGAATTTTTGTCTGTTTGTCTGTGCGTTTGTGCGCGCTAATCTTAGAAACGGCTTAACTGATTAGGGTGCGGTTTTCATTACTGTATTGTGGCAAGCTAAACTTAAAATTTAGTGTTTGTTTTATTTCAATCGGTTTATAAATAAAAAAAAGTCAATCTAAAGAATCACGTCGAACATTTATTCGATAAAAATGCTTTAAAATAACTGTTCAGTTGAATTCGTTGAAACTTTACCTACCTATAAATGATAATCTGTAAAATAATAATAATTGAAAGTTAATAGGAACAAAACAACGTTAAAAATGGATAGTTTCAGAGATTTAGAGTTTAAATAGGGTTCAGCTTATGCTGTTAGATGTAACGGAACTTTCTGAAGGTTTCCACTGCGTGAAAAAAAAAATACACCTGTTAAACCTCCGTTTGTATTTGGTTGTACTATGTTTTAATAGGTTAGCATTACTACCCTTATTAAAAAAGCTTCCAATATATGTAATAAACATTCCTTCTGTTTTTTTCGGTACTATATATCTAACTAGCTATTGCCCGCGGCTTTGCTGTAGTTAATAGGTAAGTATAGGTAAAAGATAAATGGTTGTATGGAAGTATGTGATTTTAAAGTAAGAAGCATGAAATGTAATTCTAGTTAGAAAAAAGTATATTACGGCGTTTTTTTCATCAGTGAACTTACAGTGATGAAAAAAACGCCGTACCTACTTACGTTTTTATAAGCATGTCATTAAATATTATAGACAGTTTTTTATAGTTTGTACTTTTACAGTACTTTTTATAGTTTTGATTTGATTTTGTTTATTTCAACAGGTAGTTGAGTAGGTTATTTCAAAATACTTATACTTAAGGATTTGTTTTCGGTTTGTAAATAACTTTGTAAGTTAAAGTTTAAAGGTTAGATAGGTATTTCGTTCCGTCGCGGCATCTATATATTTTCTCATTGTTTTATTAAATTTATACTTGGTCGGTTAGTTGATAATGAATACTTTTTTTAAATACACACGCTTTTAAAACTGAAAGGTAAAACATTTCAGTTATAAAAGGACACAATTTCCTATGGAGGTATCGCTTGCAGTCACAATAAATTAAGCACAGGGAAAGACATTAGAGTATATAAGGAATGCTGTTTTTCTCATGGCTTATGGTTTGTTGCACTATCTATATCCGGGTGCAACGAAAAGCAAAAAATACTAATATCTCACGAAAATAAAACTAAAAATGTTGTATATACTGAAATATTATATATGTCTGCTCTTAGTAATTTCTTTAAGTTATCGCGTATAACTTTAAGTTATACGCGGGTGAAACCGCGGTTACAGCTAATAGAATAATAAAATATGTATCCGTTCCTTTAAAAACACGGATACATTTTTATCGAAAAGGTAACTTCGACGTTGTTTAACACGGAGGATTATACAGCCGTGAACCGCTTATTCGCAGCCGATGGCCAATCCCCCGGTAAGCCAGGATCACGTCGCCTATAACCCACATTATAATACGTACAACCAGGCTGTAGTCATACTATATTTTAATTTAATAGGAAAGTTATTAAAAAAAAATTGTTAATGACAATCTTTAGTTTAATATTTACATTACATTTAATAACAAATTTTCCTTTTCAGATGCAATTATTAAAAACAAAAAATACATACTATATACTACTACGTAAATATTCAATTATTCATCTGTTATAGATCAAAGAACTTAAATTAAACAATAAATAATTCGTCTGCACGATCAATGTGTACCGGCCCCAGAGTAATGACGTCACGCAATCAGCTTACCGAGGCTGAGTCCATGAGAATGCGGCTATTGTGTCCGCACATGGCAAAGGCCCGGGCGCATACGTTCGTTCCCGCGCTCACGGCTCATGCCGGCTTAAAGTGAAAATGTGAATAGTGGCGGACACTCCGCACGGGCATAGCTTAAATACTATTTGAAAGGGGTAGAGTGCACATAATATTACGTATTGCTTAAGATTTATCTTCGTAAATAATTAAATATCAAGCTATAATTATTGAATACAAATTATTAGGTTTCAATAAAATGCTTTAATGGCTTAAAGATAGAAAATATTGAAGGATCACAGAAAGACTTAAGGTGTTTTAGTTGACGTTTATAATAGATTTTCTAAAATGGCTATTGTTGCATGTTACTTTTAAAATGGTTTCAAACATTGACATTTATTAGTTGAAAAGGCAATAAAGTTTGTCCAAGCCCCAAGCGACGACTTTTATCGGTGATGCAGCGAAGTGTAACAAATATACGCAACTGTAACAAATGTTAACCTTTGTTTATAGGGCGAATGTAATCCCAAATAGAACACGTGCTTTTTTCTCGGCTTTTTCCTCGTCCTTTGCATTTCCGCACAACGGAAAAGCGACCTTTACATATTAAATTAGAGCATAAATTTATCTGACGTAAATAACCGGAGGGACACTCAAGCCAAGGGGCTTAGTTACGGTGTGACACGGATAAGAGAGATTTTAATTACAAGTTCGAGAAGAGAAACTAAGTTTGATCTAACCATCCTTGATACCACACTAGGTATAGGTATACTTATACTTTAAACTAAAGCAAAGTTAGAATCTGGTTAATAATATATACATTTTTTAAATATGCTAATTAATTAATTAATTTTATCAAATTATTTTATTTTATTTATTTAAAGCGTTTGGATTAAAAAGTAAAAGTAATAAATAGTCTGTAAATATCTCACTGCTGGGCTAAGGCCTCTTCCCCCTTATTCCACCATTGCTCTATGCGGGTCGGTGGATACACATATAGAAAATTTCAGTGAAAGTAGACAAATGCAGGTTTTCTCACCGTCAAGCACGAGATGAATTGTAAACACAAATTAAGCACATGAAAATTCAGTTATGTTTGCCTGGTTTTTAACCCGCAATCGTCAGTTAAGATTCACACGTTCTAACCACTGGGCAATCTCGGTTCTGTGTAGTTTGACTACTGTAATTTGAGCTCATAATTCTAAACAAATGTACACTACAATCGTCATACAATATTATGTTATATTTATTATAAAATATTAGTAGTTAGTTTCGTCATTATGTCGGATTTGTGCAATTGAACCTAGAAGACTGATTTTTAGATATTGTGTATAGCGTAAGAAATGTAATCGCATTTTTTGTACTATTTACTTGATAGTAGGATTTGTGCAAGTCCATCTGGGTAGTGGGTACCCACTCATCAGATGTCCTACCACCAAACAGCAATACTTAGTATTGATGCGTCTCGGTTTGAGTAAAATAGTGTCAGTCAGTTATGTTATTATTTCTTAGATCGCCAATGTCTATTGGTGGTGGTGACTACGTACGTAGTTGGCCTATTTGCCCGTCTGCCTAATTTTAACATATAAAACTGTGCCAGAAATCGATATTTCTATCGCAAAACACAAAAAGATGACGAAAAATTCTTATAGGAAATCTTGGTCAATTTTGATGTCAAGTTTTTCTAACCAACCCCTACACATTATCTAAAAATCAGCTTTGTCGGTTCACATGTATTTTAAAATAGATTTAATAACTGGACTACAGGCAATAGCTGCTCCAAGCGGTTTCACTCGCGTTAAGCGTTAGCTGCTATGCCCCCGTGGGTCTTAGCGTCATGTTATGTAGCCAACTAGTTTTAGCCAGCGGCTTCGTCCGCGTGTGAGGCCTTAGGGTCAGGTGGTTTAGCCGTGAAAGCATAACAGACAGACAGATAGACAGTTACTTTGGCATCTACAATATTAGTATAAATAAATGAAATTTCTCAGTTAACGGGTTATCTAACGCAAAATTATTTTTTAAATCAGTAATTGAAGTTTATAGCATTCAATCAAACAAACGCAAAATTTTATAATATAATTATATATTAAGGCTAGATCTATACCAACTAATATAGCATGATTGAAAGAAAAGCAAAGTGCTTAAACTGAAAACCACCACCATCACCATTATTCTCACCATTATTCTCAACAAAAAACATTACAATAGACAAAAGAAAAAAAATATATATTTTTATCATCAGTATTATTTTATATATTAATTCCTTAACGACTTTAGTAAATGTCTAAATGCTTTCAAAAATGCTTTCATTGAATCACATTTGAAGCGTTTAAAGGGAGATTTAACTTTAAAGATCTATCGGCCAAAAGCCCCTTTTAAAAAAAACTCTATCGAATTAAAAGCAAACAAACAGTATTTTTCCAAAAGGTATTGCTGTTACAAAAACTACATTCCCCATTGTTCTGTTTGCCTGTGGGCGTTGTAGTCGCGATGTTTTTTAAGGTTAATTACTATTTGTGCTTGATGGTGGTTTTTAAATAATTATTATACGTGAAAAATAATATATCTAGATCGTTTAAGTCAGTCAAATTGTTTCAACTTATTTCAAGCACTCATAGTTTAGATAAGATTTGATAAGTCTGACAAATAAAATCTGAAGCTTGACATTTTCATTCATTATTAAAATTTTGGTCGACAATTTAAATAATATTACAAATATACTAAATTATTATTTAAACAAAACGGAAAGAACTAGATACACCTTGCGAAGTGGGCGGTTAAAATAGATGTATTATAAATATGTGAAAAAAAAAATTATATCCTTTGTTCTATTCTACGATATAATCGACTTACCTATGTATGAGAATACACATAAATGAGAATCAGTCCATTCGTTCAAGCGTGATTAAGTAATAAACGTCGAAACATGTATAATGTTATTAGCAAGATGTGTATGAGTTTGCCTTTGCACATATATAATCTATGTGCGTATATTTTTTAAATCGAGTCGTTTAACAAATAATCCTAAAAAGACGTTATTTATGAACTTAGTACAAGACAGTTGAAGAACATCTGTTATAGCAGTGTAGTAGTAACCCACACCAGATTTCTTGGCGGGTGGAAGCGGGATAAGTAACTATGAAGATATATACACCGTAGCCGAAATGGAGGTCTGTGGTCGATATTACTCTAGTGATGGAAAAATATCGATAATCGATTTTTTTTCCTTCACGCATATATGTCGTTATCGTATTAAGTATTAATATATAATACTTATTAATAAATAATTGTTAATATTTATAGTAAATAAATCTATTCGATGGAAGAAACAAATTTATTACCTGCCTTAAGACGTTACTTGCTATTTCAAATATTGTTAGTGACATTACCAAATTATTATTTTTTGTTTATTATGACTTTGTTAGTAAATAAAAAAATGACAAACTATTATTAACAAACAAATATTAGACAATTTGTTCGAAGTGTCTATCATTAAAATATCTTGTCTACAAAGAAAAGCAGAAGAAATAGTCTTAGTCAAATTTTATCGATATTTTGAGCAATTTCCTTGAGACCAGACTTGTTTGCGAACAGTTACGCCACCGCGCGGGGTGGGGTGTGATTAATGACCCAATAATCCCAGCTGCTTGCCTCCTAGCCTATGAAAGCTTCACGAAGCCGAATTGGTGAATGGTCAAAAGGTTTACAGACCAAAGCGTAAGACGCATTTGTAAGATGAATATATTAAACACGGGAAGAGGAATAAATTTAACGTAAATGATAAACAAAATATGGAATTAATTTATCATTATCGAAATTGAAGTGTTTTTGGGTAACACATATTATTAAAAAGTAAAAAAACCTTTAATCGACATTTTTTAAATCTGAAACTTCTTTGCAATTTTTATTTTAATAATACCTAATAAGGAAAGATGTTAGAAGAATTTTTAAATAAAATGATATGTTTAACAAATATATTAAAAAGTTACATCAATCGCTTGAAATTTCTAAGCTGTATAAAGAGATCAAAGCCTACACTGTTCACGACATCACTTCTAATCGTCTGAGCAAGTTGTCCTTCTTCTGAATAGAAAACATGACTCGGAGGATTTTAACAATCGTAGCCCTCAATGAAAACATCAAGAGGAAATAATCATATAAATATGCTATTCGAATACATTGGCTATGTTTGATATAGATACATGCATGGCAGATTTATTTATACACATTTTTTATTAACAGCAAAATGTTTATTTATATTCTTGACACCCATAAAGCCTTGATTATAAATTGATGTCTAATTTTGTTAATTCTATCATAAATAAATAATTAAAATAGATTAATTTACCTCTAACACTACACACAATATATTCAATTCACCTTCTATACAAAGAGTAGAATTGTAGAATTTACAAGGGAATAAACATTTTTAAAGAAATTTATCATAAAAATAAATAATAATCAGTGAGCAGGATGCTAAGCTACGTAGATTTAATTTTAAATTACATAACAGTAAAATTGGAGAATTAGTGTTAGACAAGTGGATTGGTGAAAACCTGCATCATTAAATTTCTTAGTAAATGGAATGTTTTTATTTCTGTAAAAAACGTGTTCTGTTGTGTTCTTAATTGTAAAGATTGGTGAGTGAGTAGGATATATCTTAATTATAAGGTCTATATACATATATATACTGTTACTTAGGCTTCATATAAATATAATCCTGCTGTCGTATCAGGATACCTATATTTATTTATTTACAAATGGATAATAACAAAAAATAATTGCTATGGATAGTTGAATATAAGGATTGTATGTGTTATTTCAGATTGGTGGAATAACTGTCAAGAGAAGTGCTTAAAAATCTTGTGTGTGTCTTAAAAATCGTTTAAAACGCCGGAGAAAATAAATTCCCAGTTTACCGATTAAGATTTTTTGAAGATTGAAAAAAATGGTTCTTCAAACTGTAGCTTGGGATAAACAATATGAATTTTAAGAATATTTTTATTCGTTTTATTTTGTATTAAAATTATGTGCGGGGGAGAGTTCGAAACAAAATTATAAAACATTCGGTATCGATCAAGATCATATCATAAGAGGTTAAAATACTCATAAAAAATAAAAATAGGACGTTTGCTACATACCTACTTATTTTATACAAATTTTAAACTATCAATTATGAATAGTCAAAATTGGACAGCCTAAATATAGTAGGTACATACTTACACTTATTTTACAAAAAATATCTTTGATTAGACAGTATTAAACAATTAAAATTTTTAAACAATTTGAGTACAACATAATATTTTTGTTTACTACTGTTTATAAATAAAAGCTTCTCAAAAAATAAATATTGTTATAACTCCTAACAAAACAAATAATCAACTAAGTTAAAAATAATTTGGCGGAAGGTTGGTCGGTCCTTGATACGGAAGATCTACTTTTACATTTTGATAAAGAATTGAGACTTGCAAGGCTATTTCTTATATTCCTTAACACATTTACTGGGTGGTATGGCGTTGTGCAAACCTGGTAGGTACCACCAACTCATCAGATATTCAACCGCCAAACATCAATACTTAGTACTTTTGCCTGCCAACCAAAAAATGGTTGGATACGAAAATCTTCCTTGGCAGGGATAACAATGGGGGCTACGGCAGTGTGAAAAATTTATAAATATTAAATTTGATAAATTGTGGCTCCGGAGGTTGGACTTTTACTGCCCACGTTAAAGAAAATTTGGTGGGTGTAATTTGATCTGCTTACATTATGAACTGCCTCACAGATAAATATATTATAATCCTTTTAAAGGTACTATGCATTGCACCTATTACATTTGTACATTGGAAGTTAAATATACAACAGAAAAAGTTTTATATTTTTCTATTTTTTTTAAGAAAATGGTAATAACACAGTTTTCCCTTATATTTATTTTAGAGTAGGTATTTATTACTCGAGTTGAAACCGCAATTATTAAATCGCTTCTTCGAAGTCACGTAATTTGCACTTGCCGTGGTCACAATCGGAACCTGCTTACCCTCTGACCTAGTCTACGCGAGTTTTCTCCAACTAGCTCAATTTATTTTTCATAGTTTTTATTTGTTTATTTGATTACGAGCACACTATACAACTTATTGCTGATACAATTATTCTATATCAAAATTCAATACAAGTTTTTTGTAATACAAGTCACATAGTCGCTACGATTGTTTTTTTTTCTTTCTTACTTTCAAGAACTTCACGTACTAATGTCCGTCTAGGAGACCTTTACATCATAAAGCACAATACAGTATTTTGTTACCGAGCTCAGTATTATCTGAGTGTTCAGTTTCTGCAGCTTTATCTGGCTGTGTATTTTTTAGTGCCTGTGTGTTCTCTAACCCTTTCCGCTACGTTTAGTTTGGCAAATACGAACTATCACAGTCACAGTTTATCTTATGTCCTTGCGGCGCTAGAAACGGACATCCTTTGGTGTACGTAAACGATAAACATTTTGTGATCAAAATTGTGTCGTGGTTTTTATGGAACCCCTTTGAAACAATAAACCAACGTTATCCGTTACACATTTATTTATATTTACACATTTTTGATATATCGAACCGATAGCTAACACGAAAATTGAAGAATTAGTGGTGGACAAGTGGATTGGTGGATTAGTGACCCGAATACCTACATCACTGAATTACTTATTAAATGTAATGTTTTTATGTCTGTAAAACAGTGTACCCTTAACTGAAAAGATTGGTGAGTTAGTAGGTTATATCTTAATTATAAGATAAATATACATATATACATATATATACTGTTACTTATGCTTCATATAAATATAATCCTGCTGTCGTATCAGGATTACCTATATTTATTTATTTACAAATGGATAATAACAAAGAATAATTGTTATGGATAGTTGAATATAAGGATTGTATGTGTTATTTCAGATTGGTGGAATAACTGTCAAGAGAAGTGCTTAAAAAATCTTGTGTGTGTCTTAAAAAAATCGCTTAAAACGCCGGAGAAAATAAATTCCCAGTTTATACCACTGGTTGTTTTTACTTCCTATGCCAATATCCTGAATTTAGATAGTTTTCTGTTCAACTAATCAAGTTTACACAATTTTCAATCAGCCTCAAGTTCTATATTGTTTTTAAATGCACTGATTAACACTAATAAATAGACTAATACATTGAGATCAAGTCTTTGTGGTTTTTTTTCAATGTTAAATATCTATAAGTAATTAGTTTATAAACATTGTATAACTTTTTTTACACTTTTTTTAATATATTATATTAAAAAAAGTCTGTGATTGTTTCCTATACACATTATGCAGGATACCATCCGGCTGACTGAGATAATTCTTACTCTAAGTTATACGTGAATATAAGTTTGCGATGTACAAGATTGTAATGATTTAAATATCGTTCCACTTCTTATTTATTTTCCCGCATATAATTCAGATATCATCAGTTGTTGTCTTGCGTAGATTAATGACAGATTGTCTTGAAATGTTGGTTAAGCCTTTGATATATTATATTAGATAGATTTCCATTTGATATAGAATTTAGATTTCCACTTGAACAATAAACGACTTAAAAAGATAGTTTAAGACTGACTCATTCTTAAGGATATTTTGATAACTCTTTATGTTGACCTTTTCTGTTGTTATCGGTACATGCACTATACACAATAATATGGCTGGAATTTAAAAAGAGCATTCCCTTTTTATAAAACACTTTTATTTAAGTGACGAAAAGACGTAAGAAAACTTTTGACTTATATACACTTTTACAAACAAATCTATCTTAGTAAGCTATAATATTTTTTTATATTATATTTTTTTTAAATTATATATGTTAGTTTGCCTATGTTTAAGCATCACCCAAATAAGCTGACAGGGCTTATGGGTGCCATAATAAAAATAATGTTAATATTTTTTGGAATAAATAAATGAATATAAATTTAAAGATTCTATTTTTTCCTATTCCAAAGTGTTTTTTATTGATAACACTAAAGTTTGTCAATAATAATAATCTATCTTAATACTAAGCCTCAACTAAAACTACTTAAAACCTAAGTGACATATAAAAATAAAAGTCTTAAGCAAATGGAACATGTCTACATAAAGCATATAAAACAAAGAAAAATAAATTAATTCAAATGAAAGGCTTAGTACGAATACTATAAAAATCTTAACCTTTTTGTTAGTCCGGTATGTCTGGGAAAAAATCTGTAATAAACACTTCAATGGAATGATAGTCCTTAATTATTATTTTTAATAATTATCTGTCTTACGGGATTTGCTATAATAATGTTAAGTAATGACATAAATATTAAAATTATAAGCACATCGAAAAAAAAAAATTAAACTGAAACTCCTGCATCCCGTCGGGATATTATTTTATATATTTATTTTATTAATTTATTTTATAACAATCCATAGCGTTTGTACAAAATATGTTTGGGTGCATTTATTTTGCAAGTCCTATCTTAAGCCCGGTTGGATTTACAGTATTTATTCTTGGCCTAATTGAAAACATAAAAGATAAATTTTATGACACTGCACATACGCAAAGTCTTGTTTTAATATAGAACAGCATTTTGAATATTAATAAATATTGGTAAATTGATTAATTCCAACAATCAGTGCAATTACGTGAGAATTAGAGGCTTTACAATAAATTAAATAAATTACTCTCTATTTCCAATTTACTAAAATTCGCATGTAAGAGGAAATTAACTGACTGGCTTTTAAAACTGGACTATGAAAAGACAGAACAATTATTAATTTAATACATTAATAATAAACAAGCAATTGTAGTAAAAAAAATAATCTACACACCATATATACACATACATACAAGACACAGGCACAAACACAAACACACACACACCCATACACATGCGCTCACACGCACATATTCACAAGCATACATTATCTTTTTATTTCTATTAGCATAAGTATAACTTATTACTAGATAATATATTGTAAAAGCTTTAGTGTTTCTCCTGTTTTCTATAAAATTAAACAAATAACTAGTTCCTTACTCAAGAGGGGGAGCCAGGAGACCCTTAGCACAGGGCAACCTAGTTTGGGCTCCTGTATCCCACATATAACTGTATTTATATATATTATAAAAAAAGAAAATGTAAACATTTTTGTCTGTGGGAGAGAACAAAAAATAAATTTATTTAAAAAAAAATTAGGTAAATAGTGTCTAACGAAACTAAGTACCTAAGTTACGTTAACAGCTAGTTCAATTAGTATTTAATTCCTATGCGAGATATACCTACAGTAATAGCCTGTGAATGTCCAACTGCTGGGCTAAGGCCTCCTCTACTTTTTTTTTTGAGGAGAAGGCTTGGAGCTTATTCCACCACGCTGCTCCAATGCATTGGTGTGAAAATCCAATGGGTTGGTTATTCTACCAATTATAAACACAAATTAGGCACATGAAAATTCAGTGGTGCTTGCCCGGATTTGAACCCACGATCATCGATTAAGATCACTTTCTAACCTAGTGGTTAGAACGCCATATCTGCTTAGATATACTCATTATAATAATTAAGTTTTTTCTTTAATTCGATTGTATAATATCTGTGTAATATAATATATGATACAATATTCACACTTATAAAAAAAGACTATATAGATATGTATGTTGTACGCAGGACCAAGTTATAGTATGTAATACCGTAACAGCCTGTGAATGTCCCACTGCTGGGCTAAAGGCCTCCTCTCCTCTTTTTGAGGAGAAGGTTTGGAGCTTTTTCCACCACGCTGCTCCAATGCGGGTTGGTAGAATTCACATGTGGCAGAATTTCAGTGAAATTAGACACATGCAGGTTTCCTCACGATGTTTTCCTTCACCGTAAAGCACGAGATGAATTATAATCACAAATTAAGCACATGAAAATTCAGTGGTGCTTGCCCGGGTTTGAACCCACGATCATCGGTTAAGATTCACGCGTTCTTACCACAGGGCCAACTCGGCTTTTTGTAATAGAAGAAGTAGTATGTAATAGAAGTTTTATTTTCAAAGTCGATGTATGTATGTGAGTTAATAATTTACACACCAATATAACCTACATAAAATATTCTAAGATTGAATTTATCAGTAAGATTTTTATATCCGTTCTTCTCGCTTAAGACAACGAACCGATGTGTAACGCTATATTGGTAAAAACTGTTTTAAAGACTAAGCTTAATTTATTGAATTATATTTTAGTAATGATCATAAACAAAAATAAGAGGAAGACATAAAAGCTCTATAGATGTGCATCGAAATCATCGCGTGGAAAATATTCGCTGAGAGAACGACCTCATGTCCCGACATTCGTTTCAACGTTAATTCCAGCCGCATTTGTTCCATTACATTTCCGACACAAAGTAGATACGCGTTTGCCGAATTGACTAGGTGGATGCGACCAGGCGAACCTAGGTAGAAGGGGATGACACGAGAAAATCACCTGTGTGCGAAAGGGAGGTAAGATTAAAAGTGAGAAAGATGTATTCAGAAGTGAAATAGTCTGCTGGCTGAGCACATCATCATTAACGAGCCAGATAGGGCGGAGGGCAGCGAAGAGGTAGAGGGGGCGCGTCAGGTGGGTTATATCCCACGGCTTGTAACACCTGCGTACGAAATTATCCCTTACCGTAAGCATTTATAAAGAACACATTTCCGTAAATTCTATAGCTTAGAACACCATTCTAGGGAATATTTTTGAGTGCAGCGACATAAATATGAGAAATATCCAGGTTTTTATACACTCAGTGAGTCTTTCGGACAACATCTAATCACACTCACATTAATATTATAAATAGTTTCTTAGTGGTTTCCGCGAAACGACACACACTAGTTCCACAAAATGATATTACATTATGAACTTATCAAAACAGAAAAGTCTAGACTATATATTTTTCTTGATAAGTCTCAGCTACACGTTATGTTGAGTGCTTAGTTAAGTTATTTAAAGTAACATTAAAGTAAAATGAGAAAAGGTTTCATCCATGTCAACTTAAAAAGCTGGAATATGTCAGATCTTATAAGAAATTAT
Source organism: Nymphalis io (assembly GCF_905147045.1). Classification (NCBI taxonomy): domain Eukaryota; kingdom Metazoa; phylum Arthropoda; class Insecta; order Lepidoptera; family Nymphalidae; genus Nymphalis; species Nymphalis io. The sequence goes on from NC_065897.1 coordinate 7,277,733, forward strand.
AAATGAATGCGTCAAAATTTGTAATGATTATTTTGTATTATAGTTGCTTTAAAACAATAATGTAGGTGTGAGGTTAAAGAAAAACAGGAAAATTCCATTCAAATCTTTAAAAGTTGACGCGGTAACCGACAAGCCGGCAGCAGTTTTGAGCATCGAAGTGTTTCATAACTTCGGAGTGCAACGCGTTGCTTTGTTTCCGAACTAAAGATACCTTTTTTGATATTGGGTATTTATTCACTTCCTATAAATTTAATCGGCTTATATATATAAATTTTATTGTTTTAAGAATACAAGCAATGCCAGATTTCGTGGAATTACTAATATTCAATTTACCCTTTGGCGTAAAGCGTTCGCTAGGAGTAAGTCGTCCATACTCTAAAATGCGGGTTGGAATCGAACCCGCTACTTTAATGTCACTAGACGCCTAGTGATTGAGCAATTGAGCCTAAAAAGTTTGTCAATATTTTTTACCATTTAAAATACAAATTTTTCTAAAATAAAAGCTTATGAACAATACCAAAACATTTAAAGCTATGCGATTTGATTGAATATTACAGCTAATTATTATTAATACCAAAAACCAATTACGACTAAACCTCAACAAATCCACTCATCCGTAATGCAATTAACTCCCCAATGTAAAGCAGAAATTAATTAACTATAGCTTAAAGTATCACAAAAAATAGCATCATCAGAGCCAGATGTAGCAGTTTATTCCATTATAATATTCTATTTTCGTTAAACTATGATCGTGCAATAATTTGTTCACGCACGACATGAAAATTAAATTTGATGGGAGAGATTCACTCACGGGGCGTGCGAGGGTTAAATTCCTTATTGTCAAAATATTGGTCATAATATTTCAGATGGCAGAGGGGACAGGTAAAGCGGTGAAATACATATATCGCATAATCGGATCGACGGAACCAAAGACCACGAGGATCGCTTTCTTATAATAATATTTTTGTTATGGAAACGCTATCTTACACTTAAAATTACATATATGAATGAAATAATGATGCAGAGTGAATTTTGTTTCAAAATGAATCACAAAAATATTGATTGAAAATTTGCAGTGAATAAAATTCTGTATAGAAAAATAAATAATTTTAATTAAAGTTATATTTTGTATTTAAAGTACTATTTGTAAAACTTATTTTGTTATAAGATATAAAAAATAAGGAAAAAGTGACAGCAAGATAAAGTTAAAAATGTAAAACATTTATTTTAATTTACCTTTGTCAATCAAACAATATAACAATAATAAATTTAATGCCGCATAATATCGATTCCACAAGCATTTCTAATTTTACAATGATAGTTAAATTGAGTTCACCCTCATTTGCTCCCCTCGGGGATCGCCGTGGTCAGGAGTGCAAGAGGTGTCGAACACGTGTTAAAATTCTAGCTCCTGAACACTTTTGGAACGATAGTACAATTCGTTACGCTTCTTATGGGCGTAGCACGCAATGGTTTTATGTGAGAATGGCCAATAAATTTAAGGGTCAAAAAGGACTAATGTTGATAAAAAGTATGCTATAAAAGCGGCAACTTTAGGTTAATTTATAAATTTATTATGTTAGGATAACGAGTTAGACGATATTTTGTTATTTTAATACCAAATCTTAAATATATTAGTACATATTTTTACATACCTATGCATACAATTTTCATGCTCTGTAATCACTACGCCAACTCTAAATAAATATGAGCGTATGGCAAGTATTTATATTATTATATTGTTGTATAAATAAAGAAAACACAAAGAAGTCTGACGGTCAATACTAGGGCAAAGCTCTCTGGGTACCACTCACTTATATTCACTCACTTCATATTCTACCGCCAAGCAGCAATATTTAGTATTGTTATAACTTTAACCCCGGTTTGAAGGTCGAGAGAGACAGGGTAACTACATTCACATAGAACATAACAACCGTGACGATGTGAGGGAGAACTAATATTTCTTACAGCTCCAATGTCTATGAGCAATGCCCGAACTCATGCCAGGTGGTCAGGTACCGAAAAAAGATTACGCGTCTAACACTAGCTGGCAGAGTTTGTTCTAAAGCAAAATACGTAATAAGCGCACTTAAATTTGTATCAAAAGATAAAAAGATGATTAATAAGTAAACTTGTACGGGTAGTACTAATTCTTTAGCTTGCTTTATTAACACAACATGTATTATGTATGCATAACTAATGAAGTTTTTAAATTATAATTAGAAACAGGAATCAAATGTCGACGAGATTACTAACGAAAGACCGTACAAAAACAAAGACAGTGATAGGGGAAAGCTTGAGTCCCAATTCATTAAATTGTTATACTCTTTTTCGCAAAAGAACTTCTAAAAGGTAAGCTCATTGTAGATTCCGAATCTTGTGCGCAAACCAGTAAATTAAAAATAAATATTGTGAAACGTCAGTATGTTACGGGTGAGCGCTGGGAAATATCAGGGAAAATTCTAAAAACGCCAGGACGGACTCTGTCGATTCACAGGGGTGGTGTGGGGTAAGGTGAATCTTTTTGTGAAGTGGAGAGAATTAATTTAACCCGCTGCGGGGTAACACGACATGGCGGTAATTGAAAAGTTTGCCCCTTGGCTGCTGGCTGAGAGCTCAGTCGCCGACGGTTACGCGTCTTTACGACATTGCTCTTATTACCAGATTTTGTGGTAATTGCTGTTAGTCGTTGACATGTTATATAAATTTAATTTTATATGACTTTCATATAATTTGATTAGGGGAAAAAATAACTACTGAGATACTGATCGGTTTACATTTAATTTATTTCCTAATATGACAATTTAACATACTCATATAATATATACCTACTTGTTATTTTTGAATGGTAAATATAAAACCTTTTTTATTTTTTATAAATAAATTTTCCCATATTTTCTCTCTAATTATATATCATTTTCTAATAACGAAAGTTTGTTTTATAAAAATGTTTTTGTAAAATACGGTTAGATTATATCATTTAGAAGTGAGCTATACAACATATACATAAAAATATTATTTTTAGCTTGTTAATTTCTTCTTTTGCTCATATTGAGAGTACAGCACCGTATATCCAAAAAGAAAAAGAAACTTGAATAAATCTTGTAGAATCATTAAAGGCTTTGGTAATTTTAGGGGAAAAAGCGCAAATCGAAATCACAATATTAAAATTTAACAAATGACGGCGTCTAAAGTTCTTTTAAAAGGCAAATGGTTAACTTTTAAGAACTGAAAGTAAGAGCTTTTTGGTATCTAACCTTTAACTTTTTCGTGGGTGGGTTTCTAATTATGAAACTGCGACTCGTAAAAGTTTCTACGAAACAAAATCGATTTAAAATTAATGCGACAAAGTTATATTACGGATTACGTTTATTTGATTGGTTAAAATATAGGAAGATATTTTTCTTTAGAATATAAATAATAATCATCGATTTGGTTATACAAGTATACTGTAAGTCTAATTGGTTAAGTTAAGGCCGTTTTTAACGTATTTTTTAAACCAGTTAAAAGTTATTATAACCAATTTCATACTTTGATAGACATACCTATTAAAATTACTGATGCTATTTTTAAAACTTAGAATTTTCAATTAATATTGATAAATCTATAAATGTTATTTTAGATGATGAACATTGGCAGCATTGGCTATGTTATAGAGATAGATTAACCTACGGGTCAGAGTCAACGTTTGACTAGAACCGATTTGCTTCGTGTTTGCTCCGTGATATTGAAGTTAGCTGATTGGCTATTCGTTTGACTATAAACTTTGTTAACTCGACATATGAGTTATATCATGTGAATTATCATCGGATTGTACTAAATGTTAAAATAACGTAAAGTAATAGTAAAGGTTTAAAATGATTTATATTATTATGCATCAATTTTTCAAATGTTATTCATATTATAAAGCTTTTTATTTCATTTATGGTTTTGATTTGAAAACAACTAAGAATAGGTAAGTGATTGGCGAAAAAAGATATTATTTTATTATTTCACTCCGTTAAAAATATTTACATAAATTAAATTATTATTTTATTTACATAAAATAAGATGGAAATATCATTTTCACAAGAGGTGTTAAGCCGTATGTTTAAAAACTGTACAAACTTCAATATCAAGTAACAACTACACTGTCAAAACTGACCTATTTTAACTTACAATATGTATCCAAGTTAAAAAAAATATCCAATAAATTAGGACTATAAAGCATTTTTTTATCGTGGTTTAAACTGTAACACAGATTCTTTTTGTATTTTAAAGTTCAATAACTCTTTCTTTGTTTCTGATTTGAAGTCTTAAACGCAGAACTAGTTTATTAATAACGCAACCTTCTATATTTATTGAATTAACTTTTATAAATTGCGATATACGTCGAGTGCTTTGTCTACGCGTTAGAACAGGAAACGTCGACGCTGTCTGCGGCGAGTAAGTTTCGTGAGGGCGTATAATTACGCGAGCGAGTAAACATATAAAGGTAATCCGGGTCGCGGTGGCACAAAGTGATGCTCGTGAATAATTTAGCGGCAGAGCACCTGCGGCGAGACCGCAGCTCGCTACTCCTCTACTGACAGGGCTACGTTCAATTCGTTCCATTAGCGATGAGAATACTATGTATTATTTACTAGCTTACTGATTCACACTTCACGAGCATATTATAAATATTCATACGAGAACGTAAGAAAAATAAAGTTGAATTATCTTGTTAAATTAAAAATTAATTTCGCTGCCGATGCGAGGTAATGAAATTCGAAAAAAAGTCGTTTATGGCGTAATTTAAAAAGGTATATATTTTTTTAAATAAAATAAACTTTACGTGGGAATGGGATAAACTATCATTACCTGAAAATACTATTAGTGTTTTATAACTTGACAGATGGTTAAATATATCGACAGCCCTGTATTATAAACGTCATAATCAACATAGAATACCTACTCAAAAGCTTTGTAACAAGAAATGGCGCCCGACTTGCGACCGACATAGGATGATATAGGGCTATGAATATTCATTAATTCACAAAATTTTGCTTTGTTACATAGATTTATTCTGGGTCATGTGCATAAATAATTTAAAATAAAGTGATTTTAAATAAATATAATAAACTAAAAAATATTCAAGTTCAATTTAAACAAACATTTCACTGGTATTTTTGGTATAGGTATAAAGTTTGTATCACCAGTCAATAACCAAATAAACTGTATATGTATATATGGATTTAATGACTAACTTCATAATACTCTCCAATAAATTCAATTCCTGTGAAGAAATGATTCTTCCAAGCGGCCATGATCTTTCTTAGGCCTTAGCTATATCTCGCTATAATTAATATCAGAGGATATGACAATCCGGTTATTCGCCCTAACATTGCGACGTGTTTTTCGCCACCACTATCAACTATTATTAATTTAACTATATGATAGAGTTAATACTTTAACGTCGAAACTGGCTTCACAATCGTTTTAGGCCGTATACGGAGTCATACGATCTAAAAATATCAATATCCAAGATAGTCCGACGCAAACCCAGAAGTTTTTTTTAATTTAACTATATTATATGTTGAACTCGGCTACATTGTTATGGACATAATTTCGTTGTTTAATATTTTTATATCTAAGTGTTTATCAACAGCATAATAAATAAAAGAAGTAATAAATATATTATTTGATGCGTATGTGCCGATAGACAATAAGAAATGGAAAAAGTATTATTAATCTTTTCCAGTTTTGTTTTATTTACTCAATATTTATTAAAGCATAATATTATCGTTTGGCAATAAATAAAAGCGACAGAGGCTGACAGCGCAACACAATATTGGGCACATCGAGATGACGTAATGACAGATAGGATCGGGTGTGGTGGAAATTGAACGGCACTGTACGCGGCAACGCTGACTAGTTTTATTTCACTCAATATTTCACTGAGTGAGCTCTGGACAAAACAACCTGCTGTGAATGTGATGGACATAAATGCAGACCGCACTATTATAGTCCTCCAGTTTCATAATAGAATCTGCTATTGTAACATACCGATTGAGTAGATAGGTATTTCTTGTGTGAACATCGAGCTTATATGATAGTTGAGTAACTATCATTCGGTATGAAAATTGTATTTATAAGTTGAAAAATCATTTGAAAATTCCTTCATTGTTATAAGTCATGAGTTTCTATCGGTCATATTAAAACGTTTTTCATTCCACTAATAAGATTTGAATAGGTATCAGTTTCAAAATTATTACATAATATAATTACCAGCCCGCACCGTAGATCGTGAGAGATCAGAAAGTGATGCGACATTGACTATAATATTTAATTCGTATGTAAAGGAAAAAAAGTCTTTAATTTTTTTTTAAACATATAATGCTATCATGTAAGAGAGCATTTATTTTCGTACGTTAAATAATTCTATTTATTTTATTTTCTAATTTCTACGTAATTTATGGAGATAATAGTTTCAAGCTCACCATCTTTATTCATGTTGGCTTGAAAACACTTGGCGAGTCTGCAGGCTCGACACTGATTCCTGTGTGTCTTGTCTACTGGACAGCGGCCTTTCATCTCTCCACCCGCCTTGCACGTGTACACACGATTTCGATGGATCGACCTCTTAAAGAAGCCCGAACAACCTGGTTTGTTAAAAAGAAAAACTATGTAAGAAAACTTTACAAATACTAGATGACATTATGTATCGAACGTGTGAAACTACTAGGATTATTAACTTCCTATACAGAAATTCGTCTGTCCGGTTGTGTAGGAATATATAGGAGATAATTACAAGCACAAGGGACATAACATCTAAGTTCCCAATGGTGGCATTTGCGATGTAAGCGATGGTTAACATTTCTTACAATGCCAATGTCTATGTGCGTTAGTGACCACTTACCATCAGGTAGCCCATATGCTCGTCCGCCTTCCTATTCAATAAAAAAAAAAACATCCCGTCCCATCTGGTTGTGAGGAGAGAGTGCAACTGTGTTTGAACATACATACACACAAGGTACTTGTGCAACAACATCTTCTTTGCGATCGGCTAATCTTTAATATTGGCAACTAGAATCGAAATTCAGAACAGAGGTTAATTGTTATCAAGATTAATTATTATTTAACAAAATAATAAAATGTATTTAATCTTACCGTCGCAGCTGTAAATGCCATAATGTTTTCCAGAACTTCTATCACCGCATACATTGCAGGGGATGTCCAGCAGTCTGTCCCCTAAAATGATAATTATGAAACTGATATAAGTCATTTTAAATTTAGAATCAAACAATTAATACCTAAATATAAAACCGGGAAGCAAATGTTAACCACTTTCGATTTCCTATCTTATAATAACCCCTCACTCTAGGTGAGTTTTAATCTTACTCCGCGTTAAATTCGACGGCGCGTTATCTACAGCTGTAACACGACGCAAAGAGATTTAGAAAAAAATATTTATATAATACAATTTAGATATATTTATATATACGTAGGTGTAGATATATAATATTTATTACAATTAAAGTACGGAATTAGTCTAGGGTAACGAAATAACATAAAAAATTAAAAAGTAATGTTTTACAGTTTAGGTCAGAAAGTATTTAGTGATAGCCTTTGCATCATAAAACTAGGACGATGATCTTTAAAACTAATGGTATATTGTATAGTCATAAAATTCTAAATAACTAGCAGAATTTATAAATGTTGTAGGCTGGTTTAAGGCTTAGAGGCAAATAGTTCCGTCGAGGCGTCACGATAGGATGCGCAAGCGATCCCGTGAAGTCCCCTCGAAAAGATGGAGTGGGTACCGCTGGTTTTTTAGTGGGTATTCCGGCGCCTTCAACACCGGCGAGTCCCACATATAGCATACCTTATGTGGGAGAAACGTGTAAATGCGTATTTCCAGCGAAAAAAAATTATGTATAATAAAAAGGCAAATTTAAATTTAGTTTTTAATCTAAGCATATAAAAGAATAACTGACTGATATACCAACGCACAGCCCAAACACATTTACACATTTACACATTTTTGGCTAGCACTAAAAAAGTTTTTTTTTAATTTTCCCTAAGCTATAACCTTTATAGGTTAAAGATAACGTTTGGATGAAAATCCTTCATTTTTGAAGAATGAGCTATGGAAATTGGTATACGTGTATAGCAATTCCGAATTATGGCTCGAGCCAAGCCGCCGGTAATGGGAACAAGCGCTAGTCCGATATATATATTTTAGTTTACAGTTCATAATAATAGTACTAGAACCGAATCGACTCTATCTGTTCATACTCTAAAATTTATTTAGATAAAATAAGATAATTTTAGATCTAATATAATAATATGTGTGGGTGAATATAGAAATGAAATAATACAAGGTTCACCCAACCGAGAGGTCAAATTTTGTGGGCAAAAATTTGTCGTTTTAGTAAAAAGGCTCTATTATGTGATAATACTTCGTTAATCTTCAAAATCGTCAAATCATAATAATCTAACAATTTAAGTCAGCGAAGTTTCTATCTAATTGATGGAATAGGTAGGTAAGTTTTAAATAATTTAATAAGCAATTATATTTTCTAAGTATTAATAATATTTCTGAATTAAGTTTCAAGTCATTGTAAATAATTCTGTATATAAAATACAATATATATATTGTATATCATTATATATAATTCTTGTCTATTTAAACGTAAAATTCCAGCTTCTAAAATTAATGATATTTAATCTTCACGAACATTTATCATTTTAAATTTGAACTTAAGTGCTTTTTTAATTAGGTTATTAATTATTACACTATAAGAATTATTTAATTATTGTAATTATTTTAAGATCATTTTATATATAACCTACCTACAATAATTACAAAATAACGTGACCATTGCAGGTTAAGGCTAAGTTATATTTATTTTATTACGTTATTCAATAACAGTGCACTCTCCCCAGCATAAAACAGATTAGTCAGATTACACGAATCTCGCTAATAACGTGTTTTTGTTGCGTTTACAGACACCATCTTATTCAGCTGCCCCTTTTCCTCTTCGCTTAGCGTTGCGTATTATAGATACAATCACACCGTCCAGTTAACGTTTTACAAAATAAATAATTTGAATCAAAATTGACCTACGTATATTGAAATGATATTTTATTGATCATCATCACCATAACAAATTTATAGTAAATTTACGAACGTTTAGTTAAGTTTCATTTTAATCTATTTATATGTTCAGTACGTAATTGATTAATAAATAGCACTTTCGACCTAATACATTCGTAAGATTCTTAAGATTGACTACGTATAAAATAAATTTATATACTATATTAATTAACATCTTCATTTTATAAGTAGAATTAGTTTTTATAAATTTAAGTTACTTTGCGTAAGTAAAAAATAAAATTATATTTTTAAATAATCAATATATGAACAATCGACAGTATTAATATTATTTCTTTTTAAGTATTTTCTAAGTATAATTAATTTTTCACAGCTTTAATATATTCTCTTAAAGTATAAAAGTATCAATATCGGTGTAACAACAATTCCCGTCTTAATGCCGCAAATCCTTTTGAAGGAGAGATCATTTCTTTTTACTGAAATGGACTTAGACGACTTTAGCGATCGTCTTTCGGGCCTCAAAGAAAAGCCGCAAAGTGTTGTAATTATCCCCTTTAATATTTGAAAGATATTTTTTATTCAAAGAATTTGAAAAATATTTAAAAAACGATATTGTTCTTTATCATTACGTTATACTTAAATCAACATTGATATACACACACCTTTATAATTATAAGCAAAATGTATATATGTATATGGATAATAAGAGGGGTTGTATGTGTTAATGCACCGATGCGTGAGGCCCTGTGCATCGAACTCTACATAATACGCGACAAAATACCATAGTCGTGTGAAACGCCACACTCTCTAATTCGCCGCTAATATACCAACGCTAATCTTTAAACGTTAACAATTTTGTAACGTATATTTGACATTTGTATATTTGACAGTATAATGTAAGGAAATAGTAATAATAATAATAATAGACAAAGAAAATTAGAAAATTATAAAATATCATGATTCTATTTCAACTAACAAATTAAGGTTAAAATAAGGTTTTTTCCTAAAATACCGTGAAAGAGTAAAAAATTTGCTTCGTAAGGCATAAAATGTAATTCATAATACTTGTTTAAATTAAAATTGTAACACTAAACATTGTAACTGAGTGACTTACTCGTAGTATTTACTAAAATCCTCATTTAAATTATTTAGGCTCGCACTTTACAAACATACACAGACGCGTTGATTCAATAAAGTTTGAGATTTGGGACTACGACGAATGACTCCCTGAAACTTAAGCAGTAATTGCTTCAAACACTATATAGGTGTACAGATAAACTAATGATTTTATTTTTTTCTAACTTGAAACTTTTTATTTCTATTATTTTCATGATTGAGGTAATTTAAAATTTTAATTATTCGAATTGGATTGACTTGGGACAACTAAGAAAACATGTAGACTATTATTGTATTCAAAAGAAAACAAATATTCATAATAGATGAATGTTTTAAAATTCTGTACATAAGTATATCTCGTTATCTTATGTAATGAATGTACATAATTATGATGAAACCTGATCACCTTTCCTCTAATATATAACCGTTTTTGATTATAATACAATATGCTTGATGCCTTTGCAATAAAAAATGTAAATCTTGAAAAGTCTTGGTTATGTGTACTTAATATAATATCAGTATATTAAAAGAATTTTTTTTTTACTTGTATTGCAATTAATATGTTAGTTATAAAGAAAAAATATCCAATTAAATACATTGTCGATTTTTTATTTTATGATAAATAAAATATGCAATATGTAAATAAGGACTTAATTTATATAGCATGTTAAGTAAAAAAACTAAAATAAAGTAAAAATAGATTCATTAGAACTTGTTAAATTGGACCACGCTGTGTAAAGTTGTAAGAGCTCGGCAAGGGAGCATGATCTGACGAAGTTTTGGGTTCGTCCCTAAGTTACATTCACAAAGGCTAGGATTTGTTGCGTTTCAATGATCTTACACTTTGTCTTAATTCCAACTACGTATTCTGTAGTTACTTAATTATAACACACATATCACAAGTAGCTAAAATAAATTCGTTGCTACGATACGCCGTCCATATAAGTCAGTAATGATTGATTCTTTACCTATCAAAATATCTTAAAATAGTGTTTTTTATACTAAGCCGCGAGTTTAAATTTGAAATTAACTCTGTCATAATTTAAAATAAAAATGCAAAAATTCAGTATATATATAATACTCATATTTCTACCGTGTAGATAAAACCTGTGGTAATATTTTTTTAATGCTACATCTGAATAAGCTTATTAAAAATCGAATAGCTTTATATGAAAAAATAACTAATTTGGGAATTTGTTTATTATGGATCTTTTATAGATAAAAATGAGAAATAAAAAGCAACAACAAAATTGATATCGTTACATAATTATCATTTTAGGTCCTTGAGAAACAAGTTTTATTTTTTATTGTTAAAAACCGACATTGTCATATTTAGACATAACCAATGTAAAAACTGTTAAACGAATGTCATACCCGCATTAAAATCGTAATAATTTTAGGGAATTCTAATATTTTGCACCTAAATATAATCCACAAATATGATTAACGAAGTTTTGTAACTTTTCATTTTTTTAGTTGAACACAATAATAGTTTTAGAACCTATAATAATAAGAATAAAGACAATGTAATGACCAGTAGGTAGGTACATAGTCTATATTTAGCGGAATATTTGAAGTACCTATTTATAAAATTAATATACCTACAATATGTTTAAAAACATTTTAAATACTAGTATTTTCTACTTATGTTTTGATTTAGAATCAATACCATTTATTAGTTAATTTAAAAATCGACGTATTTACATCTTACTGCAAATAATTATAATAATAATTAATTATTGTATCAACTTTTTTTTCATTACATGTCTCTCCTTTTATTGCTTTAATGTAGTTATATAAAATAGCATATAATAAACACTGAACAACGAGATCATGTCTCATCTCTTGCGAGAATTTCTACCATAAACTCTAAAAGATGGAAAGATTATTTATAATTAAAATATACTAATATGACACATATACAAGTAACAAATGTTAATTTTATTAAAAAATAGTTTCAATGTATTTCAGAAATTGTTTTGACGTTTGACATTTCGTACTCTATTTTTTTAATTCTTACTTATTGTTTTCTTACGGAGTTATAATTGGCTATGATGGTATAAAAACAAAATAAATCAAAAAAAATTGGACTATAAAAAGTTTCTTTGCTTTAATTGCTTATGCTAGACTATTTAAAAAAAAATGCAATTTATAACGTTCAAATAATTTCACTAACCTGTTCCCATTCTCCGGAAAGCCGTGGCCGGCACCCGTTGTTTTTCCCAAAAGGCCGACAGCTCGACGGTTATTTCACCTGATTATAATTAATATTTTCACCACCATTTAACCATTGCACACGGTTTTAACGAGCCGAGTCGGAGTATAATTTGATAACTGTACCGAAAATCAATTTCGCCTTAATCACTTCCGATGCAAATTATATAAAATCAATCTAATTTAATATATAAAAGTACAGGTCATATTATAAAAGTTTAAGTGACTTCTCTATTATGACTTCGCCACTCGGTCGCGGCTTTCGACAGACTGGTCTGATAATTGTGATCTTTGAAGCCGCTGCGGAGATCGCGAGTCACATCATCCCCTGATTACATCGAGTCCCACCCTCGAGCGGGATGGGAAATCAAGTACGAGTGAGGTGTAAGCGAGAGCACTGCGATCGCATCTTGTGTCTCGGTCCACAGGCTACATTGTCACAGTATCAGTGGTAGCGAATCTGAGTTATATTTAAATATAACAGTAAATTTTTATTGTAAAAAAACTGCTAAAATAACAATAAAAAAATTGTTTATATTATGTTTTTACATATATACATAACCAATCGTTAATCTGGCAATAAATCATGTTGCCTAAATTATAAAATTATTCTAATAAACAATATATTTTTTTCCATATAAAAAGGCGTTTTGTATTTCATACGTACTTTTTCGAAGAAATGTTTAAATATATAGATTGATGTATTTTAAGTTTGCACTGTTAAAATTTAATTAAAATAATTTTCTGTTAGACTAAACATATTTTTCTTTAGATATCTGTCAGGACTGTAAACATTAAAACGTCAAGTAAGATCTGGGGTGAGAAGCGAGCTTTAATTGGCTGGGCGGTGTCAACGGCCAATAGGCGACCGCCTTTTATATAGGGGGCGGCGCATACGGCTTTTGAATTGGAATCGAGCTACGAAGCGAAAATACCACGTGCGACATAGACTTACGGCTTATTACACTATCTACGGTCGCAGCCACAAGATCTTTTACAAAATTCATCCGAGTAACACACGTCCATCCGACGGATAAGTGGGTTTGTTTACATTTAGCTACGGATATCTCATCGATTTATACGGCTTATATTGTGAGCCTTTGCATTAGTAAGCTTTTTGTATGTTAGTTCTGTATGTTAGTTGTTTGTTAAATTACGCTGATTTTTAAATTTAAAACAATATTTTATATAATCAATTTCTTTGACGGTTCGTTCAAATTTATTGTCCATAGAAGTGGTATTTTTTTTTAATCTATGCAATTGTCACGCGACAACCTGGATCTATTTTAATAAAAATTCTAATGGCAACGAAGAGAATCTGAAAGCAGAATTTTTTTTTGATTGATGTATTTAAATAGTAATATTGGCAGATGAACAGCTATATATAACTAAAATGCTATTAGTACAAATAGATGACGTAAACTCTACGTAATGAAATGTTGATGTTACCAATTGATTTTATCATAATAAAAATTGTAGTTTTATTATAAAGTGTAAAATAAGTAAATTGTACATAAATACGTATATTAATGTTATGTATAATATAATGTTAAACGTAATGTATAATTGTATGGTTAGGATTTTCTGATTATTGATTACGGTGAAATTGTTGTAGGTATATAATTTTGTAGGATTGTGATTTGCCATTTCTCATTATTATTCTCATTATTAATGAAATCTTTCTCATTATTAATGAAAAAAATTGTGTCAAGATAACCCTTAATAATAAGACCAATTACAACTCGAATATAACAGCGAAATATAAATACACACTATAAAATATTTTTGTTATCTTTTATTGTTCTCAGAGTTTCGTATGTTTTATTCCTATACAAATAAATAATATCTGTTTGTAATTTCAAAATAACTGCTGCTTTGAAAGTTAATGAGGCTATTTGCGAAATATCGATATTAAAACAATCATTTTTTAATTTTTGTCCGTCTGTATGTCTGTTTGTCCGGGCTAATTTTTGAAATGGGTGAACACTCCAAATTGAAATAACTTAATTATTATAAGAAAAATTTGAAGGTTCCGTTTAGTATTTATTTCATCAAAATCGGTTATCAAAAGTTATTAAAACGTATGTATTTTTGTTGTTACAATATATGTTGCGGCCATTAGCCCATAGGAGTGTGCTAAATACGTCAGTTTCTGAATAACTGTGTCCAGTTTTTTCGGAGTGGTGTGATCTTCTGCCATACTTGACCTGGCTAATCTTTGAAACGGTATATTAGTTTTCGCGTTGTGTTCAAATTTGCGTTGTCTTTATTCGGTTGTCGTTTCGTCTGAACTGAAACTGAGTTTTGATTTTTTTCATTAATTTCATTATTTATTTACATTGATAATATTAGATACTTTGTGGCTTTTGGTTACAATTATTAACTAGGTTGTAATTTTGTTTTACTAGTCATAACTTCTTAAGTAATATTTTAGTTTTGAATTTTTATTATTACTTTTTACTTTTAAGGTTACCTATTCCTTGGTTTAAGGGCTAAATAAAATTTCCTGTATTTTTTTCTATTACTTGTTGTTTTACCCAAGGGCAATAATATGTAGCATTTTCACGTGTAAGTCATGTCATATATATATTTGTTCTAGCAAATGGAATTACTACACCTAATATAGTATAATAAGGAGACATTGCAATAATTCAGTATATCCATTTATCTTTGATTACTAGAATAATAATAATCGCATTAATATCATAAATACGGAAAGAAAGATTGTATGTGTTTCGAATATTAGTTATTTTTTTTACACTTTATCACAGCTAAAACTTGTCATAATTAACATATTTTGGCATTTTTATCCCGTTTAACTGTATTTTCGATATTGGCGCGGGCGAAGCCACGGGCCAAGCTCTATTTTTTAAATATATTTCTACATCGCCATTTTTGAATAGGTTGGTGGGTATTTAAGATTAATAACGTTTAATTACTAACAGAAATAGCTTTATAGTTAAGATAACATGTACTATGACTTATAACTTTAACTATTACAAGCACCACTGAATTTTCATGTGCTTAATTTGTGATTATAATTCATCTCGTGCTATACAGTGAAGGAAAACACCGTGAGGAAACCTGCATTTGTCTTATTTCACTGAAATTCTGCCACATGTGTATTCCACCAACCCGCATTGGAGCAGCGTGGTGGAATAAGCTCCAAACTTTCTCCTCAAAAAGAGGAGAGGAGGCCTTTAGTCCAGCAGTGGGACATTCACAGGCTGTTACGGCATATATATTTAAAGAAAATTTGTAAGATCTATGAAAATCTAATAAGTATGCCTACTTAGATGCTTATAAGTATTTATTTATTTTTCGTTATAAAACAATAAATATAATGTAGGTTATAACTTCGTAACATTTCGTTTTATAACGAAAAATAAAGTAGTATCTCAAATTCTTAATAACTTTACTAACGTGATTTAGAATATCTTTCTGAATGATAGTATTTTCCTGTTATTATTTCAAATAATCCGCAACGATAAATACGTACCATGTTATTGTAGGAGTTCGGTTTTTCATCCTAATGTAATCACTTGAAAGTAAATAATACACGTGACCACTACACGTGACCACATAAGTGTTAAATCTTTAAAAATAATAATCAGCTCAATTTATTTACATTATTACGTGGATTATCATAATCAATAATAAAAAATATACTTCACTATTTTTAAATTATTACTTAATTCGATCTAATTAATATCACCATCATCCTCATTCAGCCAGGGATCGCTTGCGCATGTTACCGTAACGCTACTAGCCCTGGCGACGCTTACGAGGGGAGAAGTTGCGCATAGCGCCGATGCCTTATCCCCGGTCTTCTTCAGCGGATCGGATCATAGGAAGCACTCTCCTCACGCCGCCGCTCCGCGGCCTGCTTCTTCGAAATAGCACTTTCGCAAAAGAAAACCTTGCTGTCGCAAGGGGGTGGTGCGTCGTGTCCAGTTTCACACCACACTCGTGGCAGGAAGGTGATACCTCCCGCCTCGATCAGCAACAAGGCCTGCTTATCAAAAACAATAAGCCTTGAACTTGTTTAAAATATTATAGTCTGATTCATGTTAGAACTTTAATAATAATAATAATAATAATAATATCCTGGGACATTTTTCACACACGGCTATCTGATCCCAAATTAAACTTGTACAAAGCTTGTGCTATGGAAACCAGACAACTGATATACTACATATACTACTTTTCTTTTGTAAATACATACTAATATAGATAATTACACCCAGACTCAGGACAAAAAGACATGTTCATGCACACAAATGTCTGTCCTGGGTGGGAATCGAACCCACAACCTTCGGCGTGAAAGGCAAGTATCTACCAACCACGCCAACCGGCTCGTCTTTATTATTTTTAGGCATAGTAAATACGAGGTAAAAATGAATAAACCGAGGTGGCTGCAAACTCTGAACAGCATTAATCGTAGAATTGAAACATATATTTGCAAGCAACCACACTCTTTATTTTTTGTTTTATTATAATTTTTATTTAATTTAATTTCAAAGATGCCTGGTGGTGGTGTTTTAATGTATTCTGGGTACCTACCACTCAGTTATTCTACAACAGAGACAAAGCAAAATAATTGTTTCTTGAAAATCTCCGGCTATACCTATGTATTTTTAAATATATATTTAGGTAAGTTTTTTTATTACCCTCACATTGATAGGATGTTTTATGAGAAGTTCTCACGAATTGTTTTACGAAACACGCTTTAATACAATGGTATGTTATCAGAAATAACACTTATTTTAAAATTGAAATCAGTTTTGAGATTTTCATTTCAATTGTTCATTTTTGATAAAATAACATACGCAGGACATCAAACATGGGGTCCACACCCCACGGATGAGGCACGGGGTCTATCGCATGGAGCACGGGTGTTATAAGTACTTAAACTTTTCAAATAATGTGCGCGTGACCGAGCCCTCGTTGGCCAGAGTCCGTTTAAGCTTTATTTGTCGACTGAATAGAACAACTTATGATGAGTGTTTAATAAGTACCTCATATGATTTGTATAATTTATTGTACAGTCTATTTTATGCAATTGCTATCTTTTTGAATGGTGTAACCGGTGACGTCACGTCATATTTCACAAAACGCAACTATTTTTATATAATTGCTGAGATTATTGTGTTATTCTTATAATTTGAAGTTAACAACAATAACAAGCCGAGATTATCCAGTATTTAGAACGCCTTAATTTTTACTGACGATTGCGAATTCAAACTTAAGCACCACAGAATTTCCATGAGCTTAAATTGTGTTCATAATTAATCTCGTGTTCATTCAATTTACTCCTTAAAACTCCTTTTACATTGCAATTTGCAAAAAGTACTTTCATTGATTACATTAAATAACTGATCATTTGAATAAACGCTTGAGAAAAATGTACGTGTGGTAAGATGAATAGAAATATGTAATTATAAAGGGGAACACATCCTGAAATAAAAAAGTGGTATACCTTAATGTCAAATGTTTTAAGTCGGTTTATACCTTACATATACGTGTATATGTAAGGTATATATTAAATAAAAGGTAAATAATGTTTCATTTTAGGTATTCAACTGGTGTTTTTTTATATCAAGAAAAAAGGTAATACAAATTTTTGTTTGTATCTTACTATTTAAAAGTATCGGTTAATGCCCAAATTTACCCCGAGAAAGTTCGGAACAAATGGCCAGTCTATAATATCATACCAATTGAAATAACTTGCTTAATATATAGTAATAAATTTAGAAATTATAAATATTTATAATAAATTTACTAAAATTATCATTAGCAATCTACTTACGCTTTGTGTGCCAACTCTCAGCAGGTGTACCCTAACATTAACTGTTGTTTTAGTGATAAACATAATGTACCCTTACAAACAAAGCTAAGCTCCAACGCGGATGGTTATATAACACACGATATCCTTAATAATAATAATGTTACCTGGATTACGAAAAATAAACCGAAATATGTTTTTTTTAATTGTTGCTATTTTGAAAGAAAATTATCTAGGAAGACAAACGAGCAATTGGGCCACCACTTACCATTAGTCCCGCAGTTAGTGTCCACGTTTCGGCATCGTATATCATGGCAGGTAAGACGCATTGGTTGAAGACTTTCGTCTTCAAACATTGCGGTATAGACGACTTGAGGACTTGACGAAGGTTGCCAAATGCTGCCCATCCCAAGCGAATTCTTCGATCGGCTTCCTTCTCGAAGTTGTTCCTACCAACTTGTATTAACTGTCCTAGGTAGGTATATTCACTAACAACTTCGAGAGGTTTCCCCTCGACGTATATCAATCCCGGCACGACATGCCTATTGAACACATGACCTTGGTCTTGTCCAAGTTTATACCGAGACCGACACACCGGGAAGACTCGCCTAGGCTACGCAGCATTTCGGTGAGTTGTTCCAGCGACTCTGCTATGATGACGATATCGTCGGCAAATCGAAGGTGTGAGATGTACTCGCCGTTTACATTGACTCCATACCCAGTCCAATCCAGCGTCTTGAAAACGTCTTCCAACGCGTTGGTGAACAGTTTCGGGGATATTACATTCCCCTGTCTCACCCCTCTGCGCAGTTGGATCGCCTTCGTCTTACAGTCCTGGATGTGGACAGCCATTGTAGCGGCGTTGTACAGACATCTCAGTACCTCGACATATCTCCAATCGATATGACATCTCTGCAATGAGTCGAGCACTGCCCAGGTTTCGATGGAGTCGAAGGCTTTCTCGTAGTCGACAAATGCCATACACAACGGCTGATTGTACTCTTCGGTCTTCTGCACAATCTGCCGAACAGTATGGATGTGGTCCACGGTGCTGTAGCCTGATCGAAAGCCGGCTTGCTCTGGGGGCTGGAACTCGTCAAATCGTCTGGCGAGACGGTTCGTGACGACTCTTGAGAACAGCTTATACACGTGACTCAGGAGGGAGATTGGTCTGTAGTTTTTCAAGAGGGTTTTATCACCTTTCTTGAAAAAACAGTACCACCTCACTCCCGCTCCACGTTTCCGGGGTCTTGCCATGTTGGATGACGGAATTAAAGAGGCTTGCTAGCTCTTTCAGGACCGGAGTCCCGTCTGCCTTAAGCAACTCTGTTGTGATTCCGTCATCTCCTGGAGCTTTGTTGTTTTTAAGCTGTTCTAGAGTCGCCCTAATATCGCCTTGGTCAACGACCGGGAGCTCCTCGGAGTAATGGTGCGTAAGAGGGGCACGCTGGTCATCAATACTGATTCCCACGGGTTTATCCGATCTTGAAGAGAACAACTGCCCATAAAACCTCTCTATTTCTCCGACAATCTCAGGCCTAGAGGTAACGACCCCACCATTTTCAGTTTTAAGTTTTGTCAGACGCGGCCTCCCAAACTTGTGAGCGAACACTTTCGATCCCCGATTTTGCTCAATCGCAGCCTTGATGGCACGGGTATTGGAGCGTCGGAGATCGCGTCGCGTCAGCGTTTTTATTGTTCGATTTAAGGCCTTATCTGACAAAAACGATGGTAGTTCTCGTAGTTTTCTCATGAGCTCGAGTGTCTCAGCAGAGAGTTTTGGTGCGTTGTCTCTTCTCTGTGGCGGAAAACACTTGCCGGATGTGTTTTTCAGTATTTTGAGTAGCGTGTTGGTTTTCTCATCAATGCTGCTTACGGTTTCCAACGCGGTGAATTGATTTTGAAGTTCCATTTGGAACTTTTCGGTGCCTTGAGCAGCTTGGAGCATGGTAGGTCGGAGAGTAGACCTCATCATTCTCGATCTTTCGGCTTTGAAGTCGATATTTAGAGTGCCTCGACAAAGTGGTGATCACTTCCGGCATTAAGCCTGTTGATCACTGAAACATCTCTAAATATGTGCCTTTTATTTGAAATGATAAAGTCTATCTCGTTCCTTGTCACGTTATCGGGGCTTCGCCAGGTCAACCTCCTCTGAGGCATCTTTTGAAAGAAAGAATTCATCAAAAAGAGCCCCTGCGCTCCGAGAAAGTTTACCAGCATTTGCCCCCTGTGATTTCTGCAGCCCAAGCCGTAAGGTCCGACTTTCGATTCACCGCTATCTTGTACTCCCACTTTAGCATTAAAGTCTCCCATAACAACATTGTAGTGGGCCTTCGAGGTGTCGTTGAGGGCCTTTGCGATGTCCTCGTACATCGCTTCGACCACATCATCAGAGTATGTCGAAGTTGGCGCATATACCTGTACGACCTTCAGGGAGTACCTGTCGGAAAGTTTTAGTACAAGGTACGCTACCCGGTTCGACACACTACTGATTTCCACAATGCTGCTAATGAGATCCTTTTTGACTAGAAAACCGACACCACCCTGGGAGAGGTTATTACCTTCGCGGAAGTAGAGTAAGTTACCGGACTCTAGAGTTATCGTGTCCTCCCCCTGTCTTCGGACTTCAGATAACCCCAGAATATACCAGTTTATATAACTTAACTCTACTTCGGCGAGGTGATGGTCCAGCTTCATCGAGCGTCCATTGTACGTTGCCATGTGAAGTCGTTTTATATGGTAGCGTGCCGTGAACCGATGATTCTTAGCACCCCCTGCCCTGCCGATACCGCGACCGCTACCTACGTCAGGCCTAGCGGGCTTGCCGGTAATTGGGGGCCTTTTTTTGGGCGCATCTGCCATTAAGGAGGGTTTGCCCATACTCGCCGCGCTGGGCAGGCGTGTTGGCGAGCGCAGTAGGGGGGGTAAGATGTTTATGGGGGGGGACGCTGCTACCCATCCCCCCTTTTCCCCGTCCCTCAGTCGCCTCTTACGACACCCACGGGAGGAGATGGGAGTACTATTCTAAGCCGGTACTCCACGGCAGCCATTTCAGTACCATTTATATAGCAAAAAATATAATTCACTACTTACACACTAAATGTGTCAAACAGTAGAATTTAAGATGTCAGAAATTCCTACGTCAAACAGTAGGATTTAAGATGTCAGAAACGGGAATATCCGAAAACTGTTAATTTGTAGTTACATCACAAAAAAATTGCGATAACAAAATAAAAAAACTACTACTAATTACTATAGAGACTAATTTTGTATTTAAATATAGTGATTTTAAATGAAGAATACTACCGAGCCTATAGTAAAAAAAAATAAGGAAATAATTTGAAACAAATTAAAGGAAACATGAAAAGTCTAAATCTTAAAATAACAGAAACAGAACGGATTTTTTTATATTAAGCATAAGTGATAGGTCAATGATTTATACAATGGTCTTTGAGTTAGATTTAAGCTCAGTAGTTATTCTGGTACAATATTCTGTACAGCTAGCCAGCTTTTACACAAACGCTCAAATAGTTCATTATTAGTGTATTTACTTCATAATTTATCAAATGTTACCTGTTTGAAAGCAATGCTATATTTCTAAAAATACCTAGTCCTATTTTTATATATTAATGTTCAAACGCTTTTACTTTACCGGTGTGATGCTACACACCTGCACTGGTGACAAATGAGTATTACGGGAAAAATCGCGCACTTGCCGCGTTTGGCTGAATTAATTCGTCTCGCGGTGTCTCTTAGAGCGTCATTCTTTAAAGCAGACATACGAAAGTGATAGAAGTGCCAAGTAATTTAAACTAGTTAATATTTATTATAGCACATTAGACATTTGTATATTTTTAATCGACGATATCTGAATCTAAAATGTATCTGAAAATGGTTTAATCTAAGAAACACATAAAATTATTGCTCATTTCACATGTTAAGAATAATACAGTCGACATTATTACATATTGAAATAGTGTTAAGTACTTTTTAAGGATTGAAAATGATTAAAATCTTATTAAAGTTTATTTCGTTAGTTTCAATGAATGCGCTGTCTAAAATATACACCGCAGTAGAGCTCGTAGCAGGCACTTAGTTGGTAGCCCGCGGCACTCTGATTTATGTTCCGGCGACATTCAACCGTGACAATTTATTTCAATT
This sequence comes from Nymphalis io, assembly GCF_905147045.1. Lineage (NCBI taxonomy): Eukaryota > Metazoa > Arthropoda > Insecta > Lepidoptera > Nymphalidae > Nymphalis > Nymphalis io. The sequence goes on from NC_065897.1 coordinate 7,300,085, forward strand.
AACGCTTCTACGCCCCCAGCATTTCATCTGCATCTACGAGATTTATATTAAGCATTGTTTCAAATTGAGATATTGCACAATTATTCATATCATTATTGGAAAAATATTATATATACTTCTGAAATATTATCTGAAATACTATTTTATCTGGTAGTAGGGTTTTGTTTACTGGTGGTAGGACGTTGTGCAAGCTTGTCTGGGTAGGTACCATCCACTTGCCGGGGCGTCACGGTAGTATGCGTAAGCAATCCCGTGACGTTCCTCGATAAGGCATTGTGGGTACTGCTGATTTTTTAGCAGGTATTCTGGCGCATGCTTAGCACTTCAAGTGGGGGAAATGCGTATTTCCAGTGGAAAAAAAAACCACCAAAGGTACCACCCACTCATCAGATATTCTACCGAATAGGCACAAAGGACATAACATCTTAGTTCCCAAGGTTGGTGGCGCATTGGCGATGTAAGCGATGGTTATATTTCTTACAAAGCCAATGTATATGTAACGACTCACCATCAGATGGCCCATACGCTCGTCCAATACTGTAAAACAATCTATCATAAATTTTTTTATTTTATTTTTGTTTTAAATAATTTTATTGAAAAATTATATTGAAAATAAATAATGAAATAAAATAAATACATGATTTACATCAGTAATTACGGCCACACTAATCATTTTATTAAAAGAGTATCGGTAATATATTAGGAAAAAAAATCCTGAATCGTTTAATCCGCGCCATTTTCGCGATAAACGCACATTTTTCTCAATCGAGTGCTAAACGGTTTACTCAGCGAATCCCGATTATTCCAGAGCATTCATTTGTTCGTTAAAAGCGTGACTATTCTCAAATCCGTCGACGCTTGGCAAACAAAGAGCGGTGGCTCGCGAAAAAGTCCTTTTAAAAATGTTGCGGCACGTACAGAAAGAAAGGCTCCATTACAGCAAAGTGGGAGCGTGTTAATGTAACAATTTAAATCGACGCAAAAAACAAATAACTTTGCTATCATTTTGTAAACTTTGTTAAGATTATGTTAATCAATTAGGTACTAGTATAAGTACCTACTATTATTTTTTTAAAACTAGTTAAGTTTTAGAACAAAAAATACACTAAGTGCGCGCTGATTAAACGAGATTAACTATTGCGCTGATACAATCGGAGCTGTTTTTTTTTGTTTACGTGATAAATGTCGTGTTATATACTGTTTTCTATTGTATGTACATATATACGGTTAAAAAAAACACATTCGTATCTGTCTGATTCATACATATATACATATATACTTTATGTATAACTAAAAAAGGGTAATATTTTCAAACTCTTTATTTTCACAATATTTATTGATTAATTATTTTTAGTCATTAAAACATAATATAGTAAAAGGTAAAAAATATATCCGGTCCGGTCTGGTCATAGTGTTAATATTTTGATGTTTTAAATTTTAAATAATCTCTACAAGAGTTATTAAAGCTTCATCTTGTTTTATTTCTACTGAACTCAATAAGTGTTTTTCCTTCCCTGTCCCACGGAAAAGCCACCATTTTGGCTAAAATGGACCGAGTAGAATGTTTTACAGCAATATCTTTATGTTTAATAGCATATGTGGGTCTAAGATGCAATGAATCCTAAAACTATAGGTATATAGAGATACAGAGCAGGAATAAACTGACTAAATTATCCTAATTAAATATATCTATTCCGCTTTTCTAGTTTCATTTTTTTTTCTCTGATCCTTAACGAATGTCTTTCTCTGATCCTAAGGAAGATTACCCAGTTTTTTCAAAATAGATTCATATATATCTATGCCTTTTAAAAATTGACTCAAATCAATGTATTCATTCACATCGTGCAGTTTAGGTATCATATTCGTTTTGGTAGTAAATCCTAAAGCTGGGATGGCCTTACTTCGAACTAAAACCATGTCGGAAGTGGCGGGGCATACAAGTGGCACCACGTTCAAGCCTCTGAAACAAAGTGTTACCAATCATGAAAAACTAAATAAAACGTTCGTAAATTTCATCCCACCTTTTACTGTGTTGACGCGCGTTTCTTTTCCGAACCGGTGGTAGTTTATAGTTCGACAATCAATAAGCAAGTGTAATGCTTCAATGTTTCAATGTTAAAATATTCAAATTTATTCAATGAATGATTTTGATTATTATTTTAAACATAGAAGAAAAAAGAAGACCAAAAACAGCGCTATAATATACAGGCCAAAATACATACAATTCTTTCAAGGTTTCTTGCATCGCCATCCAGTAAGGATTAGAATCATCGACAGCTGTCGCTGGAGAATTCTCTACCCGTCTGATATACTCCATGCTAGACTCATCACCGAGTAACGCGAGCCATGACTGAAGCTGTATATCAAAATTGCTCTTATAGTTAATGTGCTTACGTCACAATTATAATTTTAATAAGCATAATCTTTTATTTACCATAGCTTCTACATCATTTACATCCGCTTTTACCGATAGCCGCATATCCATCACAACGGTCATGTTAGTTGGAATAACATTAGGAGCTATTCCACCCTGTAATGTATATTTGTAAATATATCAAATCAGCAATAGCTTAAGCACTGTTTATATTTAGAAAAGCAGACGAGCTAATGCCGGCAGGCCACCAAAGCAAGTCGCCTTACACCATAGACGCTGGCACCGCTATTTATGGATTTAAGATGTTAAATCTCTTGTGTCTGTCATTACACTGATTACTCACCCTAAAAAAAGCACAGCACAAAAGTATATTCAAAGTATTACTTTTTGACAGTAGATTCATTGATAACCAACATACTATAATATATACTATAGCAACTAATGTTGTTTTTAGATGCATAATTGATTTTTTTAAACTCCTAGTAATAAATTGTAGGTATATACCTCAATCATGTTGACGTTCACTGAAGTATATTCTCCATAATCAAAGGCATGCGTGGAATTCATTATCTGCATTTGTTCATTTCTGAATTCCATAACTATATTTAAAAATTTTTGTAACTAAAAAGGAATATAATGTGGGTAAAACTAAATAAATAATGACATTAAAATTAAGGATATTTCTGTATTATATATGTGTTTTTAAAATTTGATTATAATTTACGGTCAAAGTATAAATTGACATTGATAAATTAAATTATATATTGCAAATTTAATTTACCCCTTCCATCACGTTTCCATTGGCTATTGTCGATCCATGTCCACCATTTCCACGAATGATGAACTTAACCTCTAAAAATAAAAAGTAATTAATTATTTTTTTGATAACTAGTTGATGAAACTGTCAGGAAATATTGCATTATATCCTTTTTTGGAGTACAATAATGCTACAAATCTGTGATTATATACAATATCTGACTTCTGACATTTATATAAACTGATATTATTGTTATATATCCAGTGACCGAAATAACTCCACCCATAAATATCAGTAATACAACATGCATGTTGGGATAAATATTTTTATGTCCTGGAAAGTCTTAACAAAGAAGTATCTGTCTTCAAAGGCGATCTGTCCTTTGAAGGCAGGATTTTCGGTATTAGTAGCCCAAATCGGCAGACAGTTTTTCTTTTCTTCTTCTTCCTCAGTTCTTCTTCCCTGAGGAAAGTTGAACTGAGGAAAGTTCCCGAAGCAAAGCACGGGAAAGGTAACACAGTGGACGTGTAATAAATTAAGTATACCTAATGTTTTTTTATGTTATGATGTTATTTATGTCCAATAAAGAGATGTATTATTATAAAAAACTAAAATAAATTTCACTTACGCCAGGGCCGTTTATCTTGGTATGTAACATACATGTTATTATCTTGTGATGTAAATCCTTCATCAAGCGCAAAACCAATATTCAAAGATTTAAATTCCTCAGAATCAACGAAAGGCACTATGCCTCTATGACCTCCGGTTTCTTCATCTATAATGAAATTAATAATAAATAAGTATCATTATTTGTTAAAGACATGACAAGTCTAAGTAAGTAATATATATATATATATATATATACATCTGTAACAGCCTGTGAATGTCCCACAGCTGGGCCAAAGGCCTCCTCTCCTCTTTTTAAGGAGAAGGTTTGGGGCTTAATCCACCACGCTGCTCCAATGCGGGTTGGTAGAATTCACATGTGGCAGAATTTCAGTGAAATTAGACACATGCAGGTTTCCTCACGATGTTTTCCTTCACCGTAAAGCACGAGATGAATTATGATCACAAATTAAGCACATGAAAATTCAGTGGTGCTTGCCCGGGTTTGAACCCACGATCATCGGTTAAGATTCACGCGTTCTTACCACTGGGCCATCTCGGCTACTATACTTGTATAATACAATCCAATTGCATAAGGAGTAAAGATAAACAAACCATAGTTTGACTGCTATTTGCTACAAACAATCTTTGATTAATATACTTCATTATTTACAATGTACTTTAATACATTACATTATTTTATTATTTATAAAAGAATACTATTCCAGTTATCAATCTTAGTTAACTTTAATTTCACTTCCAAAGTTAACGTAACGTTTACAATGTTAAGTAACAACTTCGCCGACATTCAAAGCGCAATTTTTTCATGTTTTTTTTTATGTTATAGATAGCCCACCAGTAAAGATGATTCCATTGTGAATGCCTTAGATTATTTTAGATCTAGATAATTATATATCTCAAACTCAAGGTCAAAGTTGTTTATTTATCTTTACTCTTCCGTCCACCGGAATTGGTGTATCATTTCATATCAGGTAAACTAAACTCATATATAATATTTTGTCCGAGTAAAAAAACTTCGAGAAATAATATTGCGACTGAATAAGCATTTGATATAACTAAATGTGAAACGAATACTCAGAAAACATCCACTTATAAGTATAAATATTTCTCTTACAAATCATTTTACCTGGCATGACAGTGATATGTACTGTTCTTTCTAGAGTCGAATTATTTTGAATTAGTTTTCTTACAGCTTCTATGTATTGAATGCCTACATCCTTGGTATCCTGCGTGCCGCGTCCGTGTAAATTACCGTTTTCGTCAATATGACCGGAAAAGGGTGGATAAATCCAGTTGCCCTAATGTAAAATAATGTTAATTAGATACGTCCGCTGTTCGTTATGCTTAGAGGCTCGTTTCTAGAGTACTTTCAAGCGAGTGCATAGTCGATGTCTGGGTTGTCTACATTTGCCAAGTGTTTAGTACAATCTAGTGGATGTAGCACATATATTTTATATTAAACAAAGGAAAGATTTGCTTGTTTGTAATCGATAATATCGATGTAAACTCTGAAACTATTAAGCCGAATTTAATATTGATTTCACCATTAAAAGCTACTTCATCCAGAAGTAACATAGGCTTTATTCATTTCAGTGATAAGTTTCATTATGTACGTCCTCTCATAGACACTAACTTATTTCCACGTGGGCGAAGCCGTGGGCACAGTTAGTGTTATGTAATTATAAAGTTTTAATAGATTCATATTATAAATAGTGTTAAAGATATAAACGACTTACAGCGCCGGCAGGCACGACATCTGCATGTGAGTTAAGCATTATACTTGGTAATTCTGGCTGGCGTCCCTTTAAGGTCATAACAAATATAGGTAACCCAAGAGGTCGGTATACAGTATAAGGTAAGCCCAACTCATCTGCCTGACGCCTCCAAAAGTCCACTGCTAATTCTATAATGGAATATAACATTGACTCACAATTAAATGAATTCAATCTAATTAAATTGAACCTTTAGTTGTGATGGCAGTTCAAATGCAACTAACACTTAACAATGTGTTCGATAGCCTATTACCGGACGAAATAAAAGTCACTAATTAATTCAGACGTACACATATAATTCACAACACAATACAGTCAGGAGAACACTAACATACTTATAAAGTCAATCACGGTAATCAGAACAGAAAGAATATTCGGAATCGCATTAACTATAATTTAACATAGACGAGAAAACAATTATATTAAGGGCGATCGAAGTATATCACTTTTGGAGGGTAATGCAAGTAAAAAATCACTGCCCGCTGCGACGATCGTGGACGGCGTGTAGGCACAAGCCATCGATACTTTTTAACAACGCCGTCCACGAGGGTTTGCGTCGTAATTAATATTAATTGTTTTAAATATATATTTATATATATATATATATATATATATATATATATATATATTTATTTATAAATATATATTTATTTATTTATTTATTGTGTGTGTGTGTTCTCCACAAACCTAATCACAATTAGCTAAAGATTAATAAACTTATTTTATTTTTATAAATTTTAATATTATTATTTTTTAATAATATTATTTATAACTGCAAAATATGTGTTTGATATACTTACAGGTGAATAGGTAATGGAGAGGGTGGGTCTATAAGTAGAAAAGTAAATAGGTGTGACCTAGATTGTTAGATAAACCGATGCAGATAAATAGTTAGATTGGTAACTTGATGGATAAGTTGTAAAAATCTTATCTATACCAGGTCATATATTCTATGTTGTATATTTATAAAAAATACCTGGCTGGCGAATAGAAGGAATCGGCGGATGGGAAGACGGGACGGGTGAATGTGGAAATCGGCGAATGAGTTGGGAAAAAATTATTTATACATTATAGGTATTCCATAAATCCTACCAATAAAATTTGGGATTTTTAATGGCTAATATTTAATACGAATATCAAGGAGTATATAAATTGATAGATAGCCGTGAATATATATTTTAATACACCCAATTATGAAAAATCTATTGTTTTAATTTGCGATGAATTTTTTAAGTAATCATTTATTCGGGTTCGAAAGTTAACTTTGGTTAATTCAATTTAAAGATAAAATTAATGATAAACACATTTTTTCCGTTTAAGGTCGGAACGAATAGCTTGTTGAAAATAATATTATGCATTTTTTTTGCAATTTTTATCTGAACCTTTTGTTAAATAGACCATACTTGATAACGCTAAAAATATACTACTGTAATAAAATTACAATATGTTTTTTGCAGAATATCTAATCACCAGTTACAATAATTAGTTCAGTATTAAATATAATTAAATTTTATTTTATTTAATATAGGTATACATACTCACTACTAGGCTACCTAATGGTAAGTGGTCGCCATCGTCCATAGCTACATAATTATAATTATGCACACATATTTCAGTGAATGGTAAAGTTTAATGTGCGCAAGTAAATGTTTAATTTATCACAACGAAATTCAAGTACCTGTCTGTTGTTGTTGATAAAACTGTCATACTAGATACATTTTTTTAGTACATTGAAATTATATATATTTTCAAGTTTAGTCGCCTTGACTCTTTTTATTGTTTTTGTAAAATGGGTTTTAGTAAATAAAATCAGTTTTCACACGCGAGCGGACCCTAACTGACACCCTAGGAATAAAAAAATAAGCTATATCCTATTTCGGGGTTCAAGCTTACTTCATACCAAATCTCATCAAAATCGTTTCTGTGGTTTAGTCGTGAAAGCGTAACCGACAGTCAAACAAAAAAACAGACGGACAAGATAATCTATGCAAATAATATATTAGCATATATTATCTTTAGGTTTTCTTAAGCCGGATAAAAATCTCGGATAAAAGTTTTGGTTTACTAAAAACATTTAGACATTTCTGCAAAAACACGTTTTCATAAAATATATTTTGTAGCTACTGATCAACGACTTTTTTTATTTATGGTGCCACAACATTTTAATAAGGATATTTGCATAAATTAACCGAGGAAAAGAAGTATAGTCTACAGACATAAATAAAGAATAAAATAAAAATATATAATGAATGCATAGTATAGGATTAAAATATAACATTATATATTTCGTTACATTATTCATAGATTTTATTAGAAAATTTACATGACGACTATTATATCCTGGTACATTCTGGTACATTATTCACACACGGCTATCTGATTCCAAACTAAGCAGAGCTTGTACTATGGAAACCAGAGAACCGATATACTAAATATACTACTTTTCTTTTGTAAATACATACCTATATAGATATTATTATAAGACTATTATCCTATTAAATTTATCATTATTGTACCTACTTAGTACTTACCCACATTTTCCTGTACACTGGTGTCGATTTGTATGTATTCCTGCAGCCTTTTTATTGCTGGATGTTGTTCATATCGCTTAGCTAGGTTTTTACTAGATAAAGGCTCACACAAAATTATATTCGTAATTAACAAAACAAAAAACGTTACACATATCATTTTGTATACAAGCGACATTCGATGCAGTATCGTATCGCAGCGCGATGAGAGCTAAAATGATTGTTTAGAAGAAAATAAAGTACATATGAACATATACGATCGTATTGGTTCATTTGTTGAATTTGACGTCAAAATTGTAAAGTACATCGTTTCATTTCACCTGTAGCCGCTAGATGTCGTCTATAGGGCCACGTGACTACACGTAGTACCTCTACTCATATTTTCAGTAAAAACGAAACACAGTAATTACTTACGTAACACAATAATTGGGTCAAGGTCGTATGTCATATTACAAAAGAAGGTGAAAAAGACGTCGAATTTCATGTACCAGTGCTATCTGAAGAGTCAAGTATAATTGCTTTTTTTTTTTAAGTGTATGGGCTAGCGCTTGACTGTTATCACACCTGATGGAAAGTGAGATACAGTCTAAGATGGAGCGCGCTTGCCTAGAAAAGAAATTGAATTATTATAATTAGAAAAAAAGAATAGAAATTGCTACGGTGCACAAACGAATGGCCGAAATTGTATTGTTAGTTCATTGTCTACGCTTCTTTCTTTATATTAATGCATAGGCAAAGTATCGATTTCATTTTCAATCCCGAAGAAATCTGTGAATATAGCTATCCTTCCAATTAATTTTTAGCCTCAGCTAGTTCAACGTGATCAATATCCACTACAATGACATCGAAAGAACTCTTTAGTATCATTCGGCACACGCAATTCAACACCAAGCTTATACCATAAAAAAGCTACACAATGTTTACGTCTCTATTATATCAGTTTGAAATTGTTAAGAATATGTTAAATCTTTAAAACGTACTAAATCGTCTACGGTTACATCTTAATATCTTTGATTAGATATCGGCACAAGACTACGTGTGAGTAGGTTTTATACCGGATAACTCTGTAAATATTATCACGTAAATAACACGACAATAATACAGGAACGATGGCTCGTTCCTACCCCTGGCGGTGCAACACCGCCCAAGTTACCTCAATTTTATGATCTTCTCATTGTGAATTATTACCAACCAGGAAGGAATGAGCATAAGCATTGCTTTCTTCTTGGAAAGTAGGCACTCTAGTGCTACAAATCTAATTACAGTTAAAGAATGCTTTGATTTCAACATAATTATATTGATCTCCGTTATTCTGCTAATTCGGAAATGGTTATATATGTATGAAAGGTTCATTTGTCTTACTCTGAACCTTTCCTACAGGTTAGCTTATCGCACAATAATTTTCATACATAATTCTATAATAGTTTTTATTCTATGTTTGTACAATTGCTCAATTCTATATTTTTTTGAAATAATTGCTTTATTACTGTGTTAAAAATAATTTCGTAATAAATTTATTTTAATTGAGAAAAATCCCAACCCCAAGAAATAGCAAACATTTCTCTCATATTGAACTTCAATCATCAAACAGAACACTAAGTTGAATGAAACACCAAAATGTCTATTTTAAAGTCTGTTATAAAACTGTCATAATAGGTATTTATAGCTTTTGTATATAGCCGAGATGGCCCAGTGGTAAGAACGCGTGAATCTTAACCGATGATCGTGGGTTCAAACCCGGGCAAGCACCACTGAATTTTCATGTGCTTAATTTGTGATTATAATTCATCTCGTGCTTTACGGTGAAGGAAAACATCGTGAGGAAACCTGCATGTGTCTAATTTCACTGAAATTCTGCCACATGTGAATTCTACCAACCCGCATTGGAGCAGCGTGGTGGAATAAGCTCCAAATTAAAAAACCTTCTCCTCAAAAAGAGGAGAGGAGGCCTTTAGCCCAGCAGTGGGACATTCACAGGCTGTTTCGGAAATCTTTTGTATATTATGATTGTATTGATTGTACGTCATCGTGAACACTTTCAAGGCTACCCCTCAACCAAACATGGAGTGGCCGTGAAATACAGACCATAGAATCTTGGCATGCGCAGATAGACAATTGGTACGGAAACTAGAAAGCTTATTTGATTCTTTAAAATAGGGGTTCTGAGGTTAAATGTTATTAATTTAACCTCAAAACCTATACCCATAAATAAAATATAGACTGAATTACAGTGTGCGGTTAAATTGCAAAGACAAAGCTGAAGTGAAAAGTAAAGCGATACTTTTCCTAATAACGGTCATTTTATCTTAAGCCATAGAAATTTCTTACGCATATGCAAGTTGCTGACTGTTAGGTAATTAATTAAATTCTCTGAATTGGAAAAGTAAACACATACTACACATATTTGTAACAAAGTTTTTTTTTTCAGTTTGTTTCTTTGTTAGTACATATTATGAATATAAACAAAGCTTAGGGAATGGCTAAAAGCAAAGCTTAAACTTATTTGACAATTAAATTAACAGTAAATTTTGAATTTGAATCCCTTTTTGAGTCCATTTTGTCGATGCTTTAACGTAGTAGTTTCATTATTAAATTCTCAATTTGTTCCTAAATAGATTAAATAATATAAAATGAGATATGGAAGAGTAGATCTTTTTTGGCGTAGATATATAATATATATATTTATTCGAAGTTTAATACCTCTTCTGGACAATCCCCTCGATTTATATTTACCCACTAATAAAGTGTGCTTAGCAAGAAAATATTATATATTGTATTTTATTTTATAACGGTGATATCTTCTATTCACTGGAATGATATAAAAAATGTAAAAGACAATTATAATATATAATAAATGTCTAAGGTAACTAAAATATTTATCTGAATAAGGAGTAATAATGAATTGATTTTTACTAATGTAGATAAAAATAATTATTTTGATTGTAACTGTAAAAGTTAGACATCTGCTTTTTACGACTTTTTTTCTAGTAAATTTTTTGACGATTCTACTAAAGCTTAGCCAGCGTACGTAAGCGTGCAGCGTACGTAAACAATTTGGACAAAACATGTCATACTTCAACAATTTTTTTATAAATTATATACTTATTCGTATATATTTTTCTCATATATCGCTCTTTTTGTTAGTGAAAACGTATTAAAATCCGTTGCGTTGTATAGAAGTTTAAACAATTCAGATATGTATCTTGTAAGAATAAGACATTATTTTTTATTAATTGTTACATTCATCATTTTTAAAATTGATATTTCAAATGAATTCATCACATAAACAAAATAGAAAGAAACAGTCGCATTTATTAATTATTTTATTTATAATAACATATTTATTATAAGTACACTGAAATGTTTAAGTATTTTTAACAATGGATTGCGAAATTTTACATTCTTCGGAATAATTATTCAAGCCCTCGTTTAATTCAAGAGATATAAATTCACTTTCCATTGGTTCGCTTCGGTCTTTAGATTTCTCATTATCTATAAAAGTTTGAGCTTCATCGATTGCTAAATAAACTGCATTTTTTTCAATTTTATCGAGAATCTTCTTATCGTGAAAGGAATGATTATGTGGGTTTGCTCTAAAAATTAAAAAGAAATACCTTACGTTAATAGGGTTTAAGATTATTTATTTGGTCCTACGACTGAACTCTTTCCGGTCGTGTAGGATCGCCGTCCTGTCGGATTATGAGAGTTAGGGAATAGAGAGTGCACCTGTATTAGCGCACACACTTGTGCACTATAATATATATTGCCCAGTTGGCTAATCTTTCTTGAGATTGGCCGCCGTGATCGAAATCGGTCTGGAGGGCATTATTATTATTAAAGAAAATACTTCACTTTGTCATGAGATTGAAATTATATTATAACAAATAATTACAATACTACTAACCGAATAACTTTAAAAAACTCAAAACAGCAAAAAACAGCTTATTACTTTTTAAGTTCACGTGTAAATACCCACTAATTACATTTTTAGGTAAAATATTGTATGTAATGTAAATTAAATCATAACAAATGCCAAATATATAGCTAATAAAGATTTTAATTTACTTTAATTTAGTGTCAGTAAAATATTATAAATATAAAACATGTTTTAATATATTAAAATAATTAATATAGTATATTCATACCTATTTATGACAACGTTGCCTTTAGTGACAAGAAATGCGGAACACTTCTTGTTTCGATAGTCAATACAACGCCATCGTCGAACTCCCGAGGCTTGTGTTGAATGAAGATTGTATATATAACGATTTAATATAACTTGTAAAGAACCTCGAATTGATACTGTGAATTGTAAGTTTGATGAAGTCACTAAAAAAAAAGGATTAATTATTTGAAATAAGTCTTGAATGCTATCAAATACTTTTATTACATTATTCTTGTATATATTATTTGTCTTGTATATGTTATTTGTTGTGAATATTATTTCAGTAGTAGTATGTTAATTTTTTTTTTTTTTATTAAAAAAGAACTGACAACAAACTCAGAATTTCATCTCACACATGCAGATTTATTTAAAGTGCCTATGGATAAAATCCACATGTTTTATCTACTGGGTTATTAGCTTAGCTTTTATTTTAAAATAAATCATTTATTTTTTTTATAAATATTGCAATTCACTGGTGGTAGGGCTTTGTGCAAGCTTGTCTGGGTAGGTACCACCCACTCATCAGATATTCTACCGCAAAACAGCAATACTTTATATTGTTGTGTTCCGGTTTGAAGGGTGAGTGAGCCAGTGTAATTAAAGGCACAAGGGACATAAAATCTTAGTTCCCAAGGTTGGTGGCGCATTGGCTATAAGTGATGGTTGACATTTCTTACAATGCCAATGTCAAAGGGCGTTTGGTGACCACTTACCATCAGGTGGCCCATATGCTCGTCCACCTTCCTATTCTATAAAAAAAAAAAAAATCATCTCATTTTGTAATTATAAAAAAAAACTTCAGAATATTTTTATTTACTGGATAATAGCAAAAATAGAAAAAATTGTTAACAAGACAAGCAAAATTAGAAAAGTGTTTAGGATGTCACAGTTTTTTGTTATAATAGATGAGAGAGATGAACAATTGGATTAGATAAGCACCTTAAATTTTCATATTATATCTTTACTAGTTTCAGTTGGAGTGTTGTTGCTTTCAACAGTTTCAAAAAATGACAGAATTATTAAGAATATTACCTTTTGGCTTTTCATTTTTGTTTGGTAATTGCACGCCACTTTTATTAACAATGTCACCGCAATCATTATTATGGTCATCCATCACAATTGAATAACTTGGTATTTCTTCAGTGACATTACATTCATTCCACGATCTCTTTGTCCTGAGAACAATTAGGTTTAAACAATAATTAACTTATTATGCTTACAATTAAAAACAAACCTTATATTAATTTACTAAAGAAGGAAACATACATTGTAGACAAGTTAGAAATATTTTCATGCCTTACAAAGATTTTTCTTGCATTGGCTGGCAAAGATATCTGTGAAAAAGCAAAATGATATCATTACACTAGATATGAACAAACAGGAGCAGAATACACAAAAACAATTTATTAACAAAAAATATAATTATTAATTTAAAAAAAAAGAACAAAATACATTTAAAGATAGTTTTATTAGTATAAAAAAAATCAAAGTAATTGTATCATGTGACTATTATTATTCTGATGTATATCATAAAATGTGCATGTCACCTCGTAGTACATGTACCATCAGAAACCAAAATTGTCAACAAAGGATATTTTTTTTTATAGAATAGGAAGGCGGACGAGCATATGGGCCACCTGCTGGTAAGTGGTCACCAACACCTATAGACAATGGCATTGTAAGAAATGTTAACCATCGCTTACATCACCAATGCGCCACCATCCTTGGGAACTAAGATGTTATGTCCCTTGTGCCTGTAATTACACTGACTCACTCACTCTTCAAACCGGAACACAACAATACCAAGTACTGCTGTTTTGCAGTAGATTATCTGATGAGTGGGTGGTACCTACCCAGACAAGTTTGCACAAAGCTCTACCACCAGTAAAAGATAAGATAAGGAAGGTATAAATAAGTTATAGCCAGAATCGAGTCTTCTTGACCTACAACATCAAATGTTTAGTAAATGTTTAAAACAAAGATATTTTTAAATCAAATATTTCATATAATATAATAAATAACAAACCTTTTTTGAGGCATTTGTTTCTCTCTTGATACTGCAAGTACTGCTTAAGTTAGCATCATCAACTTCCAGTTCAACTTTATCTCCACTGTTATTACTGCTTTCAGTCTATAGTTAATCATTTAATAAATTAATTTTATTCCCTGAACATTAACTGAATTTTTATACTTATGTGGAAATGTAAATTATTTATTATTTTAAAATTAATTACCACAGTCTCTAGACCCTTGATATGAAGTGCTTTTGCTGCTTCAATGAAGGCTGACAAGTTTGCGGAGGGTACTACAACCTCTCCTGTATATATATATTCTAATATAAGTGACAGTGTTGTATGAGAGACATTCTGCAACAATGTTCACATTCATTAACGCCAATTGTCCCCTCGGTTTGTAAGATTCAAATATTCTGATGTTTATTTCAATTTTCAAATAATAAATTTATCCAAACTATATAAAGATAATAAGCTTCTGTTAGATAAAATGAGATATCTTAAAAAAAATAAAAGGTTGGTGACAATGATTACTTTACCAAATATTGATATTGTGTTTAACTTATATACATACATTGAGAAATATTACAGGATGTTGACATGGTGCTGAAAGAATTAGTTGTTTCAGATAAGAACTCGATAAAGCTATTAAAACTTGATGTACTTTGACAAAATGCCCATCAGCAGCCAAAGTCATATCAACCAGTTCTCCATTCTGAAAAAAAAAGAATAACAATGTCCTCAAGGACTAAATTAATAGATATTTTATATTTTTATTGATTTGTATACCTGCTGCAAGATAGCAAACCCAGAACAAACATTGGATTTGTATGAATCCCATTGTAGAGAAAATTGTGATTGTACCATTTTTAAATGGAAATTATAGTCATTAAAAATAAGACTTAAGATTGTCTTTTGTTAAATATTTTAATTTAGTTAAAGATAACTTTAAGCTGAATATTATTACAATCAAATAATTAAACAACAATAATTGTCAATTTTCAACAGCAATTTGCGTTTGCAAACTATACAATATAAATAACATTTCGAGTGAGGTGTCAACTGTCAATTGTCAGTGTCAGTATACACTATACAATAAAATGGGGTGAGTAGGGACGATTAAAAACTTTGAAACCATTTTTTATAATTTAATTTTTTTGGTTAGGATCTGGTTATATTTAAATAAATTTTGTTTCGACAGCTTATATTTAAGAATTTTGAATCATTCGTGTTAATATTTGAAGCACAATGTGTTCGATCCCTCCTCACCCCGTCTTCGGGGTCATAAGAGATAGTAGAATTGAGAGTCGGGAATTCTGCTATGGTTGATATTTTGAATGTGAACCATTCTGCTTAAGCAGAAGGTATGTAAGTACCAACTACTTACAATATTATATACCTACCTTACTTAATAAAATAAAAAATATTTGTAAATATAAAAAATAGCAGTGAGATAACAGAATTTTAAATATTTTAATAGATAAACATAACACTCCACATAATAAACTACCTATTAGATATAAGCACACATTGTCGAGAACCTATTGGAAAAAAATGAAATTAACCTACCTAACATTGTAGGTCTAGAAAAGATTTTTTTTCCTAATAAACTTTATTTATAACTAAATTTAAAAAAAGTACGTGGCTTATGTGTAATAACCCGCGGGTTTTTTGCAAAAAATTGTGTAATTTTTTCGAACAATACATATCGAACAAATAGACATTATTAATTCTTGTTCTCTCAATAATTCCAAATAAAAATAACTAATAAATGGAAATATTTTAGTATGGAAAACAAAAATATAACCAAATAAAAAATATACAACAGTCACTAGAACAGTCTTCACCAGACACAAAGGGAAGGGCAAACTGAACGATGTAAATAAGCATACGAATAGTGTTTCTGACCTAAGACCAAATGTGACAACATTTTGTATTTGTAACATACCGTACGAATACTTTTTGCGCTGTCTCGAATCCCTCTTTTTCGTTTTACAAACTAAAATATTCTAATTTATAAGGTTTTTTTAATTTAGAATTATATAGAAAAGAAGAATTTATTGTTAGACATGTAGTGTATTTTTTATACACTGTTTTTTGTAAAAAGCCCATTGAGCTCAAGTAATTGTATTGGTGGATTTAAATGGAATGGTCCGGCAAACCCTATAATATATATATATATATATATGACATATGATGGATATAGGCGACGGGGAAGGCCGAAGAAGAAGTAGCATGCGAAAGCGATCCCGTGGCGCTCCTCGTTAAGACGGAAAGGGTACCGCTGGTTTTTTAGTGGGTATTCCGATGTTCGGGGCGCACTCGGCGCCTAGGACACTGGCGAGCCCCACACACCCCCCACTGTTCCCGTGGGAAAAACGCGAAACGCGTTTTTCCAGCGCTAAAAAAAGGCCGAAGAAAGCGTGAAAGGATTGCATAAGAAAGGATATGTGTATAAAAGGGGTAAGTACTGAGATGACGAGTGACAAAAAGAAATGGAAGGAAAATACATGTTGTGCTGACCCCACGTAGTGGATTGACAAACTATCTCTGTCTCAATAGCGGTTAGAAAAGTAATACAAAGTAGCTATAAGAAAAGTAATACATATTACTTTTAAGGTTACCTATTCCTAAGTTTTAGCGTTTAATAAAGTTTGCGTTAAATTGTTTAATTTTAACCTTATTTATAGTTTAATTCAGCGATAGCCATTTCTTTATAGGGGCAAACATTTACAAAAACGTGGTATTCAGTGTTACGGGCCGCAAACAAAAAATATTTAGGTAATGATTTCGTAGGTTTCGGGATTTATCGTGTATATTTTGACATTTCTTTATAATTTCCTACCGTTTCAAGCACTTTGCAGTATCCGCAGTCACAAACAGTTACTTAATTCAAATTATTTAAGTGATAATAAAAATCTTTGACATTTAAAATAATAATAAATAAAGTAACATCAGGAGTGCCGACAACAAAAGGCCGCAGATTAAGTACAGTTAATTTATTTACATTAGAAGGGCTGTGATTTTTTTCTATTACTTGCTGCTGGTTTACCCAACGGCAACAATATGTAGCATGTTCACCTAATATAGTAAATAAGGAGTCATAACAATAATTCAGTATATTCATTTTTTTTATAATTACTAGAATAATCGCACTAATATCATAAATACGTTAGGTTGTTTGAATATTTGTTACTGTACCACACCTTCAATATGACATAATTAATGTATGTTGGCCCTTTAACTAGATGTTCGATTATGACGCGGGCGAGGTGCTGGTATATTTTGTGTTATTCGGGTTTTTGTTTTTCACACTATGTAGGTGCGGTGGTGACCACTTAACATCAGTTGGTCCATTTGCCAGTCTGCCTATTTTAAATTAAAAAAAAATTTATAAGTCGAAATCCCTTGTTTTATAGAGCACGTAAAGCTTTTGGTTCTTGCACCTGATCTCCCTACGTACGAATTTGAATGCACCGCTGATTGTAAACATACTGTGCATAATACAAACATCATGCATCATCATCATACAATCATGCAACCTGCGAAGAAGCCATCTTCTTTAGTCTCGAAATTTGTCGCTGTTGATCGAATTTTGTCAGGACATTAAGCGTCGGACATAACTCATCAGAGAAGAAAATGTTACCTAACATGGCGCCTAAAACTAAATCTACGTGAACGTGAAGCTCAGTAAAATGTTGCAGTGTTCCCCAACATTTTGCGACGCATTTACGAGTCGCGGGATATGACACAAGATTATTAATAATAAAAATAATATTGTCCTCCAGATCGATTTCGGCCACGGCGGCCAATCTCAAGACAGATTAGCCAACTACGCAGGAGATATTATAGTGCACAAGTGTGCGGAAACACAGGTGCACTCTCTATTAACATTGTAATCCGATGGGATGGCAATCCGACACGACCGGAAAGAGTTCAGGCGCAGGTCCAACTGCTTTACGTGATTTCCGAGGCACGGGAGTGAACACATTTCCAACTTCCAGGCTCCTGAAAATTTTTTGATACCCAAAAACCAAAACCCAATAACTTTTTATTGGCTCGACCTGGGAATTGAACCCAGGACCAACGGGTCTGCGGTCTTATATCAAACTACTAGACGAGACAGTCAAACACAAGAGTACAGCACTTATTGTACCGTATATTATTTATAAAAATATAATATACAATAAAAAAAAAACAAACGTGACACCAAGACATTTATTAGATAAAAACTGACAGAACTATAACCTGTGATTCCGAAGAGATTTTTATATAAGCTTAGACTTACTTACGGTAATTATAGAGACAAATAATGTTTTTAACACTTTGTCAACCTTAATTGGTTTACAAAAGTATACTCTAAAAAGGTATTAGTCTATACCAATATACATACATATAAATTAGAACCAAAACGCCTCATTTGGAACCAAACGCATCAAAGGAGAATACATAAGTAAAAATGCTTTCCCCTAGTGAACAGGGAGCTGGCGAGTATTTAGGTATATGATTAGCTTATGTTTTATATCTTTATCTATTAATAAAGTTCAGATTACAAAAAGGAATAAAACTCTGCTTATAACGAATCCTCGTTATGAGCAGAGATATCACACGATATCCTACGTGTACTAGGTGGCAACCGTCCTCGCGCGCTTTCTATCCTTGGACTTTCTTGCGGATATGGACACGGGGAACTTTCAGTAGATTTGAGTGTTTTGTCAGAACAACGAAAGCCCCCCCCCCCCCTTAGTGTTCTGAGGCGCTTCTGCGAAGAACGGTACGTGTGGATGAGCGTCTAAAAAGCTTGGTGTTAAACATATTTTTTTAACACGTTTGAAGCACTATCAATTGACAGACACATATTTATTCTCAGATCCTTCATAATGTAATTAATAAAACGATTCGGGTCTGACAAATTGTGTATTTCAAGTGTAGATATTGAAATAAAAAATAAAAAAAAATGACTACAAAAGTCAATTTTCATCGTTTTTTAAATATACATTACCGCTAAATTTGAAGCTCTATCAATTAATAATGCAGCGCTACCATGGTGGCAGACGCGGCTCTAAATGTTTCATATGGCACATTATTAATAACTACACTATTAATAATGTCTGCAAAATGAGAAAATGATTGAAAAAAAATTTCCTCTCCAACTTCTTCGAAACAAAACGTCAACATCGAATTTATCGTATAGGCTAGATCCAGATTGGAAACGTAATATGGCTTAAGTGGGTAACTTTTGGTTCCAAATTACAAAATGTGTTAAAGGCGTGTCGGTTTTTTAAACATGTACATAATGAAATATCATATAAATACCAAGTCGACTAATTTGTGCTACAATTTTAAACCATAGCCATCAAAGACACTACATTCCTCAATTTATTTCACGTTTATTAAAAAGATAAAAATGCAACAACTTGGACATTTTTATTTTTGATTAAAATAAAGTTATACAAATTTTTTATAGAAAACACCGTTTCGGGTTTTTTTATAAAAGCTTCGGTTATCATTGAAAATAATTACACCTTTATTAAGAAAAAATATATACATATACCCTATTCCAATCGAAGGAGGGTAAAGATAAACAAACCTTAAAATTATATATTCCGTGCGATTTGTTAATAGTTCTGCTCTGTGTTATGCAAACGAATCTAGATTAACCCTTTAACCGCCCGACTTCATATCTGTTGGCGTGCACCCAGCGCCCGGCACAGTGAATCGAAACACACAATACAATTTTCTAAAAATAATGTTAGTAATTCTTCTAACTTTGGTCATTATTTTTAAGACTTCTAATTAAGAGGCTAAAGTGTATTAAACTGTAAACGATTACTTAGTTAACTATTTACCTAATGTAAACATATTTTTGATAGAATACAGCGTAATTAAATAAAAAAGCTGATAAAACGATCAGTGTTATTTTGGTCGTAAATATACGACTCAGGCGAAATGGGCCCGAAAATATTTGTCGGATTAATTCGACCTAGGCGGTTAAAGGGTTTACCTTTATTTATAATACAAGACATTAGAAACGCCATTTTCTCACGAATCCATAGTAAATATCATAGATTATTCAAGATCACGACTAATGATATCGCGTCAATTCGATGTCAAAGTTACTGTTTATTTACCTTTTACTCCTCTTGTGAATGGAATAGGCTATAGAATTGTTTTTTTTTTTGAGTGCTTCAATAGGTACATTTTTTGTATATATTTACAAAATCGAATTTCCTTTACAATTTTGGATTACAAAACAAATTTTCTTTGTCGTCTTTCAATATCACTACATCGATAAATTTTCAAATAAATTTGGTAAATACTAAATTTTTTTTATTCATTTTTTTTAATAAAATACACTTTAATGCATGTTTTAATTCCCTAAGACAAGTGTTATAAATACATTTAATAATTTAGAAAAAAATAATGAGAATATAATATGAGAATCCAGCCTCTTTTTAGGCTAAGCCGTTATACTATGGTTCCGGATTTCCTTATCCTGCCCAGTTAAAAAATCAAGCATCATAAAATATTACCGCCAAGTCTTTATTTTTATATTAATAAAGAGACTAATTTTATTTTTTACTTAATTCTACCAACTTATAATAGAAAAATAAACATTACATATTAATGTGATAAATAGTATGAGTCGTATTGTAGTCGCTATTTATGTGAAACATTTAATCTCGGTAACGAGCAGTATTATGCATGCATTTCGGTGTAGCAAAATAGGATTTGTGATATTTCAGTCAGCACAGTGCACAAATTTAAAGTTGTATTTACGTTTTTAAATGCGCGGATGGTATGGATAGTAATTGCGTTAAAAGTAGCGTGTTATCGCTTAAATCCGTGTATCCGCTTAATCGCCTTACTCAAACCAGCCCAATTGCTAGACTTTAGTGTGATGACAATACACGCATGGCGCCTGTGGTTAGTCTAATACTATTTTTTATATCGGTAATTGAATAAATAGTCACAATATCTATGTTTTTATGGAGTATCTATGTATAACAATCACATACAATTTGGTCTAGCAAAGCTCGTATACTGAGAGTTTAAATGTTACGCATCAATTAAGTTAAACACAATTTTAATAAAGATATTTAAAAAATAAGGTAAATGATGGATTAAATATGTATGTTTTCGATTAAACTTATTTTTTTAAAAAAAAAATGAAATTTTGAAAAATAACTTAGTTTATCAAACTTTTTCAATATTAATTAGATTTTCATCCTAATATTGAATAAAAAAAATATCACAATATAAATTAAATAGCTTCAAAGACCACAAGAAAAAACGGCTCAAATACGGTTAAATAAAGAACTTTATAAAACTACATACATCGTTACTATTACGAAGTTACATTCTATGACATCCAATTAATAATCCCCTCGGAGAGCTCCGTTCTGTTCGAATTAAACGAAGAACATGCGGCTGTGTTCCAGCATCCTGTCCAGTACGCGAAGTCGCTTAGGCTGCTTTTCTAAATCAGAGTTGTTGATTCGATCTCCGCTAAAAAGAAAAAAAAAAAACCATTAAAATTCGACACAAGCTTTCGTGTAACGGTCCGCGTGCGCGACGCGGTGACAGCGTGACAGCGACCTGGTGAGCGTGCGCGCGCGCAGGCACGCCAGGTGCGCGTAGTACGTGGGCGCCGGGTACGACACGGAGCGCGAGCAGCGCGCGTACAGGTGGCACAGGTAGTACGCCAGCTGCTCCACCTCGTCCGACGGGATGTTGCCGTCGTTGCAGATCACGTGGTAGCGCGTCGGCCGCGCCGTGCCCTTCAGCGCGTGGTGCGACACCTGCCGGCAGTGGTACAAAGTTTTTATACTCTCGAGAGATGTAGTTTTCAAATTAACTTTTTTAAATTCTAGTTAAAAAATCTTTTAGTTTCGTTTCTAATGACACGTCCTCTGTTATACAAATCTCAATTATTAAACTTAATTTGTGCAAAAGTCTGACGACCAATAATTTAACAGAGGATAATCATAAAATATCCCACCATGTAAAAGTCCAACTCGCGCGGGTGCACGATGTCGCTGTCGACCACAGTACCGGGCTCCACGTTTTGTGGATTATTTTCTCCCAAGAAGAACCTTAAAAAAACATTTTATTATGTTTAATGCGAATAGACACGAAGACTTCGGCCAAAGACGCTTCACTTGGCTGTCGATGTCGGTAAACTCTCGCGCATTTCAGTGGATCTTAACTTGAACTTCGCAAACTTCAACACTTCATTCACGTATCACGTACGAGATACGTAAAATATTACATATAAAGTTCGAGATGGATCACTTCACCATCGCATTATTATGTACAGTAAATGTAGCAAATCATTTTGCCACCTTAAGTACAGAGCGATCGCTTCGTTCGTTAATTTTGTTTACTGGCGTTTGTTGCCGACGACGTTACTCTTTTAATATATGACCATACTCATTCATTCCGACCTTCTCCTCAAAAGGGAGAGGAGGCTTTAGCCCAGCAGTGGGACATTAACAGGCTGTTACTGTTACTACTGATTATCTTTTGTGATTTATGAGGGTCCAGCTTTAATGTATCCGTAACAGCCTGTGAATGTCCCACTGCTGGGCTAAAGGCCTCCTCTCCTCTTTTTTTGAGGAAAAGGTTTGGAGCTTATTCTACCACGCTGATCCAATGCGGGTTGGTAGAATACACATGTAGCAGAATTTCAGAGAAATTAGACATATGCAGGTTTCCTCACGGTGTTTTCCTTCACCGTAAAGCACGAGATGAATTATAGTCACAAATTAAATACATGAAAATTCAGTGGTGCTTGCCCGGGTTTGAACCCACGATCATCGGTTAAGATTCATGCGTTCTTACCACTGGGCCATCTCGGCTTATGCTTTAATGTATACGGATGTGGAATAAGTATTAATTACCTAAGTTAATAGTACTAATATTAGTATGACCATTAATATACATAGACAACATTAGACAAAGCATCTGGTTAAGCTTATCGCATATATTGGTAAGGAAGGTTTCGGGTTTTCAGTTTATGAATTTTGTTTATATACTACAAACAGCTAAGGAAACACATTACGAGACTTACCGCGTGTGATGTCTCTTTTGTACGAGTAAGAATAATATTTCCGGCTTAACTTGTTGATCCAATCGGTAATAAGCATTCTGTATAGCCACCAGCTCACTCCTCATCACCTAACAAACAGCATTATATTAGTTCTATGTATAAGTTAAACCAATGAGTCGGTTGATTACAAATTTAATAAGATACAGTACTTGAGAGAATTGTCCCTCGGATACACCATCACGGAACACATATATCTTGCGTGGTAACATGTTCTGCCGTTTTCTGTACGTTTGCAAATGGTCAAATATCATTTCTTCAAAGTCCACAATAATTTCTTCCTGAAAGATAAGGTATTAATTAACGTTAAGGTTCTTAATAACCATCGATAAAAACACAAATAAAATGAAAATGACATTTTTCTTTATTTTTCTATAATATTATTCATTGAGATCAATTTAAGACTCACTAACAATTTCTATTCGTTTTTTGTACAAAATATATTATATACACAAAACCAAAAACATAGACAACATTGTATTTATTTTTTTAAGATGTTTCATAACATTTTGTTAATTTGCTCTTTAATATATTTTGTTAATTTTTGATATACTAGAATTTCGCTTGGGTTTTGCGCAAGCCTTTTTTTACGCAAGTTTTGCGTAATTTAATATTAAAGTAAAAATAATAATTATTAAATATTATTACTTTTGGAGCCTGCATGCTTAATTCGATATTGTACTGAAAACATTTGGGATCAATCGAAGCGCTCACAGCAGCAATGCTTGGGATGGTTTTCTGTAAAAGAAAATTTTATACTTAATTATTACATAATAAATAATTTTTGCCTATTTTGCGACCAATTCGGGCTCGAGGTGTATTTATAGATATCCATGTTGAAAGTTCATTAATTGACCGAAAACATCTTTAATTGGAGCGTTTAAGCTAAATTTTTAATTTTATCATTACCTGATCAGGGGGAGGGTGTGTGACGTCAGCGCCGACCATCATGACTCCTCCCTTCTTGATGCATTCGGGTACAGATCGCGATTCTAAGCCTTGATTGATTCCCATGAGCTTAGAATTTACCTTCAAATTTAAAACAATATAAGTAAAGATCTGAGTGAACGCAATTGTCGCGCCCTGTTACTACATGGCGTTACTCTAATTATTATTAGTCCAAAAACAGGGTTAGTTCTGGATCGAAAGGTGGGTTTAATTATGCGAAAACCTCAGTGCCATGAAGTAATATTTCCCATATAAGGTTTAGAAATAAATAATATGTCTCATAAGTTCATAAATGCTCTTTTTTTTTGCTTTTTAGCCCTCATATAAGCATGTAATGTCCACATCGAGAAAGCTCAATTGTAAATATTTTCGTTTAAATGTATTACTGTATGTCATTGCTGATTGTATAATTGTAGTCAGTTTTGTGGTCTAAAAAAAAATTATATAATTGTTGTTTAGTTCATATAAATGTATGTATGTATATTGTTGATTTTAGAAATATACAACTCTTACGAAACACTTTAAAACTCTCAGGACGCATATTATACGCTTTATATAATATATTTGGGTTTTGATTACATTACGGTCATAACATTTTTTTATTATTTGATGAGCGTTTGTTTCGACAATCGTCAGCAGATCATGACATGATGCTAGCATTCAATAACCGAATTTAATACGAAAACCTTTATATTAAATGGACGTCGTTACATTAAAATATAATAAAATAAATATTATTTAATATAATTTATCAATGTAATATTAACAAACCGTCAGGGGTTTCATTTAATGTAATGGTTATTACCTTACAGTTTATAGTAAGGCTAGAGTTATAATTCTAATGTTATTTTACGTATAAATTTTCTTTTTTTCGTGCACTTCAATTCTCAGAGAAAATATTATATATTAGTCTAGTTACTGATATATTTCGCTATAAATATCAGTAAAAGACACAATGAAATACAATAACAACTGTCAATAAACATCTTATAAAAACTAACATACTATGCATAAATAAATGCTAAGTTTTTAATAAAACGTAGATAAAAAATACCTTTAACAGTATATTCCGCACTGTTTGTTCGCTCATACGACGGGACGCCGTTAAATCTTTGATGCATTGTGTTAGGATGCCCACTTCGAGTTCCGCCATACGTTTCACCTAAAAAAAAATTGTTATTATTATTCTTTCTATAACGTTGCTGCTACAATTTCGACGTGATGTTACGACACAATCGTTTAATTATTCGTAAAAATTAAAAAAAAAAATCTAAGAAATGTTACGACTATAACCTTCATGACTTTCAAGTTTCGAATTCAGAGAAACCTGATATTCTAATTTGAATGTTTATTTTGTTAAAATGTCTTTAAATTTAATATTACTTGTTACTCTGTAAACTGGTATAAACCAGAATAATTAAAAATATTAATATAGCTCAAGTTACATATTATTTACGTAAACCAATCTGGAAACCTTACCTTTTCGTAGGCATCTCTAAACTTCACCGGGACGATAACGAATAAAATATTTATTCTCTTTTCATAAGCTGTTATTAATATCTTATGAATCTCGTTCATTCTCACGTTGAAATTTGTCATTAAGGGATCACGAACGGGCATACCCATTTGAATACCGACTCGTTTTACCTAAAAAGATTATATGAATTTATTTATTTGATATTTAAGATTGTTTTTTAATTGGTTAATAATATTTTATTACATTTCGTTTTTTAAATAAACTTTTAGACAAAATAAAAAAATACCTTTTAATATATATTTAGATTTCAGCCGCAATGGTCATTCCTAAGGTTAGGTAGCTACTAACTGCGTAGGATTTATTTTAGAGCACAAGTGTGCGAATACACTTGTGCACTAAAATACATTCTGTCCTAACTACTACCCCTACTAAAATAATCCAAGTACAAAAGCTCCATTGCTTGACTCTCATAATTCGATGGGAAAGCAAATCCTACACGACCGGATATAATTCAGGCGCTGTTAACTTCTTTACGAGAGCGTAAACATTGCCAAATTCTCAAGTTGTCAGAATACTACTTAGAATTTCTGGGAATCGAACCCAGGTCCTCGGGATCTAAAGCTAGCTAGACCAGGTACTTTATTTGTATAATTATGCATTACGGATAAGAGTTTCAGAACTTACCATATCTATGAAGTTTTGGCACTGACATACTATAGGGTCTGCTTCGATAGTAATTAAGCCCCATGTTTCTAGCGAGCTGGCCTTCAAGAAACGATTGGCTTGCCATACGCCTTTTCTGTTTCACAATGAACATTGTGTAATACATTAGAGAAACAAAATTTCTATTAATATGGACAATATTTTATTATTCAATAGAAAGAAAGATAACACTTAATTCATACCAAAAAAATGCAAAATCATTTTAAACTAAAACGATTTATTAAATTACTTAAAAAATGAAGTTTACGTTGGGCAAATATAGTATTAGTCACCACAAAAATATACATTTACAAAATTATAATAATATATGCATTTGCTGATTTCAAAACCAAAGAAAAAGTGTTTATCTTTAAAAATATATGTTGAAATTTAAAAAAAAAATAAATAACAAGAATAGTGTTATAGATAAAATTCGAGGATACCAAATACCTGGGATCAACAGGTCTTCCAGCTCCGATGTCCAATCTAGGCGCTTGCAATACCTTAGCGTCAACTTGGAAGAATTTGTCCGATACCTCTAACTGGAAATGTTTGAAGCTGGCATTCGCCGAGTAATTCATCTGTTTTTAAATTTTAAATGTTATCATAGTTTTTTGTTGATTAGTTCCACCTTATATTTCACTAAAACATTCGTAAATTTTTATAATATTAGAAAAGCTGGCGAGCAAAGAAAGGAAAAAAAAATGGTAGGTCATAAATGATCACTTTGGCTAGTAAGCGTCAACACTATTTAGAAGGATAAATTGCTACTTACACCGTTACTAATCAAATCACATCGAAGATGTACATAAACGAAGCAATACAAACTACTGTTTTGATAGTAAAATAATTAGTTCTTTATTCCTACGTCCCTATGATAAGGACTCTGTGTGTCGACTCGCCGGCCCTTCCAAGTGTGACGTAACGCGGGGCAAGCCGTGCAGCGCAGCTATAGCTAGCAGTATTTAACACATACGTATATGTATATAGTCTATACACTTACGTTACGAATGACTTCTTTGATTTTCATCAAGCGCTCGTTGGGCGGAGTTGCCGCTTCACGGACCATCGTCTGGAGCTGCTTTTCGTTGAGCTGCTTATTAATCGACTACAGAAAACAATGAGAGAATTAATTAATTACCTTACCGTTATAATATATTACCTTAGTACATATTAAATATTTATTATGTATGTCACAAAACATACAATAAGGTATGCTGCTATAATC
Source organism: Nymphalis io (assembly GCF_905147045.1). Taxonomy (NCBI): domain Eukaryota; kingdom Metazoa; phylum Arthropoda; class Insecta; order Lepidoptera; family Nymphalidae; genus Nymphalis; species Nymphalis io. The sequence continues at coordinate 7,327,784 of NC_065897.1, forward strand.
TGGTATTAATATTTAGAATATATAATAAACATAATCTGATATATTAATTTCAATCAATTATTTTTTAAATCATAGTGCTTACCTGGCCGTAGGAGATATCCAATAGCTCCAAAGGATAATAAATGTTTTTATCCTTCGGTCCCACCCACATACAATTCAGGTAGGGGTAGCGTAATCTGAAATTTAAAAAAATATGAAAATTTTACGTACACACTCATAATAACATAATCTTCAGTTATAAAGTGAATGTTCTCTCCGAGCTTTGATATTTTTATTGATGTAATATTTATTCGATATATTGTATAATAACAATACCGTTTAATTCCAAAATAAACAGCTTCAGTTTTGGTTGTTTCATAATTTATAAAATACATTTGTAAATATATAATTCGATTATAATATATTTTATATTGAAATCAACTATTTACATTGTAAGCAGAAATATACATTAGAGATAACCCACATGTATAATAATAATAATATCCTGGGACATTTTTCAAACACGGCCATCTGATCCCAAATTAAGCTTGTACAAAGCTTGTGCAATGGAAACCAGAAAACTGATATACTACATATACTATTTTTCTTTTGTAAATACATACTTATATAGATAATTACACCCAGACTCAGGACAAACAGACATGTTCATGCACACAAATGTCTGTCCTGGGTGGGAATCGAACCCACAACCTTCGGCGTGAAAGGCAAGTATCTACCAACCACGCCAACCGGCTCGTCAAATGTATACATCACATATATACATTGCATTCAAAATATTATCGTATAGAAAGTTTATATGAATGGGAATCAATTTAATACATATCATAATTTAATACAAAATATTTATTTAATAAAGAAGCGTTCAACTTGCTTGTCGATTGTCAAAAATCAACAATCGAAAAACAAATAAATCGAACCTGCGAAGAACCTAAATAAATACTCTGGGAATAATCTTCTGAGTTACATTTATGTAGCGATTCTTTGATTATAATCGCTTTTAATCCTAACTAATAATGTCCTCCAGACCGATTTCGGCCACGGCGGCCAAGCTCAATCAGACAGATTAGCCAACTAAGCAGGTGATATAATCCACAAGTGTGTGCGCAAACACACGTGCACCCTCTAATCCCTAACTCTCATAATCCGATGGGACGGCAAGGCGCAGGTCCAAAGGTTTTACGTGCTTTCCGAGGCACGGGAGTGAACACACTTCTAACTTCCAGACACCGGGCTCCTACTGAGAATTTTCTGACAGAAAAACCCAAGAACTTTTTTTTTTATTGGCCAGACCTGGGAATTGAACCCAGAACCTTCGGGTCTGCGGCCCTATATCAAGCCACTAGACCAACGAAGCAGTCAATTCTAACTAACATATATGTGCGAATGTGAGTATTTTTTTTGTATTTCACGTTTTTACTACTGAATCTTTTACTACACGTTCTTAGAGAGTCAGAAAAAGATATGATTTAACATTTGACACACAACAATTTTATTTTACCTTAATTCTTTTTTTTTAATTTTTATAATTTCTAGATTTTTTACGAACACCGTCACCGCCCATAAACATAGGCGCGGTCAGAAATATAAACCGTTCCTTACGTCGCCACTGCGCCACCCATCTTGAAACTAAGATGTTATGTCCCTTGTGCCTGTAGTTACACTGGCTCATTTACCCCTCAAATCGGAACGCAACAATACTACGTAATACTAGTTTGCGGTAGAATATGTGATTGGTGGGCGGTACGTACCCGGACGGGCGGTACAAGTACTCGCGTAACAAAATAGACAAATATTTCACAAAACCATAAGAGCAGAAACAATTTATAATAAATAACAGAAAAGCCGAGACGGCCTAGTGGTTAGAACGAGTGAATCTTAAGCGATGATCGCGGGTTCTAGCCCGGGCAAGCACCACTGAATTTTCACGTGCTAAATTGTGATTATAATTCATCTCGTGCTTGACTGTGAAGGAAAACATCGTGAGGAAACCTGCATGTGTCCAATTTCATTGAAATTATGCCACATGTGCATTCTACCAAACCGCATTGGAGCAGCGTGGTGGAATAAGCTTCACCTTCACCTCAAAAGGGAGAGGAGGCCTTTGCCCAGCAGTTTTGTAGAGTTTATTATATTTGAATGCACCATTCTATTATTTACTGTATTGTCATTGATGTACATACATTTCGTATGTTTAGAATAATAAAAAGTACCTGTATTTCTTGTCAATTTCAAAGTATTTCTCAACTGTAAGTGTCTTCGGTCTTCCTGAACTATCAATAGAGAAGGTGAGCCGGTTCGCTGGATCAACTAACCCGTTGCATATGTATTCTCGGATTTTCTCACCGCCTCCGATTCTCGCTACAACCTACATATATATATTTATAAAACTATTACTTTTATTTAAAAATAATTTACGCCATTTAACATAATATTCAATTATTTTTCATCAATCAAACAAATCCTTTACGATTTATTTATAAACAACATTATGAAATTTAGTTAATAATGATTAATATATATATATTACGCTTGCATACACAGATACTCTTGAAACACTTTAATCTAATTCTTACAAATACATATATGTTTAGATAAAAATAAATATATATGCAAATAAAAACTGTATACTCGATGTAAGCCGAGATGGCCCAGTGGTAAGAACGCGTAAATCTTGACCGATGATCGTGGGTTCAAACCCGGGCAAGCACTACTGAATTTTCATGTGCTTAATTTGTGATTATAATTCATCTCGTGCTTTACGGTGAAGGAAAACATCGTGAGGAAACCTGCATGTGTCTAATTTCACTTAAATTATGCCACATGTGTATTCCACCAACCTGCACTGGAGCAGCGTGGTGGAATAAGCTCCAAACCTTCTCCTCAAAAAAGGGAGAGGAGGCCTTTAGCCCATCAGTGGGACATTCACAGGCTGTTACGGTACGGTATTCTATATTATTAAGATTCAATATGTACACTATTAAATCAAAAATATACTTTATACAAGGAGGCGCCTTTTATGAATCGTCATTTAACCAGATAAATTAAATTTCAAACTAGCACCGGTTCGGAAGTTCGGTGACTATCATCAGTTACTTTCTTTCATCAACCACATTCAAAAGTCAACATAAGAATTCGCTTGCAATTTACTCATTTATTTGGGATTCGCGCCAAGAAAAGCATATTTGACGACAGACCAGCTGACGGCCAGCTGCCCACATCACTCCGCCGAACACTACACGCCATACTCAGCTGACTATTCATTTACTGAGAAACATATGCAACTCACCCTCAATCCCTTAATAAATTGTTCAAAATAATCGAAACCCCTTTGGTGGTTCAATGGTTTCTTTGGATCCAAACGAAAATCATTGATTAAAGCGTTAATCAAAGATTGATTTCTCGGAAAAGCTTTATGTGCAACTGAAAATAGAAAACATGTTAAAATATACGTTATTATTTAATAACTTTACTGTTATAAAAAATAATATTACGTCATAGCAAAAAAAAAAGTAAATCACATTCATATTCGAAATTTAAACACAATCAATTATCATAAAAAAAAAAAATCATACCATCAATATTAATGAATGCACGCGAAGTAAATATCGCAGACTGAAACAGACCCGTCCACATCTCCATACCATAGAACAAATCAATCGGATTCTTCGGCCGCATGAAATACTGCCTCCCCACCTACGAAATATTTATTTAGTTTCGCTTTACGTAAAATGTTATTTTATTAATATTCAACACAATAAAAATATTATTATTAGTGACATTGTAAATATTATAGTGATCGCTGAGGTGTTAGTTCGTTATTCACAATCAGTACAAATACTAATACCGCGTATAAGTATATATTTCAATTAAACATCAATGTTTGTTCTCGCGAGATCTAAGCTCACCTTCACATAGCTTTCCAACGTTCCTTGCTGTAAAATTACATCGATGGCTTGAATAGCTTCCGTTGGTGGGTTCAACGAAGATTCTCCATTCTTCATGTGCCTAAAAGTACAAGAGCTATTAAGACAATTTCTATAACCAAATATTACATATTTTAATTCAACATCAGTGTTTGTTCTCCCGAGATCTAAGGTAACCAGACCATACTTGACCTGAACCTGACCTCATATTTTCTTATGTTTTTGATGAATATATTTTTATTTATAAACACAACACTTAGACTTAAGAACAAAATCTGCAAATCTTTGATTTTCAGCGGCTAAATTTAGTTAAAAATAAAATTTTGTATGCATGCATAATACGATTAAAAAGCAATGACTTGTATGTATATATATATATATATATATATATATATATATATATATATATATATATATATATATATTAAAACAATAACAAATAAAAAAAACCACCGATACAAAAAAATATCATGAATTATGTAATTTTGTTATTTATAATCGACAAAATAAATCAATGTGATATCTAATTTAATAAATTATTATTTACTGTAAAATTGTGTTAATATCCACAACGCCAGTCGCTTTTATGGTCACATCGAAATTCATTTTTACTTTATTGTCATCAAAGAGTTCCACCTGAAATGAGATAATCACATTAATATAATAATAATAATAAAAATCATTTATTTCGACCAAACAGGGATCATAAATACAAATAAATAGTAAAAAGACAAAAATTACAATAATAAAAATCTGAATTAAAATCATCAAATCAATTCAAATACACACTAATCAAAAGAATCATTATATCATACATTAAATTATATTGCATTCGACTAAAGCAAATATATAAAATAAAATTAGATTAAATCACATTAAATTAAATTCCAATAAATTAAATCAAATTAAGATAACACGAACATGAAATTGTAGTCCCAACAATGGTGTAAATTGAAAGCATGTGAAACTGTTATGCGCAAATACCTAATATAATAATATTATATACAAGGTAATAATAATATATAAGTACTAAAACCTCCGAAATCCTCCGCGCTGCATCATCTGGCATAAGTTGTATGTATATGGGCTTTATATTTATTTTAGTCAGGCATTACAAATGCGATCGATCGGATTGCCGTCCCATTGGATTATGGGAGTTAGAGCACGCACCTGTGTTCGCGCGCACTTGTGTACTATAATAATTTATTCCACACAGTTGGCTAGCCTCCCTTGAGAGTGGCCACCTGTGCGGATATTCGACGGCAGGAAATCATCATCATCATTATAATTCTTTCAAATAATAGTATCTATGCTGCCGTACCATTATAGTATATGCTTACATATAAGACATTTTACTAATGCGTTGTACTTCCATATCAAATGGATAGGAACAACCATATCTTACCTTACTTTCTTTATAAGAAATATATATACAATTTATTAATAATCAATATTATTAATGCGTTACATGTTGTAGTTGTAGTACATATTATAGGACTATTTATTATATAACTTACGTTTACGTTCACACGTTCATCTGATGTATTCCAAAGACGTGATAATGAGTAACAATTTTTCCTTTGATCGAATGCAACTACATGATTTGGAAATTTTAATTTTTTTACTGCTATGAAAGCCTTTGGCACTAACTTTTTTGGTTTCTCTGGCTTAATAGAAACGTCGTAACGATACTGAAAACAGATAAGGTATTATTTTTACTAGATTAATATAAATATTCTAATAACAAATAAACTTAATGACAATATACATATGCAATATGTATATTGTCATCAATAATATGTCCTAACAATTAAAGATGTTAGTGGATGAAGGTTTTTTTCACATTTTCAAACTTTTTGAATTTTTTTACATCAAAGAACATTTTAAGACAATATATACATGATGGTACCCGTAAAGAGAATGAAGTATAAATAGTCATGTACAACAATGAGTAATCCATACAAAATATAAAACTACCAAATGCTTAAAATCATCTTTTTGTGTCATAACATCTTCCACTTATGGCTTCAATTGTTTTGACATTATAAAAAACAGTTTTTGTAATATTAATATATTTCAATAACATATAAATACTCATTCTAAGTATTTATGAAGTTTATAAGAATAGAAGTTTTATTCAGATTTAATGTAATTGGGTTATAACATATATTTTATAGATACGTTTTTATTTTAAAAATACACAGGCAGAGCACAGAATGGAAGGGACAGCGGACCATATGTGAAAACGATTCCACAGCCTCTCAGAATTGCGTAGAGAACGGTCATTGCAGGAGTATTAAGGGGTAAAAATACCACAGGAGTACTATTTAAAAAAAAAATAATCATTACATCTCTTCTAAGATCACACAGTATTTAGCAATGTTAAAAAACACGACGATAATAACGTAATAATTAAAGTACTTACTATTTTAAGAGGCTTAATTTTCATCTCCAAGTAATTCGTAATTAACTTGACTGGTCTTGATTGTCTATTAACAATACCACCTGTGCATTTTGTTGGTATTTTAAATCGGCTTGGATTCTCAGATGGTTTGCTTCCAACTGAAACCATTTTTTCTGAACTATCACGTCCTCTTCCTATACTACTTCCTACACGAGATGATTGTGGTTGAGAAAATGTTGACGATTGTGGTACTGTTTCCGTTGCCGAGTAAGATTGTGTTTGTTGTTGCTGTGGTCGTTGCTGTTGTTGTTGCTGTGGTCGTTGCTGTAGTTGTTGCTGTGGTCGTTGCTGTTGTTGTTGCTGTGGTCGTTGCTGTAGTTGTTGCTGTGGTTGTTGCTGTTGTTGTTGCTGTTGTTGTTGTTGTTGCTGTAGTTGTTGCTGTTGCTGTAGTTGTTGCTGTTGTTGTAGTTGTTGCTGTTGTTGTAAAACACAAGGTTGAGGCGTACCCCAAAAAGTCGATGGTGGTGCTTGAGGTTGCATAGGTATTTGATGGTGAATAGGTTGAATAGGGACAACTTGTGCCTGTGGAACCATTTGTGGACGAGTCCAAGTAGTTCCTCTGCCACGACCTAACCCAGCAGAAAGTTTGGGAAAGGCTTCTGAAGGACCTTCTGCAGTAAGTCCAGTTATTTGCCGAGCAGATTGGTCAGAGGTATCCTCTTTCTTCTTTTTACGAGGACGTTTTTTACTAGATCCCTCTATACCTAAACCAAAATATTCTTCTTCTTTCGGTTCACTAGGCGCAGGTTTATCAGATATATTCAACTTTTCCACTTCTGCAACAGGTGCTTGAGATGTTGATGGTTGACTTTCAGATGCTGAACCAGACCCCACATTATCTTTCTCAACATTTTTATTTTTTTTCTTTCCACCTTAAAAAATAATTACAAATAACATTATTTAAAATTAATATGTAAATATAATAATTCCCTACTTATGGAGTTTTTGATTGACAATATGGGCTAGTGTGCAAATTAATTTTATAATATAGTTCGAAATCTTGCTTTTTTTTTATATTCGCCGGGAGGGCTAATGACTCTACTCCACCTGATGGTAAGTGGTAGTAGAGTCCAAACGCGACGACGGCCAGTACAGACGGGAAAAACGTTCTGCACTAGCCGCCTTCGCCTTGCCGGCCCGCAAGATGCCTCTTCACGCCTCGTTTGAAGGAACCCGGGTTGTAAGAGGAGGGGAACACGTGAGCTGGTAAGGAATTCTATTTTTTGGAAGTGCGACGAAGAAAGGAGTTGCCAAATTTCTTTGTGCGCGATGGAATTGATGTCACAGTTAGGCGGTGACACCGAGAACCAGCTCGCGTGGACTTAAGAAGGAAGGGGGAAGCAGGAATTAGAGAGAATAATTCCTCAGAGCACTCGCCGTGATACAGTCGATAGAAAGCGCTCAGTGCTGCTATCTCACGACGCAATTGTAAAGGTTCAAGGGTGTTTGTGACCTTTACGTCGCCAATAATGCGTACGGCACGTCGCTGCAACCGATCCAAGGCCTCCAGTAGGTACTTAGCGGAGCCATCGCAAAGGTGCGAGCAATATTCCACGCAAGACCGTACCTGTGTTTTGTACAGCAGGCACAGTTGTTGTGGCGTGAAAAAACGCCGCACCTTGTTCAGAACTCCGAGTTTCCATGAAGCTGTTTTTATAACAGCTTCGATGTAATCCCTTGGACTAAGGTCGCAGCGAACGTCAATCCCCAGCATGGCGATTTTGCTTTGCATCACCAGCGAAGTACCACAGAGGGAGGGAAGAGGGGAAAATGTTGACTTTTTCGCTGTGAGAGCGCATACCTGTGTTGCAGAAATAGCGATAACAAAGTAAAATCGTTTAAATATTTTTAAGGCTTTTATAAAATTAATTTACACTAAACTTATATTATTATGACTGGTTAAACTAACTCTTCAACTTTGATATTTGGTATTGTATAAATACCAAATATCAAAGACAGGAGATTTTGTTGCTATGAAAAATCAAAAGTTAATTTTTGTACTAAATTGTATTATAAAAAAAGATTACCTTTCCCCATATTGAAGACGCGTTTATCTGCAAAAAAAAAAGAAAACAATTATATATTTTTAAAATACAATTAGAATTTAAAGAAGGAATTTATTATTTTTTGGTAAGTTTTTATATTGTCACACGTTTAGTTTGTCGTGAATTGTTTGCCGGCGTTTCGTTTTTACTAAAACATTAACGATTACCGAAATCCTTCTTTTTTTGAGATTTATTTAATGATATTCACATATTCCCAGTCATCCAGATCCCAGTCATCTTCTTCACATATTATTTACCTATTTAATATAGTCGTAAAATCACTAACATACCACGCACAGCCTAAACCACTACGTTTAACAAGATACAATTTAGCACAGAAATTCCGTATGCTAATTGTAAACTAAGTTGAGGACTAAGAAAGAATTTTACAAAATTCATCTCCTAAAGTTAAAGATGAAAGTTTGTATTGTTGATGAAGAAATTCTTTATTTCTGATGTAAGAAATGTGGAAATAGGAGTTAAAGTCAGTTGTTAAAGCAGTTTTGAAATTTCTTTAAATTTAAATTCATCACCCAACATTTTTAATAGAAATATGGAAATCAGTATTAAGGTATTAAGTATTATTACTAAATCAGTATAAATGAAAGCCTTAGTAAGGTTTATAAATAAAAGCCTCAGTATCATGATTAACTATATATATTGTTATTACAAAATAATGAGACACTTTAAAAAAAAGTGTTCTAATTGTTAAAATAAGCTACCAATTTATTTTTTAAAACCAATAAGTTGTGCTTTTGAAGTTCGTACTTTAGCAAGTTTGTGTCCAATGTTAGACACAAAATGAGGTATCCCGGGGAAACTTATAGTTGTTTGATAGACAATATTTTTGTAATCTGTGTAACCCAGATAGTATGTCGAGATGGAGGTAAAATGAGAGTATGGATAATGAAAGTTACCAAATAACTGTAATACTTTAAATTCAAGGTAATGTGTTCCGTGGGATATACCATTGAGGCTCAGTGGCTAGAACAAGTGAATCTTAACCAAAGATTCTGCTTCATGTGTATCCATCAATATGCACTGGTGCTGAATGGTGTAATGAAAGTCTAAAATCCTTCTCCTTAATAGGAGAACCTTAACCTAGCAGTAAGACGTTTACAGGCTGTTACTGTTTTGTGTTTTAATTGTTTAGATATGTGCCATAATTACAAATGAGATGGTTACAATTCAACCATCATCACCTGAATTTTTTTTGAATTTTGAACCTTGTACATTGGAGATTCTCATATATATCCAGAACAAATATTATATGTAACATTATTTCATTTCAACTTTAACAAGCCACTCAGTAATTATTAAGAAAATAATACATTAAGAAAATATTGAATGAATTTATATGTATATAACAAATATTAGTTACCATATCAATTTATTTAGTAAATCTAATCACTTTACTTATAAACATTGCTTAGTAGCTGTTTAGTTCTAACACAGATTTTGCTCTTTTTGTTATTATTGATATAACATTCGGAAGAGGACACAGTATTGTTTAACTAATCACTCACTAAACAATTTTTAAAAGGAAAGCTGTATATGGATAATGTAACAAAAAAAACTAGTGAGTTTTTTGTCAGTTTTTATCTAGAAAAACATTAGAGTCCACATTCCAAACCAGCGGTAGCGCTTGACGATACATAAGTAATTGTAAAGGTCTATTTGATAAAAAAATATTTTGATTTGAACAACTAATAAATGCCCAAATGAATAAATAAAATGTAGACTTGGTCTATCAAACTAAAACTGGTAATATTCTACTTGTATAGAACGTAGACCTTATTGAAGCTGATTTTTAAGTAAAAATTATTTAAATATTAATAACCATGGGACTGTCACTTATATGCAGATAGAAAAATATTGATAAAGTAATGAGTAGATAGAACGAAAATTGTATAGGGGTGAAAATATACTTTAAGAGAACATGAATAGAGCACAATATAAACATATTATGTTTACATAAATGAAATTTGTGCAGTTACTAGAATAGTATATATATATATGATAAACAATAGAACCATGATAGTCCATATGAATAAATATTACACATCAACCTTTGAAAAGAGACAATTGGCTAATTTCAATGGTTGAAGTGAAATATTTAGACATTGATAATATGTTATCATTTTAGAGATTTGGAATCTACCCCAGATTTTAAGGAACATCATTATTACTCTTTATAAGTTCTGTTGATGTTTTGAAAATACATTTTGTAATTAAAAAATCTCTTCCAGTTTATTGTTATCTATTATTAAGTCAATTAAAAATATATAATATAGCATTTGATTGAATAAAACATTCAAGATATAATTTTTAAATCAACAAAAAGTATTTAAACACATGAGACTTGTCAATATTCATTTGTGAATTTGTTTGATTTTTTTCCTTATATCTAAATAATGTTATTATGCGTAAGGGAAAAAAACCTAATAATTAATTGATAAATATTACTATATTTGAATATGTTTCTAATAAGTAACATTACCTTTATTACGTATAAACAAACAAAATGAAATAAATATGTTGTCATTTCACGAACACGGCTTTCTCAAAATGGAAGTCGACAAAGGAATGTAACATGCAATCGCTTACTTGGTTTAACTAATTTATCTTAAATGTTTGATTAGATTTTTATTCCAGAACCAAACAATTCGAATCCAGTTACAAATAACACGTCGCTTTATTACATTAATATGATGAAATCTTGCGTAAAATGGTCAAGAATAAGAAAAGTGTACAAATTTATATGCCAATAATATTAAGACGAATATACTATGATAAATTATCATAGTATATTCGTCTGTGTATTTAAATGAATAATATTAAAAAAGAATTAAGAAATAAATTATGAAATGGTTTCAAAAATACATACTTAACTACAATACAATGTGTACTTACTTAAATAATCAAATCCAAAGCACTTGTCTTTTTTGTAACTATATAGCTCTTCTTTTCCAACTTCTAATTGCAATTTAGATACTATCTATTGGTAGAACAAAAGCGATAGACCGAAACTAAAAACAATATTGTTATTATATCTGCCTCAATAAAATCAATAAATTGTTAATCCTCGACCATAGACTATAGCTATAGACATTTATAGTAGATGTAGAGTAATGGGCGAGCTCCGTCCTCAGTGTTGCTAAGTTACTTATTTTTTAGCTAGATCTTGGCTTACTTAAGAATGATTTACAGAAAATATCAAATATTATTGGTTAAAAATTTAAGCCACAATTTTAGCAACTTTTAACTTTGTTAACAAATATGATTTATCTGAATGAACATTGTCTATGGAATTACTCTTCGTTTTCAAAAAGTATACAATCACTTCGTTATAACCCTATTTCTATTTGGCCACTTTTGGCTTTATTTTGATGCACGAAATTATAACGTTCTAGCACCTTATTAAGATTGTTAAGCTATATTTTGATTTGAGATTTCCGATCCATACCAAAGATCTTGATTACTTTCATTATATTATAATTGATGATTACATATCGTAGCCGTAATTGTTAATAATTAATCTGATTACATTTTGCCTAAGTCTGCGGTGACAGCTCTATGACATGCTCCCTTTCTAAGGAGAAGATGAAGAGCCCTCTTGTGAGGGAAAAAGACAGTAAGAACCAGAGATAATTTGATAAGTCTTACAATAGATACCTAATTTAGGCAGGCTTATGAACAGCTGTCTACACCGTAAGCATCGTTTCTGTGTGTTTAAATCGCATAATATTGATATATCAATATTGGTTGAAAATTTGACAATTACAATTTTATTTTTCAAACTTTTTGACGTTTATAATTGTATTTAAAAATGTAAAATATAAGTGCTCGGCAACCTTGTTTCAACTATTAATTTTAGACCGAAGAGTTTTTACCATAATTACGGTAAAAACTCTTCGGCATATATCTACCACCTACCGTTTTAATTACGGTAGCAAAAAAACCTAATAATATTGGATATTATCTTTTTTTTAACATGTAATTACTTATCATACACTTTTACAAATATTTATAAAACGTCGTTAAATATCAGTTATTTTAATTGTAATAAGACAAATCCTCGAATAGGTGACTAAGCGTTTCTTAAAATATTTTTGATCTGTAAACATCATAGCGCTTCGTACACGATAGAGGCTAACTGAGACTTCTAGTGTCAGTGAATAATCGTATTCTAGAACTTTAAAAATGCACATGTGAACGCAAATGGACGTTCATACGCACACACTTTAAATCTAAAATCTAACTACTACACTAAAATCATATAAAAAAAACTACGCGTCTCCGCGGAGTGAAAGGGCTGTCGTTTGAAAAAGGCAACCGTAGGCACATAAACTGATAGACCGTAGACAGAAAAACTGATAGACGTAATGACGATTTTCTTCTCACTTACACAAGAAAAAGAACGAAAATTACGTTACAAATGTTTTAGACAGAGATAGAATTATCAAATCTTTTGTCCCTTATCGCGTAACCAGTTTTATCAAGGTCGGCTACTCAAGTAGCAAAACAATCTAAACAGTTGGTGCGTTCATTGTGTTTATTGTTAAATTTTTGATTATTTTTATTTTGGAAAATGATTCTAATCCAGTGAAAAGACGGAGAAATAATCTTTATATCATATCGAAGATTATACAATGGTGCATTGTCGTATTATTTCATGTTAAAGCGATAGCAAGAAAAAAATTGCTGGCGTGTGTTTTCACGCTTAAGTTCGACGGTTTTGTCCCTAAGTGTAGTTTCTCAGTGATGATTATTTATGTTTCTCTGTCTACGGGAGCAACCAACCCTAAATTCGATGTAAATTTCTAACGTCAACTCCAGTTTATATGTATTATCTATGTGCCAACCCCAGGCCATACATTATCATAGCCCCTGCCCCATAACTGTATTTATTTCAAACTATAATAATTACAGTATTTAATTTGAATTAAAATATAACTTTTTCAATTCAGGCCTTTATTTTGCTTTTAAAAAGAAGCTCTACCGTATTTGAAATATAAATTAGCACATAATTTCAAAAAGTCTTCTGTATTTTAGAGTTGGCAGCACTGGGCATAGTCCACAGAGAAAGGAAAAAGGTATCTGAAAAGAATATGTACACAGTATAAACAAAGAAACGTCAAAATAACCTCACTTTACAGATTTAAGTTTTAAATCTTACAAAAAAATCACACGATATTTCAAATTTGTAACTTTAAGAAGTGTTAAATATCAACAATAGAAATATATTAAGGTATGAAAATAACATTTCGAATGTTTCAACTGCTGTCATAGTTTTAGTTTTGTTTACTTTTTGTCCTTATATTATACCTACCAGTACCAGTATCTACTTACGAGACGGACTTTGGTAAAAAAAATTAAATATCTAGTCGATCAGTTCTATGGCGTTCAATTATTATAAAATCTTTAGTTCTTCTATATTAAGTTGATACTTGTTAGTGAAAAAGATATCAAAAATAAGAAAGTTTTTATATCAGCCTACGATTTATATATTATATGGCTTTATATTTGTCATATTTTCAAATAATAGAAAAATTTATTTTACAGTAATAACAGTAAAGTTATACGATATATATTTATAAAACTTTATTATCTCTACCTGATTAAGTCATGATTATTGAAGTGTTTACAATCGCAGTGTTCTATAATAATTATTGGAAAGTTTTCAAATATGGCTTTATACAATGCCGGTAACGATGTGTTCTTAAACAATACTAACGACTTGTCAAACGATAATCATATTTATGAAGACTTGTCCATAATTCCATTAGAAAAGGACAGTTTTGGTAAGTTCCTCTCAAGATATGTATGAAGTTTCCTATATAGGTTATTTTGTAATAAATCGATATTTTATAATTGTAATATTATCTTTATAAATTAAATTAAACACAACTAACATTGTTTGGTTAAGAAACACCACAATCCAATCATTAGGAACAAAAGTCATAATATTTACAGTGAAGTGACAAGATTTAGCAATAAAGTTATCATTAAATAAATGATAAATTGTTATATTGTCTTACAGAAAGTGTCTCCTTATTAACTTATATAAATTGATTCAGTATATGTTGAATGCCTCTAAGTTTATTAAAAGAAAATTTCCTCTAAATACATTATAGGTCATGATATTTCTTCCAAATATAATATTATGTATATATATTAAAGATTGCATGTAAACAACAGGTAGAATAGGCATGACTTACTTTCTTAATAAGGAATATATTGAACTTGAAATAATTTGTCATTATCAAATTTTGATGATGAAAATGTAACTTATACAAATTAAGCTTATGGTTCATATTCAACAACTGAATAAAATTACATTGTATAATTGACTTATTTCCTATAAAATGTAGTGCATATATCTTATAGTCTATTGACATATTTATAGAAAATGGGCCTTACATATGTACAAATAAAAAATAAATATCTAATGCAAAAAGTAGCATTTGTTGCAGTTATACAATTTAAATATTGGTCATGATTAACTTAATATTTTTGTGTGAATCAATGAAGCTTTTTTTACCAAACATAACACAAAATATATTAGGAAATTATAATTTGCTATTTTGACATGTGTAATTTTTTATTTAGCAATATGTGAATTGTGCGGACGAGTTGGTCGTCGGGGTCAATTTTACTCACGGAATACTAAATTTTGCTCATTGAGATGTCATGCAAGTAGTACTAGACGACGTTATTGTAATTGGAGGTTTAAGCTGATGGAAGGAGCAGAACATATGGCGGGCTTAATTCCCTTAGAACCACTGCCTCAATTACAGCATTGGCAGGCTAGTTTTAATGATTTACAGGTAACAAAAATGATACAAATTCACATTTGACTTATCATGAATTGAATGTGCGTGAAAACATATTTTTTTTATTTTTTGGTTTCCAATTGTTGTAAATGATGTCAAAATAATCAAATCATGCTGATTTAAATAATGTATTGAATAAAAATACAATAATTCACAAGAAAAATAGTATACATTAATTTATAAGTTTTGTTTTTGTATAGGCTGGGCCTATTAAGCACTCTGCAGCCTTAGTAGCCAACAGCTATGAATGGAAAGATGAATTGTTTGGCTGTGATTTCCTGGCAGCCCCAGTGAGCTTATTCAAGCATGCCCCTTTACATGAAATGTGGGATAATACATTTGAGGGTATGAAAGTGGAAGTAAAGAATTCAGATTGTGAAAATTTTTCGGAAAAATTGAATGATTACTTTTGGGTTGCAACAGTGCTAAAGGTAATGAATGAAACAAATTTTCAATTTCAACGGCAGTATAATTTAAATGATTTTTGTTCTGTAAAACTAATTTACATTATATTATCTAATGAATCACATTTGGTAGTTCTCCAAAATGTTTATAATTTTAATTAATATTATATATACTCTTGTAATTTAGCTTAAATCAATTTGAAATATAAACACATATCTAAGATAATTGTTACTGTCAAATATATCTTATACATATAGTAAGTTTAATTAAATTTGAGTGTGTATAATGTTTTCTTTATTACACATAAATAGTTTAAAATGGGCAAGTACATTTTGCAATATATTCAATTTCCAGGTAAAAGGTTATATGGGTCTTTTGCGTTATGAAGGTTTTGGAAGCGATGATTCAAAAGACTTTTGGGTTAACCTTTGCTGCTCTGAAGTACATCCTGTAGGTTGGTGCGCGACCCGTGGTAAGCCTCTTATACCGCCGCGCAGTATAGAGGATAAATATACTGATTGGAAAAAGTAAGTAAAACATTCAGATATTGTATTGATTTGAAATTACATATAAAACTTTATATGAGGGTAATATTTTCTAAAGCCTAAAACCACATATGTAAGTCAGAATATAAAGTTTTTAGAATTCTATAGTATAACAAACTACTTATGTTTCAAAATGCTTGAGATCGCATATTGATTGACATTATCAAGTTCTAAATTAAGTAACATGAATTATTTTTATTGAAATGTTTGAATGAAAAAAAAAGTAGATATTTTTTAATTGAGGATTGAACTAAGTGTAGAGATTTTGAAACAAAAGTTTTGCACCTGAAATTGGCCTATCATTTATATTCATTTTTTTTTTATAATAATTTCAAAGTTGCTCTAAGTCACAAGTCAGGAGTTATTAGCATAGTAATTCAACTTTTAAAAAAAAAAACATCTCTGTATAATTAAGAATACAGGGCCAACATGGGGTTGCATGCAATTGATTATTTTTATAAGTTGATACTGATAAATATAACTACACTATACTTAATTGAAGCATGTTGACGTTCTTTGTACTGTAAAGAGCTTTATTTTTCAGATTTCTAGTAAAACAGCTTACTGGTGCGCGAACATTGCCGGCTAATTTTTACACAAAGCTAAATGATAGTCTTGTATCAAGGTTTTCAATAGGATCAATAATGGAAGTAGTAGATAAAAATAGAATTTCACAAGTTAAGGTAATAATATTTAATTAGTTTAAATTACAAATGTTATTATTAATTTAGAAAATCCTATGAACTATATAAAATTCATAAATACTTGAATAAAGATGTTAATGAAATGGTTATGAATAATGCAGGTAGCGAGCGTCTGTGAAATAATTGGCAAGAGGTTACATGTTAAATATTATGACAGCTCACCAGAAGACAATGGTTTCTGGTGTCATGAGGATTCACCTCTCATCCATCCAGTCGGTTGGGCGTTCAGAGTTGGCCATCCACTGGATGCACCTCAGAGTTATTGCCAACGAGTCGCAGCTGGAAGATACATTCCTAACGATACTACTATTGAAATGTTTTACAAGTATCCAAGTGATGAACCACCATTATTTTCTGAAGGAATGAAACTCGAAGCCATAGATCCTCTCAACCTATCAGCCGTGTGCGCTGCGACTGTGATGCAAATTCTGAATGAGGGTTACATGATGATAAGGATAGATTGCTACCCAGCTGACGCGTCTGGTGCCGACTGGTTTTGCTACCATCAACGATCACCGTGTATCTTCCCCGTGGGATTCGCCCTTTCGAACAACATTCCTCTGGTTCCGCCGGCTGGGTATGTATCTCGAAATCGATCAATGAATGTTTTATTAAAGTATTTTCATTTTGCTGCAAAGAACAGGGATAAAACCCCGTAGTAAGCAGATTTTATATGATATATAATATCCTGGGCGTTTCCGGCAGCACGTCGGCGGAGCAGTTCCGCTGGGAGGAGCACCTGCAGGGCGCAGGCGCGGCGGGGCGGGCGCTGTTCGCGACGCGCGGACACGTGGTGTCGCACGGGTTCGTGGCCGGCATGCGCCTCGAGTGCGCCGACCTCATGGACCCGCGCCTCGTGTGCGTGGCCACCGTCGCGCGCGTCGTGGCCGACCTGCTCAAGGTACCACGACTCCGTTGCGTGTAGTATGCAAGCTATCCTTTCATTATATAAACAACATAACAAATCACTGCGTTACCGGACCGCAGGTGCACTTCGATGGGTGGGGCTCGGAGTACGACCAGTGGCTGTGGGCGCACAGCACGGACGTGTACCCCGTGGGCTGGTGCCGCGCCGTGGGCCACCGCCTGGAGGGCCCGCTGCAGCCGCCGCCGCGCGCCGCGCGCCGCCCCCCCGCGCGCGCCGCCCGCCGCCGCCGCCGCCTCGGTGCGTGCGACTTACACTATTATGATTCCAGCGGCGTGATAGAATCGGCTACTTATGAGGATAGAAGGCTTCCGTCAGCAGAGGACATTTGCCGGCTGTTACTTTTAACTTTTATTAAATCGAGTTCCGATAAACTAATGGTTTAAAATTAATGGTTATGTTAATTCTGCTATCCAACTTATATAATCAATTGAATCAGAATTATTATTTATCGGAACTCGATTTAATTAAAGTAGTTTAAGTATTTAAAAATGAAATGTATTTTTAATAAATCGACATCTTCATCGACGGTCTAGCGTTGGTCGTGCGGAAGACGACGCAACTAAAGTCCGTCGAGGAGTTGTTATTTTGTAACTATAGTACGGGAGGCATGTTTTCAACGTTCGCCTAATACTTTTTCAGCAACGAAAGTTTCTTCTCAACCTCCAAACACAACTGAAGAGAGTTCTCAAAACTCAGACATGGGAGACACAAAGAGCCTCTCCCCTCCCACTAGTGTGTCAGAAATATCAGCGGACACGGAACTACGACCCGACGATCAGACATCTTGCCATAAAATGGATGTGGACCACGAGTCCAAGATTGAACCGCCTAAAGAACGACTTGAACACATCAAACAGGATAAATTGGTTAGTTTTAGTTTTTGTTGGTAATAGCAAACCAACAGTTTTATGTATGGAAAATTAATATTTTGTTGTGCATTTTCTTTTTTGTTAAACGTTTCTTTAATTCTAATTTTAATGTATACTAATTCTAATTTTAATGTATACTAGTCTTTTGAAAACAATTTCAAGCTAATTAAAAAATAAATGATTTGATCAAAAAGTTTAAAAAATACCAATTTTAATAAATATTAATTGCTTTATTTATTAAAATGACATCAAAAAAACTTATTTATTCACAGAATACTACTGCAGATGTTTTGCAAGATTACTCTGAGGATGGAAAGAAAGAATCACCAGAGGTTCCATTAAAGAGTGAAGACGACAAAGTGATACCCAGACTAGTCAATACCAGTGTACCCTTAGACATACTGAATTCAGTTGACCCAGAAAACTGGACGACAGCTGACGTCGCCAAGTTCCTCACAGTCAATGACTGCCAACCCTACTGTGACAACTTCAACCATATAACAGGGTCCATGATGCTCCAGTTATCTAAAGATGAAATAATAGAGCTCCTTGAAATGAAAGTAGGACCATCCTTAAAAATATTCGACCTTATCCAGCAATTAAAGTGTAAAATTAAGCAGCCTCAGTGCAGATTACTTAGTAGCTTCAAGTAATATTTGCTTTGGGATGAGTTATCCTACATAAAGAGACTATTTAGGTGATAATAGTTTTAGTTTGAGCAGTTTATATATCATTACATGGTGAAAACGGCTTTGTTAGTGTAGCTAGCAGTGTTGGAATGACTATTTTATAAAATAGTTTTTGCACATTTGGTTTGGAATAAGAAAAGTGTATTTTTTTTATGATAATCATATTTAAAAATAATCTGTATTGTTTTCCTTAATGGCATATAAGGCACTTGTTTTAGTTGTCTAGACTTTATGAAAGACGTTTCTTTTCCTACAAGTGTTAGTAAAATATTGTAGATTACAAATCCATTTTGGATAAGGCTTTGTGTGGTTGCGAGTTAGATTTTGCATTTATGTGTTTTTTACGTATTTCCTATATTTATTATTAACAATCACTATAAAATAATGCTTTATATTATCATAAAAAATTTAACTATTATTTCTTCAAGTTATAAAGCAATACCCAATGCATTGTTTGGTACTATTGCCTTAACTTATTTATTTCGAAATTTTAAAATGAGTCGCTTCATATTTGAAATTGAATATAAAATTCTATTCAATTTTTTATAGTTCAACTTTTAAAGGGTACTTTTATTATTGGATTTGTTGTAATCAGTGTTGGTTTTTTATATTAGTGTAATGTACGCCGAATTGAGTATCAATTTACAAAAATGTATTTTTTCAATTGAAATAATAATGTAAGTTTAACTACATTTTCTAATAGGAACAGCTGGTTGTTATTAAATATATGAAACTTTTTACAAAGAGACATGTACCGTGAGAAAATATGTCAAATATGAATATTCGAATTAATCTAAGCTAACGACACGAGACATGATTCTGTGTGAACCAGTTTCAATACTATTATAAAACGAAACTATTCGAAAATAAATTAATGTAAATACCTCGCTATTGTATTACTACGTGTATTGAAAAATCAAAGATATCGAATCAGCGTCATTATCAATTTAACATTCTAAATATTCTACGGTCTATAACAAAATTTTTAAATGAAATAGATGTTTTAATAAAAAAAATATTATTTATAATAGAAAATCATGGCAATATTATATCCTAATTAGATTATCTTATTTTTTTAACTTACAACACTTTACTTTAACTTGACTATTACAATTACTAATTAAGTATATTAAATCAATTATTTTTGTTCAACAAATCAATTTTTCAATTCATAAAAGACCAGGGTACCAAACTCTTCTGTAGATGATTAGAGGTCGAATATTTATTTTTAATTGGATAGAAGTTATATAGGAACAGAATACAAACAAACATTCCTAAATATGTAATAATTTGTATGTCCTAACATCACGTTAAAGTTTAAACAGAACAATATCATTCATCACCATAATAAATAGACTGAAATCATAAATATTGTGACTATGAAATTTTAGATGATAATCAAATTGCCTTTATTTAAGTGACTTATATTAATATGACCATAATATTATAGAAATACACGTGTTTTAGTGATGATTGCTCCGGAAATAAATAACGCTGATATAGTTCATGTTTGTTTTATTATTTTTTTATCTAAAATACAAAACATCGGACGGATATTTATTTCAAAAGCTGCAAATTAATTTAATCACCAGAAGATTTCTTTATTTGTCAACAAATCTTGAAGTATTTGATTGGTTAATAATCTGTGGATAATAAAAATTATTTATATATAATAATTCAAGGTAAATATATTTAATAACCCACATATACATTTTATATTGATGTAAGGTTTATAGTTACAACTACAGAATAAATAGCCCGGATACAACAACTATTTAATAATATATATTATACTAGTTTTCGCTCGCGCGATAGGGGGAGGAGGGCTGTCTATGTCCTTGGGGTTCAAGCTTGCGCCATACCAAATTTCATCAAAATCGGTTCAGTAGTTTAGCCGTGAAAGCATAGCAGTCACATAGTTACATTCACATTTATAATATTATGTATTGATTTACCTCATTGTGTGATTAGGAACTGTCGGAGCGTATAGAGCGCAACACAAAAGATTCCCTGATCGTTGCGCATGGCATTTGTGGTATTCGGAACACCAGTACATTTCACTTACAGCACCATCAATTACTTCTGTAAAAGAATACAATTTGTTAAAATACTTAAAACATATACAAGTATTTTACGCTGACATTTCCAATATCTAGGCTGCGATTACTTGAGAGAATGTTATTGCGGTCTGCCGCCTTGCGTACATTAATGACAAAAAATAATTCTAATTACTACACAATAACATAATTCATCTTTTAATATATAAAAAAAGTTTTTCAGGCTAGATAAAAGAAAATCACCTCTTTCATCCCCCTCCACTTTCAACTCAGGTGCTAAATTTCTCGCTGTCGTTACATAGAATGTTCGCAATATATCTATACGATGGACCCCAGACATGCCTCGGCTCTTTTGATTAGACCCGTGCAAGTGGCGGGAGAATACACATCTTCTTTTGTTTATATTTACTACCAGTATTCTAAAAACAAAACTTTGATTATGAAATTATGTAATGACAAATATATATTAATTAGTATTAATAATATATTATGTTAGTTCAACTGCCTCATTGCTCTTGCAGCTAAGTTAGCTGCATAAGGCTGCAAACTAAGGTCCAGAGCTCAAACCCCGAATCGAGCCAGTTAAAAAAGTAATTGGATTTATTAAATAGTATCTATATAATTTGACAGTAAATGATAATAAGGAAATAAGGGAAATTGGCTGTCGCCTTAGAGAGAGGGGATTTGACAGTCGCTCCGGGTCACACTTGGCACAAAGGTTGTCCATTGCCATACAACGCGGAAATGCGGCCTGCATTATGGGCAGCTTTGCGTCGGGTGGGAATCGGGAGGGACTATTTTAAAATTTGACTATAATAATAAAAATTAATAATCTAAATTTAAATCAAATCCTATGTAATGATCATGATTTCTGTAATATAAAAGTAATATTGTAATCAGATACACAATTAGAATTATCATTGTAATATTGACAATATTTTGTAAATTACTAAATAAAAATAAAGGATTAAAATACATTTGACAGTCTATCAGAAAGCTGTGTGAGTAGGGTTTATGTCGGAAATCTTACAGTAATAAATACGTATATAAAGTATTCAGAGATCGTTTTGGAGGTAAGACCGACTCGTATTCCGTGACGACAAATCGCAAGTGGCTCTAACCCTTTCAGGCACTCTCTACTGTCTTGTTGTGTCTGTATATAGCCTACTGTATTCTTCAGTGCTATATATTATTATAAAATTATATTTAAAATATATATTTCAGTATCCATAACATTTAGACACAATGGTGCATATTCTGATGGATTTGAACCTGCATTCTTTGGTTATGGCCGATGCATTTTAATCCATTGGGCGAAACTTGCCTTTGTAAAATAAGTAATATAATTTAATAAGTAAAAAAAAGTACTTGTAATATTTTATGTATATGTATATCAGAAATAAAAATATTGTTTAGATATTTTTTTACATTATAAGCAGAAACTTTGCTACATGTTGACATAATATTTGCTTTAAGTTAGTTTCTAGAAAAACAGTTATACAAATTAAAACATAATATCTCACCCTATGAACACAGAATCGAAGGAGACACTCAATGGAAAATTTCTAGGATGTAGAAGTTTTGCTTCTTTAATAATATGGGCGTAGCTTTCCCAACATTGGAGGACTATTTCATCTATTTGAGATAGTGGAGGAGTTGCTCCACATATCACCAATACATACACATCTGCTAGAAGTTTGCATGTTACTGCTCTAAATGCAACCTAAAGACAAAGTTTACTGTTAAAGATAAATTATTTATTTAATTATGTAGCATCATCCATGCATTTACTATAACTATGAAAATGTCTATTATTGTTTGGCAAAAGTGTAGGTTAATAATAATTTTCTATCTGAAACACCAGATTAACTATTTCATAAAATGTAGTGTAAAATCATTCATCATACACATCATATGAAATTTTAAAAGAAAAAAAACAAAAACTTTACACTTTAAAACATCCATTATGTTATTTTGTGAACATCATTTTATTTTAAGTATTTTTTACTGAGAAAGTGGTATAAAACTATAATTATAAATAAATAATATAAAATCAACTTTAGTAAAGAAGAAAAAAATTGAGTTTTCCAAATTCTAGACTACCTAATGGAGATGATCACTGGTATGACAGAATAAATAGATAGATTGTGTGATTCCATGGAGCCTCCATGACATATGTTGACACCATATTCAAGTACAAGATCCAATTGCTTAATCAAGTATTAACTAATCAATGTGCATGTTTTATCTGTAGCTAAAAATTTTAGCAGTAAGTCATTTTGGTATATATTTTAGTTGATTAAATTTTAACTTACATTTGGGCTCATTTGAGGTAAGTAAATAAGAGAATCTCTTAAAGGAACCCCATCTTGAGCAGCTGCTAGCAACAAAAGTAATCTTGCTTCTCTTACATCCAATTCATAAAAATCTGAACTCGTTGCCACCAAGTGTCCATGTATACTTAGACATGCCCAACGACCGGTTACAGTTTGTGCATAGTTATCTAATACTTGCTGTAAATTATAAATAAAACTATGTAACAATTGTTATTCATTCAATACCATTTTGATATAAAATGAATAAATAATTTAAATAATGTTTAATCATACTTGTAACTGTTGGGCCTGAGGACAAAGCATGCTCTGAATGGAATCTAGAACAATTGTTGATCGAGGCACTGCATTTGGATCCAAAGATTCCAAGAGATAATCTATGATTGGGTAACATTGTCTTAAGTCTCTTTTTATTTGATCAATATTTTTCAAATTCTCCAAATCTTTTTTTCCAATAAAGAAGACCATTGAATCATGAATACAAGACAGCAGCAGTTCCAGATCATACTCAAGTCCACCTGTTGCAATTCCGATTAATGTGACACTGAAGATCAAGAAAAACTAATAAAAATAAAGTTGTTTTACATATTTATACACTTTATTATAACTGTATCATACCTTTTACAGAATTCTTTCCAAAGTATTGTACCATTTTCAACCTGAGTGTTTATCAGGGACAAGTTATGACACTTAGTAAACATGTTGATTCCATGAAGCGATGCAATCGTTGAAAACTGAATCTTAAATTAATATAAAAGAAATAATAAGCAATTATGTTTGCATCTAATAAAATTAATATATTTCAACATTAAGAATGTATATATTTACTTACATTATCATTATTGCCGCGTTTCCTTGAAAATATAGGTACACCACTTTCTGATGCTACAGCTATTGCTATTACAGACATTTTAATTTAAAAAGTGTTCAATTACAATAAGAAATAAATAACCCTATAAAAAACGCCATAGCATTCAAAAAAAACCTAGTCGATATAGTTTAAAGTGTATGTTAGTTTACCGCATTAATTGTATGCAAACCATTTGGCATTTATAAGCACTCGTTGAATTCTGTGATTACAAAGAAGACTTTAATTAGTCTATAATATAAAATCTATACAAAAAAATCTAGATTCTAATAAATAAACAAATAAATAAATTTGTTTATATTTTACAAGTTCTGAAATCTAAGTTCAACTTTAAGCTATCAAAATTTTAGTTTTTGCTTACTTTATGTCCTTTTGGAAAAGGTAAAGATATTGAATTATACAGCCTAGAAAACAAATAGATGAATTATACAGCCTAGAAATATTAACATATTCATTATAATTTTTTAACATGTTATGATTCCCATGTTTTCGATTATTGAACCAATAGTCAATCTTTTAACTGTTCTCCTCCTTTTTTATGCTCTATCTTTCCGCTAATTGCTATTTGATTATTGACTACCGGCTACCCTGATCCATAGCCTAATCTGTGAAATGACGTTTGACGTTCTTGAGTGCTGACTGCACTTGACGTATGACTAGTTAAGTTATAGTGCTATATATGTGAGAATGCCCACTTGTATAAAAAAGCTTTTTAAAATATTTTTGCTCGTAGGTAATAAATAAGAATTATGTATTGGAAAAATACACAAATTGTTAAATAATTTGTTGCTATTGCGTTTGAATAGACTAGTTAAGATGTTACGGGACATAGTTTTATTTATATTAACAATCGTAAACATTGTGTTTGGTTTTTCTGATGTGGGAAAATGGGATTTACCTCTAAACGGGGTAAGAAATTTTAAGTTATGAAATATACAATACCTAATTTTGTTATCAGTTACCAAAAACTGTTTCTGTAACATATAAAACAAACGTGACTCATTGTCATGGCAAGTACTGATAAAAAATCATATCATGGTTTTTGAAGGAAAACTTTAATATTATTTTTTAATACTATCAGTGATTTATGATTTATTAGATCCTATTTTTCTTTTACAGGAAAGTTGCAATTTCACATTAGCCAAGTCACTTTTCAAAGATTCACAACTAATAATCGCATGTAAGAACTTTATTATATTGTTTTAAAAATAAACACCAATCATAATCCAAATTTTATGAATAAATATCAATTTAATGAATATATTTTCTTATTTTAAAACCTACATAAGCTAAAACAAATGAAAAATAACTTCAATAAAAAAATGTTCAGACAAGTTCTTTATATACTTTTCAAAGTCTAACCTACCTACTGCTTTTAAAAAATTTGTCTAAATGAGATATATTAAAAAAGATTGGTTCTCTTGGTTATGTCACATGTATCATATATGTACATAATATTTGAATTTGTTTCAGTGCATTGTGATGTAAAGGAACCAACAAATATCACAATTATGTACTCATGGATGAAAACAAATTGCTCACCAGATTACTTCCATTATTTTGAAAAGGTTGCTTTTTACTATTTTTTGCTTACTGTACAATGTAACATATTAAGAAATTAAATTATTTGAAGTAATAAATTGGTACAAATATGCAAAAAATATGCAATTATTTATAAAAAATTTTGAGATATCGACTAAGTACCTACTTTATCAATAGAGTCATTCTATAATCATTTAATTTAATTTATAATTTTAGCAGAATATAATAAAATAAAGAATAAAAAGCATTTGTGATTTATTTAATTTCAGAGAATAGTTGATTGCACAAATTATGAAGAAAAACCAATAGATGAAAATAATAACACAAAATTATTACCTACTATTCTATGTAATGGCCAAAATGTCATATATCTACGCAATATTAAAAACTCTAATGATAAGAAAGATGTGAATGACATACAACCTGTAAGTATATTACTTGGTTTTTTTTTAGCAGCTAACAATGTCATACTGGCAAATGAGAGATTTAGTGGTGTCTTGGTGATTGCTGTGGTGGTTGGTTATGGGTTGTATGACAAAATCTATATGTTTACAAATGTAAAGAAAAGTTCATCTCTGAAGCAATTTGCAAATTTCTGTTTTTTTTTTAAATAGGTTGGAATAGTTGGACACGCCAATGGGCAAATATCGCACCTAGACATAGGTGCTGTAAGAAAAAATTAACCATTCCATACATTGTCAAGGTGCCCACCAACCTTTTGAACTAAGATGTTATGTCCCTTGTGCTTGAATATACATTGACTTGCTCATCCTTCAATCCGAAACACAACAATACTAGTAAGTATTGCTAGTTGGGGGTAGAATATATGTTGAGTGGGTAATACCTATCCAGATGAGCTGGCACAAACCTTACCACCGAGTACACGAAGCCCTATCTCCAAGTATATATCTGAAATATGTCAAAATATATGCATATTTTGGAATACAAGACTCATCACAACTCAAAATCAAGTCAGACTACTAAATCAAATATGCTACAAGCACCTTTACTAGAGTTTCATGTGATTTAAAGTACACAATCTTACCGATAATTAGAGACAGGATTATATGCAACATAAAATGCTTGATATACGCATACAAAAATGATCAATTACTGTCATTATTTGCAACATAAAATGATAAAAAAAGTATGTTAATTTTTTTTTCAGCATACAATTAGTAAATGATGCATTCATATCAGAATTTGACAACCTGTCGATAGAACAATAAAATGAACACGAATTTATTATTTTTGTAAATATATGTTGTGTAATTGCTACATATATCAGATACACTCATGTAAAACTGTATATATGTTTAATATATATAATGTTGATATACCATAATTATTAAATAAATGAAATGTTAAAATTAAAATGTTAATGGCCATATATATTTTTCCAAAATTTTTAGTGCCATCTTCAATTGTTCAAAATATTTTTATAAATAGAAAAGAATCACTGCACTTCTATTAAGGTAACTGAGGAGTATTTGAACTAGGGAGCTATGTTATGTGCCGTTACTTTAATTTTCATTAAACTACCATAAAAAGACACGGCTGCTGAGTGCGCTCTAAGAGTTTTGTTGTTAATAAGTTTGGTTCATGTTAATGTTATTACAAAAATTATAAAGCATGCCAAATATTATTGTAAATGTAGCAGAAATATGAGAACCAGAATGGACTTAAGCCTATTTCAAATAAACATAAACATATACAAATGCATATAATCCGGTCTAATTCATAATTTATGGCTAATTTGATTGTTTATTTCATTTTGTGATAATAAAAAAGATTAATGGAGATTGTATGATTTTTCAGAGAGCGCCCTTCCACACAGTCGAACGCGAAGGGATTTATGCTCTATGGATGTCTGTTCGTAGTAATAAAATGTTTCAAGTGTCCATGCACATCGAAATGGCGGCTCCATCTGGGTACATGTCGGCAGCTATTTGGCCTCTTTTGCCAGTAAGTACATACTAATACTAAAATTATGGAGTCTCAACTTTTGTTATATTTTTATAAAAAATTGTCATATTTATGTGTATGTGTGTATATAAAGGAAGGGATACAAATATAACATGAAACTATTTTGAAATGTTTTTTTGCAACGTACAATGATGATGATGTTCACCTACCTTCCGTAATGTCCGTAGTTCTTTGGTGTGATGTGCGGCGTGTATACGGTGTTGTGTGCGTGCTGGCTGACGGTGTGTGCGCTGCAATGGCGAGACCTATTGCGCATACAGTACTGGATCGGAGGTGTGGCGCTGCTCGGCATGGTCGAGAGTGCCACGTACTACGGGGTCTATTCCTCCATCAACAGGACCGGGTATGTTCTCTCTGTCTTTATATAATTGTTGATTTACCTATATTAAGGGTAAGGTTTTCGAAATTTCGCCTTTGTCAAAGCTGCGCCAATTGGCTGGTCATTATTAATATCCGTAACAGCCTATGAATGTCCCACTACTGGGCTAAGGCCACCTCTCGTTTTTGAGGAGAAGATTTGGAGCTTATTCCACCACGCTCTTCCATTGCGGTTTGGTGGAATACACATGTGAAAGAATTTCAGTGAAATTAGACACATATTGGTTTCCTCACGATGTTTTCCTTCGAATTATAATCACAAATCAAGCACATGAAAATTTAGTGGTGCTTGCCCGGGTTTGAACCCAAGATCATCGGTTAAGATTCACGCGTTCTTACCAATGGGCCATCTCGGCTTTTTTCCTATATATAATATAAAAACTAATATGAAACTTTATAAATATTTACAGGTACTTCAACGCTGAAGCCTACATGTTCGCCGAGTGGATGTCGGTAGCGAAAAGGGCGCTTGCGAGAATGTTAGTCATCATTGTATCATTGGGCTTCGGGATAGTAAAGTAAGTTTCAATTTTTTCTCGAATCTTCAACGAAGATATACTGTAATCTACCGGCGGGTGAAATTATCGGATGTACCCGTGACCGTCCGTGGGTCAGCCGTCGGACGTGTAGCGTGTGTGCGTGTGTGGCAGGCCGCGCCTGGGCCCGGCGCTGCAGCGCGTGGTGGGCGCGGGCGCGCTGTGGGGCGTGCTGGCCGGCATCGAGGCCTGGCTGCGGCTTCACCACAAGGCCGAGGACTCCAACCGCGACCTGCTGCTGTCGGAGGCGCCGCTGTCGCTGGTGGACAGCGCTATCTGCTGGTGGGTCTTCGTATCCCTCGCGCACACCATGCGAACGCTGCAGCTCAGGAGGTTAGTGGACTTCGTATATTATTAAGTCATCCTGGATGAATTATGTAACGGCCTAACCTATTGTGTCCATTCTGTTTATTAGTAAAGTCATTTGGCCCGGACCATTTCTTTAGAAAAGATTACATGGATCAGCTATATATTTGTAATCGTTTATATTGAGAATTTGTATTGTCACAATAAGCAATAATTTAAAACTTGATTATAATATGTTAAACAGGGTAAGAACTCTTGGGTAATGTTTTATTGAAATATGGTTGCAGACCCTACGTTGTAAAAGAATAGTTTTAAAGTACTAAACCTAAAAAATATTCTATTTTAATTATTCTATATGAACAACTATTAGTAGAAAGCATAAAAAAGGTTTTATTTAAATAAGCATGAAGGTTTTATGTTTTTGAACACATTGATTTAATTTGTGAAAAGTTTTATCATTACTAAATAAAATTAAACATAAAAATTGTTTTGATTTTCTTTGAAAACATTGGTCGTTATTCTACTAAAACATGTCGAATGAAAATTTTTTCAGGAACACAATCAAGCTCTCTCTGTACAGACACTTCACGAACACATTAATATTTGCCGTCATCGCGTCAGTTATATTCATGCTCTACTCTCTCAAGTCGTACCGAATAATATTTTGTATTTTAGTAAGTATCATTCAGTCTTATGTTGTTATTTAATGTGAATAACAAACACAAAAGTTTATCAGTACAGACTAATTGAATTCCGCAATGCGATAGGATTGTACTTAAAAATTTGTACTTCATATTGTTTTAAATTCGAAATACTACCTGCATGAACTACACGTTTTTAGAAGAAAATTGAAGAGATCTCTATAATCTGTATAACATAACAATTACTCGCATACTGTGCAATGGTTATTGAGCATGTAATTACCATAGGTCATATTGAAAACGTGATCTTTTTAATCTATTTGGTTTATAAGTAACATGTATTGACTTTTAGATTTTAAGGAATAGTAACTTAGATCCAAATGAGAAATGAAATAATTTGTTTGGTAACTGCCTTTTTAATATTAGTATACCTTTGACCAGTCACAAAGTACTATAAAAAAGTCTATTAGAATCACTGCCAAATGACAACACACAAATTTCTCAGATAATTTATTACAGGTACTATGAAATTGTGAAGATTGCGGAATACCAAATGTTTTAAAAGATAATTATGTAAGGGGTCATTAATTGTCGAATCTTGGACCTGTATCGTTCCTTATCTCTTACCTAAGTAAACTTATTAAGGTGAATTGTCATTGTATATGACAACCAAACCACTTTATTCCATTCAAAATAGAATCAGTAATCCAATATATTTTATCCCTCAGTGGAGAGCCTTTGCAATACAGTCCACATCCGTGGTCTACCTCATAAGTCTGTAGTTACATCTCATTGTGTAAAAGGTCTAAATCCTAGGATTTAATTACCGATTAACTTAAAAATATATTATTACAAGAAAAAAAAATTGTATTCATACAATTTTTCAACACATACAATAATATAATATCATGATACTACTGATTTACTTTAAAAAAAATACATATACTTTAATTTACAATTTAGAACTAAAATTAAATATACGTCACGACGCAAGCCACAATGTATGTATCTCGCTCGCTTATATAAATATAATATACTATTTTTTGTATATCTAGATAAGACGATCGGGTTATTATCACTATCCTACGATGTAAATGATAATTACATATTTAATTAGAATCCGTTCTGCGGTATGAGCGTTTTTGAAAAACACATCAGTTGGGCGTTTTAATAATTTATTACGGATTTTTTTTAACTAATATAAGTACAAGTAAAATTCTTGTTGTTGTTCATGATTAGATAAAATTATTAACATAAAAATAATTTAAAATATTTTTACTTATAATAAATTCTTTCAGGAATGGAAAGAAGTGTGGATGGATGAAGCGTACTGGCATATTTTATTCGCCGGTGTCCTGACAGTAATTATGGTGTTATGGCGACCCACAAACAACAATCAGAGATACGCCTTCACGCCGTTGTTGGACAATGCTGAGGATGATGACGGTAGTTTTTTTTTATTCAATACCTATTACTGATTTATAATAAAATATATTATAACACAACTCCCCGCGGCTGAGTAAAAATATATGTTTTTGGGGAAAATCACCCAACAAGTGTGTAAACACACTAATTTCATTTGTATCTACTGTGTTTTATGGATTATTTTATTTTAGCTGAAAGGAGAAATGCAAGCTAAGTGGTTATGTAATAAATCATAACTTATCATTATCACAAATATAAAAAATGAGTATACCGTTAATTCAACTACGAACAATTCTACTAATTTATAAAACTTGTTATACGGTTCCGATTCGATTCCAATCCAACATTCTATATCTATTTGGATCGGAATCAAACTGATACTATGATGTAATGTCAAAACTAAACCCAATTGTTAACTTTTATCTCAATAGTGGATAATTCGATAACGATCAAGTGAGATTTCGTTAGTAGAATTGTCGTAGTAGAATAAATACAATTTGCGTGTTGGGAGTGTCCTCAATCTTAACTAGTATTAGTAAGCAAGTGAGTTTGTTTGTAACGCTTTTACGTCGTAACTACTCAACCGATCATTATGAAATTTTGTATTCACATTGTTACGGTTACAGAAAAATACATAGGGGTATCTATTCCCTCCACACACGCAGGGAAGACCCCAGGTGGACACTATTTTAGTTGTAAAGTTATACTGACATTGCAATAATGCATGAATGTGCATTGCATTATATATAATAATAATAATACTCTCCCGACCGATTTCGGCCACGGCGACCGTTTCAACTGCCTGCATGATGTCGTTCATGTGCTCGCATGTGGCTTATGTAGCCAATCTTCTTACTTATGATCCTCGCGCATAGCGGGCATGTGAGCACTCCATTGATATAATTGTAGTTGATTGCGGCGGGTGGTCGGGCTTTCAACTATATATTAGCATTATATATACTTACACTATAACTTTTATAAATTAATATTTTATACAACAGAAGAAGAAGAACAGTTTGTGAACGACGCATATGGAGTCAAAATGCGAGCGACTAATATAAACGAGACGCCCGACTCGCCTCGCGACCCCGAGCCCAATACCACGTCGCTGGACTCGGACCTTCGCTGGGTAGAAGAGAACATACCGACCAGCACACTTCCTTTATTAGATTCAGATGAGGAGATTATCAACACGAAATTTGAAGTTTCCAAGATGCAGTAAATAAATAGTATTGTTTATAAATTGTCACTGTGATTTATGTTTTTTATTTAATAAAAGTATTGTTTCGTACGCTTAGTTATGTGAATTGGATTTTTTTTAAAGCAAGAATTTGTTATTTAAAGATTATTTTAAATTCGTCTTCTTCGCATATACAACAAACCGTGTACATTAAAAAAATTTATCTACTCGTAGAAACTAGTATCGGTTATATGTATGCATTTCTAACAAATTATTCTGTTTGTCTATATGTATCGCTAATCTCCGAAACCACTGAACGAATTTTCTTGCGGTATTTTAACAGATAGATTGAGCTCAGCTTGGAGCAACATTTAGGCTTTGTTTTATTGAACGATGAGGGTGAAAAAAGTTATCGCCCTTTGAAGATAATTTTATATCAGTCTTTTATATATATATAATAAAGTAGTAGAACCAGTGTCTATACTTTCGACAGTTACCAAAAAACGAGTGGGTTATAAAAAAAGAACATAACACGAAAATCCTTTTTTTTAAATATCTATACCTAATAGTATAAAACAAATGAGGCATTTTTTAATATCTCAATAAAAACGTATATAACATCCAATGCAATAACTCATATAAATAAAAATTCAAAGCTACATTGGGAAACATTATTTGATAATAATTGAGTGTCATCGAGAGCAGACAATTTTAAGTGGGAACTTATTTTGGTGGTTGGCACTTCCAATTGCTAATTTACATATTTTTATCTAACTTCATTGAATAGGCAAATTTTGCTTTTTACAGCAAACACTATTAAATACATCCCATGTAGACTTGGTTTCTAAATTAATTACAAGACCTAATAAACTAATGGATATAAGATTAAATGAAATACATTATTACTATGTAAAATATTTATTTTGATTAAAATATATGATTACATTATTTCATTAGACAATCTTTGGTGTACAAAAAAAATGGTAATAAATTGCATATACATGGCTTACATAATATATATATTTGAATTTAGATAAAAATATTCATTAAATTATGTAATCTAAATAGTTTCATTTTCTAAAAAGGATTTATATCACTAATTAAAACCATATAATTTGTTTAATACATTATGGTTTATAAAAACACGAACATTTGATTCATAAAAATATAAAAAAAGTAAATAAGATAGGAATGAAAATAATTATCACTAAGTAAGACTTACTATATACTTAAAAACTAAAAAATACTTCATATTATTTACATTAATTTTGAAACAAATTAATTGTTTTCATAATAAAAATCATAGTCTTCTGGTTCTGGAGGAATCTGAGGTGGGTCTTGGGGTATGTCAATACCTTCAGCATCTAAAAGTCTCACTTTTATATCCATAGACAACAGAGTTTCCAAGTCATTCTCAAAAGATTTGCTAGTCATTTTCTCCTTTAGTAAAGTATTTATACCATCAGTCCAATAGTCAAAAATTTGTTCATCTGGTGCTACAAAATCTAGTGATGGGACTTCAGCTGCCTTTAGAATGAGAGAGAATGCTAAATGTGGACTACTAATTTTTCCTTTCAAATCTTTCATGTGGGGACATTCTTTACCAACCACGACACATTTAATATCAGCTACAGCCAATTTAGTTCCTAATTCTTCCAAACTAGGTGTACTTTTTTCATCACATTCCCCATAGTGTAATATTTTATGATTTGGTGATAAACGAACAAACCAAAACTTATCCTTTCTGTTAATCTTCATGTATTTCTTAAATCTCGTCCCACCTACCAATACTCCTAATCGCTGCTGTTGAATCAAGTCTATAATTTCAGGTGTTATTTTTTCCTTAAGTTCAACAATCGGCCTAGCATGGGATTCCCATACTTCTCGATTAGTACGTTCCTGCTGCCACAGATGTGTGATTTCGCTGTACGTTAACTCTTTAATCTTCTGTCGAAATATATCAAAACTTTTAGGAGATGCGGCTAAGGCTCTGCTAATCTGTTCTCTCACAACACTTAATACTTTAACAAAGTCTTCTGTTGTAGCTCTCATTTCTTTCCAAGTTTTGTTTAGTAAGACTATACAAATGCGGAATAGTTCTTCAAATGGATGATCATGTGTGAAAAAAAGAGGATGATAAGTTTGTCCCTGTTCACTCGGTGACTCCCCAATGTGTAATATATCACATAAAAGTTTGACTAATTCAACACTAGTTTTACCGAATGGGCATTCTTGTTCATCTGCTCGACAGCTATTTCTCAGAACAATTTTTGTATAATCCTCTCTATAATTTCTAGCAAAGTACAACATGCAGTCTAATGCAAGTACTCCAGGTGGGGTCTCGTTAAAATCTTTGATTGGATCAATTTCACATTTAAAGCCAAGCTTTTTGAAATCCTTTGATAAACTACCTGTTGGACGTCTTGTTGTCACTTCCATATTAGTATTATTGTCATTTTCAAATGCTAACTTTCTTAATTCCTTAATTTTCTCCTGTGACTCTTGTTCTTGTGAGTCGGCTCTTTGGCGCATTTTAGGTTCAAGAAGACCTAGGGTCAATGTTTGTAACACATAAAGCTGATGAGCTAGCTCGGTACCTAAAGCTTCTTTTGATACATTCTTGGTAATAAGGTTTTCATAAATCTTGTTTCTAACTTGTTTAGAACATAATGTAGCAGCAATTGTCTTCTTTTTTGTCAAGTCAGCCTTAGAAAAGATTGCATTAATAAGGGCAATGGCATTCTGCTGGATGATTCTATCTTGGTTCTCCAGATGGGAGATCAAACTAGGTATAGTTATTTCTTTTTCAACATGAGAGTTCTTGCCTGAACTGTTGAGGACAATATTTTCAAGAATTGATAGACATGATTGAATTATCTTTGGATCTTGTGCATTCGTTTGATTACTAACAAAGCTGACAACTTTATTTATAAATTGGTTTTCTAAGATGTCCCAAGATATTATTCCATGATCCATCAATTCGACGAATGTTACTAAGGCATATTTTAAGCAGTTGCCTTTGAATTTTCCTGTTTCTATGTTGTTGATAACAAGAGATAGTCCTTTTTTATTTATAAATTCCAGAGCGAAAGTGAGGTCACTGCTAACATTTGAAAGTTTTGTTAGGGCGATCGTTTGTTCAGCTTCTGTACCTGTGTTAATTTTGGACAATATATCTTGAACCGTTTTTGCCGGAGATTGTTCGAGGCGCAACACAGAACCATTTTTTATTTCGTTACGATTTTTCTCAGTAATATAATTTTGATTATTGCTTTCAGAGAATTGTAAAGCGTAATTAACGGGATCTGGAAGACCCCACGCCTTGCATAAAAGTTGGATTATACTAGACAATGGTTGACTTTGATCGAACTCAATCAATTGTGGCACCTTGTCAGGCGCATTTAACATTTCCACCGCAATCTTCAATATTGTTGTATCTTTCGTCGCCGACGGCATTTTTATTGGCTTTACAGACATTTATTCACCATCTGACAATCACTTCCTTGACACGAACACAAGAGTACATAACCACTACGTTTTAAGCGCTTCTTTAGAAACAAAAAGCGCACATCCTATTAACATCAACAGTGTCCTGTAGCCCAAGCAAGTAAACTATCGGATCCGTCTCGTAATAGTATCGACTTGACGATACGATAACGGTACAATACGGTATGTACCTAATAGTACAGATTCAATGACATTGACACTTCATGTTGACAGAGGGGCGTAATTATATTTTAAGTGTTACCAGTTAATAAAAGTTCCTCTAATTTTATTAAATTAAATTTTCACATAATATCAAAGACTTCATTCATAACATCTTCGCTATAAGCTCTGTCATTATAGGTACTATATATTGGTATGAAAATTATTCAACAAAAGTTTTGCTTTTTTGCGCTGTAAATTACGAGTTATATTAACATAGATATATTACGCTATATATATGTTAGTTAAGTCCTATATTTTGATCATTATTTAATCTTGTTTATATATTAATGACTATACTATACGTATTAATAACAATAGAAGTATCCGGTAAAGACCTTATTCATACATAGCTTTCTGGCATACTGTCAAATCAAAGATATTTAGATTAGCCACCGTTATGGACACACATTATAAAAGAGCTTTCGCGTTATACTTGATTAACAGTAGAATAAAAAAAAGACGGCTTAAAAGGTTATAGGTGCATTGACTGATTCAGGTAAAAGATCCTTATCGATTATTCGTTGTTCTTGTTAAAAAGTTAAAGAAGAATGAGTATTATTAAATTATTTTTGTTTGTTATTTTTAATATGAGTTAGAAACTGAATTAAAAAACAATACTCCAACATTTAAATAGGTGGTAGGGCTGTGTACAAGCCTGCCTGGGGAGGTACCACTCAATAAATTATAATAAACAACAATACTTAGTAATGTTGAGTTCCAATTTGAAGGGTGAGCGAGTCAGTCTAACTACACTATTACAAACTACACAAGGGACATAACTTCTTACTTTCTAAGGTTGTTGGCGCATTAGTGATGCAAGGAATGGTTAATATTTCTTACATCGCCAATACATTCCTGCCGGACTCGATGACTAGGACAGTAGTCGTGCCTATTATCAAAATTAGGACAGGGGATGCGGCAGACAGAACCAACTACAGACCTATATCTCTTGCTACCATTACAGCTAAGGTTCTTGACAGTTTGCTTGATACGCAGCTTAGTAAAGCAGTCAATATACATGATGCGCAGTTCGGCTTTAGGTCAGAACTATCAACTGAGAGTGCAATACTGTGTCTCAAGCAAACTGTAAGATACTACACAGATAGAAAAACACATGTGTTTGCGTGTTTTTTGGATCTGTCCAAGGCATTTGACCTCATTTCCTATGAAGTTTTGTGGCAGAAACTTGAAACAGAAAGTAGCTTAAGACCCGAGTTGATATCGTTGTTAAAGTACTGGTATGGTGTTCAGAGTAACGAGGTAAGGTGGGGTGAAGCGTTTAGTGATCCTTACAAGCTGAAATGTGGAGTGAGACAGGGGGGGCTGACGTCACCCAGGCTATTCAATCTCTACATAAACAAGCTGATAGACAGGCTCAGCAGAGCAGGTGTCGGTTGCTCAATAGATGGCGTTTCAATGAACAACTTTAGTTACGCGGATGACATGGTACTGCTGAGTCCATCAGTCAGTGGTCTTCGAAAATTAATAAAGATCTGCGAGGAATATACTAAAGAGAACGGCCTCAGATATAATGCTAAAAAAAGCGAAATTTTAATCTTTCGAGGAAAAAACAAACCCATCAATTTTACATCGAATGTACACCTATGTGGGGCTCCTCTGAAACAAGTATCTGAGTTCAAATACCTTGGGCATATTGTGAATGAACGCTTGGATGATGATAGCGATATCGAACGCGAACGCAGAGCTTTGTCGGTTAGAGGCAATATGTTAGCACGTAGATTTGCGCGATGTACGGCACAGGTAAAACTAATTTTATTTAAAGCCTTTTGCCAGTCCTTCTATACGTGCGGTCTGTGGGAGAACTACTCCCGACGAGCATACTATGCTCTGCGTGTTCAGTACAACAATATGCTGAGGATTTTATTGAAGAAGCTTCGCTACTGCAGCGCGTCGGCAATGTTTGCGGAAGCTCGTGTAGATGACTACTATGCGATCATACGCAAGCGGACTGCGTCCACTATGAGCAGATTACTAAACAGCTCCAATAAACTCCTCAACACACTGGCTGCAAAGCTGGATAGTCCCCTCTGGAGGTGCTGGGATCGTGCCCACGTATTACTAACGTAGTTTTAAGACGTTTTAACGTAGTTTTGTTGTAATTAATTGCTTTGTTTTTATTTTTATATTTTTATTTATGGTTTTTTGTTTAAAATTAAATAACTGCTTGATTAAAAATTTTATATTAAATTATAATAATAAGATATTAAATATAATGTTAAAAAACTATTTAAATTAAATTAAATTTTAAAATTGTTAAAAAATATGTTTTACTAACACTATATGGGCTAGTCCTGAAATAAAAAGTTTTATTATTATTATTATTAATGTCTATGGGTGCCAGTGACCACTTGCCATCATGGCCAATTTGCCTGTCCGCCTGCTTATAACATAAAAAATCTATCTCAACAAAGAAAATATTGGCAGTAACATAATATATAAATGTTAGTTAGTTACAGCAGTTAAAACAAACCTTTTACTATTATGTTACTCTCTATTTAGATATTTGAGGAGAAGGTTTTGGAGCTTATTCCACCACGCTGCTCCAGTGCGGGTTGGTAGAATACACATGTGGCAGAATTTCGATGAAATTAGACACATGCAGGTTTCCTCACGATGTTTTCCTTCACCGAAAAGCACGAGATGAATTATAAACAGAAATTAAGCACATGTAAGTTCAGAGGTGCTTGCCCGGGTTTGAACCCACGTTCATCGGTTAAGATTCACGCGTTCTTACCACTGGGCCATCTCGACTTCTTCTCCTCAAACCTTCTCCTCAAAAAAGGGAGAGGAGGCCTTAGCCCAGCAGTGGGACATTTACAGGCTGTTACTGATACTGATATTTAGATATTCTGTTTTAAGTACCTACTTGTAACTGAAATTTGTATGGTGTGGTAGGTAAGCCACACTCTTTAGTTAAAAGTCGGCTAAAACCCTTATAGCTATCTACAACAAAGATATATTAGGTCAATTGTCTAGGTTTATTAATATGTAAGGCAACACGACTACTAAATTAGATATTTGATATCGCTTAAGGGTATTTCTATGTTTTAATTGTTTCATTTATTCCATGGTGCTCGTAATGATATATTGTTTGTGATGTGTTGAAATTATATATTCGTTAGGAGATAACAGAAATAAATTTTATAATAAAGTGGTTTGCATTTTTTAACATTTAAAACGAATATACAATTACGTAAATTAGAATCTTTACTACGTGTAATGATTTGTATTTTTTCTTTTAGATTTTTTTATCACGATGTTAAATAAATTTTTTATTGCCTTGCTATCCTTAAGTTTTAGTCGAGAGGTGTTTGGTTTTCGTTGTGATAGAAAACCGTATGGGTCAACCACACAATCTTCACCTCCTGATGGCCGTTTTAAATTAGTAGTAGAGGGTATCGAAGACGCATACATACCAAATCAACTTTACACGGGTAAGTTATAAGAACACGAAGAAAAAAAATGTTTAAATTCGTTACTAATATATAGTAAGACTATACAAAATTGTCCCTAAAGATATTTTTAACAGATTTAATAAAAGCAAAATTGCATTATTATATTGTTCGTGTAGTTTTCGTGTGCAACTATTTGTAGGTATTTACAATATTTTTATTTAAATTAAATTTTATGATTTAGTAAAAATAACCGAAACGGATGACGAATCTAGATTTATTGGCTTCATGATATCAGCGGAAGGAGATATAAAGCCAGATCCTAACAACCCAAGAAGGATGGTAGCTCTATACCCAGGGGACCTGAGACCTCAGAGTACTTTCACGGCAAAATTCAGTGATCGTTGCTTATATTCTGTGGAACATACTATGGCTTCCCCAAAATCTTTTGTTGAGGTACGAACAATTATTTACAATTACAAAAAAAATATCTAATTAATGTTAATTTTAAATCATCTTTATTTGAGTCGGAACATAAATGTTTTTTGTAAGCTTTATTCGGCAACCAAAATCTTTTAACGATACGCAATTCAAGTGTTTAACGTTATTCTATTCATAAAATGTTTTTATTTAAATTGCCCGACATTTGAAGGTATATTGGCAAGCTCCACCATCTGGTAATGGCTGTGTGACACTACGGGCGATGGTGGTTGAACATGAAGACGTATGGTTCGAAGATGGTTCACCGTTATCTCAGAGACTGTGTGAAGATTTGCGTCAACCAGATGACGTTACCCCGCAGCTAAATTATGATTGCGACATATGTGATGATGCAAAATATGAGGTAATAATGTAATACGAAATAACATTTATGGTTTTTCTGGACCCCTCAGTACCTTTACAGATCCTGCAAAATCATTACAATGTAAACTTTTACAAAATGGCATAGAATTATAAGAATTATATAATACATTTGACATCAGAAACATGTCTTTATTGGTTTGATAATGCTTTATGCATAAATTATTATTATTTGTTTAATAAGATATACATTTTCATTTATGTTATACTGTGTAAACAACAATGTAACAAAAACCGTATTAGATTTATAACATTAGGTTTCAATAGTTATATACTACGACGTTGTTAAGACCAGTCTCAATGTAGCCAAATGTGCAGGTAAGATTATAGTCAAAAAGTGTGCATGCAAACACAAGTGCACTCTTTATTTTCTCGCTCTCATTATCCAAAGAAACGGCAGTCTGAAGCGACCTGAGTTTAAGCACTGCCATATTCCAAGCTCCGGGCTCCTAATGAACATGTAGGTATGTATTTGCAAAAAACCTCATAACTTTTGATTTGTACCCAGAACCTGCGGCCTTAAACGCTGACTGTTAGAGTAACGAGGCGATAAAATACAATAATGTTATGGTAACACTACTATAAATTATTTTAGGTAACTTTCATTGGTATGTGGTCACGACACACACATCCGCGATTGTATCCAGAGAATGACTGGGTACCTCGATATAGTGACTTGGTGGGAGCTTCACATGCTACTGATTACATAATATGGGCTCCTGGAACTTTGGCCACTGACGGCTTAAGAGATTTTGCTGAACATGCTAATGGTAGTAAATTAGAAGGTGAAATCAGAGAAAAGGTAGTTCCCAGTTGAAATTAAAATAATTATGTTATGTCGGAAATGTTATTTTAATGCTATTTCTTGATTTTTCCTTATATTAGATTGGCAATGGCGTTCGAACTCTCATCAAAGGCAAAGGTCATGGTTATCGTAAAATGTCTAATCCAACCTATGCTTTTTTTCGAACTGATAAGACAAACCATATTTTCACGGTTGCTGTTGCAATCCATCCGTCTCCAGATTGGTTTCTAGGAGTCACAAGATTTGAACTCTGCCAAGAAGATAAAACTTGGTTACAAGAAAGGGAACTAAATTTATATCCATGGGACGCTGGTACAGACAGCGGAATTTCTTACGAAGTAAGTTATTATTTTGTTATTTCATACAGTTATGAACATAATTATGAAATATATAAAAACTTCTTCAATCCGTTCGGTGACCCAGCAATAAGATGTGAATCTTAACCGGTGATTCAGAGTTAAACACCGGGCAAGTACCATTTTCATATGCGTGTTTATGTTTATTTTTGTGTTTATAATTCAACTCATGCTCGGTGGTGGAGAAAAACATCGTAAGGAAATCTAGAAGTGGCGAATGAAAATCTGCTACATATATCCACCAAACGGCATTGGAGCAGCATGGTGAAGTAAGTTCCAAACCTTCTCCTCAAAAAGGAGAGATAGCCTTGGCCTAGGAGTAGTATTTTTACAAGCTGTTACTTTTAGTGGTAAATTACTTTAATATATTTTATAAGTATTGACAGTCCACCTTACACTGGCTCACTCGATCTTCAAACCGGAACACAACAATACCAAGTACTGTTTTATAGTGGTAGAATATTTGATGAGTGGGTGGTACCTACGCAGGCTAGCTTGCACAAAGCCCTACCACCAGTAAAATTATTCATCATAATAAATATTTATCGCCGGGTACTATATGTAGATGTATAAACAAAGACTAAAAACCAATAATAACAATAATACAATGTCCAATCGTGAGTTTGCTTAATCATATAATTTTATATTATGAAATTATTCATAGTATCAGAATTCATATAGGTAGTGATGTATTCAATACAAAAATCATAAAATTTTAGTAAATACTAATTGATGCATTTGTACTTCCTCATAGTCCCCAAAGATGGAAACGCTTCCACAAGATGCTGTGGGAAGAGTCCAAATGAGTTCCTATGACAAAAATTCACCATTCTTTGAAACTGATATGAAAGATCTTCATCCTTTTGGTAAACTTCGTATAAAATTGATTAGAACATATCATAGGGAGTGCGAAGAGGAGGAAACGACTAGTAAGTGAATTTTACGTCTCCTATTAATAAATATGGTAATCTCTATTTTAGTTCCGTGGTAAGTTTAAAGAAAAAAAGTTACATTTAAACTCTTCATATTGTTTATAATTGTCTTTCTGTAAATGGCTCATTCAACTAAAATGAAAACAAAAAACCAAAAATCCGGTCATGATTTTAATTATGTGGCGTGAATATTGAATGAGAGTTCAAGCCGGAGCAAGTACACTGATTTTCATGTGCTTATTTGTTTGATGTTTTAAAACATCATGAAGCAAACCTGCATGTGTCATCCCCCTGTGATTGACTCTGGAGTCAATCCCCTAATTGACTTTGGAGTAGCGTGGTGAAAT
Organism: Nymphalis io; assembly: GCF_905147045.1. Lineage (NCBI taxonomy): Eukaryota > Metazoa > Arthropoda > Insecta > Lepidoptera > Nymphalidae > Nymphalis > Nymphalis io. The sequence continues at coordinate 7,370,866 of NC_065897.1, forward strand.
AAGCTTTTCCCCATAAGGAAATGAAGTCTTAGTCTATACTTCTATCAGTGACACTCATGTTGGCTGACTCTTTCTTATTAAATTATGTTAAGTTATGGGCTACTAGGTAATTACAATAATTTGGCTTCTTGATAATGGTGCAAAAAAATGTGTAGGTATAATATAAATTATATTCGCGTAAATAATAATCATTGTTTATAATGTGGACATGAGATAGATGATCTGGGTGTAATTTATATAATGTAATTGATAACTTTATCCCTTAACACATAACAAAGTACAGGCAAAGTAGATGCAACCTACGCCTGTACTTTGTTATGTGTTAATCAATCCTTGGAAACTTTTATTGGTAATGATTTGTTAATATTTGATATTTATGAAACTTATTATGTACTGTTTGTTTTCATGAAAATACAAATAAATAAATTAGTATTTTAGCGTAACGACGTTTATCTATTAATGTACCTCTTAAGTGGAATTCGACCGTTTTTCATAGATTAAATGAGACGAACAAAGCTATTTTTACTATGATAATATTATGATTTCTTAACAAATTGAACAGAGGAACCGGAAGCTTCAACTGTAGAATCTATAACTACAGAAGAAGGAGAGGAAACTGGTGAAAGTGAAGATAAACAAGGCGAGCCTGACAATCCATCCAGGTACCAAAACACAGATCTAGCTAGCAGCCGTCGGGGGTGAGACTTAATTAATATAATGATATCAAAACATTCAAGCGCACTTTTATTTAAATTCATTACATATATCCTGAACATGAGATCGGAAAGGATTACTATGAAATAGAATAATAACTCAAAAGGTTGAATGCATGCCTGTGGTCACAGCACATGTCATATTCTTTTGTCAAATAACCTCGCACTCAAATGTTTTGGGCATTATTATTTGGACATTGGGCTTTTGCTCCTAGGCGACAACCATTGCAACCATTTTATTAGGATTTTTACTTGGAATGATATATTTAGTAGTTTAGACTAATATTATTATATTATATACCTAATAGCAGATTAACGGACTTATAAAACCTAAATATCGATCAGTGATCATTTAACATCACAATTGCAATATAAATTCATAATTATTATATTTTCAGCGAAGCCCCTATAGTAACAGACCCTGAGTCGTCAGAAGAGTGCCCGATGTCACAATGGCAAGAATGGAGTCCTTGTGATGGTGTTTGTGATAATGGTAAAGTAGTGGGATATAAATGGCGAGAACGGTACCATCTTGTAGACGGTGTCGCGGTTGAGAAATACGATCCAAATGTAAGTATTTAGAATTTTAATATTTTATACAAAAAATAGTTTTTTTTTTTAATTTTATTAAATAGTAAAAATACTGTAAATTATACTTATACATTAGTCACAATTATGTCTATTTATTCTAAAATATTTTGATTTGCTTAAGTTCTGTTTAAACACTTAACTCGCATATTATTAAGAATTTACATATATCTAAGCTTAATATCAGGAGAGAGTTATAAAATGTAATAGATAATAAAAGTTGAAAATTATGCAAAATTTGATAGTAAAATTATAAAATTCTATAAAAGTAGCTGCAAAAATCACGAAATACGTTAACAAGCTATTGATTTCAAAATCTAGATGGATCCGTCTACTATTAAAGAAGTATCACGAGTTTGCAAGAACCATTACGATGACTTTGAGAGAACCGAGTGTGAGGACGATTGCTTTGAAACTGAGGATGACAATGACTTAACTGGTAAACACAATTAATTTGATATGTATTCCTTTATTTCTGTTCTACGAAAAATCATCTTTTTATGTCAGATCTTAATAAATATTTTTTTTAACTTGTTTGATTAGTAACATATTAAAATGTTTTATGTAATTTATTATTTGGCGGATATTTAGGACAACAGGTGTAGCTTCAAACCAAGCCTTCACTAATAAATTTAAAAATAATTATTAATATAATTAATAATAATAATAACATTTTCAGTCGAAAGAAGAGTTATGTCGCCAGTCGCCCCAGGATTTGGGTGGAAATCCAAAAGATACCTACTGAAACGAATATCTCTGTAGACTGTAGTGATCCTACAGTTTGTGGTATATAATATGACATGTAACGAAATATGAACAAAAAAATAATAAAAATTTTAATCTGTAATAAAAATACGTTTATAATAATGTATATTTGGTAGTTTAAATTTATTATACCCAATCTTTCCCGAGACTGATTGAATAGAACCCTTATAAGTTCTTCATCAATACATATAAAAAATCTGTAACTTATCGCTGTCTGTACATGGAAGATATATGAGTAAAACTATTACCGAGGGCCCATATCAACGCAATAGAACCCAAAACAATGATGATTATTAGAATGTTTGTATGTGCGTTTGTGCAATAATCTTAGAAACGGCTTGGATTTGAGTGCGGTTTTCACTACTGTGTTGTGGCTAACTTCACTTAAAATTTAGTGTTTGTTTTATTTCAATCAAAATCAAAAGGAAACAATTTCCTGGGAAGGTATCGTTTGCAGTCACAATAAATAAAGCATAGGGAAAAACATTCAAGTAGGTATGTCGGAATAGATTTAAGGGAATTATGTTTTTCTCATATATGATTCCAATTGTATGTTGTTGTCTAGATCCGGGTGCAGCAAAAACCGAATAAATACTAATGTGCCACGAAAATAAAACTACAAATGTTGTATATACTGAAATATTATGAGTCTGCTCTTCGTGATTCTTTTAAGTCATACGCGGGTGAAACCTCGCGCACAGCTAGTTCATCATCATCAGCATATTCTATCGGCTGTTTGCCAATATTTATTATTGTCGCATTCCAATTTTAAAGGTAATTGTGCCTGTGCAACTTCATAAGGTACTACATAACATCCTAGTTCTCAAGTTGATAGTGCATTGGTTATGTAAGGGATGGTTAATATTTCTGTCTATGGCTGGTGGTGACCAGATGCCATCAGGTTAACCATTTGCCAGTCTAATAACAAAACAGATTTATTCTACAATATTCTTGCTTTCATTCCAAGGTTCACTTCACCTAATTGACTTTTACCAATATATTATATATTACCTTTCTGTAAGTTTTACACGAATCACAATTTGGCATATCAGCAATTATAAGGAAATAATAATTTTGTTATGGTACTTTCAGCAATAGTTTGTCAATGTTCATACATATTTGTTATTAAATAACGGCAATTATATTATTTAAATGATAAAACAAATTACAATTAGCCGAGCGTTTTATATCAATTAGGCTTAAAGTTCAAAATAGAATAACAACCGAAAATGGAATTTGAGATGTAATTCAATGCATTACGAGTTTAACACTAATTAATTTAGATCCAGTCGACGAGCGACAATTGACCGACATAGTCTACTTAACGCTAATCCTGTTCATGTGATGTTAACTTTTAAAATGAAAGCGTTATTTAGATTGAAAGGTAAGATCTTTAAATGTTCCTTTACTCTAATCGCTTTTTTAGAGAATGATGACAACGAATGAGCTTGTGGTAGGAGTGGGAATGAAAAAAACCCAAAGGGGTCAGGATCGAACTAACCTGTAAGAGAACATCCCTAGGCAGCCCGTTCCCCATTGCGCTATTGGTGCACTGTAAGTTGTAATAGACTTTCCAAACCTTTGTAACCTGACTTTATATCATATTCCGTTCAGCAAAGGAGTGTTCTTTCTAGTTTACTCAGAAAGAAGACGTGAAAATACACTGCCTTATGGTAAGTCCTTAACTTTGTACCTATGGATTATAATCTATATATTATATGGACTATAATATCTATACAGTGACACTGTCGGAATTCTGTAAGGGTGTTCCTTGTATTAACAATGCGCCAACTTGGGATTTAATTTTTTGTGAGTTGTGACCCTTGTGCCTTAATTAAACCAGTTCACTCACAATTATTGAACAAATAAGGCAGATATTTGTATTAAATGTCCGCACTTCGCTTAGTAGTACTAGTATTGCATGTTGTTGCGATATTTTAGAATTCTCAAATAATAGCGGGTTAAGTATGTACTTAACCCACATACATGTGTATGGACCATGGTAGTATTATTTGGCGTATTTGTAGTATTAGGGCAAAAGTGCAAAGATACCGCTATGCTAACACGTTAACTCCAGTTGCCTTTAATTATTTACAACTTAATTTCTTACAAATTAGTAACTGTATTCTCTGTGCTTTCTTGTAAGAACGATAGATAGTGGTAATAAATCAATCATTAATGATATATTCGATCAATAGAACAGCTGTTAACGATCGACACTACGGATTCTATATATTACTTATTTGTCTCTATTTAAGTAGGTACCATTTTTTAAATAACATATCAAAAATATAACCTAAAATGAAAATGTAAAATTATTTTTTATTCTTAGTAATTCACGGTCTGATATATTTGATCATGGTTCTACAATGTTGTCATTGTGAGGTAAAACCTTGCGATCGAAGACCTCTGGAAACTAAAACCGAACCGCTGCCACCTGACAATCGTTTTCAAATTGAAATCATTGGAATTCACGACAATATGTACATTCCGAATAGACTATATACAGGTAAGAAACTATGCTTTAATATAGTTATATAATTAGGTCTAAGTAAAATAAAATCATCAAACCTTTTCATTCAAATTTAAATACGGATCTTCGTATCCATCGGGTATATTTATATACTAAAATGTTACATAAATTACCTGGCATCAATAATCTGTACATTATTTTATGATGTTTTCAAAATCACCTTACATATGATTTTTATATACGTACGACTTATTATTATCAAATGTGGAATCTGTTTTATTAATTTTTGATGTTTAATAATTAAGTGTTAATTAATACTTTATTTTTCACAGTACGTTTATTCGCATCTGACGACATGTCTACCTTTATCGCCTTCACGATATCAGCACTCGAAGATACAAAACCGAATGAGAAAAATCGTCGTAAACCGATTCCATTGAACGCTGGTATCATTTATGCTCCACTAAACTCTACCGATTCTAAGCTGAGTATGATATGCAATAACTCGGTTATACAAACAGATATCACTCCAAAGCTTTCTGTTCAGGTATTCTTCGCCTTACTTGTTTGTTTTAAAAACCTAATGTTTTCGCAAAAGAAAGTTAAGACTTTTTGTGTTATTATGAAATCATAACGATTGTGACCTTCTAGGCTCTCATTCGTCGATACATATATATTTTTTATATGAAAATCCAAATTACTACCGTCAGGTAAAATGGCGTGCGCCCCCGAAAGACAATAAGTGTGTTACTCTATATGCGCTTATAGCCGTAAAGCCAGATGTGTGGTATAACTCTGAAGGTCCACTATCGAAAAAAGTGTGTGAGGATCGTCGTAACATGGAAGACATTCAACCAATGGAGAACGATAATTGCACAAGTTGTGAAGATGCTAGGTATCTGGTAAGAAATTCAACTGCAAATCATATAACAAAATCAATTACTTCATATAATAAATTGTTATTTTTCGCTTGCCGCGTATAAACTAAATGAAAAATAGCCAAACCTACCTGAAAAACTTTACCTTTTTTATCGCTGGAAAAACGCCTTACGCGTTTCCCCCACGGGAACACTGGGAGGTTATGTGGGGCTCACCGGTGTCCAAGGCACCGAATGCGCCCCGAACATCGGAATACCCACTAAAAAACCAGCGGTACCCTTTCCGTCTTAACAAGGAGCGCCACGGGATCGCTTTCGCATGCTACCGTGACGCTCTGAGAGGAAAACTTTCCCCGGTGAATTGCTTTCAGATCATTAGTGGAAGACGTTACATAATAAATAAATAAATTTGAATAGGTAGTTTTAAATTTATATAAATTCGCGTAATTCGCTAAATTCGCCTGAAAAAAAAGGAATTTTGATATAGGGCCCATCAAGGGCAAGCTACGCTCTTGACAGTACTATAAATTTAATGATAACATTAAAAAGTCGAGTAATTCATGTAACATTTCTTTCAAGCTGACATTTGAAGGCATTTGGTCGTACAATACTCATCGGCATATGTTTCCCAATGCAAGTGAATTGGCCCGATTCAGTGATGTCGTAGGCGCATCACATAGCAAGAATTATCAAATTTACAAATTCAATACTGAAGCTAGTGCAGGCTTAAAGATGCTGGTCGAGCAAGGAAATACAACCAAATTAGAAATGGAGATTCAAGCTGAGGTAAATAAAACATATATTTTCCAATTAAATTAACTCTAGTGTGAGGTATATTGAATCACTGTTTTACATTGCCAGTATAATTATAAATAATTCTTCTTAACCATAGGGTTTTCAGTGGAACATTTATACTACCATATTAGGAATTTATAATACATATAAGTTAGGTATCAATTTATTGTTAAGCTTATACAAAAAGCTCGAGTGGTTCCAAATCCGCCTTTGCAGAACGCAGATTCACATTCTTTTATCTTCAAAACTACTTTTGATGCTTCGTCATATTAATGTAAGCTTATTAATTTTCTGTACAAATCAACATTTACATTATTTAAACACTTTTACTCATAGTCACTCACACACTCAAAAAAAAATAGCTATTTGAGCGCGATACCGATTCGTTACCTTCCAACACTAAAACTTCGGTGAAGTACAACTTGATAATACCTATCCATTCATAAAATAAATAATGAAATCGCTAAAAATATATATTTTTTGTAGGTATATCACCTATTCGCGTTTACAGAGTCTGGAAGAGATTGCTGTTTAAACAGAAATACTTCTGTACTAAACCAGACACATTTTGTATCCATTTTTCTTCTTCCTTTGCTTTGGTGTACGATGAAGTACCTATATTCATATTGTATATAACTATGTTTGTTTTAGCTTGGATCATCAGTCAGAACGATAATAAAAGCTTTAGGACAACCAAAACCAAATATGGTGACTAACGCAATATTCCGTGTGACGAGAGAACATCATTTAGTGTCTCTAGTGACTGCGATCATACCCTCACCAGACTGGTTCCTTGGAGTATCTAATATGGAATTATGTGAAGTTACTACTAGGAAATGGGCACCAAATTTAACATTTAATTTATACCCTCTAGATGCTGGTACAGACAGTGGGTTGACTTTTGAGGTAAGTGTCAAGTAAGATTTTAAAATGCCGCAGTTTTATAGTGAGCTAGTATCATTTATATTATTGACTAATTAAATCATTAATGTTTTTGCGTCAATAGTTCATCGCAATACAGTGCATCTAGATGTTTTCAGGTGTAACTGTAAGTCGCCGGTATTATCCTTGTATTTTAGCGAGAATGTGCCTGTAATATGTTCGTATTTTAATTTCTTGGTGGAATTGATTACATTGTAATTTAAAATATTTGCAGTCGCCGAATGAAGACACAATGCCGCCTCAATCAATTAAATCGGCCGAAATAAATAAACTAATTCCTAAAGAACAGATGAAGCCGTTTGCTAAATTACATTTCGAATTAATGAGGACATACACAACTCCGGAATGCACAAATGAATCGCCCGATCAAGACAGTAAAGGTAATGACTAGAAAGTCATAATTTTTTATTTTTGAAATTATTTTTTTAATTTCAATATAAAAATATTTATTTATAATTGTAAATTTTACCTTAAGCAATTCTTAAATAAACTTACAGTTTAATTATTAAATTTAATATTGGTCTGTCTGCTATTTTTGGACAATTACCGTTCGGTTACGCATTTATATATAAAAAAACCATTGATTTATACTAAAATTACCATTAAACTGAAATTAATTATTTGATAAAGTATGAAATTGAGTCGTTAGACAAAATTTCATACAATTGTAATGTAAAAATTATAATACCATAGCACAATCTCGACACTAAACGTGACACTAATCCTGCGATAATATATTATATATACCAATAAAAAGTAACTTAACAATAACCATGATTCTATTTGAATTCTTCTTCTCTTTTTAGATGAGGAGAGAGAGACTGACTCGAATGAAATACCGCCTCCAACTACACCGTCACGGTGAGTATGAGGAGCAAATTTAGGGGTGAATTAATTTATTTGATGCAATTTTTTTAATAATTCAAGCATTTCTTTTCATTAGGAATTTTAAATTTAAATTCATAAGGAATAAAACCGATTCATTAATATACGCGATAATTGAAATGAATTATAATTTACTTTACATCAATATCAAATATAGGTCAAAACAATGATTAATATATCCATTTAAGATACAATGTAAAGATAAAATGTAATGTTTTTGAGCACAGTGAGGAATCGTCTCCAGATATAGAATCCACTGAAGATTGTCCCATGACCGCGTGGGAGGAGTGGTTATCGTGTGAAGGCGAATGTGTTGATGGGAAGCTCAAGGGTTATCAGACACGGTTCCGTTACCACCTTGTAGATGGTGTGGCTGTTGGCAAATACAACGAAAATGTAAGTTTTTCTTCTTATTTTCTTTATTTATTATGTTAACTATTTATGGTAGCTTGGCCACTAATTATATACAAATATATATACATAATTATATATTATTTGTTATAAGAAACGTAGCCATGTCATTACAGATTACATTTTATCCGTGTAGTGACGGAGAAAGAATACATTTCACTGCCCCTCTCGTTCCCATGGGTGTCGTAAGAGGCGACTAAGGGATATCTGAGCGACCATCTGCTCATCTGGTGGTAGGATGTTAAACATCCGCCTGGCTTGTTACCACCGTACGCATGGTGAAAAACACGTGAAGTGGCTTGTAGCCGCGTTTCGAGGTCAGCCAGCGTACAGCCAGTGCCCGAGCGAGTATTGCCGCGATGGGTGTTGGTCCAATGGAGACGGCTGTTGAACCAACGCCGGGGGAAACTGTATTGACCTGCCGGACCGGGAGACCCGAAGAAACGGCTGTCCCGCTGGCCGCCCGTGGCATAGTACAGGGGCCCGAGCGTGCCTAACCAGCTCGCGAGGCTGCCCCACCAGGCCACGCATAATCTCGGGGTGGTATCTACCGTAGTGGTACCTCAGTACTATGTAAGGTGATGGAACGGATTTTAAACAACCAACTGATCCATTACCTAGAAGATCATTGTCTAATTAATGATCGTCAGTACGGGTTTCGACCAAAACGGTCCACAGGTGATCTTCTAGCGTACGTAACACACCTCTGGGGTGAAGCTATCGACAAGCATGGAGAATCGTTGGCTGTCAGCCTCGATATCTCCAAGGCTTTCGACAGGGTCTGGCACAGAAGTCTTCTCTCCAAGCTGCCGGCATATGGTCTGCCTGCTCAGCTATGCACCTGGATTGCCAGCTTCCTACACAAGCGTAGCCTTCGTGTTTTAGTTGATGGTTGCGCTTCACAATTCTATGTAGTGAATACTGGGGTCCCCCCCCCCTGGGGGACCCCAGCATTCACTACTTATATATTAGGTAATTGGGATCTGTGCTATCTCCCACACTCTTTCTTTTGCATATCAATGATATGCTCTCTCTTGGGAACATACATTGCTATGCAGACGATAGTACATGCATGGTGGATACCACGGACGCGCAGTGGCTGGGCGAGCGAAAATTGAGGAGAGGCGGAAGGATCTTGTCATTGAATTCGATAGGACATTAGAGCTCATCGCCAAATGGGGCTCTGATAATCTTGTTGAGTTTAATGCCAAGAAAACACAGGTATGCGCTCTCACAGCGAAAAAGTCAGCATTTTCCCCTCTTCCCTCCCTCTGTGGTACTCCGCTGGTGATACAAAGCAAAATCGCCATGCTGGGGATTGACTTGCGACTTTAGTCCAAGGGATTACATCGAGGCTGTTATAAAAACAGCTTCACGGAAACTAGGAGTTCTGAACAAGGTGCGGCGTTTTTTCACGCCACAACAACTGTGCTTGCTGTACAAAACACAGGTACGGTCTTGCGTGGAATATTGCTCGCACCTTTGGGATGGCTCCACTAAGTACCTACTGGAGGCCTTGGACCGGTTGCAGTGACGTGCAGTGCGCATTATTGGTGAAGTAAAGGTCACAAACACCCTTGAACCTTTACAATTGCGTCGTGAGATAGTAGCACTGAGCGCTTTCTATCGACTGTATCACGGCGAGTGCTCTGAGGAATTATTCTCTCTAATTCCTGCTTCCCCCTTCCTTCTTAAGTCCACGCGAGCTGGTTCTCGATGTCACCGCCTAACTGTGACATCAATTCCATCGCGAACAAAGAAATTTGGCAACTCCTTTCTTTGTCGCACTTCCAAAAAATGGAATTCCTTACCAGCTCACGTGTTCCCTTCCTCTTACAACCCGGGTTCCTTCAAACGAGGCGTGAAGAGGCATCTTGCGGGCCGGCAAGGCGAGGGCGGCCAGTGCAGAACGTTTTTCCCGTCTGTACTGGCCGTCGTCGCGTTTGGACTCTACTACCACTTACCATCAGGTGGAGTAGAGTCATTTGCCCTCCCGGCGAATATAAAAAAAATAAGAAATAACCACTACCTTTTAAAAGACAAAGGGAAAACGTGATAACGAAATTACACGCGGCTTATGCTTATTGCTAGTGTTCTTTCTTATTAGTAATAGAAGTGTTCATATAAATCATTCGATTGTGATTCAATAACGGTTGAATGTTTTTAAAATAATACATTATTTTTTAGAATCCATCTTATGAAGAAAAAAGAATTCCGCAGTATTGTGTAGATAATTATTTAGACATTGAAACAAAATATTGTGAAGAAACTTGCGAAGAAGAAGAAGAAGGTAATATTAATTAACTCAATTTATAAGATAATTATTTTAATTTCTTACGTGTAAGAATAAATGTCTCTATCTCGGCCTCATACGATTGTGAAACCTTGAATAAATTTCGCCTTGATTTGGCCTCAATGTGCTCACAAAAGATGAATTTAAAATTTCTTTAAGGTTTTTTTTATAAAATATGTTGGCGAACGGGCAGAGCGGCAATCTTATGATGGTAAGTGGTCTCCACTGCCACCCTTACATCGCCGATGCGCCACCATACTCTTCGTGCTTTTAGTAATACTAGCTCACTCGCCCTTCAAAGGCCAGGAATACGGCCATACTAAATATTGTTGTTTGGCGGTAGAATATGTGATGAGTGGGTGTTACCTAACCAGAAAGGCTTGCACAAAGTTCTACAACAAGCAGACCGTTATTTGTAATATATGATAAGTATTTTAGGGCTTACGAGTATATTGAAAAGAACAAAATCCTTTATTTAACTTCACTCCCTAACCGTTCGCTCCGTGAACTTTTACCATTACTTATACAATGATGTAAGAAAGTTTAACAACGTACATTTTTTACAGTTTCCGCTAATAGAAGAATTTGGTAAGAAAAAGAGAAAAAAGTTATCAGTTAATCAGATGCGTTTCAATTGTAAGTAAAAAATAAATGTCATTAACGCCAAATAAAAATACATTGTTATTATTTATTTGTTTTTATTCGTTTATTTACAATAGGCATGATGACTGATTTTGAAATAACCTTCTATAATGTAGGTACACGTCTACTATTACTGAAAATCATTTTATTTTAGTAATAAACCAACTGTTTACGCAAATAATTGCATTTTCATTTACCTATTTTAAATTTCGCTCGAAAACACCCGCAGGTGTGATGGCGCCTGCACGTGACGTCACGCCACAGTAAACGACAGTAAACGTTGTATTGTGTCTATACTCAACGAAGAAAATCAGAAAGTATTGCGTATTTCCTAAGGTTAAAAATGAATTCCAAATTTTACAAGTGGTCTGCGGTCCCTCTGTATAAAAATACATCAATATCAACATCTAACAAATTGTTTGTGTATGTTCCAAACAAGAAAATTGTGGGAAATAATTGGCTTAACGCAAATATATAGAGGCAGAGATTCATAAAGATTTATTATATGTTTATAATACATTTACATTTATAGAAAATAGGTAAATAAGTATTTGTAAATAGGTAAATTCACAAATTCAGTACTAGTGGAGCTAAATGAAATATTGTCTTAAAAATTCTTACTGGTAACAATATAAGGGCTCTTCATCTGCGAGTAATACTATATAGCTAACAGAAAAAAAAACCTATGATAACACTAACGATAAATAAAAATGTACTTACAAGGAAGTTTTCACATTTCGAAATTCATATGAACAAAAGTCTTTATTTGATGAAAGAAACTCCCCTAACATCAACAAATCAATCCTGGGCAAATTAGAGAAATTTGCCTTAACAAAACCTTGTTGCATCATTGACGGTTCTTGGATGTTTTATTTTCTTCACAAAACCGAATAACCAACGACTCAACTAATAAAATGATGCAAAATTAATTTTGAAACGCGTAAACACAACAACTGTTCAAGAGAAGGGTTATAGATACGGTTGAGTGACGTCATTGGTGTTTCAAATAAAATGGCCGATTACAGAATTTTATACTTTTGTTTTATTAAAAATCTCATTCATCTCAATATTTATATTAAAATGAGATTATTTTTTAGAATCCTTTTAAAATAGTTTATTCTTTAAAATCATTTATTTTTTAATTCTTTAATACTGTCATCATGCCTATTAAATTAAAAAAAATCCCTGCGCGGTTATGCCTTTGGCTCGTTTGCGCTACTATAGACGTCAATTTATATGATAGCAGCAATTGTATGCAACGAACTTCAGAAACACGACAATTTTTGTTTTTAACTTAAGGTAATTACAGATAAACACGAACTTTTGTTGAAGAAAAATGCATGTTAACAGCAAAAATAAGCTATATAATTTTTCCTTATGGTGAGTAGCTTTACGATGGTATATACCAACATAGTCACAAATTTGTGTACACAAATAATAATCGATCACAATATAACGTTGTCGAACTCGAAACTGTTTATCTTTACGCGTTTCAGTAGTCTTATCCCTCGACACCTTCCTCTCTTGCACTAGATTAATTCACATTCAAATATTATGGAAGAGGTTAATTACCTCTTCTATAATATTTATTTACGAAATACACCTGTAAATTTCATATGCTGTACGTACCTTCTACGTGAAGTTATGACTTATGAAATGGCGACTGCGGCATAAAAAATAAATAAAAATCATTATCGTCGGCTATGCACTCTCTTCGAGGCACCGTGAGACTTGCCGAGGGTGAGAATGAACATGCTACACCGTAGACAGAGAAACTAATAAACTGAAATTGAGACAGACGTGCTTTGGATTCAGTTGATAGTCTTGCTAGAAGACTCATTGGCGACCAGACACTGGTCACAAAACTCCAGACCTTAGAACACCGTCTTAAGGTTGCCTGTCTGTCGGTAGTCTACAGGATATATTTCGGAGAGTGTCAGTCTCAGGAACTATTTAATTTGGTTCCCCCGACACTTTTTTACCACAGAATTGCGAGGCATCGGAAAGATCTGCACCCGTACGTAGTTGACGTATTTAAAACACGTACGAAACGATTTGCGTCCTAGTTTCTGATACGCACCGCTAAGGTCTGGAATACCCTCCCGACCTCCATTTCCCCACCACCTACAATATGGTTACCTTCAAGTCAAGAGTGAATAGGCATCTTCTAGGCAAGCGCGCTTCACCTTAAACTGTATCTTCACTTTCCATCAGGTGTGATAACAGTCAAGCATTAGCGTATAAATTAAAAAAAAAAACAATGTATGCGTATAATGTTGCCATAGTAACTGCATTTCCTGTTTTGGGTGATAAATAATATTCAGGATTTAATTAAAACAAAATGAGGATATTAAATTATACTTTTGAATATATATATAATATATATATATATATATATATATATATATATAAAATTATTATTTATATATATATCATAAAAAGCGCAGATTGTACAATAAAAAGGCAATAATTAAATGCAAAATACAAAAACAAATATTGATGGCATTCATTTATTTTATTTATTTAACAGGGTGAACTGGAAGAGAATGTAAAATCAAAATAATATACTTTAGCGTATATTTTTCTATTATTTTTTATTTTACTTGTCTTGGTTTTCGTTATATAAATTGAGCGATAAAAAAATTTAATCAATGATAATATACACGTAAAAAGAAGTTTCTAATATCGTAATATAGTATGAAGAAAAAGAAAATTGAAAGATGATGGCATGGATGATTGATGATGATGGCCTTTTACATTAAAAGATGTATGTACATGTAAATGTTTATTCATAAGTAGTTTATTTTTTTTTGTTTCTATTCTCTTCACTCGTTTGATCACGTTTATTTACTAGTACTATATATACGTCAAAAATTTGATTGGTTAATGGATTTTTTTTTCTTTGTTGTTATCAATTTGTACCATTTGTATTCCAAACCAATAGACAACTATATTATAATATTTTATCTTACATCTCTGAAACTCATACATTATAATGACAAAATGCATAATATGTATACGTGAAAGTGCCATGTTAGGCCATATGCCATATTTAAATTTGCTCATCTCATCGATGGCGTATAGACATTGTACCTATATTTATATCAAAGACAGAATTAGGTAAGCAGATCTTTTCACGTATTTATTACATGTTATTTATATTCCTTGTGTAAAAAATTCCATTTTATTCTTCATTCAATCGATTAGAAAGGTATTCATTATTTGAATACCAGTAATACCATTAATAATAAATTACCACAATTCAAATAAAAAATACTCGTTTAAATGTCTTTTATTATTGAAATAAACTTAATACAAAACAATTTATTTTGTTATAGTAGGTACTAAACTAATCCTTGTAAGATACTTCCTATCAATCACCGTTATTATAGTAAAAGAAAAATTAAAAAAGTGCATATAGATATTTTATTAGATAAATAATAAAATATAATCTGTCGTCTGTATGATCTGTTATCTGTATTATGTACTTCATTTTTCTTCATTCTTAATCTTAATTTCTTACGTCATCGCATGCGACATTTTGATTTTGTGAATTGTGATTTGAGCCCAAATTTTTATTTACGCTTTAAATGTATAAATGCAAAGCAAAATTATTATTTTGTTTCTCTTAATGGTACTATGCTGGAAAAAAAGCCAATATCTAAGTTTAAACGTGTACTCGGTTTAACTGCGGCGACTATATTCGTTGCCGAATCTATAGGTATAGCGGTAACTTACGGATTATGGTATAAATTAAATACTGAAAGAGGTAAGTTTAGAGATATAAAGGATTTATTATAAAATTGCTCTAAAAGGAGTTATTAAGTACATTTTTGTAATTATTATATTTTAACAAATCTGATCATGAATCATGGTAGCACAATTGATAAAAAATAATCGAAATAGAATAAATAAATGAGCTGCCAAATACAAAATTATAATATAAAAAGCTGTATTTCATTTTTGTATTTTAGAATTTCGACTTTATATGTACAAGAATTACAATTGGGTGCTGGAAGGTTACTACAAAGTTGGCGAAACACTAGGTGGGCACAAGACCCGTGAACTCGACACCAAAGTGTGGACAAACGAAGGCAAGATATAATCTTGGTGAGATGAGCATTGCTGCTAGGTCTTTGTTCTGGGTGATCTCCTTTGGAACCCTCGGCTACGGCCTCTTCACATTTGTCAAACCTGATGATGAACTACTCAAGAAGGTCATTAATAATTTAAATTTTTGTTAAATGTTGTGAGGTCACTGATAATTGGGTTCATAAATTACCTTCAAACTTGGATTTGAAATAAAATTTGTTAAGAAGTTAGTGTTAACATCTATACTAATAAAAGTCACCCTTGTTTGTATAAGAATTGCTGCCATAACAGCCACATTTGACTACAATATTGTCAAATTATATTAACATTAAAATTATTTAACAATTTGTAGAAGACAGGTTTTGTGGTGTATAAATACTAATACGCAATAAGTGTTCATCATTTTCGTCTTATAATAAATTCACCTGTGTTGTCATATTTGCTTGCAGTACTTCCATATTCATTAGGGAGACTATCTGTGTTCATTGTTATTATATTTATGGGCCTTGCATATTTTAGCAGAAATATAACCTTTTTTTAATATGTGTTGTGTTACGATTAATGTTTAATCACAAATATTGAGAATTGCAGATGACAATAGTTTTGTGTAAACCACAACTACATCAATTGAATTAGCAATTTAGCAATTAATATTCATGCAATGTGAAAGAAAAAGACAAGATAGAATTATTAAAAATATTTTAACATAATATGAACACCGATTTTTTTATTATTAATTAATATTTTTTATTTTAGTTTGATCAAGGATCTAAACATACAGATGCCAGAAGAGTATCACGTGACACTATAGCTGTTCTGAAAGAAGCCACTAATCCCAATTCTGATATAAACAAAAAGGTGGAGGAACTTCTTAGAAAAGGAAAATGACTGATAAAACTACTGTTCTCGAAAGACTAAGCAGACGAGATGCACAACGATTAGAAAAACTTCAGAAAGCACACAGGGCAAGGGAAGAAGTTGATGCCACAAATGAAAATGAGGATTATTTCTCAGGAGCATTCAAAATGAGATCTGAAAACATTGAACAGTTGCTCTCCCACATACCAACTCTTGAAACAAATGTCTTGCCTCAGCACTTTGATAACATAAAGCGAGAAGTCAATGAATTACAAAAATTTGTGGTCACTTCATCCTTTTTTTTAAAAGAATTTAATATGCGAAAATATTTGGGTATTGTACAAAACTTGCAGACAAAATGTTATGAATTAGAAGATAGATATGTGCCTCGAAAAAAATTTGGTTTCACTAGAAAAAAGTTACCAAAATCTCACAATCAGAAACAGAATTCCATAGATGAGAATGATGGGGCTGGCAAGACAGACAGCAATAAATGGAATGAAAAGCTATTTGGATTTGATTCAAAAGAAGATAAAGTTTTAACTTTAGAAAATGATGAGTTGTTTCAACGTGATGTTGCTTTGCGGAATTTAAAGAATTGTACCGTCGGACTAAAGGGTGTGATGGGGACTTTACATATAACTAATTTAGATAACTGTATAGTCCTTACAGGGCCTGTGACCTCATCTGTTTTTATAGAGAAGTGCACAAATTGTAAGATTGTTACAGCTTGTCAACAACTCCGAATGCATAGTTCTGTTAAGTGTGATATATATTTACACGTCACTAGTAAGGGCATTGTAGAAGATTGCACCTATATTCACACAGCACCTTATAATTTACGCTATGATGATTTAGAAAAGCATTTCAATATGTCCTCACTAGATAGAAACACTAATAATTGGGATTGCTTAGATGATTTTAATTGGCTAGCACCAGATGTACCTTCTCCTAATTGGTCAATTTTGGATGTTACACAACGGATTTGTGATTGGGATGATTGGTGGTCTAAAACACCATTATAATTTCGAATTTGTTAATTCACTTAAAATAGATATCTATTTAGTTTAAATCCTTTGAATATACTGAATTTAACATTTCATTGGAAAATAATATTAGTTTAATTTAAAAATTAAAAGGTTAAAATGTTTTCCATTAGCATTGCATTTTATTTTTAAAGAACAAAAGTGAAGTAATAATTATGTAATTTTATTAAAATTATTCATAAGGTTCACATTATTATCTTAATATAATAATTTTGTTGACTTACATTGCTTACGATTTATAAAGTTTTAACAGTGTCTGCTGAAATTACATTAAAGTTGTATGTAGATACAAAAAACATAACTGCATAGTTAACACAATATAGAAGCTTTTATTCAAATATTTATGAATTAAAGAATTTTGTAAAATTTACTTCTTTTATTTTCTTAATAGTAGTATGTATGTATGACTGCCTCGTTAGTCAAGTGGCTTGATAAGGGATCGCAGACCCGGAGGTCCTGGGTTCAATTCCCAGGTCGGGCCGATTAAAATAGTTATTGAGTTTTTCTGTCAGAATATTGTCAGTAGCAGCCCGGAGTCTGGAAGTTGGAAATGTGTACACTCCATGTGTGCCTCGGAAAGCACGTAAAGCCGGTGGCCCTGCGCCTGATCTCTTTCCGGTCGTGTCGGATTGCCGTCCCATCGGATTATGAGAGTTAGGGAGTAGAGAGTGCACGTGTGTTTGCGTACACACTTGTGCAGTATAATATCTCGTGCGTAGTGGGCTAATCTCTCTAGATTGGCCGCCGTGAGCGAAATCAGTCTGGAGGACATTATTATTATGTATGTATACCTTGTAAAACATATCGATAACAGACGATCCTCTTTTTAACGAAAGTTCATGAATTCAAACCCATTTTTTATGCAGTGGGACATTTACAGACTTAGTATTACTTACATCTTTTTTATATTAATAATACATAATTGTACGTAATATATCATTATAAAAATCGTGAAGTTATTTGTTGCCTTTCATTAACAAATTTTATTCCACTTATTAATTTTATTCCACTAAGTTTCTTCCTGCTCTTCTCGGTAGAATCTACAATCCGAATCGAAATAGCTTTACGTGCAAATAATAATATAATCTTGTAATATGACGATTTCAAAGTAGGAGCCTAATTGTAAAAACTAATAAAAATAACCTTACGCGAACTTAAAAACACGCCACGGAAAGTAATTCATTAAAATGACATTAACGATAAATATTTATTTATTTAACAAAGTAAATACATAGCGAACTAAACGACTAAAGTTCTTACATTTTTTACAAATAAAACTAAAGCTAAATGAATTCTAGACACACGTTTTAAAATGCTATAAATTCGTTATATCGAACATTTATACATGAATAAACAAATGCAATTATCAATGTATCTAAATCAAACATATTATAGAAAAACTGTGATGACTTTAAATCTAACATTAGTATTTATAAGAATGTTGGGATATATTCATACATATGCTAAATACATTTCGTTTTATCAAATCTTGTAGGCGTCCTGCTACATGTTCTTTTCAAAATTTAACATATATTTACTTTCAGTGCCAGTATACGCGTTTTAGGTTTAGTTAAACTATTGTCATATACGACTTTACGTAAACCCACACTAACAAAGACAATGTTTACAATATAATAAAACGCAATTATTAATTTATAAAATATAATAAAATCAGACGAGCACAAGGATTTCAGAACGTTTTTTGTATGTTATAAATAAAATATATTTATATAGAAATATAACTAGAAAATAAATACATAATATATGATAAATAATGAGTTTAAATTTTATATTAAATAATATGTTATGGTGACACTTAGGGTCCGTTCACACAGACCGGCTCGGAGAGGAGAGCAGATTTTTATCACGTTGGAAACAGTGTTTTGAGTGATTGTAGTAAAGTTTATTTTTGCATTTGCACCTTTTTTGTCATTAAAAATGCCTGAACGCGCTTCGTGTGAAGTAATAAAAGGAGCCGACCGGCTCCGCTTGCGTGCTCTTTCTCGCTCGCACCCGCTTTCAGATCTCTTCCAGCCGGTCGATGTGAAATAGTTGGCGGCTCCGCTCCGGCCAATTCCAAGCGTATACGACCCGGTCTGTGTGAAAAGAAAAAAGCAGGCCGATGCTCTCCGAGCCGGTCTGTGTGAACGGACCCTTAGATTTGCTGTATCGTTTGTAACATTTGCGAATACACAGTCACGCAAAACGCTACATGAACACGCAAAGCCAAGTAATGTGTGCCTTTTTTTAAATAGTATAATATGATTTCTATAAGACTAAAATACTAACATAAGATGTTTAACAGTATTATGACATTTAACAGTATTAAAGAAATATAAGTGGGTTCTTTATTTGTAAAAGTTTAATAACCTGTACTATTAAAGAAAAGATTTATACATAATGAAAAATATCTCACTCGCACACGTAGTCTTGTTGAACTCTTAACGATCAATAAAAAAGTTTATGAATTTTAATCACCTTGAAGGTGTCCACAAAAATTCTTATTTTTACTTATAAAACTAACCACAATTACATTACACAACGATGAACTAATCTCATAACGAAATTAATATAGGAAAATTGATATATTTAATAAGTGAGTTTAATCAGTCCTATTATTTTAAGTTATAAACAAATTTTACTTTTCACTATTTAAAAATCTTTTCATTAATGGCACGCGTTATATAAATATTTAGTTAAAAATGTCATCCTTATAAAAACCTTACTAAAGCTTATAAAAGAGCCGAAATATATTACTGTTATAATGAGCTTAATAAACGTCAAATAGTATTATAATAGTATGCAGAGAAGAGTATACAGTCTAATTGCTAAAAATATTTGTCATAAAGATACATAGTTAATTTTACAGAGTAAGGCGTTTTTTTTATCTATACATATTATTAAACTAGAGGGCATATACTACAGATACCTTAAAATATTTATGTTGTTTAAACTCATACTTTAGGGTCCGTTCACACAGACCGGCTCGGAGAGCATCGGCCTGCTTTTTTCTTTTCACACAGACCGGGTCGTATACGCTTGGAATTGGCCGGAGCGGAGCCGCCAACTATTTCACATCGACCGGCTGGAAGAGATCTGAAAGCGGGTGCGAGCGAGAAAGAGCACGCAAGCGGAGCCGGTCGGCTCCTTTTATTACTTCACACGAAGCGCGTTCAGGCATTTTTAATGACAAAAAAGGTGCAAATGCAAAAATAAACTTTACTACAATCACTCAAAACACTGTTTCCAACGTGATAAAAATCTGCTCTCCTCTCCGAGCCGGTCTGTGTGAACGGACCCTTAATCGTTTTGTAGACTGATATATTTACCTATGAGTTTGTTTAGAGAGTCATCAATTAATCAAGCTGTCTTATACTTTCGAGGGTCAAATCAATGATGTTAGAAAGAGAGAAATCGGTGTTTATGCCCGGTTTACATTATTCCAGTCCAGCGATCTAGTCCAGTACTGGATTGCTTACTGGAAAAATGTAAACCGGCACTGGAATGAACTGGATTGGATTGGATTCTGTTCATTCCAGTGCCGGTTTACATTTTTCCAGTAAGCAATCCAGTACTGGACTAGATCGCTGGACTGGAATAATGTAAGCCGGGCATTAATTAAACGCCCGCTCAACAACTAAAAGGAAGCTTACCTATAGCTTAAAGAAAGGCAATATTATAGTCAGTACTGTATCCCGATCAATATTATTTTTGACCGATTTTTATTTTTGTTAAAAGTTCTTTTGATTAAAGACAAAAACATAGGTTAGTAAAATTTGTTTAATTTCTATAAGCATGCCATCTGAGTGTATGCAGAGTCTTTTACAGAAATAAAATTAACCATCTCCATCATTAGTGAGTTCGATAGATCATTCTTTGCAAACGCTTATTCGGTCGAGAACTATCAATTTCGATTTACTTTGTCAATGTTTAATACCATTCTGATCGCGTCCGATTATAACCAGTTGTCACTTATTTTGACCGGGAAAGAGTTTTACCGTAAGTAACACATTAATGTTGAATAGGCAGTGAAATTAACTTTAATTTGTTGCTTAAGAATATCTTCGTAATTTCCATTGATTACGTGACGCATCGAAAATATATGTCATTTTCATATTTTTTTCTTGTGTTCTTGTATATTCAATATTACACTTTTAACATAGACTGATCATGCGAATATACAAATAATTTTAATGTGATATATTATTATTAGTTATGCTAAATGCTTATTACAAGCTGTTTCAAAAGAAAATTATCATTATACAGTTATATTTGTGATGACCTAATCGATTGAAATCAACAAATTTTATATAAAAAGCTATATAACTAAGTTATACAAATTATTCTACGCAATTATAACTACTATAATAATTCTAATGTTATAATATTTCAAATATAATTACTAATTAATAAGTATAAAATTGTATAAAATGATACATCGAGACAAATGTATAAACTAAATGCAATTAGAGAATTATGTAAAATTTATATTCATAGGAAAAAAAAAACAAATATTTAGAGTAAACAAATATATATGTTATATATAAATTAATTATGTATTAATTTATAATCTCACTATATAAGAGATATTATGTAATTCAAGGAATGTCTTATATTAAGTACATAATTTCGAATGTCTTTTTGAAAATCTCATTCAATTAATATAAACCTTATAAACTAGTTTTAATTTCATGAAATATATACAAAATATCTTTCGAGACACAATTTTGAAACATTCGATAGTCTAGTTTAAATAAATATTAAATAATGTATAATAACGTAAGTAATACAAATACGCTCGTTTCAATAAAATTTACAAACAATAAAATGTACAAATGTCGAAAACAAACATACATTTTTATGTTTATCAAGGAAATAAATCTTTACGGCCTGAGGATGCTGACATACTGTAGTTATAAAATATTTTAAAACATTATTGATTATTTAACACTATAACATTTACTAACAAATGTTATATTTAGTGTTACATTATTTCAACTCATTTTATAACTATCACTTTGAATCTATTTTCCGAGGTAGGAAATTTATTTAATATTAAGCATTTATGGTCAATAAGGTTATATAACATGAAAACATTTGATGACGTAATTTGTGACAAAATGAATAATTAAGTTTTAATTTATGACAGTTAACTAAGCAATGTTGTGTCTTCTTCTTTCGAATGTCAAATCAATGATGGCAGAAAGAAATATGGTGTTTAACTAAACACCTGCTAAACAATGTTTATTAGTAAAGGCGATGTTTTTTAAATGATAAGCACCGTTCTGAAGACTACTATTTTATACTAGTAGTATATTTTCATAAGTTTTCCTCAACAAACAATTTAGTTTTTTGGAAAGTAATAATATCTATTAATACCAATTACTTATTTTAGTATCAATGGGAGAATGACGTTATAGTGTAATGATGTCATAGACATAAATATTTACTTCCGTACATATTATATTGAAATGTTTACTAGACTAAATTTTTATAAGTACACTAATGTTATTGCTGTTATCAATACAGGCAGTATTTTCTTGTAAACATTTTTTTTTAATTTATTGAAATTTAAATTATTTAATTTTTTTTTATTTAATTTAATCAAGTTACAAAAATTTAAGTCATTTTGACATACATCATGTTTTTACTTGCACAAGATAATAAATATTTAGTTATTGTTTGAAAAAATATATCAATTATTACTTTGAGAATTACCACATTATAATATTATTTTTTCTTATAAAAAACGAAAAAATTATATTCACCAATTAGGCTTTTTATGTGTGATCGTCCATTGTTGGAATGTGTTGTTGGGATCACACGGAGCTAGGCCCAGTGTTCTTGAGTTAGGTTGTAAGGTAAGGCAATAGCTGTGGAGACGATGTATTAAATGGTTGTGGTCTTCATCATACCTAAAATTGATAATGTATGATTAATAAAAGAGGCATACCGTCTTGGATGTATACAGATATATGTGTTACAGATAAATCATCTTGGAGACGTTTTTGCGTTTGCAGTATTGTATACACATCACACAGTGACTAAAACTGTAATAAACTTGTTTGCGTTAGCTAGCACCAGGGTTCACAACCTAAAGCCAGCCAGTTATCGTACCAGGGCCCTTAAAATTATCGTACATTATCTTAAAACAGAATAATAATTATAAAATACAATACTATTATACAAAATCACAACAATATATTTGAAATAATTTGTAATTACAGTTGAAATCAGAAGTGCACTAAAAAAAAATTATCCCAACATTCCGCATCAAACCAAGATATGAAGCGGCTGCCATTGTTCCTAAGAACGAAATGAGCCAATAGATGGCGCTGACAGTAAAAACAATTGTTATTGTTACTGGTTGGTGTAATTATCAAATTTTACATCATAATGGAAATTATCGTACAGCCCAAGTACAATATCGTATTTGTACGATAATTATCGTACGGTTGTGAACCCTGGCTAGCACGTGCCTCGAACTCTCGCATACGTAACAATGGAAGTATAATTTTGTCTATTATTATATTTCTACGAATAAGTACATGATGAAAAGACAAAAAAAAGCCATAGAGTAAAGAAATGGTCATATACAATATCAGAACGAATTATCATTCAGATACGTGATTTATGGAATGAAATGCGAGGATGAGAGGGAGTACAAAATGTCAGCAGTGTGAATAAATTCATTATATAAAGTTATTAAATGTTTAATGTGTACAATATTAAGTTCTTATAAAATATTTTTTTTTAATTAAATAATATATGGATGCTTAGGGAAAATACTGAAGTGAATTGAAGTGATGCCATAACCAGATAACAGATTTTTACAAAAATAATAAAAAATATTTTTCTAATCATACAAATAACTGGTAAATGACATTTTATAATCTAACATTATGGCATTTCACTCTATCCTAGTTACATAAACTGATATTTTATGTTGAAATGACAAGCGCGATGACCAATATTTTACTAGATATTTATATAAGACATTTCCGAATTTTATTATGGGTTTATTACGTTTTTTCATTATTTATTAGTAAAACAAATAGCTTGCGAAACACAAACATCAAATAAACAAATGTTATGAGAAAAAAAACTGTATATAGTTTCGAATATTTGCGATAAAAGCGATAAAAAACGAAACGGGTTATTAATACATTGAAAACATATCTGGTAAAAAACTAACCTGATATATTTTTTCCAAATAAATACAATTTTTTTTTTCACTCAGTTTTGATCGCGGAACAAATCAAATTATATATATAGTAAAACACAAGAAATATATAAAGTTTAATAAAACGGTTTTAATGAATGGAAATGCGAGCTTTTTGTGGGGTCGCCATTCTTGTGGAGGCCTTAAATCAGTCTCTGTGGTTATGAATAATGTATAACAAGTTAATTAACATGCATATTTACCTCCATGGTCCATCAACAGTGCCAAGTCTGCAAATTGCCTGTTTCACACTCTCCTTATCTGCTTCAACACACCTTTCTCCAACACCAAGCTGGCCTGCCTCGTTTAGTCTAAATAATTGATTGTTACCAGATCCGTGACATGTTGTAGTGCCTAAGGGAACATTTATATATATTATATAAAAAAGAAAAAATAAAGAGATTTTATGATGATAAAAGAAAGTCCATAAGTTTTTATTTAAACTATTTTTGACAGTTAACATTATAACAATCACTTGATTTTTAATAAATTTTAGAATAGTATTAATAGTATAAAATCGATATTTTATGCTATAAATTAACTACAAGAGCAATATTGGCAGTTCTATATTAAAATTTTAAAGCCTAAAATTTAAATTTTTGTTAAATTTGTATCTCTGGGTATGTGTATACCACTTACCAATATATGCTGGAGCTGCCTTTCCCATAGTATCCAAGCAAAGACCCGCTGCTTTATTTTTAACCATGCCCCAATGAACATTTTTAGGTAGTTTAGGAAACTTATCATAAACATCGTACGCCACATTTTCCATAAACCATCCAAAGTCTTTGCACTTCAACTTTTCTTTCAATGCCACCTGTGCACTTATGTCTCCCATATCCAAGAACCTAGCCATGGGCTCTCTCGTGTAAAAGAATTCTTTATGTTCCTCATCAAACCATGTTTCAATCACCCTTTTATAGTTAATAGTTATTAGGGATCCTTTGCGATTTTTCGCTAAATCTCCAAAGGAGTATGGCATGAAAGCCCGGTATACATGGCCGACTCTGGAGCATGGTACCCATTCAATACTTCCACCACATTGCCAAATTTTAAAACTCAATTCGAAGTTTTCTCCACCCCAAACCAAGAGTCCAGGGTCGTATGCGCCAATCTCTAAGAAGTATCGTCTATTAATAGCAAAAAGACCACCAGCGTGCGTTGGACTTTTGTAGGGTTCGGATTTATGTTTGTGCAGATTTGCTTCTCTGTCTGGAACTTCGTTCTCTTTGTAGAGCATTCCCCATTCAAATATACCTCGGTAATTTGTTCCGTGCTGGTATACCGGTCTATATTCAAATGTTCTGTGGTCGATGCCATCAATTACTGGGACCGTCATAATTCTATAATCCCTATAAATTGGGGCGAGAAGCGGAGGCAACCAATTTACATTGACCTCACAATGGGCATCTAGGAATACAATGACGTCACCGGTAGCTTCTTTTGCACCCCTTGATCGGGTACGAATGAGACCCTCTCGCCGAGTATTTCTGATGAGTCGAACTTTACCATGCCACCTTTTTATATAATTATCTAAATTTTCTTTGAGGTTGTCCTTGTCAGAGAAGTCATCTACCTGTAATGTCTTGTACTTTAATATCGGTTTTATAATACAAGACAAGTAACTAAGAAATTACGAATTCATCACATGCTCATTGCGTTTTATCAATGGATTGGTTTTAACATTTAATAGATATCGATTTGGAAAAGTTTGCGAGTGCAAAAACTTATACTATAATTAAGAACAAAGAGCAATTGACATTAAATTAAAAAATATTTTCACTTACCAAAACGACTTCATGTAATACGTGTGGTGGTGATCGCTCGATCACAGTGTGAACGGTTCGCATGAGGACAGTGAAGCCCTCATTGTGAAACACTATGATAACAGATGTAGTTGGTAAATCTTGTGGATAGTGCCAATACTTGCACTCATCTAGTCGTGTGTCTGGAATGGACCTGTTCACATTTTCTGTCATCAAACCATTTGACAAAATATGTTGCACAAATTTTAGGATAATATATGTGTTTCACACACTTTTTACATTTTTAATTTAATTTCCTTTGAGCGAATTAATTTTTGCTATATAATATATTATTTATTTCAATAAAAAAAATATTATACAGTTGATAAGTTTTTTTGTTGTTGTATGTATTGTTTTAAGCATATCAAAATAAATTAACTGTAAAAATGCACATAATTTTCTACAAAACTGAATTGGCTTTACTTATAAGCACTTTCTATGATTATTGATTTGTATGATAACATATTTGCACATACATGTAAATGTATATGCAAATTCTTATAGAACTTATCGATTTTTGATATATTTAAAGGAATAGAATATATTAATTATTACCGGTTCATTGCAATATCATCAGAGGCAGCTATATTCATGCCATATTCACTTTCAGATTCTGCAATATCATTAGCACGATCCTGAGACATGTGATAAGGCATACCCGCTTCTCCTGGCCCTTTCACAGTCCATACTGTTTTTGGTTCAAAGTTGCCAAGTTCTAAAATATAAATGTATAATCAAGGGATTATTTTTATTAAAAATTGATATATGTATATACATCCAATTCAATATATTAGCTGCCTAGCCTGGTACTACATAACCTACTATTATGATTTTTTCTCAATTTTTTTTATAACCTCCTCCTTTATGACCTCCTCTCCTTTGTGGGGATGATTTGGAGCTTATTCCATCATACAGCTCCAATATGGATTGCCCAGATTTGAACCAATTACTGGTTCAGTTATGACTCACCTGGTTTGGCCACTGAGCCATCTCTACTCTTATAAAATTAAATAAGACAACTCTTCATTGAAGTCCTATTCATTTTAAATATTACTTTTCTATGTATACATATATGTATGTTATGTTGGTTGGCCTAAATAAATAAATATAATAAATGCAAACATAGCCATCCATCCATCCATCCATCAGCCATCTGTCTGTCTGCTTACTTATCACAACAAAACACTGAACCCATCATATTGAGATTTGACATCAAGGTAGTCTGACTTGGAAATGTAAATCCTGTTATATATTTTTTTACTGACATACTAACATAAACCATAAAGTATATCGAATTTGATTGATGTGTGATTATTGTAATGTTTTATTATCACCATAAAATAAAAAGCACTCTTTAATTTTTTCTATTTTACCATTTATTCAAAACAAAATTTATTTAAATATTAACTGGATAGTTATGCAGTATTTTGATTTGATATTAAAAAGTATTCAAATATATTTTTTCATTATTTAGTTATCATGTTAGTTTATATTTACTGTAAATATTTAACAAATTTTGGATTATCAGTTTTAACATTCCACTCAATAAAAACTAATCAGAATCAATTTAAAATCATGTCTTATCAAAACAGCATGTATTCTCAATTAGTGTAAGCAATCAGATAAACATGATTGGGATCTAATACCTTTATCTACTAAAAAGAAAATGGAAATTAAAATAGAAAAAAATTTTGATGATTCATTTAATTAGAAATAAAACAAGTAAAATTTGAAAATTCGATTGTGTATTTTTTTTATTCATATTCATAATCAGATTTATAGTTTTTTGTATGTATAAACATAAAGTTAGATGTAGGTAATAAAACACTTCACACGACGATCGCATCTCTAGGGCATGTAACTGTACATATCGTTATACTATTGTAGATTGCAACTAAGTACACTAAAAATAACTTACCGGTTTTCAATTTTGGATATACATCTCTATGAAACTTTTGATAATTCGGCTGAGTATCTGATATTTCAATATCGTTTGAATCAACGTCGACATTTACATAAGAATAAGAATGTATTGCGTATAATAAAATTAAAAGAACCGCACCAATGGCTGTCATACGAATAATTCTACCGCGTCTTACGTTTGTTATGCGCATTTTTCCTTATATACTTTTTATAGTACCATTAAAATAATAATAATTAAACGCAACAAAACAAAAACCAAACTTCCATGCAAGAGAATGCGGGTCGCGGCTTACGATGACGTTTCGTTTGTCTCTTGTGAAATTAATATTTACAACGTCTACTAATACGTTCCTTTCCAAGCGTTCTACTATTATAAATGAGTAAATAAAAAATATATCTTATGTACTTAATAACTATAATGTACTAACTTTTATACGTTTATTGTGTAAATGTGATCGTTTTTTCAATGTTTTTCAATAAGAAGAAGGGCATGTTTCATAATATATGCTGGTTAATGCACAGCACTGATTACGAATAAGCTAAATTATTGACTAAAATTATATATAACATTTTATTTTAAAAAAATCTTACACTATAATTATTATTTTTTAAAACAAAAAAAAGATGATGACGAGCCTTTATGGTGCAAAACCATTGCTTTATTTACCAGGAAACGCTTAAAAAAATTTAAATGTCACATTTGAAAGTTTAAAATAATAAACGGTTGAATTTTCAAGTTTTGTTATGTTTTGATTTCTTTATAATAAGCAAGAGTTACACAATAAGTAAATACTAAATAGGTACTTGAGAATTAAACTGATATTACCAGGCTATATGGTACTACTTAACTAATAAATTAAATATACATTATTAGTTACAAAATGGAGAAAGAGAAAAGTAAGTTTTTTACAATCATTAAATAAATATTTTGGATGATTTTGAGCTGTAATTTCGGATGTTTTTGTTTTTAATCTCATTTCATAGGATTATTAGCAATTAACGTATTCATAGTACTTGTTTGAATTGGAAGAAACAAAAATGTTTATAAAAAAAATAAAAAAATAAAATATTTCTATTTATTTACAGCACAAGCTTTCACAGTTGAGAACTTCATTGGTAACTGGAATGGGGATTTTCCGAATTATCCGCTTACAACACAAGACTTAAAGAAACCTCATGCAGTTATGGGAGCTCTGTTCCAGGTTTTCGATCGCCTAGGCATTGATAGAGATGCTGTGCTTATGGTAAGATTATATCTAAAACCAGCAAAAGTATGTATATTATAATATATAATCATTTCTTTTCTATCATACTGAAGCTAGGATACAAACCTAAAAAGAATCATATCTCTTGTGTAGCAGAATGTTTTTTTTCCAATTCAGGCACCACCTGAAGAAAGCCGAAACGAAAATACTATTTACTACTGGGATCTGCTCCCTGTCATCAATATGACTAGAGTGATTAACCATTTAGTCTCTGTAATGCCACAAGTTGATGCTACTATAAGTATCACACACTTCTTACAACCAACAGTCACAACTTCACACTCTATATTGCTTTTATTGTTTAATCTAATGGTGTTTAATGAAGAGAGACTGAGGGATATTGCCCCATATGAAGAGGAATTGTTTTCTAAAACTGAACAGGTTTGTTAAAATGAATTACAAATTTCTTAGAGCAAGCTTATTTGCTGATTTTGATATATAATACATATTTGTCTTGTATGTGTATTGTGTAGTCTGTCTTGTGTGTATCTCCACATATGGGTTGTCCTCTGTACCTTATCTTTAATTTATATTAATGTTTTCATGACAGGCAGCATCACAATCAAATTTTCAGGATTAAAAGCTTTTGATGTTGTAGTGTCCAGTGACTTCATTGACTCGGAATATTTAATGTGGTAGTTATCATTAATAAATACATTTTATAATTTCAGGTTAAAGTTTTAGAAGATAGAAAAAATCGTTTACTTGAAATGCTAAATGAACAAGCTGCAGAAAAAGGCAAGAGAGCTGAGAGATTGGAACAGGTAGCATAATTGACAATAATTACTTTAACATAGCTAAACCAAATGTAAAACAAATATTTTTCATGATATTTTAATAGAACTGATTATATAGGCAGGCCTATTTATATATGAAGTCCCTTGTGTTCATAGTCTATTTTCTCCACACATAAATGCAGTGTCACAGAGTTTAGCATTGCAATATATTTATTCATACGCTGAGGTGATCCTCCTTTTGTTGATGTTGAATATTATCATGACTTGCCTTATCTAGATTGTAATAAGCTTTTGTACATTCATTGTTGTTAATAACACATATAGCATGAAAATAGTACCTAATAAACTTGATAAAAACTGAATATTTGTCTCAGAAAATGCATTAGAAACTGAAAAATGAAGGTAGTCCAAATAACTTAGAAAAATCATATTATTTGAAGACCTTAGACTCATACAGATAAGCAATAATAATGGAATAAAACAAATTAGTTTTCTGGAAATGTATGCATTTGCATTGCAATGTCAATGCCTGCCATTTTCAATGTGTTTACTCCATTCATTTTAAAATCATATAATAATTAACATAACAAATGAAATGACATGTTGCTGAAACTTGTGGTGCAACCTTAAAAAAGAACAATTAGCTGTTATTTACCTTAAATATGTAGAGACATGATTTTGTCTATTCTTTGAGATTATAACCTAAAATCATCCTTTATATGCAAATTTAAATTATCTTATATAACAGTCCAGTAAAGACACCAAAATTAGATTTACGTTCTTTTTTGTAAAAACATTTGATTATGACAATTTTAGATAGATCATGATGTAAAACAATTGGAAGAAGACCTTAAACAAGAAAATGAAGCACATGATGAAGAAAAGCAAGAATTGGAGGCAATATTGAAAGAGAATCGTCAAACAGAAATAACTCTGGAACAGAAGAAAAGTCACAGAGATGCATTGCTGGCTGAAATTGAAAAAAAGCAAGCTCTTAGAGTATATGATGCCGAGGACATAAAAGCCCAGGCCGAGCAAGCAGCTCAGAATGTCCAAGATGCTGAAGAAAAATTAAATACATTGAGAGCTACACTCATGCAGAAGGAAAATAGTTTGAAAAATTTACAAACTATCAAACCAAATTTTGATACAGCAAATAATTTATTGCATGAAATAATGAAGCTTACTGAGAGTTTAAGGTAAATTATAAGTAATTTATATTTGTCTTATTCATATAAATTTTGAATAATGTCAACCATATTTATAGGACTGAGTGAGCATATTTCATTTATTTTCTTAAAAATACTTGTAAACCTAAATTTATTTTAAATTACTATTCAAAGTTTTAATGAACAATCATTTGTGTTTGCGATTCTTTTGCAATTTTGTGATGTATGTGTAAATGTTTTCGAATAACGACAGGAGCGTAACATTACTCTGCGCGCGCTTCCTATGTAAGAGTTTTTGAATTGCATTATAACTCTTAATTTATAGAAATAATCATCATGTCTTGCTGTTAGCCATGAGATATAAAATAATATTCCACGCTAACGCGACATCACGAATAATTGCCACAGTTTCGTTGAATATGAAAAAAAAACGGGAGTATGTACGAGGTGAATATTTGTTCATGCACATGTCGTCTAATTTCGTTTTTGGGTTCGACCTTTAAAATCAAGGTGGTTGGCAAATAAAAAATGGATAGAGATTAAAAAAAAATTATTAATTGCATGCAATTTATAGGGATTATGAAAATGGTGACTTGGATTCAGATAGCAAAGAAGGAGAATTAGATGTCCTTAATACTGAAGTAAACGAACTTGAGGCTCAGCTGGCTGAGATCAAGGCTGCTAGAGAAGAAGCCAGTAAAAAAAGACAAGAGAGTCACGCTAAACGACAGCAAGAGAAGACATTGGCACAGAGGTATGTTACTAGGTGCTGGTTTTATTACACTATAATACAACTCTGTTGTTTATTATACACCTATGAAATTAAAACACAATATAGACTTGGGAGATGGAATATAGATAAGAAGCGGCTATCAATTTAACAGCGATCTCTATACACATATTTTTAATATTATTCTGGAAATATACCAACTTGATGTTATATTTCCAGAATAATATTGGTTGGTTAGAAGAATTAATTCTCCCGTGCCTCGGACGTAAGCAAGTAAAGCCGTTGGTCATGCGCTTGAATTCTTTCTGGTCGTGTCGTATTACCGTCCCATCTGATTATGAGAGTGCACCTGTGTTTGCGCACAGATTCGTGCACTAAAATATGTCATGCGCAGTTGGTTAATCTCCCTTGAGATTGGTCTTTGTGGCCGAAATCGGTCACAAGGACGTTATCTTCAATCTTAGGATAAACATAGTTTTTTTAGCAATGTTTTTATTATACAGCAATCTCCGTGAAGCAGAGGAGAAAGACAGGAAGTGTAATGAAAGATGTAAGAAAGCAATGCAACGAATTCTCGAAATAAAAGACTTGACCACAAAGTATGAGCACAAAAAGGCAGAAGGCGTAGAAGAGCTGACAGAAATTAAGGAAAATTTTACTGTCAATGTAAGTTAAGATATTATTATAT
Source organism: Nymphalis io (assembly GCF_905147045.1). Lineage (NCBI taxonomy): Eukaryota > Metazoa > Arthropoda > Insecta > Lepidoptera > Nymphalidae > Nymphalis > Nymphalis io. Next base: position 7,403,786 of record NC_065897.1, read on the forward strand.
TTCAATAGATTTAGTATAGTTATTGTTTTTATACTTATTATAGACTGAAGAAATTATAAACATTTCATTTAATATATATTTAGTTAAAATAAATAATAAGATAAGATAAAATTCTCTTTAGTATATTTAACTAGTATCAGAAAAGCAATAAAGCCATTGGTCCTGCACCTGGTGTATCTTTGAGAAAAATTATTTTTCGCTGAGTCAAAGAGGGAAAAGATAATTTCTTCTTTCATTCATAATTTTTAAGCTTGTTAATAATGAATTTCTTTTCGGTCGTTTACTTCATTGCTGAAGGTCGTGTCCACTCGAACCTAGGGTCTGAGGTGTGATCTAGGGAGACCAGTGAGGTTGGTAACTTGGTCCGACCATCGTGTGGGGCAGCAGCCACTTGGTCGTTTCTCCTCCACTTTGCCAAGCACCATCAGCTTGTCGAGGCTGTCAGGTTGCTGCAAATAATGAATTAAACATTACTAAATAAAATGTAATTAAAGTATGTCCCATTTGATTTCAGTTAAAGTCTACAGAAGAAGCTCTACTGAAGAAAGCATTAGAGTCTAAGGAAAGGATTGAAGACAAACTAAGGAATAGAAAGATCTGAATTGACATGTAACAATTTAGCCTCTCTAGGTTATTATTTAAGTTTTAATGAATCTAGGGGAGTTTTAAGTCAGAAGAGTGATATAAATTAAATAAATCATTTTTACATTTTTTTTTCTTTTAGAAATATCCTTCGATGTCTGGTTTAAAGCTTTCTTTTCCTGAATGGGAATTAAATTAAAAAGTACTTTGATTACAATAATTAATGAACGTATAATTAAAAATATAATTAAAAAGCTGCATTCCTTTCATTGTAACTTGTTACTATAATAACTTTACTTAATATGCTATAACTTGTTTGTTATTTATATATGAGTCGTATATAGGACTACTGGTTACATATGTTTTTGATCACATTTGTATCGAAATTCGATCCGTTGCCGTTCTATGTGTTTGCTAACGCGAGCAAGCGAGACAATGTCACGAGAGAAAATATTTATAGTGAGTTAAGTATCCACCCACGTACTGTTTACTTAATTTCAAATTTTCGGAATTAGAAAAATAAAAATCTGGTGTCTAAGCAGTCGCAAATGGTACGTCTTTTGATAATATAGCTTTTGCTTCTCCTTTAAGCCGAGATGGCCTAGTGGTTAGAACGCGTGAATCTTAACCGAGGATCGGATGCTTAATTTGTGTTTATAATTCATCTCGTGCTTGACGGTGAAGGAAAACATCGTGAGGAAACCTGCATGTGTCTAATTTCATTGAAATTCTGCCACATGTGTATTCTACCAACCCGCATTAGAGCGGCATGGTGAAAGAGCTTATTTCAACCTAAACCTTCTCCTCAAAATGGAGCCCAGAAGTGGTACATTAACAGGTTGTTACTGTTGTACATGGAATCTAGCATACGTGCATTGTAAAGATGCATTTGTAACTTAAAACTTTACTGTATTTTGGAAACCAGACTGCAACGCCTATCTCTTTTTTTAGGCCTAGTATTATTAGTAGTACCTATTAAATTAAACATTTCCATTTTTGAACGTGTAATTTTATTGAAGGTGTAATTTTCTTTTTATCTCAGTTTTAAAAATGCCAAAATCAAATACGACACTTGGACAAAAATCTAGGGACTCAGATTTGTAATTAAATAGGAAAAAATTATACTGAATACCAGTTAAAACTTTAGTTTAATAATTATTCTGGATTACGAGGACTCTTATAGATTACTATAACAGCATAATATAATAACATAATTATTTAAACATAAATCTGTACTAAATCTGTACAAAACCTGTTCACAGCTATACACCTTTATAGTTTTATAATATAAAATGATAACTAGATAACAAAATATTTTTTTATCTTAGAATTTTATGGTTTTTATAAAATTATTTTTTATTATAGCAAACATAAATAAAATTCTATTTTTATTTATACATCTGATTATAATTATCACAATTAATGAACCGCTATTAAAGAGATTAAGTGCTTAAGGTGTATTATGAGCCGCGTAGAGCAATCACAAATATTGTGTTAAATATATCTCTTTTTTTTATAGTATAGGTAGGGGGACGAGCATGTGGGCCACCTGATGGTAAGTGGTCACCAACGCCCATAGACATTGGCATTGTAAGATATGTTAACCATCGTTTACATCGCCAATGTGCTACCAACCTTGGGAACTAAGATGTTATGTCCCTTGTGCCTGTAATTACACTGGCTCACTCACCCTTTAAACCGGAACACAACAATACCGAGTACTGCTGTTTTGCGGTAGAATATCTGATGAATGGGTCGTACTTACCCAGACAAGCTTGCACAAAGTCGTTTCACCAGTGAAATCCTATTCCAATGGAAGAAGGAGAAAGATAATCAAACCTTAGATTTACATATTCCATGTGATTTGCTAATAGCTCTTTTGTTTAATACACTACAAACACACTACTCCATCAAAGAACATCGGAATATCCACTAAAAACCAGCGGTACCATTTCCGTCTTGACGAGGAGCGCCACGGGATCGCTTGCGCATGCTACCGTGAGGCTCTGATGTCACATCGTACCTTAAGCAATTTTAATTTAACTAAAGAGGAATAACGTCCGCTAACCTTGACGAATTGAATATAAACATGAAGGCCTTTCTTGTTAACAACAATATAACTTAAATAATCTTTAGGTTAAAAAGTTAGTTTATCTCAGGCCAAAGCCAAAAAAAAATAGTATATATATTTGAATCATTATAAACTGTGGTCATAAGTTAAGTATTTATGTTTAGAGGTAGAAAAGCCATCTCAGATGGGTGGGTAAAATGTGTGTATCGAAATATATGAAATAATCGTTCCATGAGTTGTCTAAATGGCGCCACTGTAGCTAAAAGGGATTGCTTATACCTATAGATTTGTAGATAATATTAACATTTATTTTACGAATTTATTAATTGGGTTTTATAAATTTGATTAACAGAATAATTAAAAAACAGCTTCTTTTAAAGGCTGATGTCTAATTTTCCTTCTCTAATTCCGCTTTATTCTTTTGAGTATTAGCGCGTTCTTTTAAATAAAAAAGATACTTCTCTTTACCTTTACAAATCCTCCACTCATAGTATTTAGTTTAAGCAATAGAATAATAATCAATAGAAGTATCAATACAATGAACAATAGAAGTAGGTGTTTGTAGGTTATAGAAAAGAATCGAGTTATTCGTAAAATTATGTTTTATAAACGCCATATTCGACTTTTACTTTTTGTTTAAATAGACTTAGGTACAACTTTCTTAGCATTGGGTCATCTTGAATGTATTAATATTTTGTGATACCTTTTAATAATATCTAAGTGTTATGCCTGAAAACGTAAAATAGCAGAAATTACCTCAGACGTGTAAAAGTATTCCTAATAGTAGGTATGCTTTTACATCTGGCGTAAAATATACAAATTTTATTGTAAGTTATAAAGTTCCCAAAGATCATCATCGTTTGTGACCTCGGTTAATTAGGAAGTTGATTTTCCAATCAGTGGCCAATCATATAATTGTTATTGCTAACGGAACTAACCACTCCACGCCCCTGGCTTGCCCCTTCAACGTCCGCCGGTTAATTTGCTACGAGTAAAGTTTTTGATTTAAATAGAATATCTTTCGAAATGCTACTTTTAAGGATTGAATTCAGAGCACAGCTTCACGTTCATTATTCATTATTTCCCATTTTTGTACGTTGAATGATACTCATAAATGTTTGGTACATTTTTCAAGTAAATTGATAATCTATTTAACAAATGATTTACTTTTTTATTTTATATTGCAATAAGGACGTTAAAAGTATTAATTTATACAAATATAATATATTTATTATGTACCTATGCAAATAAAGATATTTACTTATATTTTTTATTTTGTAATCATAAAATATATTTTTTATGAAGATTGTGTAGTTAGTTATTTGATTAAGTAAGAAATGTTTGTAAGATTATACCTAACTAAAATAAAACGTAAGAACATGATGATGACTGTCTGAAATATGTAATTGAATTCAACAATATTGATCCCGACATAAGCACTTGAATGTAATTTATGACCATCATATATCATTGGTCTAAAACATCAAATTATCTATCTTTATATAATACATCTATGCACTAAAATAATGTAGGGCAGCCGTAAGATCATTGGCGTTTGGGCGGGCGGCGTGTCAAAAGAGTTTTAGAACGATTCAATTTTTCGTAGATACGTTTACAATTATAGAGTTTTTTACTTATTATATAGTGTAAAAAGTTTTACATGATGGGTGCAGAAGATCCTAACATGTTAGTTGCTGTCGAGTTTGAAGTATATGGACAAGTTCAAGGTAAATAAATTATTTCGATAATGTACCTGTTTCTCTCATTTGTATAGTAATAACATAATAAAAAGTTTAATAGTTTTATTACAGTAAAAACTTACAAGTAATAATTAAGTGCTGTATATGAAATAATAATTACCATTTTGAAATTGAAATACATTTTCACCTTCTTCTTACATAGTGAAACAAATATTTTGCTACATAAGTAGCAATGGAGTTTGTTTGTCTAAATATAACTTTTATCTTATTTGTGTACTAGATATACTCGCCGATTTATGTAGGTATTTTTTTTTATTCGCCGGGAGGGCAAATGACTCTACTCCACCTGATGGTAAGTGGTAGTAGAGTCCAAACGCGACGACGGCCAGTACAGACGGGAAAAACGTTCTGCACTAGCCGCCTTCGCCTTGCCGGCCCGCAAGATGCCTCTTCACGCCTCGTTTAAAGGAACCCGGGTTGTAAGAGAAGGGGAACACGTGAGCTGGTAAGGAATTCCATTTTTTGGAAGTGCGACAAAGAAAGGAGTTGCCAAATTTCTTTGTGCGCGATGGAATTGATGTCACAGTTAGGCAGTGACATCGAGAACCAGCTCGCGTGGACTTAAGAAGGAAGGGGGAAGCAGGAATTAAAGAGAATAATTCCTCAGAGTACTCGCCGTGATACAGTCGATAGAAAGCGCTCAGTGTTGCTATCTCGCGACGCAATTGTAAAGGTTCAAGGGTGTTTGTGACCTTTACGTCGCCAATAATGCGTACTGCATGTCGCTGCAACCGGTCCAAGGCCTCCAGTAGGTACTTAGCGGAGCCATCCCAAAGGTGCGAGCAATATTCAACGCAAGACCGTACCTGTGTTTTGTATAACAGGCACAGTTGTGGTGGCGTGAAAAAACGCCGCACCTTGTTCAGATCTCCGAGTTTCCGTGAAGCTGTTTTTATAATAGCCTCGATGTAATCCCTTGGACTAAGGTCGCAGCGAACGTCCATCTCTAGCATGGCGATTTTGCAATTTTTGGAAGCAGGAATTAGGGAGAATAACTCCATTTATTTACCAGCTTAGGCTTTATATAATTTGTTCTAAAATAATCTACTATTTTCGAAGTCGTTTCTATAAACATGGCATTAATTCTTATGAAAGATATCGAGATAAGATCATAGGCAGTTTTTAGTACTTATAGTTTTGACTTATTTCAACAGGTAATTGAGGAGGTTGTTTGAAAATACACATACTTAAGTATCTATATGTTTCCGGTTTGTAAATACCTTTGCAAGTTGAAGTTTATAGGTTAGGTAGGTATTTTGTTTTTATATATTATTTTTCATTGTTTTGTTAAATTTATACTTAATCGGTAGGGATGGCCCAGTGATAAGGACGCGTGAATCTTAACCGATGATCGTGGGGTCAAACCGGGCAACCACCACTGATTTTTCATGTGCTTAATTTGGATTATAATTCATCTAGTGCTTTACGGTGAAGGAAAACTTCATGAGGAAACCTGCATGTATCTAATTTCACTGAAATTCTGCCACATGTGTATTCCACTAACCCGCATTAGAGCAGTGTGGTCGAATAAGCTCCAAACCTTCTTCTCAAAAAAGGGAGAGGAGGCCTTAGCCTAGCACTGGCATATTCACAGGCTGTTACCAGACTTAGTCGGTTAGTTGATAATAGGTAGTTATTTTTTCCTGTGGAGGTAATTTAGTTTGCAGTCACAATAAATAAAGCACAAGGAAAGACATTCAAGTATGTCGGAAAAGATTTAAGGGAATGCTGTTTTTCTCATGGTCATTGCAGTATGCTGCCTTAATTAGTGATATAGTGAAATATTATAACTCTGCTTTTAGTGATTTCTTCAAGTTATACACGGGTGAAACCGCGGGCACAGCTACTACTGAACATGCGGCTTAGGTGTTGTTCAATCAAAAAATATTTAGCAAGACTATTTCAACTCTTGATTTTTGATTATAAAATAATTTAATAATATGAAATATATATATATATATATATATATATATATATATATATATATATATATATATATATATATATATATATATATATATATATATATATATATATATATATATATATATATATATTATATATATTTCATTTATTCCACTACCTTTTCAAGGCAAACCTAATATTTCTATTTTGGCCTTAAATTCAATCTTGAGATTTATATATATATTATATATATATTTCATTTATTCCACTACCTTTTCAAGGCAAACCTAATATTTCTATTTTGGCCTTAAATTCAATCTTGAGATTTTACTTCTGCTGCGGTTAAAGAAATTCCATCTTAATAAGTAACTTTGTTCTAAAAATATGTTTTTTATAAGCTGTCAATACAAAAAATGTACCTGAATTTGTAATCTATCATATTCGCGTCAACGAAAGATAAATAATAAATATTGAGACATGAATTGAGTACGTTGTTAATAAATTTATAAAATTAATGATGTCACTTTCAAAAAATCAAAACTGAATTTGAACAGTGTGTACGATACGATAATTTACATAAAATGTTTTTATTTTTAGTATACTTATTATATAACGTATAATAAATCATTTATAGTTGGTAGGTAGAGGAGCTTTGTGCAAGCTCGTCTGGATAGGTAACAGCTAATACACTCATCAGATATTCTACAGCAAAACAATAGTACTTGGTGTAATGTTCACCCTTTAACCGTGCTTTAACTCAAATCGTAATATGGGTATTACAAATTAAATAATACATTATTATCTTTTATATATCAGCTCGCTATGCACACAAACCGTCTGCACTTCGCGCCAATACCAATACCTACATTCTATTTCCCGCGCTTCGTGATGTGTGTCATACGAGATGATAGATGGATAGACACACAGATAATATATATTCATATTATAAAATACTAATTAATACATTATTGTAGATGTATGTACACCACACTTGGTATTGTTGTGTTCCGGTTTAAAGGATGAGTGAGCCAGTGTAATTACACGCACAAGGGACATAATATCTTAGTTCCCAAGGTTGGTGGCACATTGGCGATGTAAGCGATGGTTAACATTTCTTACAATGCCAATGTCTATTGATGTTACCACTTACCATCAGATGGCCCATTTGCTCGTCCGTTGACCTATTCTATAAAAAAACAGCTCTATTAGAAATGTATCATTTCTGTATTATTTTTCAAGCATTCGGTATAATTATAGGGTTACTTATAAATTGGCATTTCACTGTATTTGTTTGTTATTGATAGTGGAAATTAATCTCTAAGGATTAGTGATTTATAGGTAATATTGATTAATTTGATTAAATGCTCTAGAATAAAGTATATCAATTTATTAATAAGTATTTACACGAGTACCCACGATGCTGGTTTGGACGTCAATATATTGAGAAAATCACGTTATGAGATCGTAAAAGCCTTGATTCTGATTTTTCTAGAAGTAGGTATGTTTATACGTTTTCTTTTGTCTCGCATATCTTGACTAAATAATGAAATTGACTTCAGACCACTTTTATCCGACGCGTAATAGCGTAATGAGTGTCAAATAAGTTAATACCAAATCACACATAGGAAAATTTTTAAACATGCATCCAGCATGGTTATAAATTTTTCTCTCTTTATACCAAATCATTAAAATAGAGTGTTCTGCTATAGGTACCTAGAATTATATATATGTAAACATTACAGATAAAATATGTTGGGTTAAATAGTACCTACATGAAAAATGTAAAGTTAGAGCCTATATAGCTTTCTTTTAAAAAAACTGGATAAAAGCGAAAAAAACGAAAAGTTAATCATTTTTATTTTGTTAATTTTTCCACCAATCGTATTTATTTTGTTATTTTATCCTTGTTTAAGAGAAGGTCAGAAGATTGAAGAGACCTGATTCAAAGCAAACCTGTGACAATTGAAAAAAAAAACAGGAAACAAAAAAAAATATAATGCCGTCATACATTCGTTCAGTTTTCATGTTCGAAAATTAAACTAGATTAAACTAGATTTTTATAGAACCGATGATATTATATTCTGCTTGAGCGTTTCTTTGTTTAAATTCAAAATAAAGTTTTGTTTTATACCGGAAAGTACGAAAAAGTGATATGTTGCGTATTTTTTTTCGAATGTCATTTGAATATTTCCACGTATGTTTGAGGAAACTTTTTTTTCATACGATCGGTCGATCAACTTTTCCATGTGTATTATATAAGCCCTTAAATATGAAACATGTAAAACTAAAAATTATAAAGTAGTGATTGTTTAGCAACATAATTTAAGCCAGTTAAATATGACCTAGTGTTTAGTTAAAATTAGAATGTTGAAGACTATTACAAATTCAGGTCGATGTCAATGAAATCAATGGCATCTGTAGCGGACTGCATAGTAAGTACTATTTATTTAGCGGATACATATGTACCAATATATGCAAAATGTAAATGTAATATTAAATGTAAAATATATATATTTTGATACTAATAATGCTCGTTATCAATGTACTTATAATAAAAATCATATCTTTAAGCTTGTTGTAACTTGCAAGTGCGATAATAATGTCGTTTAGGATTAAGTTATAGGGTTTCATTAATATTAGGTCCTTACATATGAAATTAGCGTTTTGTTGTACTCACCACTTTGATCTGAAATATCTCCTCTTTGGTTAAGAATTCCAAATTCAAATTTATCATTTAGCCGGTACATTTGAGTTTTGAAAACATTCATTCATTTGTTTTTTCCTCATTCTTTTTTTCTTTGGCGCACAATGGTAAACATGAAATATCGATATATTTACGATCAATGATGTGTACAGCGCTGGTACGTTTTTGGTTTCAACATTTTCGTTCTGGAAATTTCGACATTCAGAACCAACCCCATGGATGGCCGGAGACCAAAGTAGAAAATGAAGAATTAAAGGCTATTGTGGAAGCGGATCCATCACAAAGCACTTCAGAGATAGCTGCAGGCTTCGGGGTAAGTGATAAAACTGTATTAATCCACTTGAAGCAAATCGGGAAAGTAAAAAAAAACTTGAGCGATGGGTACCTTATGAATTGAGTGAATCGAACTTGCAAACACGCGTCGACTGCTGTGTTTTATTATTGTGTCGACTTTGCTCAACCGACACAATAATGAAGGGATTTTAAATCGAATCATTACTTGTGATGAAAACTGGATACTGCCCTAAATGAAAATTGACTCAGAAAAAGTTACTTGTGAGTGTTTGGTGGACTAGTGCCGGTGTCGTTCACAACAGCTTTCTAAAATCTGGCCAAACGATTACGGCAGATAACTATTGTCAGCAACTGCAAGCCATGAAGGAAGAACTAGCTGCTAAACAATCGACATTAGTCAATCGCTCTAGGCCACTGCTGCTTCTCGACAACGCAAGAACACACACTGCACAACAAACAACCACTAAGTTAGATAAGCTACAATTGGAATGTCTGCGACATCCACCGTACTCCCCGGACCTTGTTCCAACAGATTACCATTTTTTCCGGAATTTGGACAACTTCTTACAAGGAAAAAAATTCAACTCCGATGCGGCAGTCACAAACCGCCTTCAAAGAGTTTATTGATTCTCGCCCCCATGGTTTTTTTAGTAAAGGGATCAATGAACTACCTATAAGATGGCAATAGTGCATAGATAACAACGGTGCATACTTTGATTAATTAAATATATTTTACAAAAAAAAATTGTATGTTCCTTCCGATTTCATATGGAAGGACCTAATAATTCAATACGAATAATATTGTGGTGGCTTAAGATGCACTTTCGATTTAGTTGTCAACTCTTATGTGATAAAGAAGTAGTATCATTGCAAGTATTCCATTATCCTATTGAGCAATAATGATCATGTCTGTCTATAATATATTACTTACATGTATTTTAAATTGAGCGGATTGACATGGAGTTTTATAATATGTGAGGAAGAACAGGGTATTAGCAATTTCTTTAAAGAGGTGTATTAAAAAAGGTAATGTATTTTTTACAGGTTGTTTTTTTACAAAATACTGCAAAGAGTTAGCGGAGCAGCTCGGAATTTGTGGATGGGTGAAGAACACTAAAAATGGCACCATCGTTGGCAAGGTGCAAGGGACGAAGTCGAACTTGGACTACATGTTAGTAACCCTTTTACATATTATATTCAATTATGTCTTACGATAAACAATTCATTTTTAAATTTTATCTAATTTTTTCAGCTATGTCCTTCACTTGCCAATAAGGCAATACGTTATATCTGTTGAATTAGCGTTCTGACATAAACGCTTATTTTTGTGTATCTTGATATATTAACGATTGTCTTTTAAGGAGTTCACTGTTGATTTAACCAATCGGTTCGTTAGCGAATTGTTAAAAAAAGTATCAATAGTTATGAATAATGCAATATTTTGAGAGAATGCATTCTTCTATTCCCTTATAAATAACAGTGATATTACGAGAACAAAATTTCGCCATACCATAACCATTTTTTAAATTTTATATCAAAAATCGTACTCTTGAGTTTTGTTTCTAAAGTTTTATTAGATATTAAGGTAGTTAAGATATAAAACGAAATGTGACATTAAAAACCCGTTATAGTATTTACTATGTGCTATATATAGACGTTAATCTAAAACACTTGAGATATCACGAGGAGAACGTCCGAAATCAAATCAACCGATTACGTTATCTACTAAAAAACAACAAACTTTGATCTTTATACTTTAGCTCCGATTATAATCTTTGCATTTTCTGATATATATCTAATTATCGAACACTGTGTGTCTGTCTGTTACGATCGACAAATCGACAAATCGACATGAATCAAGTTTGAACCCCAAGGAAGGATATAGGATACTTTTTGTACCTATCACCTGAAAATCGCGGGCGTAATCAAGTTGTATATATTGTAGTAACAAAACCATTCTGAATGTCCCACTGCGGTCAAATAAATCTTCTATTGTCAAAAATAAGGTTTCAAACCTTATCCTACCTAATTCGCTATTACACTGCTTTATTTATTTATTAGATCACCAACAAAGTACACACAAATACATGATATCATACAGTTGATAAAATAAAACAAGAAGTGATACCTCAATTACCGGTGATAACTACATGAACAATAAGGCAACATTATAGTACAAAAAAAAAAACAAATGAAAGACACCAAAATTTCAAGTTACAAAAAACAAAAATTTAATAAAGTAAAATAAAAATAATATTGAGGGAAAAAAATAATAATAACTAAATATGGATGATTAAATGTTACTTATCAATGGCATTACGGACCTTCTAAATTTATAAATATTGTTGGTTAAGATGACGTCCTTTATGCCAATATCTACGCAATTTATTTAGGTCCTAATTTTATTTATAGGTGAATTATGTCCTAGGTTCGATTTTGAAACTTTAGTTTTAAGCATTTTATGCCTGTTCAAGCGTAAGCATTTTGTGGGCGTGGAAATACAAATAAGTGACAGCAGTCTTGGACAGTCCAAAATGCCATAAATGAGTTTATACATAAAAAAGCTATCCAGCAAGCATCTTCGGTCAGCAAGCGATTTCATTTTAAAATGTATTTACCTAATTTTATAGTAAGGTATTTTTTCAGCCAAACCGTTTTTATAGCATAGATGTCACAAGAAACTCATTAAAGTTACATGATTTCATTCCATACATGCAGATTTTTCAAAACGTTTTGCATCACAAACATGACACGAAATGATTTATAAACACAAATAAGGCAGATGGAAAGTCGAAGCTTGCTCGGATTTGAACCCGCTATCTTCGTAGATCCACATTCCACAAACTAGACTACATGAGCTCGTATGAAATATATTTACAGAAAATTGTATTATTTGTTTATAAAATTGTTTATATTGCGTTGATGAGATCATGTAACCGTAGTCGCCGCGAATGTACCGACTCGTTACTCGTTACTGATTAACTTGGAAATAATCCAACGTTCTCTAGTTCAAGTCGTATTTATAGACCAGTGTTTGTTTTCGCATTTATAATTAATGGGCTTACAATGTCACATTTCGTTTTATATCTCAACTACCTTAATATCTAATATAACTTTAGAAACAAAACTCGAGAGAACTATTTTTAATATAAAATTTAAAAGTGGTTATAGTAAGGCCAAATTTTGTTCTCGTGATATTACTGTAAAGATACATATACTTTAAAGTTGTTTTTTTACTTTAAGTTTTGTTTTAGTTTCCACAGACGAGTTGCCCGAGCCTTTATTGTGTCCCCTATCGATTTATAGTTTATTGTGCCTGAATATTTTTATTTTCGCACAGCATCACATTAAAAAAAATTAGGTTTCTAATTATTATTTTTTGTATTTTGGAGCCCTGGGCTGGTCTAGTTGGTGTTCAGCCAGCCTATCCATGATGGAGTCGTCTCTATATGTCGTTATTCGTTACTTTCGACATAATTATTTTAAATACACCAATAATTATTTCTGTTGCAGCTAGTTGCACTTAAAGTTAAAACGGAAATTTTAATTTTATTTTAATTAATCAATATTCCCGAACAAAACTTCCTTATTTTCATATATAGCATAAATGTTTAATGAATTTAATTTAAATCATACTGTATTTCGAAGTAATCAAAATTGGAGAATAAACAATTTGCATTTTAAATCGTCAGGTTTAGTTTTATTACGAAAAATAAATCAAATTTTTACCTATAAATGTTTTTTAGTGGATGTCGAATTAAATAATATTATATGTTTCTTTAGAATGACACATTAATACTGACAGAAAGAGGGACATTACTGTTACCGCTTAACAACTTTAAGCCCGTAAATGTAAAGAACTATATATATTACTTGGTATTTAAATAAAAAATGCAACCCATTGATTAAGATAATGTATAAATTATACTATATATATTTTCTAAATAAATATCCATAGAACATTGCAATTAAACAATCAGATCCGATAAAAATATAAATCAAAAATGATTTCTTAAAATATTAATCGATACTAAGATAAGATAACTTTAAACCTTAAATTGATTTTTTACTAGCGATATAAATACATACGATAGTTATATTAAGCAAATATTATCGTTAAATTATTAAAAAGTAAATAATAATAATAGAAGTTATATATATATAGACAGTCATTATTTTGGTGAGAACTTTTGTTTACTTTATGAATAAATTTTTATTGCAGTTGATGTTATTGCAAGTTTACCGACGTAATTTACATACCAAAGAGATATATATATATATATAGATGGTCTAAACCCACAATTGTTAAATTTACACATGCACAAAGCCCTTCAGTACATATTAGAACTACAAGCATAAAACACACTATATGTAAATTTTTTGTTATGAAATAGTAAATATGCACTTATCATTTAGTCCGACAAAGTAATTATGATACCAATAAAATCGCATATGAATTCAAAAATAATATGCATTTTCGGGTTTTAAAATGAATTTGGAATAATAAAAACTTTCTAAAATTAACTCCATATTAATTACAAAAAGTTTTGAATTTAATTTTATATTGCGGCAGACGTATGCGATGTACCTGAAAAACCTGCGGTTTTTGATTTTTGAGAAAAAGAAATTCTTAGTCTTAGTCTTACTACCTCTTTCTTTTAAATTCTGTCTAAGGTCAAAATAAAAAATATATATATATATATTCTATAAGTTTTATACTTACTTTCTTACTTAATAATTTAATATTATAATCTGTCTTCGCCTTTGAGTAAGGCAAGAATAGTTGACGCTTATATAATAACTTGAAATACTCAGTAATGCCAAGCTGGTCTACTCGGTAGGTTTTACGATCAAGATTTTATTTTTTAAGTATATATATAATATGTTTCACATGCGTATGTCTCAGCGGGACCTTTCAGTGAAATCGTCACTTCATGTGGTTTTAAAATATAAGCATATTAACTGTCTGTATTAAGTGAAAATTGATAATGTTTTATGGTGAAGATTTGGTCTTTTTACGATTCAAAATTTGTATTTATTACTATTATTATTTGAAAAGTTAAATGTTATATATAAATCGTAGTTATAGGTAGGTACTGTAGAACATTGTATTACTGTAGTTGGTCTAGTGGCTTGATGTAAGGCCGTTGACCCGGAGGTCCTGGGTTCAATTCCCAGTTCGGGCCAATAAAAGTTATTGGGGTTTTCTGTCAGAAAATTCTCAGTAGCAGCCCGGAGTCTGGAAGTTGGAAATGTGTACACTCCCGTGTCTCGGAAACCACGTAAAGCCGTTGGTCCTGCGCCTGAACTCTTTCCGGTCGTGTCCGATTGCCGTCCCATCGGATTATGAGAGTTAGGGAATAGAGAGTGCACCTGTGGAAAGCGCATACACTTGTGCACTATAATATCTCCTGCGTAGTTGGCTAATCTCTCTTGAGATTGGCCGCCGTGGCCGAAATCGGTCTGGAGGACATTATTATTATTACTGTAGGTACTGTCGTTCCCCTATTAGGTAGTATTCTTATTCATTAATATTTAATTTCAATTAAAATGTAATCAATTACTAAAAACAATGTTGCTCATTGTATACATTTTACCCGTACGAAGTCGGAATAGGCAGGGGGTGTTGAATACGTTTTCAATTTTTTCTCAAATCAATATTATCGTCATCTTTTTATTTAATCATTTGTTCCAGGTTAGACTGGCTTAGTACGAAAGGATCTCCTGGCTGCAAAATAGAAAAATGTGATCTTAGAAATTGGCAATACTTATCGCGACTTGATTACAACAATTTCAGTATAAGATTTTGAATGTTTTTATTAAATTTTAATAATACATTGTGTTTATTTAGAAAATTGATTTTTACGTCAGAATTTTTCAAGATATAAAATTAATTAAAAAAATGTAATTTTCATCAAATATATTAAAAGCGACTTTTGAAGACATAATTATGTACAATTAACTGTATTTATACTTCTAAAATTACATTACGTATTCGCAAAGTATTCCGTAAGTAAGTTATTATTATTATTATAATCTTTATTGTACACCACAAACATAAAATACAAAAATTGCTTAACAAAAAAAATACACAATTTGTAGAAATAAATTATCTTTATATTATTTTCATTGGAAATGAAAATCGTAACTATATTTTATAATAATATATTTGTAGGTTAACTAAATTCCCCAATTTCACAGGAGATCCCATTATGCTTTAACCAAGGATTTGTAATTATTTACCCACCGATCTCTTCGCCCGGACTGTGCTACGAAGCTACGTGCTCCTATTACGCGCGTATTTTGCGCGTTTGTATAAATATCTCGTAATGCTTGTTAAGCTATACTGGTTATAATTCCAAAGTGTATAAGGTAATAATCTTTAACATAAAACATTTAAAATTAATATGTTGTAGTGAAGGAAAACATCGTGAGGAAACCTGCATGTGTCTAATTTCACTGAAATTCTGTTACATGTGAATTCTACCAACCCGCATTGGAGCAGCGTGGTGAAATAAGCTCCAAACCTTCTCCTCAAAAAGAGGAGAGGAGGCCTTTAGCCCAGCAGTGGGACATTCACAGGCTGTTATGGTTAGGGTATGTTGTAGTAGTTAAATTAATATGTGTAAAGTATTATATTAACGCAAAGTAAAATAGAAAGTTATTTTAAGGATTCTTTTATTTAGCGGTGATTTTTCTTTCAATTACTTTCAATGTTCGTATATATAATTTATCATTGCACATTTCTGTAAATTTCGACCAAAATGTATTTTTATCTAGCTGTCAAGATTATGAATTGTATTATTAATCCTATGTACACGGAAATGTTTTGCTTATTTGGCCCAGATTAAAGGGAAGAACCGTTATCAACAAAACAAGATTTGTAGGATTTATTTATATTATCTAGATTCTGGGAAAAGACGCGCAATACACAGGTTTACATAACAGGGGATTTTATACGGTAATTGTATTTTTACAAAATTATGAGTCGCAAATCGAAAGTTCAATGTTCTGTTTTTCAATTTACCGACTACTAATCATTTAATAGACGTCCAATTGAATCAACATTTAATTTATTCTGATGGCTTTTTTAAGGTAGCAGAGTAGACGAAATACCTACGTAGGAAACGAGACCTACGAAATTAAACGAATGTAACGATCTACACAATGTCAGTTGTGACATAGTACATTTATTTAGTGTGAATAATCTTCTGTTTAACAATTCGAAAAAAGTTTTAAAATTTAACACACCAAAAGTAAAAATTGTAAAAGCACATATATAATTATATAATTAAGCATAATCAATTTATTCCTTATATTTTTAACCAATGATCTACCATATTTGTCATACCATTTGTGAACCATGCGTATTTGTGATTGGTATTAATTTTCGCATGTGGGCCACTATTTAACCCAAATAGTTGCAAAACTCATACTCTCAGGCCAATTATTCGTGCCCAATAAACCAATAGAATAATCTTACAAGATGGCAATAGTCCGTCCTAGCGCGCTTTCTTTGCCCTTGGATATTCTGGCGGATATGGATGCGAGGGTGTGTCAACAGACCCGCATCCTCCGCCAGAACAGTGAATGCGCGCCCACTTCGAGTGCGCTCGAGGCGTTGAAGCGGCAGGAACACCGGAGGGCTCTCGCGACGTGGCGCGACCGTCTCTGTGAAGAACGGTACGCACGCAAACGCGTTGTTGGAGCGATCCTGCCAGCCTTCGAAGCCTGGATGAGACGAAAGCGACGAGTCACCTTCCGACTTACGTAGGTAATGACCGGTCACGGTTGTTTTGGAGAATACCTGTGTAAGATCGGACGCGAATCGACGGCGATGTGTCACCACTGTGGCGCGGACCAAGACACCGCTCAGCACACGTTGAAGGTGTGCCCCGCGTGGAGTGCGGAGAGGGAGATCCTGGTCCGTGAAGTCGGACAAGACCTGCCCCTGCGAGCAATCGTGTCGGCGATGCTTCGCAGGGAATCGGCGTGGAGAGCCGTAGCCTCCTTCTGTGAGACCGTCATAGTTCAGAAGGAGACGGCGAAGCGGGAACGGGAAAGGCTGATCGTGCTCGGCGGAGACGACGACGGCGTCGTCTCAGCCCTCCCATAGCCCAGACGCACGGGGCTTAAAAGATAGGGCGTAACCCTGGGGCCGTGGATGCGTGAGGTGGGGGCCTCACGTGTCCTATTTCAGACGGCCCTGTGGAGGACGGCAGCCGTGATGGCCTCGAACTGCCGTACGCACTAGCGAGGAGTGCGGGGGGGCGAGATTCGCCCCCTGATGAGAGCTCCGCCGAGCCGAGTGGCAAAGCACGGAAGAGGCCGCGGATGCGTTATATCAACACGATACCGCAGCCTCTCCGATCCGTGCTGAGGACGGCCATCGCAGTGGTTTTAGTGGGTAAGAATCCCACATAACCCAGTTCCACCCCCATAGGACCCGGGTACCTTTCTGAAGGTTTCCACTGCGAGAAAAAAAATGTATTAGATAAAATACATTTTTGGTATTTTGAATCGGATCGTGACGTTTTAAAGTTTTGCTATCATGTAATCAAATCTATATTAATAATAATTGATAATATTAATAATTGATATTCAAATTATTTTCATATACTCAAATTTATATAAATATTAAGAAACATTTATAGTGTCAAATGTTTCATAAAGTAAATCATATTGTGATACATTCTGTTGTCTCACCAAACTTCACATCCTGAATTGGTTGAAATCCTGCTTGTTCCGGTGTACTGGCTGATCATTAGTATCAACTATTTATAGCATTTAATATAGAGTACTTACTAGGTAGTTTTTGAATTATCTTAAGCCAACTAATATTACTTTAGAGCTCACATGATTGCTTTTTATATTTGAAAACTATGGTCTCAATAAAGTAAATATTTAATACTTCATATATCGCTAAAAGTTTAGATAAAAGATTAATAATAAAATAACACTATATATAATATAACTCTGTATATTTTGTAGCATATTATATGTATATTTTTTAATTTTTATATTTTTATTGTATGTATATTTTTGTATGCTTATAAATATTGTTGATAATATAATTTACTAATTACCATCTTAACGGATTTCCATTTTGGTTAAAGGTTGACTGGCAGAGAATACATTAACTCCGCCTTTTGTTCCAACTGAATATTGTGGCGGTCAATAAAGTTTTTAAATAAATAAAATAAATTTCTATAGTACGTACTATAACTTATTTAACAGTAGGTACAGAATAGCATACTAAAGTATTTTTTATAAAGTAAATAGTCTAATTCAAACTAAAGATATAAAAACACACCACCCTGGGATTCTGTTAGAATGGATTTCGGTCACTTCTTTGTAAACTTAGTATTGCATTTCCTACTGCAGGATACGCCAGAAACGAGTCACGACCCGGTGTACCTTGGGCATCGTTGTTAGTGTTATGCGGTGTTACTGACAATGACGAAAAAAGGTTTAGGGATAAAAGATATAGGGCTTGAAAGAATTCTATCATTAGTTTATATATATAATGTTAGCAGTAATTTATACAATATTAAGTGTTCGGTCTCTTTATAAAAAATGTTACACGTGTAATTTAGTACGTAGTAGTACATCTTTAAATAACTTTACATTTCTTTAAAAAAAATACGTTTTTGAGATATTTTTAATGACAAATATTAAGAAATATTTCCCATTTAAAATTAAAGTATTTCAAAACATTTAAGTCCGACGATAATTATTTTTAAAAGGCATTATTTTATTTTGGTCGGCAAGGCAGAGACAAGGAAGATAAAACTAAGCTCCACGAATAGAAGTCCACTTCGTAACAGACATTGCGAAAAAATACTATTCGAACGAGATTATTCCAACATTTATTACCACACTAGCTCATATAATGTCTTTATCAGAGTGATTGGTTAATACTAGTACCATGTAGAAATAAATTTACATCTAGACTTCATTACCACGTTTCTTTAACAACGGCTACGGTATCTCCAAGCAAATATATTTTACTACATGTTCTAGGTTAGCACATTTTTACTTAAGTATATGACTGATATTTGTTTATAATAATAATATCCTGGGACATTTTTCACAATGATCCCAAATTAAGCTTGTACAGAGCTTGTAGTATGGAAACCAGACAACTGATATATTATTTTTTCCTGTGTCATCGGTCTATAGAATAACAGTTGTCTTGAATACAACGATTCTCTTTTTTTCTTTTTAAATTAAATTTAAAATAGCACAAGCAAAGCGCAAAACGTTTAGGTATTATCTATCTGGTAATAGTTACCTTAAAGTTCACATCTATGAAGATGTGAACTTTAAGGTAACTATTACCATACGTAGTTTAATACCTTTTCATTGAACCTATGAAGGTTCAATGAAAAGGTATTAAACTACGAATAAAATTCTCATTTAATAACAACAAGCAAAATTGGTTTTATTAAAATCGTTTGCCTTATAATTAATATACATACAACAAAATCTAGTAAGCTTTTATACTTAAATCTTGTCAAAGTTTCTCGATATTATATAATTTATATTTTAAAATATTGAAGACATGCAAAAATGGCAACAATATATTTATTACAATTAAGTAATTTACATTTACGAAACTTATATTTAATTCAAAATTAAAAAAATATTTACACCATTTGCGCATCAATATATCTAAACTATATTTAATAATTTATTTTAAAAAGAAAAATTAATGAGTGTGAAAAATAATGTGCGTTAAAGAAAAATCATTGAATCTGTTAATAAATCTTTTAATTCTCAAGAAACAGAACTTTTTTTTATTTAAATTAAGATATTGATCTTTACAGAAAAAAAAATTATACAAAAAATGAACATTCCATGAGTCCATGAATTTTGTCGTTTTTGTTTACTTTACCCTATTTTAAGTATAAATCCTAATAATTATTTTTTCGTTCTAATAATATAATGTGTATTGCAGCAAGAGAAGAAAATAGCTTTTAATTTATTTTATATCAGCTAACTTTCATTCCACAATATATGAAGAAATAACAATTTCACAAAAAACTAAATAAAAGTAAAAATTCTTAATAAAGCTATTGGTAAGGTAGAGAAACGTAGTATTATTAAAGCGTAACGACACAGTGGCGAAAAAGCTAACTACAAGTACATCATAGATTTTTTTGTTCACAAAACAAACTTTTTTATAAATATATAAAAAATAATGATTTACAAATTTTCTTTAAACACATTTTCCATCTTAGTTAAGACTCAGTTATACATTTCTTGTCAATTAAGTGAGTGTTTTTAATACTTCATGTCAATACATATATGTATATATATATTTACAGGTAACTTTCTTATTTATAGTACAGGATATTTAATCGATAAATAAAATATTATGTACAATGAAGACAAAAATGCAATTCGGATTATCCTTCTGGTATAAGAGAAGTATTACACCTTCTCCTCTGGCGTTTGTAAAGGTACGCTGGCTTCTTCTATTTTCTTGGTAGCAGAAGTAGGAGCTGCTGCATTGGACCCTTTTTGTCTCTTCTTTATTCTCTCTTTGTGGAAGAATAACCTGAGGTAGTGGCACGGGAATACGACACAGTCACCTGCGGGCTCCTCAGCGTCGATGTAGACTCCTCTCACTAGGATAGAGTTGGAGCAGTTGAGAAGAATCAGCAAAGACAGGCTGATGATGTGTGAGCACCAGTTGCTTAGTTTGGGCGTATCTATGGGAAAACGGAATTGCAGCGTATATTAATAAAAATAGAGTCTATGAGTATATGTGGTCGTTAACTATAGACATAACAGTTTTTAATTTTTGTATGATTTGATCAAATGTTCTAATTATTATTAATTTAAATATTATTCTTATATAATTACATTCTTTTTTCATAATTTTAGAGCGTTATTTATAAATGTGTAATGTAGCGGTGATGTAATATTACAAACGAAATTACAATTTAATTTTTAAACACGATAAACAGACTAAATATATCAGACAGAGAAGACAAAAATTATAGTTTAGTTTTTTGAACAAAAATTATATTAGTACAAGATTTAATATATAATTGTCACTGGTATACATCAAAAATACTTTTTTTGTTTTTAAATATATATACTATGAAAGTAATCACCTGGGAAAAAATACACATCCATCAGGCCCCAAACAGCTCGCCACACGTTAACTGTCGCCAAAAACGACACTAGATGATAAAGATCAGCAACCAGCAATCGAGGAGCTCCTTGTAGTTTACCCACCGCCCAGCGCATGGGCACTTGAGTAGCGAACGTCAGCACCACTATCGCGTATCCTACCACCTGTTGAAGAGAAATAATACCATGACAGAATAGAAACTTTTAAAGGATACACGAATTGCACTGTAGGTAGTGTAATCGTGGATTCTTTTGAAGTTATTAACCGATATTTATACTACGACGGCTGCCTGTAAAAGTTTGATAATACCATCATCAATCATAAATAGCATGAAAAGTGGGTAATGTATTTAAATCGAGATAATTTCGGTAACATTGGTTAATTATTAATTTCGGCCATTAGGCAGTTCTTAATAAGTATATACAAATGACCGCGTGTAATGGTGATCACCAAGTAGTTACTTGTTATACTATTCAAATGCGACAAAATTTTAGAATTCGTTAACTTAACATTCCAAATATTATCGAAAGTAAAATAAAATAAAACAAAGTACGTAGAATAGTGTTATCTTGAAATCAAATAGATGGCACGAGGCAATCGACAAGCAGTCGTCAAGATTTTTATAACATTATTACGTATATAAAACATCTAGAAAACACCAACATCGACACTATAAAGCGGCGCCTGGAATAATTCTTTGGTAAACTAATTAAATCCTTATCATTATTTACTATCCGGCATATGGATGAATTCTGAGCAATAATATCTTAAAACTTTAATAGCGTTGGCTTAGAGACAATTGTTTGTAAATATATATTATTTGATGAGCAATGGAAACAACCGGGCAGATATTATTTATAGATTACAAGATACTTAAGGACAAGATTAAATTGTGTTTAATTGTCCGTTAACTTCTTTATTTAATAGAAGGCAATGGGCAACACTAAGGCCAGGAATAAGAACATACTTTATGTAATAAGTGAGTAACGTTTGGATATAAAAATGACAATTCGCAAACGCTAACAAATACCAACCCTCCCACTTAGAATATATAACAAAATAAATATAGAATCGAAAATTGATTTCCAACTAGAACATCGAAACTTATTAAAATATCGTCAAAATGATTTTATACATATTATTTAAAAAATAGCATAGCAAGAAAGAATCATAATTGGTACGAAAAACTCGCAGGAATAAATACTAACAAAATAATATTAATATCAATTAAAAACTTATTATAGATGACTTCAAGCAGCCACTCAGAATACTTTTACCAAGTATTTAGATTCTAGACGATAACATACATAGTGGTTAACTAGGTTAATACACTCTTTGTAATCAGGTGGAAATACGTGCTGTAAACATTCCGGTACGTAGATGGTGCTACGAGAATTATTTGTTCAGTGATTATAGCATACAGTTTCAGAACACAATGAGTAAACTACTTTTCCTAATACTAATAATAATAATAATAATAATAAAACTTTTTATTTCAGGACTAGCCCATATAGTGTTAGTAAAACATATTTTTTAACTTTACAAATTTTAAAATACAATACAATAATAAAAAATAATTACATTTTTTTTAGATAATAATATTTATCAATAACGATTTTAAAATTTAATTTAATTTAAATAGTTTTTTAACATTATATTTAATATTTTATTATTATAATTTAATATAAATTTTTTAATCAAGCAGTTATTTAATTTTAAACAAAAACAAAATATCCAACCGTCAATATCTTATTAATATGAAAAATGTGTAATTAAAATATCTTGTTACACCATCCCATACAAAACTGAATTGACTGCTGGATTTTAATTAAAATTTAACACGGACAGAATTTATTTTATTAATTAAAACTATCCTTTTTTGGGGTAACATGAAAAGTAAATTTTAGTATTACCGGAGTGTATAAGTATGATTATATATAAAAGGAGAGTAATATTTCTTTGTTCAGTTAATTCATTATATTTGGCGAGTATTTAAGTCTTAAGATATTTTTCGTCAAATGTCAGTTCGGCATAAATAAAGCATAAAGTATATTCATATATATATAAAGTATATTCATATATTCGGCATAAAGTATATCAATTAATTAAACTTTCGTTTAATTTTTATATTATATTTTAATTGTATTAGGCAGGCAGACTAACAAGTTGGCAATCTGATGGTAAGTGGTCACCACCGCTTATAGATATTGGCATTGGAAGAAATATTAACTTTTACACGCCAATACGCCACCTACTTTGGGAACTAAAATGTTGTCTCTAGTGCGTGCAGTTACACTGGCTCACGTACCCTTTAAACCAGAACACAAGAATACAAGTATTGCTGGTTGACGGTAGAATTTAACATGAATGGAGGTACCTACCCAGACGGGCATGCAAAAAGCCCTACCACAGAGTATTTCATTCCATGTTGAACAGTACAGTGTTGTTTGTAATTGTATTTTTCCATTACTTTATGATCTACAAAGTGTAACAAATATTAGTTGTATCAGAAGAATTTCCACGGGCAAACACAATTATATTATCAATTATATGCATTTACAAATATACAGTTCGTTGAACTATATAAATAACAAATAAAATTAAATATCTAAATATCTTCGCATTTTGTTTTTTTTTTAATTTAATTGCTATATAAATCGTAATGACGATATTTATAAAAAATAATACGTTCTATCTTTTGACTGTCATGCCATTTTGTAGGTATAACATGAAAAATAATCATATGCAATTTTTTTAATGCTAATTTATATTATACGGTTAGAAATGCGCTCTTATAACAACGAAAAATTTATTATCAAAAAAGAGATTGCAGTCAGATAAGTTGTCTGTAGATTTTATAATTAAAAAAGTAAATAAAATACTTGTAAAATAATTACATATGGGTATGTGCCATCAAGGTTTTGCCCGTAATCACCACACTGGGCAAGCGTGTTGGTGATCGCAGGGCATAGCATTGGTTATATTGGTCGGTCGCTAGAGCCTCATTTTTTAAGCTGTAGGATGCTACACGTGCAGGTGAGGTTGGCTGGGAGCACTTAGATGTAGCACCTCTCACATCCCGATGATCGAGTGGCGTAATATTGGAGAGGTCTATGTCCAGCAGTGGACGAGAAAGGGATAAATTACATACTCGTATATTCATATCAAATACATATCATATAGCTCAGATCTTAATCCTAGCTGGTTGTATCATATTTTAGATACCGTGTAGCGGTTGATTTAAGAAAAATTCAAGCAATTCTAAATTCTCACTAAATATACACAAAAGCTTTGGAATAAAAATTTAAAGATGGAGAGAACTTAAACGGAAAACTTAAATTATGATTAGATCTCATTATCTCAATGATAAAGCCAATGAAGTAGTAACGTTGTTTATGACAAGAAGAAGCCATATGAATGAGAAGAATATTATATAGAAGAGGTAAAATATATAGATCCAATTATTATTTTAATCTATTTGTTTCTCTATAGAATCAAACGTTCATATTTTTATGTATATTGTACGTGGAATTTTGCATACGGCTTATAAAGTCACTTCAAGTCCATGATTATATAATTTAAATATCTAGATATATTTTCTGTATATGTATCGATTACGTTTATCGTTTACGTTGTACAAAACAAAGTGACAACATAAGATTTTGCAAAATGCGATTTTGTTCTGATAAAAAGGTGCATTATTGATAATATTCCTATTATCAATAATGCACCTAGGAATGAAGAATATCTTAATATCATAAGAGTTTAACTAACTACAGGGACAATGGTCATAACATCTTAGTTCTCAAGTTCGGTAGCCCATAGATAAAAAATAATTATATTGAATTTTTTCAAATATATCACAAATAAAGGAGTGAGCGTTCAATACGTATTCGTATTTTTTATCTTTAGAAAACAAATTATATTATTTAAATAATGGTTATAATGGAGCATTCTAACGTGACACTAATTTGAAATTTGTCCTTTTACGAGTCAGAAATAAAAATGTCACTAAATAAAAATGATTTAAAAATCAGGTTGAAGTGGAGTCGCGTATTAAAGGGTCCTGGAATATATTAGGGAAAATTATCTTTCATTTCTTAAGAGTTGTTTTGTAGAGGTTAGAAATCCTAAAAGTGAGCTCATAAATCTAAAAATAACGTGCCATTATGTCGTTGAGCGTTCAGAATTCACACTAATAAGGTCTAGTGTATTTACCCTATTACGCAGGCTTATTAATGAGGCGGTGTATTTCTGTCCTACCCGTTCATCCCACTTAACTTCAATGTCACAGCTTGGTAATGAACGTGAAACTAGTTATTTGCATCATTTTACAGCGTGGTTTATTTAACGGTACAGTATATGTAGGTATTAATAATTTTTTTGAAGTTTCTTGGTATAAATTAATATCTCAAGCAATATAACTCTTTTAGATAAAACCTATTTTCTCTCTATAAAAATGTTATTTACAAAATATGACACGCACATATATCGTACAAGATATATATATAATATCAATTTTTTTAAGTCTAAATTAAAAAGGTTGAGAGAATACAAAACTGAACAGTATTCATAATTGAAAAACAGTATTGACCTTATATATTCAAAGTTACAAAGTTATTATCGCGACGGTAGTACACCGGGGAACGGTCGGGAGGAAGAACCAATTGCTGCACGTAAGTGGTCACTGACTCAATGACGACGTATGACCTATATGCGGAAAAATAACACGATCTTAGCATTAGATTTAGTATACCTTATGTAATTAATGCATGTTATTTATTTAAACACAAGAATATCAAGCAGTTGAATATAGAATTACGAACGTTTTTTCCAGAGTACGAATTTAACCGCTACTAATATTCTTAGCTTCTTCTTTTCTTTTTATCTTATAAGTATCATTTTTAATTAACATAGTAGGTTTAATTGTATTACGAAGCATTCAAACTGGCAGACAAATTATAAAAAGCCGATATAGTTTTTCATTTTAATAATTTATAATATAATTCTGATATAAAAATACCTACAAACTAACCAATCAAATATGAAAGAGCCTGAGCCTGAAAGAGAGATGTTACTCACAAGTGATGTCCAGAAGGACTTGATTTGGTCGTCCGGGTAGAGGAAGATATCTAGCAGCGCCCAAGATCCTCGCCACACGAAAACTACGAGTGAGCCCACCACCGTCACCGAGAACACGCAGTCCAGAATGTAAAGTGCAGTTTCTCTGCTACTCTGTAACAACAAGTGATATATTGTTTGTTATTGACGGCTCGTCTTATTTTATAACATAATACATGAAATATAATATTTTTTTTGGGTTTCTTATAAATGTTTTATATAATTTTTATTTTGTGGACCACCTCACAACACCGCCCATAGACATTGACACGGCAAGAAATATTAACCATCCCTCGAAAGCAGTTACACTCGTACTGTGTGGCATAAATGTGTGTATTGAGCATTACTTAAATACAATGCAACGCATTTTAACTCGTCCGTAACAGCCTGTGAATGTCCCACTGCTGGGCTAAAGGCCTCCTCTCCTCTTTTTGAGGAGAAGGTTTGGAGCTTATTCCACCACGCTGCTCCAATGCGGGTTGGTAGAATTCACATGTGGCAGAATTTCAGTGAAATTAGACACATGCAGGTTTCCTCACGATGTTTTACTTCACCGTAAAGCACGAGATGAATTATAATCACAAATTAAGCACATGAAAATTCAGTGGTGCTTGCCCGGGTTTGAACCCACGATCATCGGTTAAGATTCACGCGTTCTTATCACAGGGCCATCTCGGCTTTTATTTTAACTCATGATTGTGATAACTTATAATGGTTATAACCTGGTAATAATTATCTTAATCCAATAAATAACATCGTTACCGTCGGGAACTATTACTTAGCAAAGGTTACTTTAAAACCTTCGTTTATGGTTTTCTTGATTTAAAAAAAAAAACATTGGATTCTGTTTCTAATTTCATTTTTTTTAAATCGTTATAAGAACTTTGATTAAATATGAATATAAGATGATGATGCCTGTGCCCGATTGCCTTTTTTAACCTTTAGCAACAGCAATAAGTTAGTTCTGCTTTAATAAATACACACATTTCACGTTTGTAACTAAACTACGAACTTCCATACAATGTCTGATCCTCTATTTAATTGAGTATGAGCATATTTAGCTTTAGAAGGAATTTCTTTGCTAAACTGTAGACCCAACCGTTTAGAAAGA
This sequence comes from Nymphalis io, assembly GCF_905147045.1. Classification (NCBI taxonomy): domain Eukaryota; kingdom Metazoa; phylum Arthropoda; class Insecta; order Lepidoptera; family Nymphalidae; genus Nymphalis; species Nymphalis io. The sequence goes on from NC_065897.1 coordinate 7,431,479, forward strand.
GCGGTGTATGTTAGTCAGCTTTAAATTTTTTTAAGATATATATATGCATGTTTTTATATATGTGTATGTCGCTGTGGGCATTATTCGGATAATTATTATTATTCAGTTGATACTCTGTAAATTAATCTTCAAAATCTTTGAAAAATTGCATTTTAATAATTTTAAATTATTGAAAGAAGTTTTACTTTAAGTTATTTACAAAACCTCATTTGTAAAATTTTGTAAAAAACTGAAAAAAAGGCGCGGTTGAAGAACAGAATTTATATTGCGACGAAGACGATTTTTGGACATTAACAATTGTAAGGAAATACCGTCTTGGCTTTCTTATTTTTCGACATATATAACTTCGAAAACGTTTTTTATTTCGATTTGCTTTTCTTGAGAAGAAATTATCGTATTTTAATTTCTTTAAATAAGTATAAGTTATACGTTGACATTTAACTTATACTTGTATTAAAAATAATAATCTTGTTATATCAATTTAATTATTTCGTTATAATTAAAAAGCACCAAGTCATTATAATTCTTATAATAGTTGTTAATAAATTCTAGTAATATATGTTTGCAAATGTTACACAGCTATAGTCTTAAGTTAGCTTTCCTACGGCGCGTGATAATACAGAAAGACGCCGACCAGCCTGCACCGACGCACCATGGAAAGAGTATCGTATGTGGAATCGCAGACAAGTTGGTGCGCATTACACAATAAATTTATAGTATAGTTTGGGCTAGCTAAGTCATAATATCATTCGGATTCTTGATGGTTCCATACCGTGGTTCCTTATTATAATGTGTAATGTGTATTTTTATGTATGAAATATATAGTTCACTAAAGCGGAAGCCTGTGTAGATGAGCTTGTATTGTTCACTTAGCGCTGTTAAGTGGTTTTCTTTATTAAGCATGTACATCTTACCATTATTTACACATAATTGAAAAATCGATGCAATAAAGATATTAAAATAATATAATTTTGAAAAAATATTATTCTTCATGATTTCTCTTTTATATATATTTATGTACTTATTTCACAGTTATTTTGTCGGTTAAAATGCTTACTAAAAATTAATACTTAAATATTATCATTATAAGTAATAGCCATAAATCGGATATTTTAATCCGTAGCTATTGAGTTTTATTATATCACTTTGAAAGTGCTTATCATTATGGACAGATAACAAATAATATAGTAGATATATCTTTGATTTCGTCTGTACCACAGATAGCGAAAACACGAATTTGAAGAGGTCTCGTTTTCTAAACAATCTGGCGTTTTGATAAGCGGAAGCAATATATTACAGTGATTGATGTTTATTACATTATTATATAATTAATGTTTTGTACAGAAAAATAAGTTTTATAAAATTACTCATATCGATAAATGATGTCATCCTGGCCGATTACGGTGACATTGGTCATTTTTAAGGGAAACTAGCCAGCAGGACATATTATTATAGTGCGTAAGTGTACGCGCAAACGCAAAGGCACTTCCTATTCCCTCATTTTCACAATTCGATTAGATGGCATATGATATGACATGACTAGAAAGAGTTAAGTTAGTTTACGTGCTTTTCAATTCTTATAACTTTTTATTGACCTGATCCAGGGTTTGAACCCAGTACAATCTGCGTTATTATAAGCTGACCGTTGGTATAATTTACGCGGCAGGAATACATAAATAAATGTAATGACATATTTAATCGCGCCTGAAATTGACCGAGACGGATTTTAATGCAGTGCAGTGATTACGTTAATAAATGTATTTTCTTCAGAATTAACGAAAGAAGAAGAATTATATTTACCACGTAAAGGGTTATCTATATAAATTGATAGCTCCATATAATTTTTTTTATAGAATATATATGATATTGTTATTTTTGAATATATATGATATTGTTATTTTTTACTGGTGGTAGGGCTTTGTGCAAGCTCGTCTGGGTAGGTACCACCCACTCATCAGATATTCTACCGCAAAACAGCAATACTTGATATTGTTGTGTTCCGGTTTGAAGGGTGAGTGAGCCAGTGTAATTACAGGCACAAGGGACATAAAATCTTAGTTCCCAAGGTTGGTGGCGCATTGGATATGTAAGCGATGGTTGACATTTCTTTCAATGCCAATGTCTAAGAGCGTTGGTGACCACTTACCATCAGGTGGCCCATATGCTCGTCCGCCTTCCTATTCTATATTAAAAAAAAAAAAAAACTTATGCGTCCCATTTCTTATTCCTAATATTATTATCACTTCTATGATTTATATCTTATATTAAATCTATAAAAATGTATTTTTATCAATGATATGAATCTTCAGATTTACGACTAGATTTAATGACAAATTAACAATAAAAACAGTTACATATTATGACGTCTTTTTTTTGCCTTCAGTAACGTGAAACGATTGAAATACGAGTATTTCTATATCTTTCTCACGCGTGGGGTTACATGAATAACATGTCTATACTACGAATATAATCCTGTTAAATAAATTTAGACTTAGGAAGAAAAACATTTGCACTATCATGTATATCACCTAGATATTGAAGATTTGCTTATTAAAAGAGATTATTTACTATTAATTTAATTAAGTCTAAATAAATATGTTTCGTGGATAATTATAATTAATGATAGTTATCGATTTTTGTGCGGCGATTAATATAGTCGTAGGTAATCCCCCGTTGCATGTGTTTCTTCACATACAATAGGAAATAACACCTAATGGACCGAAGCTACTATAAACAGACTTGATTAAAGCCTCACCGGTATGACAGAAACTTATCAGTAACCGCCAAACATTAATAGTAATTTGTATTTGTGTGTGTGTAGAACCAGGTGCAAAGGGCACAATACCTTAGACTTCATTGTTGGCTGTGCATTAAGGGTATGAAAAGTCATTGTGTTTGTTTATATTTTTTACAGTACTAATGTATGCGCGATCGGCGTATTGGCGTTATGACCACTTATATATGTATTTGCCAAACTTGGAATTTATTATAAGTATACGTTTACGATTTAATTCGATTGTGTTCCGGTTGAAGGGTGAGTGAGCCACTGGACCTAATATCTTATTACTTAAGGTTGTCAATACCTTATTACAGCTCTAATGTGTATAGGCGGTGGTGACCACTTACCATAAGTTAAGTCAATTTCCAGTAAGCCTAAAAAATGTTCGTGTATTAACCAGCCATGTATATGTAAAAATCTATCAAACTGATTCTTTTTATATTTAGTTAAATTACATAAAGATAAATTTAATTCAAGCTTTTCGTTTTTCTAATGATTAGATCCCGAATAATCTTGAAATAAGTCGATCATTTTTTACACAAAAGATTATTAGATATTTGCATCGTTACATGTTATAGTTACCAATCGTTCAATGACCCTTCCCCGTAACTTACACACAATCCACAAACGAGTACAGTGTTAAAATGCCACAAAAAATGCGTAAGATATTAGATTTAAGCGCTTATTTAAATATTATTAATTTAATAATATTTAAATAAGCGCTTAAATCTAATATAATTTATAAGCTTATTTAAATATTTCAAAGTTTCTTAATCGATCGGTGACTATCGACCTAATTATAAAAAAATACAATATTATCTAATACAGTACAGTACAGTAACAGCCTTTTAATGTCCCACTGCTGGGCTAAGGCCTCCTCTCCCTTTTGAGGAGAAGGTTTGGAGCTTATTCCACCACGCTGCTCCAATGCGTAAAAAAAAAAAATATCTAATATAATACCGTAACAGCCTGTGAATGTCCCACTGCTGGGCTAAAGGCCTTCTGTCCTCTTTTTGAGGAGAAGGTTTGGAGCTTATTCCACCACGCTGCTCCAATGCGGGTTGGTAGAATTCACATGTGGCAGAATTTCAGTGAAATTAGACACATGCAGGTTTCCTCACGATGTTTTCCTTCACCGTAAAGCACGAGATGAATTATAATCACATATAATACATTAATTGGTAATTATGTATATTATATTATGCGATGAGTTATTATATGTGCATAAAAAATATACAAAGTGATCTTTAAAGATGAATATATTTTATTGTTGTCTAATAATCAATCTTTATATATGTTTTAAAAAATTGTGCCAGATATCAATAAATAAATCGGTAATTTATTTTTGATTATCAGATTCAATAACGCTTATATTTCATAATTTGAAATTTTCATTCAGTATTATAAGCATAAATAATTTGTGGTGTAATTATAAGTATGTTTTATTATCTGATGTATATGGTTTTTTAGACAAAAATAAATAAAAAAATATAAAAAACGCGTTCCGTACCTATCATAATTAAATTATACGTTGCTGAATTTAATGCACTATGTATAAATTATAACACTTTGAGACTAATATTTTGTGATCTACTGATTTTTCTTTGCACTCTGTTATTTATTTAAACTCCTTAATTTCGTAGGTTTAAATATAGGTAGGCTTTAGATATGCGTGCTTTGGGTTATTGCTGATAATAATGTTTATTATTGATGTGATTTGTTTTTATTGAATTAAAAAATATTTAATTATATCTATGATGTTAAGACTGTTAAAGTAGTGTTGGAAAATTAAGATATATTTATATACAAATTTTAAAAGCGTCTGTAGTATATAACACGCATGTAATTAATTAATTAAAATACCTATGTCAAAAGCTTAAATGGATTTTAAAATTATCGAATGCAGTGTTTACTTTTCTGTTAATATCAACTGCCGAAAAATACCCACAAAATAAACTATTTATATATATGTATTATAAATAAATATAAACGTATTAGTGCGTGATTTTTGTAGTAAATACTTAATGTTATCGTATCTATACATATAATAAAGCAGTTGAAACCGTGTGATCGTCGATTGAGCGAATTAAAAAAAAAGCGTGTAGGCGACAAAAAAGATTTTTTTCAATATATCATAATAAACCAGACGTAATTGACCAAATTAATAAGTAATTAAACCTGTTGACTGTGAGGTAATGATTTCATCTCTTTCCTTTTTCTACTTCGCGCTATAATTTGATGATTTATACAAACCAAACCAATTTTATTTATATAGTATAAGTAGAGGATTTAATTTCGCTTAGATTATTATGAAAATTACGTGTGGGTAGTATTTGAATAATAATAACAAATATAAAATAGTTTTGCAATCACGTCCTGCCTTAGGCGCGGATAATTATTTTTGCTTAAAAAAAGTAATAAGCAATAAAAAAAAACAATAAATTATACCAAGTTAGGGATTTCTTTAATAATAAATAAAAGTTTGTAAAGTTAATTAATAATTTTGCCAAAGTTAGTTACTTTTTTTATTTCTTACACTCCTGTCACAGATATATTATGTGGTACATCTTAATATTATGATAATATTATTAGTAATTAATTTTAAAATAGTGTTTTTGTTATTATAAAATAATAATCATTAATTTTGTTATTTTAGTTTTATGAAACGGTTTCTTTTATTTGCATTTTTATAGTTAATACTAAATAAAATAGAAACTAGTATAAATTTATTTTAAATATCAAGAATAATAAATTATAGGATTAATTTAAACTATCTAAAAAAATAGTTTTCAAACATACCGTTTTATAAAATGTTGGAGATTCAAAATAATCTTCGTCTGAATCAACTGTCAAAGACAAAGGCGCAGATTCGAGATTTCTCAGACCTCGCAATAACCCGATAGCCACTGTAGCCATTATTGTTGATATTAACACTCCCGTCGTGTCTTGAATAAAGCATTCATGAAGGTTCCACATTCCCCTGCAAGCGGCTACATTCACTACACCAGCGAAGATCGTATATAGTCTTGAAAAGATAAAATATTTAATTCGTCCTAGGTCAGGTGTTAAAATTTTGTTCAATGGTGTCTGCAGGGCACAAAGAGTGAGACCGAACAAGATTCCGAAACTAGCAGAGCACGCAGCACTCAATAGATAATCTTCGGGGTATATATAGAGATCAATCAGTACCCATGTCGCCTTCCAATATATTATAACGAGGGGTCCAGCGACGAGTATAGTAAACAGGATATCGACAATCTCCAAGACAGCTTCGGCTCTGGGCTCAGTGAGCGAATGCATATCAATGATGCTGTTTCCAAGCATTTTTGCACGGAGACAATAATTACGAATGTCTGTATTGTATTATTTCTCGTAGTATCGCGCTTTCAAGTATTATGTGGCTTCCAGATGAGTTCAATGTCAGGGAATAAGTGCAAATTCCCCGAGAGTCAAACATGAACCAAATTTCATTTTAGAATTACTATATTCACGAACGAAGTGGTAAACGAACGCCATAAACATACACGGCAGAAAAGTGTTATCTCATATTCCTATAACATTTATTTTTCGTTTTGAAAAACGATTTTATTCTTCTTTAGCAGATTATCGGCAGATATCGGAAAATAATATTTAGTTTTCACTGTAAGATATTAACCACTGGCCTGCTTTTGGCGATATATGAAACGATACTGAAAAAAATTGCAGAAAAACTGATTGTAAAGAAATTTTGTTATCGGATCCCCACCAAAATCAAATCAATAATTTTATGAAGGCATTAATTTGATGTAGTGCATCTTCAATCACTAAGAGCGTCGGCTCGTATTTTGATATTTGATATCAATAAATAAATAATATATGAATAAAAATAACTGTACATAATTTATTTGTAACAAACTAATATCATAAAATAATATAATTATTACATTATTTGACAGAAAATGATTTTCAAAAATTTAATTTGCCGCATACCTCATATTTACAATACATTACAGCTCGTTTTCAAAAATCGTACTACATTTTCAAATAGGTATTAGTAACAGTAAAAGTAGCAGCCTGTAAATGTCCCACTGCTGGGCTTAGGCCTCCTCTCCCTTTTGAGGAGAAGGTTTGGAGCTTATTCCACCACGCTGCTCCAATACGGGTTGGTAGAATACGCATGTGGCAAAATTTCAATTAAATTAGACACATGCAGGTTTCCTCACGATGTTTTCCTTCACCGTCAAGCACGACATGAATTATAAACACAAATTAAGCACATGAAAATTCCGTGGTGCTTGCCCGGGTTTGAACCCACGATCATCGGTTAAGATTCAAGCGTTTTAACCACTAGGCTATCACGGTTTTTTGAGGTGAATTCGACTTTGACCAACAATAGATATTAACAGTAAATAATATTTGTGGGTAAGAAATTATTAATTTTAAGCAACTTTCACAAAGTTGCAATCCATTAAAAATAACTTGATGAGGGTAGGAGTTGATGCGTACAATAATTATTTTAAAAGTTTTACGAGTGGTAAATGTACACAGTTCCTACGTGCTCACTTAAGTCGTTTGTCAAATTAAATTAATAAAAATAATGCTACGCGAGAATCATGAGTTAAACTGTTATTAATATTATTTTTAAATGTTATTTTTATTTCAAAGTTCATTTATTCAATTGGCATAACTACGTAATATTTTTGTCTATGAATAAATAGACTTTGTAATATTTAAAAGATAAGACCAGTTGAAACGTGAAAGTGAACGACTTAGTTAACTATATTTAAATAATATCTCGATTCGCTCATTCATGCTTATTCTTATGCGTATTTGACGAAATTATATTCAGAAATATTTAGTGTAAACGTTTACTTAGTAATTTTTAGTTGCATGAGTATGCAAAGATAATAATTGCTCTCAGGATAAAAAGACATCAAGGAGATTGACTTATCTTTTCTCAGGTAAGCCCGTGTACTTATGTTCTATTAGCGACATCACATGAGAAACTTGTGCTAGGTGTAGGATAGAGTCAAGATCGAACCGTGACCTTCACTTCGTTAAGCGATCGTTGCTATCATTGGTCTATTGAAAAACATATTAATTGAAAATATTACATAGTATTATTCTAAGCGTTTTATTTTTAGGTTACTATAAATGCTATGCAAAATTTAATTCGATCTATCACGCCAAACATGCATTTTAACCTAGGCAATTTTATATATATTATAATAATAATTATTAAGTTATAATGGAATAATAATTTTGGAACAAAATATTATATTTATTACATTATTTTTAACTTAAAGGAGATAAAATAAAAATTACCTTCATATATCTAATTAATTTTGCGTGATGCGCGCACGGACATGAAGCGATAATATATCTAAATATATATATCTACTTATATATATATATTAATCCAGTGGAGCAAAGTTCTACAAGGATTCTATCATTTGTTATTTAATGATCTGTCAAGAGCTAAAATATAAAAACAGTATGTTTTTAAACATAATTAGATTGTGTTATCGAGATTATATTAAAATCACAAAACGCTACCGGATTTGCGTGCGTATTTCATTTAATTATTTATGTGTGTTTATTACGCTTTAGCAATAGATATATTTTATTTATATACCGTAACCGTAACAGCCTGTGAATGTCCCACTGCTGGGCTAAAGGCCTCCGCACCTCTTTTTGAGAAGTTTTTTTTTTTATTTTTATTTTTTTATTTATATGACACATATCATTTCAAGATTACAGCGCATACAATACTTTATATGATAGTCTAATTTCGACATAAAACACGTGTAAATCGAAGCATAGTAATAATTTTAGATAATTGGTGATCAATTCTATATTATATTTTTTATCAGAATTATAATACATATATGATGATGATGATAACTAAAATTATAAATGAGAAATTGTATTTGTTTGTTCTGCTTGCACGTCTTATCTACTCAACCAATCATTATAAAATATTGCATACAACGTGTATGCAATATTGGAACGCTCAGGAATAATTATAGAAAAGGACCTAAGGTACAGAACGCCATTTTTTAACGCTGGAAAAACGCGTTACGCGTTTCCCCCACGGGAACAGTGGTATGTGGGGCTCGCCAGAGTCCAAGGCGCCGAGTGCGCCCCGAACATCGGAATACCCACTCAAAAACCAGCGGTTCCCTTTCCGTCTTAACGAGGAGCGCCACGGGTTCGCTTTCGCATGCTACCGTAAGGTACAGAACGCCTACCCTAACCTAAGGTTCCAAATGAATTTGAAATCAGTCGGTTTCGTGACATAAAAAAAATACCATCGTTTATGTGAAGTCGTATTATATATTACATAGCATACGATATTAGGTTTTAAGAATAGCGAATAATTAGTTCCTCGTTTAACTTAGTACGATGGTACCGTCTTGTCGGAAATTATTTATTATTATTAGTATTTATATAAGTGCAAATACATTTTATTTGGATTACGGCTCAGTTACGAATTTGTATTAAACATTTTGTAGTTATCACTGTCACTCTTTTTTTTTTAAACATTACGGCTCATTTTTACTAAATAAGTAAAATTACTAAAAAACAACACATCCATAGCGCTATCGATTAAAGCGAGAACTGACATAGTGATATAATCATAATAATATTTTATAGAATCCTTGCATTTATTATTATCATATCGTAAAAACTATAAATAGTCAACTCTCACTCTCTTGCAAATACTGTATCTAGATGTGATTGAGTTTTTGAGTTCGATGTAACTTAAGAGTTCACAGATCCGTCAACCGTTAACCGCTTGAAGCAACCAAGTAGAAGCCGGTAGATGTCCGACCTGCCAAGATATCATCTCTTTTAATACTGCCTCGTTGGTCAAGTGGCTAGATGTAAGGCCGAAGGTCCCCAAGATCCTGGGTTCAATCCCAGGTCGGGCCAATAAAAATTAATTGGGTTTTTCTGTCGAAAAATCTCAGTAACAACCCGGAGCCTGGAAGTTGGAAATGTATACACTACCGTGCCTCGGGAAGCCCGAGAAGCCGTTGGTCCTACGGCTGAACTCTTTCCGGTCATGTTGAATTGCCGTCCTATCGGATTATGAAAGTTATTTTTTAGGTGAGGGCACACCTGTGTTTGCGCACACACTTGTGTACTATAATATGTCCTACGCAGTTGGGTAATCTCTTGTGAGATTGGCCGCCGTGGCTGAAATCGGTCCGGAGGATAATATTATTATTATTTTATTATTAATAAAGACTTGCATACAATACAAGCGACAAACCTTCAACCGAATCATGCAGGCTGCCCTGATCCTTTTTTGTTTCAATGAGATAAAATATTTTATGAAAATTTTGTGGCGCTTGTACTTTGTGCTTGTAACTTGTATTGTTATTTAGTTGTAGTGTTGTGTGTGTTGTTGTTTGTATCTGCGATGTTATATATGTAAAGTAAGTGTGAATATGGAAATAATTTTTAAATATAGCTTAGCTTCTGATATATGTGCTTAAAATTTATTAGTATTTGCTTTACGGCTAATTGGCATGGCAATAAAAAAGTTTGCCTTAACATGGCGATAGTCTCAAGCAGCCTTTGACAAAGAAAGATAGAAATCTTAGAGAGCTTTATATTGATTTTTGGGAATGATTTTTTAAAAGAAGTGGGGAGTTTTTAATCGTAAAGAAAGCTTAAAAAGGTGTTGCGGCGTCGCCATGGTTATGCACAATGTTGACAAAGTGACGTGATTTTCGTCACGAGAAAAGATACTATGAAGGTCTTTGAGATGAATATAAATGACCTGCAAAGGTGGCCAATATAATGTAATTGTAAATATATGAATATGTCATATAATAAAAATAAATAAGCAATTGTTAACCAATCTAGATTAAAGCCGATCACAGCCAACTTGCATACTTTACAATGCCATATTTAAAATAAGAAACTATATTTAGGCCTTTGCCTTAAAAAAAGTCGTGCCACAGATATTTATTTTGAAAATCAATCCTTAAGTTTTATATACTTATTGCTTAGATTTTTGTCCTTTATATAATCATGTATTAAGTAATATATCTTTTTTATTTTAACATAAGATTTATGTTGATTAATTGGCAAAGAGTTTGTATGTAGATTTTTATAATAGAAATGAGTACCTTACCTCAGGAATATTATTGATAGCTTCCGGAGTTTAAAACCGAATTACCGATTTTCATATTGCATCGAATATAAGTCCTACTTTTTGCACTTACTTTAACAAAAACAATAATAAAATAACATTATATAAGTTTTGGAGTGTTAAATTTGTATTTTTTATTCATCTGGAACTTGTTGATGTAGAAAAACATCGGGAACCGAAATAGAAGAATTAAAATTAATATGAATATCAACCAATCCGATATAGAGGAGCGTAGTAGATAAGCTCTAAATAATTCTCCTCAAAATCCATACGCATTGGCGTATTTTTTATTATTTATTATAGTATAAATGTGCTAATATTATAGATGTACATATCTATTCTAAATAGAAGAAGAAACAAAGTCACTGAATTCTTCTTTCAGTATCACCCCTAATTTTTAAAGCCACGCTAAACCAGATTTTGATACAGTTTTTTTAAAAATATTGGTCAAAAATAATATCTTAAGAGTTATCGTAAAATAAAAACTCTCGCGCAACAAATGTTATTGATTGTAGCGGTCAGCCGTGCGATGGCGAAAAAGTCAACGCAATTTTTAGTGTGCCCTATGTAGATTTAATATTTTTTGCTGGGCATACAAAAGTCCTACTTTCCTATTTTGGGCAAACTGTATTTGAATATCACTTAAATTGTTAAATAACAATTGTTTTACATATTTGTTACCTAACTGCGAATCATTTTGCTTTATTAGAATAGCTATTAAAAATTTGAAATTAACTCTGATTTGAAATTGTTAAATATTTATTGTCGTAAGTATTATTTTTGTCATATGTTTTGTTTATTTTGTTTTCACTCATAAAATTTCAAATTCCATATACAATTTGTTAATTTAATTTATAGTTTTAGGACGAACATGAGCTGTATAGTAGGTTGTTTTTTAGGTATAGCTTAATATTTCGATATAGTAAAAATTATCACATGCCAAAAATATAACAAACTTTGTATTAGAGAGATGTAGGTTATCAATATGTCTTCAAAAATCAATGATAGCATATATCTATAGGTCGTTTATAGATAACTTATTGTAATCACTGTAATTATTTATATTGTTAAAAGAAAGGAACATTTTATGATACATGTGTAGCTTGGTTTCATTGTCACAAAGTATAAGTCTTCATCAAAATAAATAACATATTAATTTTAAGCGCTTCATATTTATACATATTGCTAAAACTAGCACTTTGCAATTCGAACCAGAAGAGAAATATTAAGAGATATTTAAATAAACGCATGGAAAAATACGCAAGGCGTGTTATACTACGGTAGTATAAATTATTTAAAATTATTAAATTCAATGCATTATATTTCTCATGTGATATCTTAATATAATTGAATATTCATCATAAATAATATTATATGCATTGGAAAGGGGAATTTATATGCTCTGAAACTTGTAATTAAATAGATCGTGGTTTATGTATATACAGTAATATTAGCGGTAAGCTAAATATTAAATGTAAAAATTCTTTCTAAAAACTGTCATTTGACATTGTTATCTAAAAACACAACAGTACGTTAAAAATTATTATCATTGTTAATTGCTAAGTATAACCCAAAAGTATATTTACTTAAATTACTGGTCGTCGATGTGAATTATAATAGTTCTGTCTGTATATGAAATATAAATAAAAAATAAGTTTAATCAATCTCTCGCTTTTAAAATCGAGTTCGAGCTTTGAAAAGCGAAAATTACTGTACTAATGGCTGGCTTAAAATGAAACTTAGTGCCGTGATGGTTTATTTTTATAGTATAGGTAGGGGGACGAGCATATGGGCCACCTGATGGTAAGTGGTCACCAACGTACATGGACATTGGCATTGTAAGAAATGTTAACAATCGCTTACTTCGCCAATGCGCCACCAACCTTGGGAACTAAGATGTTATGCCCCTTGTGCCTTTAATTACACTGGCTCACTCACACTTCAAACCGGAACACAACAATACCGAGTACTACTGTTTTGAAATAGAATATCTGATGAATGTGTTGTACTAACCCAGACGAGCCTGCACAAAGCACTATCACCAGTTTCATTGGTTTTAAGCAGTGTTCTGGAGTGGATGACTTAAGGCCGGAATTCAAAATACACAGCTATCGCCTTTGCTCATGTTTATCTGCCTGGATTCCATCGATAATTTCAATGAAAAACTCTAAGAGGAAAAAAGCGAAATTCAAATATTCGCTTTTTTGTAATAATGTTGTCCTTCTGACCAATTTTGATCATGGTGGCCATTCCCAAGAAAGACTTTCCTACCATACAAGATAATCATATTATAGTGCACAAGGGCGAGCTTGCACTCCGGTGATTAGCATAATCCGATGAGAGGACGATCTGACACGGCCAGAGTTCAAGCTTTCCGAGGCACAGAAGTTAAACAATATTGTTTATGATGAGTTGTCAAACTCTGGGCAACTACTTATTGATTCTTAACAGGAAATTCCAATAATTGTTTTATTAGCCCAACCAGGAGTTTGCGCCAAGAATCTGCAGCTTTAGCCATCCTAGTTGTAGCGAGTCAGTCGAATGGACTGTCTCGCTACAACTTTACTATTTTTGATAAAAATGACACTATAAAATTATTGTTTAGAAAATATCTTTGTCTAAACTACCCATTTGACGCACTAATAAACAAGTCTTGTAACATAATATTAAATTGTGTGCGAGACAAAATAAACAAAAAAAAAGATTCGAACTCTGGGGGTTTAAAAACGTGGAGATTTATTCATAATTGGATGTAAAAATATATATAACGGATCAGCATTACAATTACTTTTTTCTAAGATTTTTATAGTTAATAAGTAAATGTTTTAATCAATAATACTGGTTAATACATTCGATGCCGAGGTTAATATGACGAATACGTTGTTTGTTGTTACTAATTACAGTTGTTACCAATTACATTTACGTAAATATTTATAATAATTTAGGGTTTGTGTGACCGTCCGTGAGGTATATCAATACCTAATCAGAGCTTATGCTTAGTAAGAAATGAGCAAATATGTCGTGTGTTTTGATTTGACATGATGAAGATTTTGATCTGTTCTTATTTTAAAGATTAAAATATCAAAATGTTGTTTATGTTTTAGTTAAATGAAATCTATTCCCTCATTATATGAATACGACAACGAAGAGTAGGATAAACCAATAAAACTAGTCTATTATGTAAAATATACAAACCGTTCTGAACATAGTCGGTATGCCAAAATAATCTTGGGGAGAATCAACCGCAACTGCGAAGGGCGCCGCGCATATGTTCCTTGAGGTTCTTAACGCCGCAAGTGACAGCGTAGCGGCCACCGTCGTTGACAACAGAGTCCTCGCGCTATCCCCGGTACACTCATTTAGGAGATTCCAAACCCCCCTCCAACCACTAACACACGCGATAGCAGCCACACATGTGTAAATTCGCGATAGGACATAATAAGTCAATCTGCCCCTATCAGGCCGTAAGTACTTGCTGAACTGCGCTTGGAACACGCAGAAAAGCAAATCTAAGCCCAGACCGAAACCGGCGCACAACGCCGCACTACTTACGGGATCCTCTGTCAAAACATACAAATCCATGAGGGACCATGTTGACTTCCAGTACGTAACGACGGCGGGTGCTACGACTACACTGGCGAAGAGTATGTCTGCGAACTCTAAGAGTGCGGTGTGCGCACGCGAACCACTCGTGAGAGTGTCGGCGAGCCCGGCAGTGCTTCCACGCATGTCTGAGGTACGAGTGCGCACAGCCACGGGTTTAGTACGACTACAGATTACTTGTATATAATTGCATTATCATCGCGTCCCGCGCTCTGACGTATTGTTTGCTGGGACGTCTCCCTGTCGATTCCATACGACTTTCTTTGTGTTTGTTTGTATTTATACTTGAGATAGCAAGATAGTGGTGTTAGTATAGTTGCTATTTGCCCAAAGGAAATAATTTAGAGCTCTAAGTGCTGCGCATATTTAAAGTGAATTGCGCCTGTTACTGGTACTCAACAACGAAACTTACGATGAGCCAAGAATCGACAAATTGATCGATTGATTTATTTTTACAAGTGGTTCGTATAACTTTGGCGTAGTAAAGTAGTCATAAATTAATAATGTCTCAGGTCTAATTTAACTACAGTAGTAAATCGGTTGACCCTCACACTAATGTGCGTAATATACTCTGGCAAATCATGTCTCAAATATCCGCTTCCTTGCTGGCCATTTGTTCGAACTTTTTCCTTGACCCTAACAAATATCATGTACTAAACTAAATAGGTAGCACATAGACCATAATTATGTCATACATATTTTTAGAACTTATTTTGACGTAATACATAATTAATAATTGTAATGTAGTAAAAAAAATCTCCTTATTTTAGCACATCGACAGCGTTGTGATTCTATTAAATGTCTTACTGTTGCTCTAAGGCATCCTGTCCTGAACCTCTCCTCAAAGGAGAGAGTTTGGAGCTTAGTCCGCTAAGCTACTACACTGTGCGATAATTACACAGATGGAAGATTTTCATCCGACACACGCAGTTTTCATGTATCCATTCCAGGCCGAGCACGAGATGAATTATGCACACCAATTAAGCACATGTAAACTCAGGTTTTGAACCTGCAATTTTCGGCAAAAAATCACGTGTTCTTTTTTATTTATTTTACGCAAAAGCAGTGGCACTAAATTGTGTATTTTAAATGATGATACTATAAATAACTTTACTTAGTTTTGATGAGATTAAAAAAGCCGAGATGGCCCAGTGGTAAGAACGCGTGAATCTTAACCGATGATCGTGGGTTCAAACCCGGGCAAGCACCACTGAATTTTCATGTGCTTAATTTGTGATTATAATTCATCTCGTGCTTTACGGTGAAGGAAAACATCGTGAGGAAACCTGCATGTGTCTAATTTCACTGAAATTCTGCCACATGTGAATTCTACCAACCCGCATTGGAGCAGCGTGGTGGAATAAGCTCCAAACCTTCTCATCAAAAAGAGGAGAGGAGGCCTTTAGCCCAGCAGTGGGACATTCACAGGCTGTTACGGTAGTTTTGATGAAGGAACCAGCTATTTGAGGAAGGCTTATACAAGCCTATGTCGGTTGTACATTGAATAGTAAATAAATATATAAAGTTGAATGAAGATTTTATTATTTAGTTTCTTAGTTATTCGTTTTATAGATTTAGACAAGCTTTAAAACAATAATCACTTATAATTATTTTTGGAAGGCAGGCGAGCAAGTGGATATGACACAGGCACTGTAAAGTATATAAAACTTGTGCCTTTATTTATTACAATTGCTCACTTACATGAGTGGGTAGTCACAAAGTGCTATTACGATAATTTGATTTCTGGGTATAAAAACATGGCCATATATTCTTTATTACCAAAGTAATAGTAAACAAATTTTTTTACCAAAAAATGTTTCGATTTTATACCTCATTCAAGTTTTTCAGAAAAAGATTTTGAATCATTTGTATAAGGCTGTACTATAAATTTATTATTATTTTTTTACATAGAATTCATAAGTATTTTATATTTAAAAAAAATTGTAATTATAAAAAAGTTGCTTAAAATACAATATTTGTGTTAAAATGTATAAATATGGAACTTTTTGTTTTTAAAGTTTTATTTAATGAATATGATATCAATTTAGGTCATTAATTTAGATAACTTACCTTACTTTGAAATCGTGTAGTAAAGATGTACGTGGCCTCTTTCCCATCCGTGACCAGAAAGTATGGTGAGGCTAAAATGTTACGGGAGGAGCGGATGCAAATGGTAGCCAGATAGAACAGTAGAGTAAGGGCTCCGATTAACACTGGTCTGTAGAGAAAATATAAATAAAAATATAATTAAATATAAATAAAATTTATTTTATCAATTATAAACAAATTGTTTTACAAAACAATTGGGAAAATTCTGAGAAATATCTGACAACCTCAATAAAAAGAATATTAAGTTGAATGAAACATTTCTATGTTTAGTTATACTTAACAATATTAAGTTTTTTGTAATTTTTCTTGGCAGAAAAAGTAATGGAATAACACTAAGAACATACAAATATATGCAAATATATTTGTACATTGCATACAAATATATGTCATTCCCTAAAGTCATCTAGCAAATAATGATAAATATTTACCTATGACAATTATCTTTTTCAGGGAGAACATGAGCTACAAACATGTCTAAAAGTCCCCAGCCTCCTCTCCAGTGCATTATATTCGAGAGGATGAAAATGTAAGTGTAAACTTTGCTGACGAACCGCTCTCGAAGCCATCTTCCAGCTCTACCTTCACCCCATGCGTTTTGTGAACGTGATAATAAGACTGATCTAAAAAAAATCATAAAGTTCTATATTGTAAAGTTTATCTGTAAATATAAATATTTATTTAAATAATATTCTCTATATGTGTATTTGATGTAAATAAACTACAAAAAAATAAATGATCTTGATTTTTACATTTTATTGTTTTGAAAAATTGTCGTTACAATTTTGAGATAAATCTTTTTAATTTTATGTCCTTAGAACATAAGTTCTACAAATAATAATGTTAAATTTAAAAATTAATGAATTCAAACAAAATACCTAACTAGAGCGAAGCTGACGTGTATAATGATTCCCATCATGAATATCTGAGCGTGGGGAAACAAATGGGGGTGTAACTCCATTATACCCCACGTTCCTCGCCATACACTAACTACCTGCGGTGCTACGATGAATGATGAAAATATTGCGTCTCCTGAAATAAAAAAAGGGTTTTGATTTTCAGTTTCATATAATAGTGTATCAGATTTCAGTTTTTTAAAAGTTTGTCTGTATTAAGAATGATCCAAATTTGAAATAAATATGTAAGGCAAATTGTACTCAGAATGAAAGGAGGAAATGCGTAAATCTGGGTATTAATTTCTTTCGTTGTGAAATATGACCTTGCAGACAGAGACAAGTGTCGACATGCTTAATAAACGTCAAATAAAATACGGCTAAACTACGGTTCTTCTGCCACAGTACTTTCCGCCCTACAACAGGCTTAAAATTATTCCGTATTTAACTCTAGAAGTTAACAAGGTTCCCCGTCGACGGACGGACGCGTCAGTAATGGCGCAAATATTCTTGGCTCTCATTTCAAATCATATGTTTGTATTATTGCATACAAACATATAATTTGAGGTATAGATGTACAAGATTTAAAGAAAAAGAAATGTTAAAACATTAATTTGATTATTATTATATTATATGATACAAAATAAAATGTTGGTAGTGGTGGTGGTTTTTTGGCCGTTTTTGCAGTTCACGATTTAAACCACTTCCTTGTCTTTATGAACTTTGTATTTATTTCAATTTCTTAAATTCTATTAATATTAGAAATAGTTTTTAAAAGCCGTCTTCCAAGAACTTTTCGGTATCTCATCAATTCAGCAATTTATGTGAGGTTTTACGTCAGTTAAAGGTGACATAAATAGCTAAATTAAGCTTCTTACAACTTTCTGGGCTGTTTTCTGACAAGTTTCTGGCTCAGTGGTCCGGATATAAAATTAAAATACAACAATCTTTGGATTGATTTTTGGTCTCAGGGTTAATATACGGAATGCTCAACTGTTCCGGTCCCGACTGTCTAAGACGTTGCATACTCCAAAAAAATCATATATAAAATGATGAACTGGTCGAGTACATATTCCTACATGTACATAAATTTAACAATTGGTAATCGGCCTGTCCTCTTTCAGTAAATACTGTAGTGGCAATAGTTTTTATTTCATTTACCGACCACTGTTCAGATCGTCTTATAATGATGTTCTACCACTTTTAAAACACGAGATCCATCAAAATACAGACATATATGTATACTGCTTACTTACCAAACACTCCTTGGAGACGTTAAATATTTTTGGCTTTCACACCCTTTTTTTACAAAAAGAAAATAGTGCTACGAAATATGTTGTCTTTTCTATTACCAAAGTAATTACCTCTAAGTTCTGTGTAATTTAAACAAAGCTCAATTTCTAGAAATTTCGAAACATGCCTAGTATATTAAGTCGAGATGACACATGGGATAACAAAAGTGGATGTAAACAAAAATTGCAGGATTAAATCCTGTGAGTTTACACGTGCATGATTGCGCAAAAGTAAAATATCATTAGGAAACCTGCAAATATCAGATTTAATTCTTTAACATGTATATCCTCTAACCTTAAGTGGAAAAGCGTGGTGGAATAAGCTCTAAACTGTTTCGTTAGGAGGTCGAAAGTTTTTCTCGGGCTAGAGCCAGTGCGACATTTATAGGTTTTTACCGTTATAACATTAGTTACATTATGTTGTTAAATGTAAATCAAACATTGAACTTACATGTTATTTACATAGGACATGTTTGTATTATGCACATGTGCATATATAAAAAAGCAATATAAATATTTTAAAATATATATAAAAAGATAAAGAGAGAAAGAGAATGTTCTGTATTTTTTATATTTATTTTGAAATTAACGTTGAAAAACAAAACAACATACTCACTAACCCGCGATAATATTTTTAAATGAATATTTTTATCTAAAGTTATAAAATTGTGTAAGTATAGACTATTTGATTTGTCAATCCTATCTTTATCTTTTTATTGACACCACATGTTACTTGTAATATTAAGTACAGTGCAAATAAATTTATAACGATAAAATGTAAATGAGGAAAACTATTTAAGCCAGACGATTAGATACGAGTATTCAATCTAAAAATGGAAACATAAACTAATACTTGTACTACAGTTTTCTATCTCCGAATTACAGTATCAAATGTTTATCAGTGAACAATGGTCAATTTGGTATAGAAAAAATAAAAATTGCTTCTATTTTCTATTTTAAAAATTGTTTGTATTATCACTGTCACCAGACTATCAGTGTACTTTTAAATGTAGGATATATTATATAAAACCTGTGAAAAAATAATATTTTTTTAAGTATTTGAAATTCCATTTCTTTTTTGAAGTCCTAAATCTATTTGAATTCTGAATCAAAATTAAATGCAAGGCAAAGTCAACAGTATACGTTATAAGTCCCTAACAGAGCTTGACTTGTGAACAATATAAATAGCATTGAAGCGTCAGCTTGTGATTTCAAAGTAACTGCCTCGTTTAATGTTAATTTGTCTTTTTTCCGAGCTAATCTTTGAAACGGTATATAACGGTATTATAAGATGTATTTCAAGGTTCCGTTAGTTTTTATTTCATCAAAACCGGTTTATATATCAATATAAAAGTTATAAGAACATACGTATTCTTATTGTTATAATAATATATGTTGCGATGCCCATAAATCTGTGGTGTGCTAAATACGTCAATCTCTGAACCGCGGTTTCCAGCTTTCCGGAGTAGAATGACCTTCTGCAGTATTAGGATTATCGTTTAGTTTAAATCTGCGTTGTCGTTCTTTTGTCGTCGTTTCGTATGATTGTTTTGAGTTTTTTCATTAATTTCGTTATTGCATTAGTAATAATAAATACTTTATGGCTTTAGGATGCAGTTATTAACTCGGTTGTAATATTGTTCCATTTTTATATTTCAGTTTTATAGATTATTACTTTTTACTTTTGGTTTACCTATGTCTTAGTTGTAGAGTTTAAAAGCCTGCATTAAATTGTTTAATTTTAAGCGTGTTTGGAGTTTTATTAAATTAGACTATTTATTTAATTAGGCCCATGAGCAAATGGGAATACTACACCTAATATAGTACATAAAGAGGAGTTTAGGCTGACGCAGGTGCTTACTGGACATTCGGTAAGTACCTGCATAGGATAGCGAGGCGCACCACACTCTGGCGGAGTGTGCTGCATGGGGGCCCCAGAGGCATTCCCTGGCGGCGACAGTCAGCAGATCAATGCCATGCCGGACAGCGAGAGTTGTTGGATGGCAATGGTCTCCTTCTACGAGAGTGTTATGTCGCAGAAGGAGGCCGCGGATGACAGCGTGAGAAGAGTGCTTCCACTGATCCGATCCGCAGAAGAAGACGGGGGAGGAGGCTTCGTTGCTATACGCACCTTCTCGACCCGCCGTAAGAGCTGCTGGGGCTTTTTGTTCTCTGTAACTCGGGAACCCAACAAGGATAGGAGGCCCGCGTAGGCAGGCCAACCGTCGGGGCGTCACGTTAGTATGCACAAGCGATCCCGTGACGCACCCCAAAGAGACGACGAGGGTACCGCTGGTTTTTCAGTGGGTATTCAGGTGTCTTCAG
This sequence comes from Nymphalis io, assembly GCF_905147045.1. Lineage (NCBI taxonomy): Eukaryota > Metazoa > Arthropoda > Insecta > Lepidoptera > Nymphalidae > Nymphalis > Nymphalis io. The sequence continues at coordinate 7,452,623 of NC_065897.1, forward strand.
CGTCGGCTAGTCCCACATACCCTCTACCTCATGTGAGGGAAACGCGTAATGAGTATAAATGTGAAAGATTGTTGTGAAAATTTTTTACTTCTTCAAGCTTTATCACAGTTAAAATATGACATAATTAACATATTTTAGCCTTTTTATCCTGTTTAACTAGATTTTTGATTATGACGCAGCCAAAGTTGCGAGTTAATCGCTAGTATTAAAAAAATATTACAATCTTTTCTGCGCAAACCATACATTCAGAAAAACAAAAGTTGAAAAATAGGTTAAATTATTACGCCTTATGTAGAGAAGTAGCGGACAACGATTAGTTCCAATTTTCGCCACACGTATTTATCAGGGGCTTGTGTAGCATTTTTTGGGCAAAATTATGACTAAAGAAAACTACAATAATTCTTAATTGAAAAAATTATAATTTACAAAATTAACTTGACTAACTTTTCTTCAGTTAATATTTTAAAATTATTTAACTTGGAGCATTCAAAGCAAAAATGTCACGTTTTGCAACTTGTCCAGTGTTCGGGGTTCATTGTAGCTGTCTTGCGGCATGTAGAATCACTTAATTACTTATTCAAGTTATTTATGTTTAATAAACGTCTTTAAAGTTTTAAAAGTATTAAAAAATAAAAGTATGTAGCAATTTTTGCGTGACGTACCACCATTTAAGAATTAATTTAAATGCACGTCATGTTTAATAAGTTGTGTTTAATTAAATCTACACACATAAACTAGTGACGGGTGTATGACGAAGGTATTTGAAATTTAAATACACACCTGCTCCATAACAAATTTCCTTTCGATTGCATTCAATGATTTCTTCATCATGGGCTTCCTTCACTATCTTATTGATATTTACCGACGTCACCTCTGGCAAGAGTTCATCTGAAGCGCTCGGCTTCATCTGAAAATATAACCATTTTTTGTTAGGTACTAGCATTTTAATTTAATTTTTCAAAAGGGTTCTCCTTTTCTAAAATCTAAATATTTATCTAAATAATTTTTAATTTAATTAAATTCATTTTATTATTAATTTCAAATGAATGAAACATAACTCAAATTTGTTCCATAACTCGTGTTATATAACAAATTTGAGTAAAAAATGTTATTATGTTATACTTTTATATAAAGTAATAAATATTATAATTTTAAATAGGCCGTTAATTACGAACACAGTAATCATTTTTCACGATTTACATATTATGTGAAGCTACCACCGCTTCGAGAAGAATCGGCAAGAATCTTCTCTTGTTTTATAACTAATTTACGTAATATCAAATGTTGTACTGTTACTTTTACCTATCTGTTATTATAGTATGTATTACTATATATATTCTTAAGTAATTTATTACATGCGGCCTGGATTCGTATGTATGCTTTTTATTACACGATAGTTTTTAAATACCCGAATAAATTTTAGATTTAGGTTTTCGTTAGAATATTTATATCACCTCGAATTTACTGGTGGTAGGGCTTTGTGAAAGCTTGTCTGGGTAGGTACCCACTCATCATATATTCTACCGTAAAATAGCCGTATTGTTGTATTCCAGTTTGAATGGTGAGTGAGCCAGTGTATTGTGTAATTACAGGCACAAGAGACATAACATCTTCATCAGTTCCCATGGCTGGTGGCGCATTAGCGAAGTAAGTTAACCAAAACCCCAGAATTGGTCCTGCACCAGATCTCCATCCCTTCGTATCCGATTGTAATCCTATCAGATTATTAAGGAAATAGAGAATTCACCACTTGTGTTTGCCCGCACACCTGTGCTATAGTATATCCGATCCGTAATCGGCTAATCATCGAGATAAGCTGCCGTGATCGAATCTGTTCAGGATATTATAATAGATACCGTAAAAAGGTGACATGAAAGTGTCAAGATTATCATTGAGAAATATTCAAATGTACTATTTAAATTATTATTTGATGCAGATCATTTGAAATTACACTGCCAAAGTTGGTTAAACTTATAATTATATACAAAAATGCTATCTAGATATGAATATAAATATAATAATAAATTCACACAACAAAAAAATTTAATTTATACAGACATACTAAATGAATTAAATTAATCTTACCACCTATAACAAGCGTATTAATTTAAGTTATCATATGCATTTTTTGAAATAGAACAATTAAAATTTAAATGTATGTTTTTTTCATTGGAACAATCGACGTTAATTTAGGTTTTTTTAGCTGAAGTTATCAAGATAATTGAATATTCAATTATCTTGACTCTTATTATATATTAACAAGTGCTATATTTTTTGTGGTTCATGCAAGAGCCAATTTTACTACCAAATTGTCACTTTATTGCAATCGAATGAAAACTGTATAATTAGCGTTTAACCATTTTACTATTCTACAAACACAACGATCATTCAACATTCTGTTGCGATTCGGTCGAAGTTGGATCGGAAAAGAATCGGGCACCCACCAGGGAGTTTTTTTCGCGACGTTATTTTTCTCCACCTCAGAGAACGAAACACTCACTAATATTATAAATGCTAAAGTGAGTGAGAAGTCTTAATTACTCAACCGATCATCATGCATACACGTCAGTGGTACAGAAAGGGTATCTAAGCGAAACTAGTGAATTATAAACTTTAAAACTTTTGTTCATTAGTATGATAAGTAATCTTCACACAAAAAATGTGTATGGCTGAATTAAGAAATATGTCGGACCTAAGGAGATGTATTATATTTTTTTTTCAGCATTTTTTTATAATAATTGTTAAGGAATAATTGTCACACAATATAAAATTATTAATAGTAACAATAATAAGTGAAATGAAGTTGGGGGTTATGTGCGGCTTGCCGACGCTGAAGGCGTCGGAAAACCCACTAAAAAACCAGCAGTACACCGTCTTTTCGGAGGACGCCACGGGATCACTTGCGCATACTATCGTGACCTCCCGACGGTAGGCCCGCCTCTGCAGGCCTTCAAATTCTAAGGGGTTCTCGGATTACAAAGACCCCCTAGCCCCTAGACTTACGGCGGGAGGAGAAGGTGTGCATAGCGCCGACGTCTTCTCCCCGGTCTTCTTCAGCGAAGCGGGTCAGCGGAGGCACTGTTCTCACGCTGCCGCTCCGAGGCCTCCTTCTGCGACATGACGTTTTCGCAGAAAGAGACCATCTCCTTCCAGCACCTCTCGCTACCGATCACGGCGTTCATTCGTTCGTTCATCATGGCTACTGAAGCAACCGTGCCCGGTAAGTACCTGCGTACCTCTACTGTCGCCAGGCCTGCCAAGGGGGACCCCAGGTCCTCCTCCCACCTGCGAATCAAGGCTCGCTGGGCTAGAGCTCTGACTCGCTCCACCTCCGCCAATCCTGGACGGTCGCCGCTCGACCTTGCTTTTACCACCAGTACTTACTTTTTTTGGAACCAGTACACTTCCGCAAGCACCTCTGCCTGGAGTTCCCCGCCCTGGGAACTCGAGAACATCGCTCGCGAGAAGTGTCGCTGCCGTCCATGACACTGTACGGTAACCACGTATCTCTCTCACCGCTATGACTCTTTGCGATCTCCGAAGAAGAGTCTTGTTGCGAGCGGTGAGAGCGTCCACCCAGATGGGTGCTCTGTACAGCGCCATAGAGCGGACCACACCAGCGTATAAACATGATGTCTCCGGCCCTCCTACGTTGGGTAGAAGGCAGCCTTCGGGCTGAGTTGGACAAAATGCTGGCCGAAGCTCCATCTTCCATACAGAATCAGGCCCAGATACCTCAATAGGGCCTGCACCTTAATCACCGTCCCCTGGACGGTGAAAGACGCTCCTCGAGGGGGACCCCGACGTGGACCGTGGAATAGGAGGGCCTCCGTTTTTGTTACAGAGACTCTCAAGCCCAGCATCCTGATCCGATCCATCGTGAGCGACGTTTCGACCTCAGCCAGATGAAAGGTATATCATGTCGCCGTGTTGAGAGTGTCGTCCGCGTAGCACAGCACCCCCGTCCCGGGAAGGATTCGAAGGGTCGCAGGAGCCAGTCAAAGCCGACGTTCCACAGGATTGGGCCGAGAACCGACCCCTATGGAACACCGCAGCCTACTCGACGCCGGACAAATCACCCATCGCCCCCCTCCCAGGGGATCACTCGATCCCGGAGGTATGTCCATGTCCGTGCCTTCTGAGATAGAAAGGCATCCCGTGATATCGAAGCGCCTCCCTTATTGTACCGAAAGAAAGACTCCAGGGCGTCGATGGTTGATCGACCTGCCCTGAACCCGAATTGAGCCTCCGAGAGACTCGGTCTAACCTCCTCAAGGTGCTGAACAAGACGGGCAGCGACAATCTTCTCGAAGAGTTTGCTACTTTCCTTCCTTCCACAGCTTCGGGAGCTGCCCACTGGAAAGATACTCGTCAAACAGTTCCCGAAGCCTCCCTCTCCTTCTAGCTGTTCCAGGGCGTTCCGCAGAACATGCCCTGGAACCCCGTCCGGACGGTTCTGGCCAAGACCACCCTTAGGGGTCCCGCTGGCCTGCAGGAGTTGAAGATCTCAAATCGGATGTATCTATGGTCCAACAGAGTCTCCACCTCCTCCTCTACCCTCCAGTTCGTTACTCTGCGTGCTGCGACAGGGTTGGCGAACGATAGGTCCACTACGGACCCTCCCTGCTGCCGCATGCAGGTGTGCACCTGCCCCCTGTTAAGTAGAAACAGGCTAGAGAGTAAGTCCCACACCTGGACGGCCCTCCATCGTGGATTCGTGGCAGGATTTCCCCAGGCATGTGATTTTGCGTTAAACGACTGTGCGACTGCCTGGACACCGCAGCTGTAACAGAGCCAAGAAAGATCTCGAACTCCGCCAGGCCCCGGTTAGTGGAGGAGTACGTTCCCACAACTATGTACTCTCTCCACCCCGCTACTACGTTGCCCGAGCCCCTTTCAATGGCTCGGCGCTATGGCGCTGCCCCAGCACGCACACCTTGGCCGAGCTCCAACCAACCAGGAGGTGACCGGCTGGACAGCATTTTCGCCACTGTAATGGGGCATGTCACCCGGACCATCCCCATAAAACCGGGACCCCGCTGCATATCCACGCACCTAACCGCCTCTGGGGAGCAGTCCCCTGCGCGTGCTACTGCGACAACCAGCTTTTCTTTTGTGACGGAGTCATCGAGACCCGTCACCCTGAGGTCCACCCATCTCTCCGACTTCATCCAGCACAATGCGGAGCTTCTCGGCTAGCTTCTCCGCCTGCTGTCTGTGCCTTCGGGAGTAGATCCTGGAGCTTGACGCCCTGCTCGGCCCACTCCAGGATGTGGGCGCAAGTCATGACTTCCTGCACCTCCAGCTGCAGTGTGACGATTACTGCAGCCGTGCGAGGGGCTGCCACCGTAGGTTTGACCACCTGTGGCACCTTTGACACTGTCCGTGTGGCTGAGGCGGTAACTTCTGCCGGAGTGGCAGTCTTCTTCTCCTTCTTTCCCTTTTTAACCAATCTGGTCCAGGACGTCTCCTGGACCACTTGTGGTGAAATCATCTCCGGCATAATCGTAGCGCTCGATGGGTCAATGGTCAATGGCCTGTGTGGCGGCTGGAATCACCCGCTTAGATGAGGGAGTAGGTTTCGGCGGCGGGGCCAGGTGAAAAGCCTGTGCTTAGGTTGGTGCTGTATTCTGAACCATAGCTGGCCTTTTGTCCGCCGCTAGGGGTGGACGAGGAATCTTTGCAGGGGGGATCTCTCCTCAATCCCTGCTAGCCGAGCGTTAAGCAAACCCCGATTGACGAAATAATCGAGGCTTTGAGCTCCTCCACAACTTGCGAGTCCCTTAAATTACTAGCCCAGACCCATTGCCGCTGCCACCGCGGTCTTCATTTCATTAAACTCGCGACGGTGGGCCTTCTGTTTAGACCTAAGGCTATTTCCTTACGGAGACGGCTATTGTCGGCGCGAAGCCGACGGGTTTCCTCTGCCTAGGTTCTTGAAGCCAGAGCATCTACAATGCTCTGGAGAGAAGCTGCCGATTCCTTCAACTTCTTGATGAAGCCACCCTTCAAATTGCTGGACTTCTGGGCAACCTCCAGAATCAGTACTGCATTGCGGCCAGCCTCCGCACGCAGCTCTTCCACACCCATCTTAGTGGGATCCTCTACTTGAGCCTCTGGTGAAGTAGATTCTTCGGAGTCCGGCACTATTTTAGGCAAATCCTTTTTGAAGATTAGATAGATTGAATTGAGACAATAAAACCAGTTTACAACCTCACTCAATGACCTCCAAAAGACGAATCCTCAGATATCGTTAATTTAATTAATTTAATTAAAATAACAAAATATGATTATAAATATTAAAATTTTGCAAAAATAATCTGAAAAAATCTCGTCATAACGAAATTGTGCAGTTATATGAAAAAATTTTTGCTTATTGTGTGTAAGGTATCAATATCGCAGTTTTATATAAGTTTAATAAGAAAGGCCGTAAATAAGAGCCTAATTTGGAATTATAATTGTCTTCGAAGACTTTAAAACAATATTTACTTTATAGCATAGTTTAAAATGATTTTAAATATTTATAATGAAATGAAATAAGTTTATGTGATTTTTTTATTTTATAGTCATTTAAACAATTAATCTTTGAGTTAAGCTGTTCAAATCTTAGAAGAAAACTTTATTTATATGCCGGAAGTTGCTTCTAGTCATTTACGTTAAGCGAAGAGGTATGCGGTATTGCACTGCTCGGATATCTACCTAAAACCAGGGTTCCACAAACCCTACCATGTCATTAGGAGAGGCACGGATCCAAATAATTATCTTGCTATATTAACCTGACGACGGGATGTTCCCGGCTTAAAATTATTAGTCTTAAATATTATTATAAAATATAACTGGAATAAAATGCCCTCTTAGTCTTCCACTGACCTATCAGTGCTTTTACCTCCGCGTGCTCACGGCATAACAACCTTTAGAAAATTTATGCGATCAGTGTTGTTTTAATGAGCACTGGCCTTGTATGTAATGAAAAGACACGTATCATTACTCAAGTTATAATGACAATAGTAAACAACATACGTAGTTCACAGACATAGTTAATATAATATTTAAAAGTACACAATATCAACGTTACACAAGTAAATGGCGCACTGTTCATTAAATTTTGCTTAAAGGTATGAAGGGACTAAAAAGTGTTCCTAGTCTTCTGATATAATTAAATTAATTAAATCTTTAAAAATTAAAATTAAATTCAATTTCTAGTAATAAAGATTATTTTTTTACGACATTTTATTTTATTATTTTACCGGTATTTATTAAACATTTATTATTTCAACTTACCTTTGCCATTAAAAAAAATTAAAACAATAAAAATAAACATCGATACTTTTTCACTTCAAACTTGCATTGGCGCGATACCTGACTGCCACAGGTTGCTTCGAGAAACTGTCGCAAGCGGAAGATCACTTCGTTTTATCGCCACTATTGTACTAATCTAGAAATGAATACCAACTACCTTAATACGACTGCTTCAGAGCGTACTCTCAAAGTCACAAAAAAACAATCATACTAAGCTAAATGTGTTTTTTTTAAATATACAGTGTATTTTTAATTAAGTTTATGTAGGGAAATTCGAAACAATAGAAGATCGTCTGTCTTAAGAAATATTAAGAAGAAATACTCAAACAAAAAATTAATAATTTCAAAACGAAATCTTTCTTTCTTTCTTTCTTCCGGTGTGATGTGCACATAAAATTGACTAAATGTAAGGAACATTTCACGGAGTTGGTAGAAGAAAAGTGTCTTATTAAAATGTTTTTTCATCCAAAAAAACCATTCGATTCGTACACAAATTATTTAAAACTGGTTTGTGAATACCATATACTACATGAAATTTATATATAGAATACTTAAATACTCTGATATTTAGAATCCATGATATTCCAAACTCTTAACTAACTTTATTTTTTTAATATTGTTCTAGCTGTGAATTTTATCAGCTTATGCCTGTTTTTAATCATCGCGCCATCTAATACGCAAATCAAAGTTTATTTATTTGCAGCATTTTTTCAGAATTTTCGCAGAGACAATGCATATAAGTGGTATATAGTAAACTGCCATTACTACTCGTTAGTCTAGTTACCGCATGTAAGGTTGCAGACCTGGAGGTCCTGGGTTCAAACCCAATTGATAGATAGTTGGGCCAATAAAAAGTTATTGAATTTTTATGGCCCAAATCGGTCATAGTTATTATATATTTATGAATCGGACATTATTAATAATATTTTTTATTTTATATTTCATTAAAAAATAGCCCTAGTATATACCAGCTATACGTCGTAAAACATATTTATAAATTTAAATTGCGACGTTTGTTTGATTTTATTTCATTTGCTATGTTTCTTTGTTAGTTTGTTTCGATCAAATCTTGCAAGAATTAGAATCACTTCCTTTTCATCTTATGGAGTTGAAATTTATAGTTCCGATGAACTGAACCGACATGAAAAATTTCACTTATAACGCATTGTCATTGGACAATGCATTTTATTGGTGAGCATGACCTGATTCAACAGCATGGACAAGACATTTTCTGTATAAAAGCTTGGTATTTAAAAATATTTTTTACTATTAATTTAATATTTCCAAGTTAAATTATTTGGAAGGATAAATGCAACTTCTTCAGTCACAGTACGAGTATGTAGAACAAGCAAATAAGCGTTACTAGGTAGTCACGAAAAAATCTATTTATAACTACAGAAATGCTTATTTAAATCTGTTTTTCCTTGAATTGTTGATTTGCGATATTATTCAATAAAGTTATCGCCATTAAAATTTACCACGGAATTTTAAATATTAATAAATATTGGCCAACTAATATTCTGACCTGATCTTTTCTTCAGATACAAAGAATTGATACTAAAATCCTACATCAACTGAGATGATCAGCATTAAAAAGGTTATTCGATTTTGTATTTTTTTTCCTACAACTCCAAATAAAAAAATGTGATGCCAAATTAGTTTTCTAAGAAATTTTTATGTATCTTCTATGGTTTTAAATTTTCCTTTACTATTTCAGTTAAAAATAACATACTGTTGTACACAATGATGTAAAGCATTTATAACGTTTTAGAAATCTCTTGAATATGATGAATTAATACTTTATATCATTGTCTGTTTGTCTTTCAAAGAGAAAATACCAAAAGTGATGAAGTGCCCTTAACATTATACTTATGTTAATAAAAAACTATAGATACAATTGTACTAATATATTTGTCTGCTAACTTCATTAACAAATGGAACATTATTAACATGACAATAAACATTTTGTCTAAGACACACGCCTCGTAATATTGAACTGTCTTAAAAATTATGCGAATACACATATAAACCTCTGTAGTTGAAGATTTAGAATTAAGTAATGTGCGCTGTTAATTATAATTTTTATACAATGACAATTTTATTTCTAATTTTATTAACGCTTACAATTAAAAACAGTTAGATAAAAAAAAAATTACACATATGTCAAAATCTAGCTGTTATGTTAGTTCTAGCTTGTAAACATATCATAAAACAACATAAATGATAGTTGTATTAGTACGTTAGAAGCTGGTTGTAAGATTTAACCACAACAGCGTATTTATTATTGATTCAACGCTATCGCACTTTATGTTTAAATCGTGGTCATCTTCAACGGTAAGTTATGAAAAATGTTGTTCATTAACGATATACATTGATTAATTTAAAATATATTTTTAATTAAATACATTTAATTTAATTTTGAAGGTACGTTGGCGGTACATGATATTAAAAGCTTACTTTGAAAGATTTATACATATTTATAACATTAAATACAAGTATTATGAATATATAATTTAATACCAACGTAACATTTTATTTGATACGTATATATTAAGATACGAGTAAAGTAGAGCGAAGGCACAGAGTCAACTTATTCGAGCTTAAAGAGAAATAATATATCATACTAAAGGCGGCTAGGGACAGGTAATCCGTGTTTAATTAAAAATAATGTGGCCGTCACGAAACGCGTGGCACATGTGAAACATTGGAATTGATGGTCATTGAAATAATTTATAACTAAAGAAAAACAACAAATAAATATGGAGTAAAATAAAAGCATGTGAGCTCTCAGCCTCAGTTCACCCCACGCGCATAATAACAATTCTTACACTGACGTCATCTGTTGCTCGAAATCTTATGTTAACGTCATCTGACACTCGAAATCTTACGCTTACTCGTCTGACGTTCGAAGTCTCAGTTAACCCCTACCGTGTACCGAATTTTAAGATGTTTACACACAAAAAAAGTCTCGTTGGTAAAATTAACATATTTTTTGACGGCATGACGGCATAAGTCAGCCTCGTGTCATTTTAAATTGTAGTTTGCTACAATTGTTAATAAATATAAGGATTAACTGTCTCCAGTCTGCAAATACATATTATATGAAAAATATTAAATAGAGGTTTATATTATAACATGCAATTAAACTCTTACTCTAATCCTTATACATCTTCTTGTACATCGAATATCTAAGCATTACATTTATCATACAATTCTTATAAATACGTCATCATCTTTTAATTTTAATTTAAAGAACGTAAGATACATCTGACTTATATATTTAAATTAGCAAATTATCTTATTAAACTTTATTGGAAGTTAATAGAAATAAGACTATATTACGAAATAAATGTTTTAAAGATTCAAATTTAGATTAAAATTCAGGCAGCGTAGCAATAAACTCAATCGAAAAGTATTTGAAAATACATCGTACCAGGTTAAGCTTGCAATATAAAAAAAGCAATAATCGTTTTAAGATATTATTAATAATAACTACCGATTATAAAAAAATGCTTGGCAACAATTAAATCTAATTTTTAGGTAAACATTTGCCATTATCTATCGATCTTTAAAGCAAATAAATTTCAGGATTAGTATTTAATTTTCTTTTTAGTTCTCCGATTGTAATACCCAATCACTTATCCAGTAAGAGCTCACCTTGAACTATAAATTACGGAAACAGATGAGCAAAAAATCCACTGACAGAATGTATTGTTAGTTTTCACGTACCATAGAATTATTTAGGCTTTGTAAAAACATTATTTCTATTGTAACTTACATTTGTTGGATACTACAAAGTATTGACTTTTTAGTGAGTTTTTTCTGTGTTAAGTCTGTAGGAAAAAGTATTTTTACTAATATTATCCTTTTTTGTTATATATTTATTATTGTCAGTATCTCATAACTATGACGAAATTTATAAAAATAAGCCTTAATTTGATGAAAAAAAATATCATTATAATTAGGATATTTGTAATTCTGCTTGATAATTTCGCTTTAAAATATGTATGTATGTTAGGACGAAACCAAATTATACATTTACTATGATATCTTGTACTATAGTGCACGAGTATATACACCGTCTTTGCAATACATATGATTTCGTTTTATTTAATCGCAAAAATCACAATATTTATAATATACTATCATTTATTATAAATATTCAAATGATAATGACATATTAAATATTGGTAACATAGGCATATTTAAAATGCCATCTTCTATTTAAGATTCGATATAATATTATTTCAATAAATTCCAGAGTACAGTACAGTAACAGCCTGTGAATGTCCCACTGCTGGGCTAAGGCCTCCTTTCCTTTTTTGAGGAGAAGTATGGAGCTTATTCCACCACACTGCTCCAATGCGGGTTGGTGGAAACCAACTCAAATTCCAGTATTCCGTCTTTATTTGCGTCTTAAATTTGTGTGCGTGTAATAAAAGGAGACATACTTATATTTTTAATAAATTCATAAGTCGTATGACATTTACGACGTCATATTTCATTTTATGTCTGCATGATGATCATACATGCTCGTACAAAGCAAGTGTTAAAAGTATTTATTTTTAATAAATTACAATATATTAATAATATATTTCCAACAATATATCTAAAGGAGACGCTAGCGGACTTAACTATTAATATAGAACTAGAAGGTTAAAAAGTGGGTTTTAGTATTTTAAGAAGCAAAGAATTTAAAAAGCATGTGTAGATTATTAGTACATAGAATATATAACTAGCATTAACAGATAACAGTTAGAACTATATAAAATCTCACTCATACGTATTGTTAAGCTTGCAATATTTTCTTTAAAAATGATACCACATTGGATCTCAGATAAAATAAGAAATAATAATAATATTAAAGGAATATAACCAAATAGGTAAATAGTTAATAGATTGATGAAATAAGTAAAAATATAAAATAAATGAAGTCATGTTATCTATACCACTTAATACTCAAGTAACATAAATACATACATATTATTCTTTATAATTTTAAACAGATAATACTATTACAATTTGTAAAACTTATTTAATCAAGCTACTTCAACATCTTAACCTAACATTTTTGAAATTCTACAAAGTATTAAGTAATCATTAATCAGCTCTTTCGCGTCTTTTTTTATTTTTAGAGAAATAATTATATCAACTTTAACATATTTCGTAAAATGTAAACTCTGAAACATGAATCTGATATTATTATCTATTTCATTTGAATGACTACTTGAAATCGACTTATCCAACTTAATCGAATTTAGGTGCTGATTGAAATTGTATTATTATTGATATGCATGAATGTTCCATAATGAGATACATAGGTACAAATGCCATGTGTATATTAATGTTGTTGTGAAAGAAATAATTAGCAAGGTCGGCAATAAATAAAATTTGTTTATTTATTTTTACGTGTCATAACCAAACAATTTCTTAAGGTTATTATTAAAATTAGCGAATTACGACGTAAAATTGGCCGACTTTCAGTCGACCTTGTTTGTAAACTGAGTGTTGAATAAACCATTTTTAATTTATTTCTCTAATTAGGGAAATATAAACTAATCCTCTCGACCTCTACTGAGACTAAATCGACGATGAAATTTGAATGATTTTCTCTTTTCATGCTTCTCTTCGGAACTTTTAGCATCTACAAGACTATCAGCACTTTTGGCAACTTGGACACTTTTTCTTCTATTTTTCATAGATTTGACCAATTTGTAGAATTTGCCTTTTTTCTTTGTTGGATCAACCGAGAGCTCTGAGAATTCTTCTACTTCTACACTGAACTCTGATGATATGTCTCCTAAGTCTTCAATGCTGTGGCTTTCTGCTTCCTTTACTTGGGGTACTTCTAATTTAGTCTTTGAAGTATTTGGCTTAGGTTCCGATGGCGGTGGCGGAGCATCAGGGTCAATGCACTGAAAGAAAATAATATTTTCAAAATATTTTTTATTTCATGCTGCTGCTGCATAAATACTAACACATTGTAACTGGACTTGCAAATTATATTATAATTATGTAATCGTGATTTGAATAATCCAACAAAAATCTCTCTTTCTCAAACTGAGAAAACATTAACAAAAATGAGACATTTTGAAAAATGAGTTTTTCATTTGGCTTGACAAATGTTAAGCTTTAATTGAACTTTCTTGAAAAGTAATTTATATTTCTCTTGAGCGATTGATGAACGTCAATCCATAAAAAGTTTTCTCTTTAAGCTGTTACTAATATAATCCCGCAAATTTAGTCACGGCAAAAGATGTGTTTTAACTAATCCAACGACGCAAATGGAAGTTCTCAAAGAGTAGTAAAAGTAGTTATATAAAAATGTTTTCCTCTCCATCGACTACACTATTTAAAGGTATACAGACAGAAACGTGCACAGTGAATTTTGTTTATGAAACAAAATAAAGTTAAAGTTCACTTTAAGAGATTTAAACAAAGGAGGATGCAAATTTTGGTTTCATTCTCCAATTACTACATGTAATACATCGTTGGATAGGTATTTTTGAGCTAAACAACATTTACTATGGCTCTCAAGTTTTAAATCCTTCATCATATGTCAGTCAATGTTACCATTAAATAACTTGTGAAGGAAAACAAGATCATGTATCTTTCTACGACAAGCAAGTGAGAACATGTGGTACTGTTTCAATCTATCTTCATAGCCTCCAATTACCCTAGATAAGCTATCGCTGTATGAAAGTTTGCCAGGCATGAGGGATTTGTTGGATCAGCCTTATTTTTAAATGAGGTAATAATAAAAGCAGAAATAAAATGAGTGATTTTTTTTATGAACAACTACGGTGCTAATCAAATAAAAGTAACCTAAAATAGCTTATTATTCATATTAAAACATTATTTTTCGCTATAGTTAATCTGAAGTTTTAAGTAATGCATTACTAACTCTCAACGGACTAAGATTTGGAACTTGGCGCTATAATAACTTTTGTTCAGATTTAAAATACCTATCTACGGTATAGTGGAAGGTGACACGTCGCTTTTGGAGGGATCAGAGTTCATACTAATCCTGGCATCATCCTTTAGGTTGCTTATATGTATATGCTGAATTACGAACGTGTATTTATTTCTTATTTTATTATATATAATAAAATACATGCTTATAAATTAAAATGCTACCTGGTGCAAGTGTTAGTGTAATCTTTGTGGGTGGACAAAGATTGTTGCGATTTAAAGATGATTGAAACTAAGTGTAATTACAGACATTTAAATTTCAATCAAATGAGTGACACGATATCGGCGGTGACAGAAAATATTTTTACTTCTTGCAGTATAACTACAATGTTATGTTATGTTACTGGTGGTAGGGCTTTGTGCAAGCTCGTCTGGGTAGGTACCAGCCACTCTTCAGATATTCTACCGCAAAACAGCAATACTTGATATTGTTGTGTTCCGGTTTAAAGGGTGAGTGAGCCAGTGTAATTACAGGCACAAGGGACATAAAATCTTAGTTCCCAAGGTTGGTGGCGCATTGGCTATAAGCGATGGTTGCCAATGTCTAAGGGCGTTTGGTGACCACTTACCATCAGGTGGCCCATATGCTCGTCCTTCCTATTCTATAAAACCTTCCTATTCTATAAAAAAAAATGTTACCAACTGTTGCCCTTTTTACTTATCTATGTTACTAATATAATAGAAACTTATGTTACTTACATCGTCTAAATTAATCCTATATGGTGGGACCTGTTCAGGATGTCTCCAAGGTTTGTAATATGGAGTGTCCGTGAGTGCCTTCCACCCAGGATAACGACGTGCGGCGGCGTGTAACTGATTTACCAAGCGGGGAGCTAGCTGGGCTGTTACTCTGTAATTTGTATCGTGTTAAAATATGAAATTGAATTTTGACCCAGTGTCAAGTAGCAGCTTGTCGTACGTAAGCTTTGTTAAGCAAGATTTGTATTTATAATTCACACTACTCCGTAGCAGGTAACAAAATCCTTAAGATATATTTTCAAACATTGTATATATCAATATACAAATGATAAAATAATTATGTCTTAGTACTAAGTATAAATATCTCTTTAATTACTATACCCAGGCTAGATAGAATGTCGTACCCACATGTATTACCTATTTTCATACATATTCGCTTGGTGCACAAAATCAAAAATTATAGCATTAAAATACTAATCAATAAATTATAATAACAGTGAATGTATTAATTGTAAAGATATAAGACTAAAAACTAATCGCTTACCTATTTACCAACCAGGCAGGTAATGCGCCCCGTGGATCGGACCGCGACACATAGCCGAGCCAACTGCCTGGACTTTCTCGTCTTCTCACAACGAAACCCGTCAACAAGGAAAGGGCTCTGGAAGATAACATGGCCATTTTCATTTCCTTTTTTATTGATATAAGAAATATTTATATTAAGATCTTAAGTATATACAAATATTAAACATAGCTAATTTAAAAATCATCACATCATGGAACGGTGACAATAATGCTACTGGTGGTAGGGCTTTGTGCAAGCTCGTCTGGGTAGGTACCACCCACTCATCAGATATTCTAGCGCAAAACAGCAGTACTTGATATTGTTGTGTTCCGGTTTGAACGGTGAGTGAGCCAGTGTAATTACAGGCACAAGGGACATAAAATCTTAGTTCCCAAGGTTGGTGGCGCATTGGCTATAAGCGATGGTTGACATTTCTTACAATGCCAATGTCTAAGGGCGTTTGGTGACCACTTACCATCAGGAGGCCCATATGCTCGTCCACCTTCCTATTCTATAAAAAAAAATGCTAGAATCATTTTCCCATTGAATCGAAATTCTTATCCTCTGTTGTTTTTCTCCAAAAAATAGTATTTATTGTCAGAAATTAATGTATTTTAATTAGTAAAAAAAATGCTGATATTTTTGCTGTTTCTTAATGCACCATCATTGATTTCATTACTACTAGTAAATACTGAGCCGGTGATGCCCCAGTGGTTAGAATCAAAGATATCAAGGTACACACAATACTGGTGGAGTATTGAAAAAAATCCGCCGTTATTGAATATGAATAGAAAACTATTTGTTTCTCATTTGTATTTCTAAGATTCGCCGATCGTGAATCGATTTAATGTGTGATTAGAAATGTTTTTTTTTTTTTAAATTTAATTATTTAAGGGTTTAAATAAAATAATAATTAGTATTCTTGATACATAACCCTATATTTTTATTCACGCCACAACAACTGTGCCTGCTGTACAAAACACAGGTACGGTCTTGTGTGGAATATTGCTCGCACCTTTGGGATGGCTCCGCTAAGTACCTACTGGAGGCCTTGGACCGGTCGCAGCGACGTGCAGTGCGCATTACTGGCGACGTAAAGGTTACAAACACCCTTGAACCTTTACAATTGCGTCGTGAGATAGCAGCACTGAGCGCTTTCTATCCACTGTATCACGGCGAGTGGTCTGAGGAATTATTCTCTCTAATTCCTGCTTCCCCCTTCCTTCTTAAGTCCACGCGAGCTGGTTCTCGATATCACCGTCTAACTGTGGCATCAATTCCATCGCGAACAAAGAAATTTAGCAACTCCTTTCTTTGTCGCACTTCCAAAAAATTGGAATTTCTTACCAGCTCACGATACGTGAAGAGGCATCTTGCGGGCCGGCAAGGCGAAGGCGGCTAGTGCAGAACGATTTTCCCGTCTGCACTGGCCGTCGTCGCGTTTGGACTCTACTACCACTTACCATCAGGTGGAGTAGAGTCATTTGCCCTCCCGGCAAATATAAAAAAATATATATATCCCATCCTACAATTACGATCATAACAAATTACATCTCATATATTAAAATACATCGAGCCTAAGAAACTACTACTACTATAAAGTGGGAAAACATAACCCGTGTTGTAAGCACAATCAAGATTTACCAATTTAATCGTGTGTAACCACGACGAGCGTGCGGTAAGATAGATAAACATCATTATTTATTCATCATACCGCACGCTCATCTCTTTTGTCATGCTTTATTTTTAATAAATCTCATAATATCTCTATAACTATTTATCTACATTGAAAAGTGTGAACGACAGCTACTATTTATTGATAGGTATATAATATCATACTGTAGTGGCACCGCGTTGTCAATCGGCGGCGATTCGTATCTGTTAAACAAAAGCGTGCTATATCATTTCCTCATGTCTGCTCCTAATAAAATAGAATAATTTATTTCATAATAATAATTTATTTGTCGTCTAAAATCGACAAGACATTCGATCTGTTAAGTACGAAAAATTGAATGTTTTTTTTTTACAACGGGGTAAACAAGCAGAAGATCAATCCTGGTGGAACATGGTAGGTGGTCATCTTCGCCCATTGATACTTGAAACATATAATAGAGTAGAACAAAAGGATGTCCCGGTGTGAAGATCCGTCTTACTATTAAAAAAAATGGACCAGTTTAAATCTACCATATGGAAACCTGTTCCAGGGAAGGAGGAGGTCGTCTCTATTTCAGACAAAAAAAAATCTGGCCTCGCTCTTAGGGTCGAGGTATGAATATCTGTCTGGACCGTATAAAATAAACACAAAATGACATACGTGACTTTGTTAAATACTATGTATTTAAAATCATTCCAATAACGTCTGAAACTTGATGAGATATCAAAATTTTCGTTAACTAGATAGATTTGTTTCTTTTTTAAGCTTACAAATAAATAAGTTAAAAATCAGCAATTGATGAATTTTTGGTGTAAAGCTATTTTGATGCTCCATAGGTATTTCTGGTAGGAAACTTTTTATGAAGAGTAATTCAAACCCTCAAAAATTGCCAGTGGTACCAAAATCTTACTTGATTTAAAGTCTTATTCACTTCTATAGCACAAAAAAATGTGCAAAATGATTTGATACCCATTTCTGTAACTCTGGGCTACAGTGCATGGTAACTCTGGGTACAGGCTATGGGCTAAAATGAACTACTAAAGAAATTGTGTCTAACCACCTCTTGGTCGCAGTAGTGTCTAAGCGACTTCGCCCTCGTCTTAGATGGTGCCGTAATGCTCGTCTTTGGAGCCGAGTTCAGTTATATTTTTACTTTTTTATATGAAAAGTATGTTTCTATAAAAATCAAAATTTACAAAAAAAATATACAAATTACACGGATAATGAAATAGTAAATAACTTTTTTTCATTTAGGCTCATAATATTCCGGCACAGATTATCAAGGCCGTGACGGATTGACGCACGCCATAATACCGTATCTTATCTGTGGAGTGGCGAGTCCGAATACGCTAATGAGAAGTGAACATTTTAACCCACAGCAAAAAATAATTCAAGTTTCAAATATATACCTTTTCGGTGATACCAGATGTTTTATATTCAACTTGTATTAAATAAATACTGCACTGCGTTTATCATTATTTTTGTTTTATATTTAAAATCATATTTTTTTAATAATAGTAAACAATAAAACTTAGTACTTATAAGGTATCTAAGTATTTACTATTGCTGCATATTATTATTTTGTATTCTGTAACATAAATGGTATTTTTATTGAATTAATAAATTTATTCAAGTGAAGAGTATAAAATAATTAGTGAAATTAGAAATTTATATTCTTTGATAAGACTAGTTAGATATAATGTATGTCGTTAGAGAACAGGTATAATATAACGAGAATGTGCTTGTACTCAATACATCTTATTATAAATATATATTTTTTATAGTATAGGTAGGCGGACGAGCCACCTGACGGTAAGTGGTCACCAACGCCCATAAGCATTGGCATTGTAAGAAATGTTAACTATCGCTTACATCACCAATGCGCCACCAAACTTTGGAAGTAAGATATCATGTCCCCTGTGCCTGTAATTACACTGGCTCACTCACCCTTCAAACCGGAACACAACAATACCAAGTACTGCTGTTTTACGGTAGAATATCTAATGTGGGGGTGGTACTTACCCAGATGAGCTTGCACAAAGCCCTACAACCAATTAAATACGATAAAAATCAAATATAAATTACTCGAAAAATGCGTTAAGCGTTTTCCCCACGGGGTGTTTTCTCAACAGTGTGGGGATGGGTATGTGGAACTCGCCGGTGTCCAAGGCGCCGAGTGCGCCCCGAACATCGGAATACCTACTAAAAAACCGGCGGTATCGATTTCGGTCTTAACAAGGAGCGTCATGGGGTCCTTACGCATGCTACCGTGATTATCCTTCCTGCCTTTTTTTTCCACGCAACGTGGTAACCTTCAGAAAGGTACCCAGCTCCCATGGGGGTGGAACTGGGTTATGTGGGATTCTTACCGACTAAAACCACTGCGATGGCCGTCCTCGGCACGGATCGGAGAGTTCTCCTCAGGGGGCAAAGGTAATCCCGCTCTTCCCCCGCACTCCTCGCTAGTGCGTACGGCAGCGCGAGGCCATCCCGGCTGCCGTCCTCCTCAGGGCCGTCTGAAATAAGACACGCGAGGCCCCCACCTCACGTATCCACGGCCCCAGGGTTACGTCCTATCTTTTAAGCCCCGGACGTAGGGGCTGTGGGAGAGCCGAGACGACGCCGACGTCGTCTCCGCCGAGCAGGATCGGCCCTTTCCCGTTCCCGCTCCGCCATCTCTTTCTGGACCATGACGGTCTCACAGAAGGAGGCTACGGCCCTCCACGGCGATTCCCTGTGGAGCATCGCCGACACGATTGCTCGCAAGGACGGGTCTTGTCCGACTTCGCGGACCAGGATCTCCCTCTCCGCATTCAACGCGGGGCACGCCTCCAGCGTATGCTGAGCGGTGTTCCGGTCCGCACCACAGTGGTGGCACATCGCCGACGATTCGCGTCCGATCTTACACAGCTATTCATCCTTCCTGCCTACTTTAACCTAAGGAACATCAATATTATATAGGAATACATTATTTTTTACCTGACAAAACCTTTCCTGGGCGGGTAATCTTTGTGAAATACAGAATGGTTAAGGATCATCTTCTCGTTGCCTGTGTCCAGCCACGAGCGTTGCAGCACGAAGTCTCTGTTCTTGAGCGGCGCTGGACACGACACTAGGACAAATTAAAATATATAATATTTTGACAATGGCAAAAAAGTAACAGCTCATAGAAGAGCAAAACTCTTTTCGCATCTTGAAATTTCAGCGATTCTTGCGTAGAATCTATTTTCTTATCCGGTTAAGATTTTATCTATTCGAGTGAATATGAAAATCTACAATTTTATTTTAAATAAAGCAACAATAGAAATAAAGGTAAAAAAAAACATTAGGAAGAAGTGATATTATATTAGCGTAGTAAATGAATCCTGAATGAAAATCAACGAATACTTATTCTTCGCTTTCTATCAAATATATAATTAAATATCCTTCATCCATGAATGTCATTCGATAATCTTGTGTATTTTAGAAAGATTATGATTTCTGAGAAAAAAAAAAGGGTTCTAGAAGGATAATAGTGTTGGTATACCTTCATTATAGAAGGTTATTTCAAAATCAGTCATCATGCCTATTACAACCATTCGACGCGGTCACGATTTGTACAACTATTTTTAATTTTTATTTGTATTTATTTGAGACTAATGTAATTAATAATAAACAATATTTAAGAATATTATGTCTTATTACTATGCCTTTTTACTATGTCTTCTATGCCTTTTTACTAATGAACGTTGTATAGCAGTTAAATACTTATACAATGCTTTGTATTCTTCTTGCAAATGTAAAAAATATGTTAACAGAAAAAAGCAAACCGAGCGATTGATTGAGCGAGCGAACTCACACAACGGTTGTTAGTAAGGCAGATAATTGTAATTAATTATCAATTAAAACCTAAGATGCTACAAATAATCACGCTCTTTATCATTCGAGGGCAAAGTAAATTCGCAAAAAATTGCAAAACTAATAAAGGAATAAACAGATGAATTCATTTATTCAGATACAAAAAATTAAGGATTAATGAAAAATTATCAACCAACGATGTCTATGTACTTGTATTTATATAGAGCAGATTATTATAGATTTATATATAATAATATAGGGCTGATACATCATGCTACCGTACCGTAACAGCCCGTGAATGTCCCACTGCTGGGCTAAATTCCTCCTCTCTGCATTTTGTGGAGAAGGTTTAGAGCTTATTCCACCAAGCTGCTCCAATGCGGGTTGGTGGAATACGCATGTGGCAGAATTTCAGTGAAATTAGACACATGCAGGTTTCCTCACGATGTTTTCCTTCACCGTAAAGCACGAGATGAATTATAATCACAAATTAAGCACATGAAAATTCAGTGGTGCTTGCCCGGGTTTATACCACGATCATCGGTTAAGATTCACGCGTTCTTACCACGGGGCCATCTCGGCTCAACATGCTATAAAAAATTATATATATAACTAAATAATAATAAAATTGACATAAATAAAATATCTCTACAAGAACCAACAGCACAACCACGTAAAGTTAAAACGTTACCGTCATTTTAATCATAAATTAAGAATTTCATTCAATTGATCATCGCGAACGAACGAACGCCTCCTGGCTATTTTTTTTTAAACTGATTTTTTTTAAACAAAACAAAATACAAACCCGCTGTTTCCTTTGCCGGTTCTTCCCAGCTCTGGGTATTTTTTTTTTCTGATCCGGTGGTAGTTTCTAATTTGACTATCAATACGTAACTGTGATCTAAATAGAAGCATCCATGTTAAATAAGGTATTCTGATTTGATTTGATTTAATATTACGTTTTGTGTACATCGATTAATTTATTTTTTGTTTGTTTAGCTTAACTTAACAAAATACGTGGAAAAATCGGGCAAAACAATAAATTAAAACAAAGATAAATGATCGTGGTTAAAACTCGAATATAACTAGGTAATCACCAAAGTAGGATTCAAATGATCAATTACGGCGTTCCCTAGGGCTCAATCTTAAGCCCATTTCTGTTCCTAATTTATATTAACAATGTACATGAAATTGGACAAGAAGGGGACCTTACCTTGTATGCTGATGATACTAGTCTGTTCTACTATGGTAATTCGATAGATGCTGTGGTTAATCAAGCTCAACAAGATCTAGATACTCTGAATGCCTGGCTCCAATCCAACTTACTGACTATCAATGCGTCTAAAACAACTTACATAATTTTTGCTGCAAAAAACAAAAAGATAGTAAACTTCAAACCCCTGAAAATTAACGGGAAATTCATAAAAAGGGTCAATACACAAAAACATTTCGGCTTAGTCCTGGATAATCAGCTTACGTGGAAATATCATATTGACAAAACACGTAAAAAATTTCTCTCAACAATCGGTGCTGTGCGAGGTATAATACGATGCCTTCCGAAAAGTGTATGTTATACTATTTATAATTCGTTAGCTAAATCACATTTGGACTATCTAATTGAAGTTTGGGGTTCTGCAGCGAAAATCAATCTACAAAAATTACAAACAACACAAAATAAACTCATAAAGACTCTGTTTAAATACAACTACTTAACACCTACTATAAAAATTTATAAGGATACAAAACTAATGAACCTAACTCAAATCTATAAATATAGCATTCATATTTGTAAAATCCTTACAAAAGATATACACTCTCAAATTATTTTAAACTATAAGCGAATGATTAGAAATGCTAATAACATATGTTTAGGCCCATCAAGGACAAACTACGGCAATAAAAGTATTTTGTTTGAAGGAGCCCGCACCTACAATAATTTCTCGAAGGATATCAAAGATATAAAATGGCTTCATAATTTTAAAAAATGTCTTAAAAGCCACATTTTAAAGTATTCTTCTTAAAATTCAATTTAATATTATATAAAATTAATCTAAATAAATAAAATTGTAACTAATATAATATAATACCTAATAGCACTACACTACTCCTAACTTAAAATAACATTACTTATGGATATATCTTATGTAAAATAACTACTAAATCTACTACTCAACTATGTATGTATACTAAGATAATATTAATGTACCAGAGAATACTGTTAATGTACATTTATAATCAATTATACATTTTACATATGACAATAATCATTTAATATTAAATTAGTTAATATATATACGTATATTTATAAGCATTATCGTAAATAAATACACACATATATTGTACATTGCCTGTCTATATAATGAACAATCGCACACCAAAATTTAAAAAGGTAAAATTTAAAAACATCAGATGAGTCTATGTTTCGCCTCCCTTGTCATTGCTTTGTATACGCACTATATTTATTTTTTATATTTTCTTATTACTGGACTACACTACTTCACGTCACAAACTACTCGTACTTGCTTGCAATGTGCCGATATTATTTTGATATTATCAGGTTATTGTAACATTCATTGTTTTACTATGTACACCTATTCGATTTAATTATTTTTTTTCTAATTGTTCTGTAATTTTCTCTGTAAGTGATTTAAATGTAAATCTTTTGAGAAAATAAATGTCTTTAACCGTAACATAATGTATGAAATTGATTTAATTCTAATGTTAATATGATTAAAACTTTAATAAAAAATGTAATGATAAATATGTTATAAAATATGAAGTTACAAAATATTTGCAAAAAAAATTAAAACAGACCTGAATATTTGAAAATCTGCATGGGCGTTTAAAAGTATAGCATACATACGTACATACATACACACACAAACACAATGAACATGAATGATTCAAGCCAAGAAGAGCCAGATGCCAGAATGCCAGAGCCAATCCAACCCAAATGTGCAAATACAATACGAACACATAAATTTTGAAAAGCATTGCAATACAAGCAAGTATAAGTTATAGTATTGAATAATGATTTTATCTTTGCCTTTAAAATGCAAGGTTATATAGATGATTAGCATTTAAGCGTGGAATTAGTATGTTATATATTATATTATTATAATTATTGATTTCAACATGGGATATATAAATTTTATTGTTTTTATTTTACATACTTATTAATTTTTTTAGTGGAAAATAGTAACCACTAGTTCTTGTCATAATTACAAAATTGCGATTTAATTTGTGTCACATGTGTCACGTCTTCATTAATAAAAAAAATTGATAAACATCAATTTTCATTTTAATACATGATTTTCTAATGACTATTTATTTCATAAAATAATAACAATTTATTAACAATTCTTTATGCTTTCTTCTTTACTTTATACGATATATTATAATAAACAATTTATTGGTTAATAAATCAATCGAGATGAAAATTGTACGATCCATATACTCAACAAATTGCATTGCAGGTTTACTTGCGGATTTTTTGACCTGATTAAAATTTCAAACAATACTAAAGAGTATTTATTTTGTCCATATATTTTTTATGTCTTGCATTATGATCATTGGAATCTAATGTATGATTTATAAATATCAAAGAATGTTGTTAATTTTTCTCGGGAGTGTAAGCATAGCCAAGTTCCGGACTCCGTACCTTTACTGCTATATACATATATATAACTTCATGGTAGAGATTTGTGCTAGCTCCTCTGGAGGGGTACCACCCACTTATCACATATTCAATCACTAAACGGCAATAATATACTAATACTATTGTGAATTCAGTTTTAAAGTGTGAATGAGCCTAAATGAATTACAAAAGTACAATGCAACAGTACGTTTCAGCAAGCTAAGCTAACTAAATAGACATAGCTCGAATGGCAGGCGCTAATTATATTAAAAAGAACAAATATTGTCAATGACGTACAATAATAATCATAATGAAATAACTTTAGAATATTGCTAAAAACGTACAAACAATATTTTATCTGCAGTTATACACTATTTTTTATATATAATTTGTGAAGATGTTCTTTAAGAGCTTGTAAGCAATTGTAAGGCTTAAAAACAATGAATAGGATTAAGATCAAATAAAATAAAATATGGGATGAAACATTCAAAATGGCTTTTCCAAATCCTCTCATTGTATTATAAATATCATACATATTTATAATACAATGAGAGGATCATACATATTCTTCTTAACCTCACGCTTCATATAATATTAATAAATAGTTTCAGAATATGATGATTTTTTTTCTATACTGATATATTTGACAACATGGAAAGATACGTACGTGGACGTGAACTTTAAAGTTAAGATGTTATAAACTTTGGTAGACAACTGATTTTAATAAAATAATTCAAATAGTTGCATTTGTATTTTTAGCCGTTTTGAAGATTACCCTGGACAAACAGATAGACACAAATAAAAAGATTATTGTTTTAGTTTTGGTTACGCGCAAATACCCATATTCATTTAAAAAGACAGAATTTTCAATTTTATATATTTGTATAGATTTTGTAATAATAAAATTATTCATTATTATTATCACATTGGAATTTGAAAACAGTACAGTTACAGTATAACTAGCATATGAAGCGTGTGAAAGCCAGGACAACATGAAACGAGAGTTATTTAATACAAATATTAAAGAGAGACTAAAGAACCTCGTCACAGTATGAAATGGTTTTTACAACAAAATTCACTGTGAATATTAGATGAGTTAGTTAAAGGGGAAAAATCACAAGACTTGGATTAGGAGCATTTAGCTGACTCCACACTTGCTTGTTTCCCACACAACTATTTGTTAATTTAAATTGTCTATTTTTGTTTTATTTTGTAATGTGTACTGTAAAAAGTTTCTTTTTCTTAATTTTATATTTATACGGTCTAATATTATATGGAATAAATCATAAATTTCGTCGGTTAAATTAATCAATCAATTCAATCAATATAAAATAATATAAAATCAATCGTTCAATTCCTTGATTAAATTACAAATCTAAATAGTTTTTTGTTTCCCCGCATTATCTTTTCCGAATAAGAGACAGACGAAGATAAAAGAATCGATCAACTATAATCATAATAATTTAATTTACGTAAAATCTGTCATTGCTGCTTGACCTGAATTGTACGCGCAACGATTGGTTAAAGTATATGTGCATTCATTTTATCTGCTTCAACTCGCAGCGTCAATGATTTAAGTTATTATTTTAGGATATATATTTTAAGAATGAATGTCCCGATTAAGTTATGGAAAGATAATTAGAGATTAGATTATCATAGAGAAAAGATCTACTGGTGGTAGGGCTATGTGCAAGCTCGTCTGGGTAGGTACCACCCACTCATCAGATACCGCAAAACAGCAGTACTTGGTATTGTTGTGTTCCGGTTTGAAGGGCGAGCCAGTGTAATTACAGGCGCAAGGGACATAACATCTTAGTTCCCAAGGTGGGTGGCGTATTGGCGACGTAAGCAATGGTTATCATTTCTTTCAATACCAATTTTTATGGGCAGTGGTGACCAGTTACCATTAGGTGGCCCATTTGCTCGTCCGCCTAAATGCGGCATGTAAATCAGTTTGAAGAGAGCTGAGATGACCAGCCAGTGGCTAGAACACGTGAATCTTAGCAGACAAGTACCACTGAGTTGTTATGTGCTTAATTTGTGTTTATTGTTCATTTCGTGCTCGACGGTAAAGGAAAACTTCGTGGGGAAACTTTCATGTTTTGGATGAAGTTCTTTCACATGTGTATTCATCAATCCGCATTGAAGCAGCGCAGCTTGGTGAAATAAGCTGCAATTCTTGTTCTCAAAAGGAGAAGAGGCTTTCTCCTTAAGACGGCTAAAGAGTCGTTTTTTTTGTAAAGTGATATCAAATCTATCGCGTAATCGTCGCAACGATTCAGATATGGTGTTCGTGTTCGTTCAGTATCGTGGAATCAGCCTACCAGCAAACTTCCCAAGAACGGTTGGCGTCAGGATTACTTCCAAATATTTTATTTGCAATTAACACAGCAACAGCCCAAATAAATGGGACAAGAACAAGGGAATGATTTTTTTTAGAATTATAAAAGTAATGACGAGCCAGTTGGCGTGGTTGGTGGTGCTTGCCTTTCACACCGAAGGTTGTGGGTTCAATTCCCACCTCGGACAGATATTTGTGTGCATGAACATGTCTGCTTGTGCTGAGTCTGGGTGTAATTATCTATATATAAGTATGTATTTACAAAAGAAAAATAGTTTATGTAGTGTATTAGTTGTCTGGTTTCCATAATACAAGCTCTGTACAAGCTTAATTTGGGATCAAATGGCCGTATGTGAAAAATGTCCCAGAATATTATTATTATTATCATAATGAAAACATTATAGATTGCCCCATAAATGAATTTATAGTGGAAATTGTAATAGACTCAGAATATAATTCCTTACATATATAAATACAATAAAATAATGAGATAATGAGATCGATATATAATAGATGTATAAACAAATTAAATATGCTTAAATGACAACTGAATGATGAGTGAATAATTGCAATTTTTTTGCTATTTTGGTGTACTTTTATTTATATAAAACTACACCTCGTAATCTCATAGACATCAATCATCGATCACAATGAAAATCGAAGATAAAATTTGATTGAGGTGATAAACGAACCGCTTACGTGCGGTGAATACAATAATTAATATATCAGGTGCACGAAGATCGTTAATATGATATTTTATCCGCCTCGTTAGACTTAATCATTCGTCATTCATTGTTTTAAAAACAAAAATACCCTTTAAATATAAATTTATTTACCTTAAAAAGAACGGTAAGGTAGTATATGGTCTTAACTGTAGCAATAAATACGAATTCGAACTATTTCATAAGAATGATCTCAAGTCCATACTTTTTTGTCAAAAAATCATGTATGTATTCTATTAAATATTTACTGTCATCAGTGCAAACTTGCACAAAATATTAAAATATTTTAATTTTACAATATTCCCTTACAAGATCTTGAGTCAAGATAATATAAATCTATGACGCTTAAATTTATCCTACGTCGAAATGAAATTGGAAACGTATATATATCGAATAAATCTAAGTACGTTTCTAATTTCATTTGATTTCGGTTCACGTTTAACAGATAAAATGCGACTTCAGTTTATATTAAATGCAATAATACTATTATCATGACGTGACGCAACGAACAACGCGTGCCGAGGAAGCTTAAAGTAATTCTGTATAAATGAATAAAATCATCTACCCAGACGTCTGGCATTCTTGAAATTTGTTTATTTATAAAGCATAATATTGCTTTATGTCTGAGAAAATAGGAACAGACAATCATGTAGATTAGATTAGCGTTCTGCGTGTAACAGAAAAATTCTGACATGTTTGTTGATTTCATGTTATTGAAAATAGAATTCAAACATATTTTTTGTTTATTATAATTATCTGAAACACCATACATGCAAATCAATAATTAAATGTCAAATAGTATCAGAGCCATGTACCGATTCTAAAACAGGTTTGTATATAATTGTGATGTAGCTATGTGTTATATATTTTTTTACTATTTATTAACTAATGTGTCCGTTTTATGACAACCCTAAAGCCACCTATACCTATGCTTGGTATTTTTTTATTAAATATTTGCTGCGCACGTCGTAAATTTTGTGACGGTAAAAAAGGCTTTACCCATTGAACATGTGTTTTTTGCCAAGAAACCCTATTTTAGGATCTACAGGACTTCAAGGTTGCAATAAAATGTAATATTGAAACAATAGCCTGTGTCTTTTTTGAAATGCTATTATATATATATATATATATATATATATATATATATATATATATATATATATATATATATATACATATATATATATATGTATTATATATATATATTAGTTTTTATTAAGTATTTGCTATGTATTATATAGCAAATATTGAATAAAAGTTGATTACGAAATAGTAATCAAAGACTAATCATGTAAATACGAAAAATGACAGATTCTTTGGTTGACGACAAATGGTTTATTCATCCATTAATACAATTGCGTTTGGTTTATTTTGATTTCTGTCAAAAGATCAAATTTTGGTAACATTATGTAATTTTGGTAACTCGTATGCCGTGACGACTAACGGCATGACGCTCTCGTATGCCACCGCTCTCCACCTCGTGTGTGCGTGGTGCTTAAGCACATGTTTCTTTGCTATATATTACTATAATCATTTAAAAAAACATAGTAACAAAACTATGTATTTATTTATTTTACTCATTCTTTATATATTTATTTATAAATTATTTCAATAACGATTCTCGGGCCCCCGTGTCGACCATTATTTTTTGTTGCAGGTAACCATTTTTAACTTACTCGCATAGTAACCAACATCATTGTTGACATTAATATGGCCCGCGTCTTCTGCTGCCAACATGTGTGTGTCCCAAACAGATCGGTATTCAGGGTCGTGAAGGACATCGTACAAGGCGTCCGGTTCCACATCCTCAAACTCCGCAACCACCTGCAACAAATTAACTTTATCTTTTTTATCTATTATTGCAAGCGAGACTGAGTAGGTTCCATTCACTCAACGCTTAACTAACGCCAAACTGTGTAACGTGGAACACGTTTGATAGGTGATTGAGCTATTGTAAATACAAATACATGGGATGTGATAATATCTTGGAATGTTAATTTGGCAGCACATTGGCGGTGTATTTCAAGCGGCCTAACAATGTTTTAATATTTTTACAGTGCCATTATCTTAGGGTAGAGATGGTCTATCATCCTACAATCAAGTGGTCCATTTACCCGTCTACAACTTCGTTATAAATGAAACAAATTATACGTTACCAAAAATAAATTTATATATATATATATAGTTTTAAATATAAAAATATTGAACTAAATATATATTTTTTCTACGACATCCCTAAAATTCAACATGGTATTGCCGCATTTTCTACATTTATATCAGTACCATGGAACCATATCATATTCGAATAGCTTTGAAGATCACATCTCATAATTATAAGCGAAAAGTTCAACATTTTTTATTCGTATTATACTAAAAGAAATAATCAGTAATTACATTGATATTTCAGTTTTTTATTTCTGAGACAATTGATGTATATTGACTGCGTAGTTGGTCATATGCCTAGTTTTTTTATTGAATAGGATAGCAGACGAGCATATGGGCCACTTGATAGTACGTTGACCACGTACTACTACTACTACTACTACGCCCATAGACATTGGCATTGTAAGAAATTTTAACCATCGCTTACATCACCAATGCGCCACCAACCTTGGGAACTAAGATGTTATGTCCCTTATGCCTGTAATTACACTGGCTCATTCACCCTTCAAACCGGAACACAACAATACCAGGTACTGCTGTTTTGCGGTAGAATATCTGATGAGTGGGTGGTACCTACCCAGACGAGCTTGCACAAAGCTCTACCACCAGTAATATATAATGTATAATGCTGCAGATCCTGAAATCCTTGATTTTTCTGTAGAGAAATACTCAGTAGCAGCTTATAGTACAGTTCTATATCCTGACGTGTCGGATTTGTCGTCCAAGCGGATTAGTGGGCGTACACACTTGAGCACTATAATAAATTCCGCACAGTGGATAGTCTCCATGAGAAAGGCCACCGTGGCTGAAATCGGTGAGTGAGACATAATTTAAATAAACTGTTTCTGTTAAGCAGAGTTGTTCTCGAGTTAGTTATACCACTCTAACAATCTATGGAATCTAATTTATATGTATTGCCTAAGTAAAAAACCACAAATAAAAAAAAAATAAGTTTACGAAAAATTTAAGATTTTGTACATGTATAGGAGATTCTTCCTTATCAGTAATAGGGCATACAAATTAAAAGGTGTAGTTTATGATAATATATGAATTTAATTCCTTTGATTTCATGGCTGGAATTTTAGGTATGTACCCACTACCTCTGCGACTTTTCTTTTAAACACGCTAAAAAGACAAATTACAAAGTAACACGCTATGTAAATTTTTATTTTTAACAAAAAAACGTAAACAATACATTCCCTCGAATACTAGCAAGGGGAAAACAAAAGAAGTTCAATGACCTATATTAAAGAGGTCTGGAAAAGTTCCAAGAGGGCTAGACTATTGAGTGTTGGGGTAATACCCGAGATTCTTTCATAATAGCGTTTCATATGGTGTTCTCAAAATATATTAATATCATCAGCATTCATTATTCGTTACTGAGCCAAGCAATATCGAAAATAGAACACTGAATTTAAAAATTATACATTATGAATTCATTGCTGTCTATTTTCATAAAGATACAATAAACGTTAAGCCTTAAAATAAATTAATAATATATAAACGATTGTGTATGTATCAGTATTACATAATACTTGAATTATTTATCCTTTCGATTTGGTTTATTACCTAATTAGAACCTTTGTTACATTGTGTTGTAATTACATTATGTTTTACGAGCGCCAGAAATAGCAAAGTTGTACCAAATGACTGTAGGAGTTAAATAAAGAGTCAAATGAGTCAAATAACTAAAGTCTAATCATTCTTTCAGTCGTAAGTGGCAAAAATCGATCTGACAAGCACTGGATTTAAGATAAGTGATAATAATTTAATACTTTCTAAAAAATTCAAACACAGCAGTCTGGCCGCATATTCAAATATAACATATTTCAAATAAACCCACATGAGTGCAGGAGTTTAATAAAGTTTTTTATAATAATTCCACCTTGTAGTGCAATGATAATGAGTTAAATGAATAACGCATTAAATGCATGTTCATAATATGAAAATAATAAAGATTAATAAAACTTATACAGTCTCCATATGTAAAACATTATTAAAACACTATCAAAGGTATTAAAAAAAATTAATAATAATCACAGGTGTTCTCAAAATTTCGTTAGTTAGTTTAAAATAATTAATTAGTAAGATTTGACCCAAACACTAACAAATTTAGTTACATGAAAGCTTTCTAATATAGTCAACTTAATAGGTTTCAATCCGATTTGTTTGAGCGTTCAATCGACTGGGATTCAGAGATTGATTCAACCTTTTAAAAGGCAATCTGCCGACTCTCCAAGGAACGGTCGCAAATTCACTTCATTAACCGCATTGCACAGGCAGTAGCGCCAATACAGTCCCTATAACCCGTAACAATCTCTACCTATTTACTTCGCAAATACAGCTTACAATCAACAATAAAACTCGAGTGATTACTGGGCCATTATCTGACATATGGGCAAGTATTTTACTGCAAAACACATGATGTGTACTATATACAATTAATGATTAAACTTTTATTATCACTTTTAAGTGGAAATATTCAAATTCAAGATTAAAGAAAAAGATAATTAATAATAAAAAATAAATGAGCAAACGGGTTTGTAGTAGAAAATTTGTCCTTAGCTTTGTTTGTAAGAAATTCAACTCAATTCCATTTCATTTTCATCCATTACAAATTAATATATTTTCAATTTCTAGATAGTTTCTATATTTATAGAATTTAAGCGGCAACACCATAAAACTATGTCAATGTTTTAGTACATTTTTTTTGATTAATTAAATGAAATAAAAAAAGTTGAAAATTACCATTGTGCCATTTTGACTCGACTTTTTAATAAAATTAAACGCAGAAAACCTTGTGTCTTAATAGGAAGTAAGTTCCAAATACCCCATAAAATAATATGTGTATATTATTTTATCTACACTATAATTTATACGACATACACTCATAAAAAAGCCGAGATGGCTCATATGAGATGATGATGAGAACGGAGATAGTAAGAACGCGTGAATCTTAACCGATGATCTTGGGTTCTCAAACCGGGCAAGCTCTACTGAAATTTCATGTGCTTAATTTGTTATTATAAATCATCTCGTGCTTGACGGTGAAGGAAAACATTGTAAGGAAACCTGCATGTGTCGAATTTCAAAATTAAAATTTAAAACTCATGTTTTTATTACTGTAAATAATGTTATTACTAACGTTCTGTCTGTGAATATACGCAGCTTTCGATCCAAGTTATTACCAGTAAAGCTATAAATAGAACCCTTTTCATCGTAATAACGATAAAGGTGGAAGTATTCGATTTTATTTAGCCCTCGTAAAACACCTAACACACAATACTGACCTAATTTGTGTATTTTTATCACACACAGTCTTTAGTCTCTTGTACCTCTATTGTCTATTGTCACATTATATAGTCCTTATCAAAGACAGTAAGATGTTCCCATAGGCAATTAAGACTTTTATTGATTTATTTGAAATTAAATTTATTTTATTCATAATATCAAGTGTTGTATTACAGCAAAATAAACAAAGCAATATGTTTGTTGAAAATTAAAAGCTAACATATTATTTTATTTTGATTGTTGCGAATTACTTAACAGTTTATTTTCACGATGAGAATTATTTGGGCTTTTTCCACTTGGCTAACCGAATAGAAGCTGGTGTTCATATTGTTTGTCTCTTTTTTTACGTCAACGAAATGAATTATTAGTATATTTTCTTTATTTACTCTTTTAACATATCGATATATATATCATTTTGCTGAACATTTATATTTTTAAATATTGCCTGTAAATAAAATAAGTCTACATTTTGGTTCAAAATTGCGGCACCATTTCCTCAAATTGAACCGTAATACAATTATATTTAATAGTACTTCTATAAGCCATTCATATCTAAATATAACACATTTCTATTGTATAATGCTGTTTTTCTGATTATTCCCTCTTTTATAATCGCAATAAACTTATTATATCGGAATAACGTTTTAAATGACAATTTTTAACGTGTCTGCTTTCATTTCAACACTTAACGATAAATGATGTAAAAGTGGAAATGATTCTTAATGTTTTTAGGACGACCAGTCTTATGATTGAAAGAATTTCATTTCACCGTTTTCTTTTATGAAATGACTTTTTTTTCTATTTGGATCATACAGTTTTTAATCTTCTTATTAAAGATAAAATTATGCAAAGAAGTAAATCTTTGTTTATATTTACGTAATAATAGATACAAATAATAAAATAAATTGTAATCGTTTTTTAGCCAAATTTAAATTAATATAATATATATGTTTGATAACATTCTGATTTTGCCCGTGTAAAATCTTAAATGTTACTACCTACTTTAAAAAAAAATTACGACCACCTACAGATCCGGTAGAAATGCTTTTAAAGAGTTCATCGATTCCCATCCCGAAGACTTTGCAAAAAAAGAGATAGCATTTTGTTTTTTCTATGAATATTATTCAAGATCTACCTACAAGGGGACCTTTTTTCATCTTGTACTGAGTATTCCGGTATATACAGGAATATTAAACCATAAGAAAATTAAACGTTTTACAAATAAAACGTTATATTTAATAAATTAATATGACTAGCAAGAAAAAGACAAAGAGACAAAGCACAAATGAAATTATATTTGAACCGGTGAAGTTTTATATTCATATTTTGAAAGAATTAAATTAATTCCTATTTTATAACTCTCAACTAAGCCGTTTCAATGATCCGCTTAGTTCAATTTGAGAGGTTTCATAATTAATTCTCAGCATCAATAATTCTTTTGAAGATCTCGTTGAGGCGAATTCACTGAACTATCAACTTTATCATGTCAAGAACATATATATGTATGTGTAGATATCTATATATTATATATAATCAATTATAATCATATATTATATTCAAATACAATTGTATGGGAGTTTTTGTATAGTTAGTGCCGTGTTTAGTATATTATGTAATTTATTAATCTGTGTGCAACTACATCATTAACTTGTATTAATCAACATATTCACACTGAGGGTTGCTGGAATAATTATATCCATTTAACAAATTTATATGTATTTAAAATCGGTCCCAAATCCTTTGACCATTTCAAATTTTTATGACTGTGGTTTAAAATTTGAACATCCACGCCCACAACTAAAAAATATTCAACCTGTACTTATGTTGGCTTTTGAGAAGTGGATGGAATAAAAATGACATAAGTAATATACACTATAATATATATTTTATATCACTTGATATATCACGCGAACTTGGTATTGTTGTGTTCCGGTTTGAAGGGTGAGTGAGCTAGTGTAATTACAGGCAAGGGACATAACATCTTAGTTCCCAATGTTGGTGGCGCATTGGTGATGTAAGCGATGGTTAACATTTCTTACAATGTCAATGTCTATGGGCGTTGGTGACCACTTACCATCAAGCGACCCATATGATCGACCGCTTTCCTATTCTATAAAAAAATATATATGTTATAAGGATCTGCAATGCGGATAGATATCATATAACAAGTTCTAAGTTAAGTTCCTGTTAAGGCATAAGGTTGAAAATAATTTATATTTTGTAATTATTAATATTTAAATTTAGTAAAGGGATTGTTAAATATTACTACAACTTGGTTTTGAAATAAATTAACAAAAGTTGTTAAAAATTTAAAGGGCTGTAAAAGTCGATTTAGTTGACGGCACACGGCGGAAAAATTACGACTTTAATTAACCTGGGACGATAGAGATTGGTAATTAAGACCCCAATCCGCTAAGAAGCACGGCTTAGCACTAACACGCTTGTAAGTGAAATGCTATGTTTAGAGTACTTGTGTAAACTGTTTAGATAGTGCAAAACTTTTAATATTTCAAAAGAATCACTTATTAGTTCAATATGATACTTGAGTACCTACTAATATTTAATTTAACTAAGTCTGTTACGGTTGTAAAACATAATTCGACATATTATTTCCTTCAGTCGTTTTAAATTTATGATACAACAATTATAATTAGTGTCCGGCCAAGGCCAGAGCCTTAGCCCACGTGTGAATGGGAAAGCTTTACAGGTGTTAGGTGCCTTATGTCCTTTTTTGTACTTTTTACCCACGAGACTTTCAAATACATAAAATAATATTCAGATTTTTTCCTAAAGGAAGATTAACGAATATTTCAGAATGTTTCAGTAGAAGAATTGTGTCGATCGGGATGGGATGAATTGTTTATTCGAATTTATATTGTATAGTTTGTATATTATATTCGATATTGCCTATTAATAACTATATATAACAGATAAGACTATTACACATTACCATATTATTATAAGTATTCGTTGATTTCCATACAGGACATATAGGTACTCGTAGTACATTTATCAAATTGACTTTGCATTTCATCTAAGATAATTTTTTTTT
Source organism: Nymphalis io (assembly GCF_905147045.1). Taxonomy (NCBI): domain Eukaryota; kingdom Metazoa; phylum Arthropoda; class Insecta; order Lepidoptera; family Nymphalidae; genus Nymphalis; species Nymphalis io. The sequence goes on from NC_065897.1 coordinate 7,488,855, forward strand.
TTTTTTTTTATAGAAAAGGAAGGCGGACGAGCATATGGGCCACCTGATGGTAAGTGGTCACCAACGCTCTTAGACATTGGCATTGTAAGAAATGTCAACCATCGCTTACATATCCAATGCGCCACCAACCTTGGGAACTAAGATTTTATGTCCCTTGTGCCTGTAATTACACTGGCTCACTCACCCTTCAAACCGGAACACAACAATATCAAGTATTGCTGTTTTGCGGTAGAATATCTGATGAGTTGGTGGTACCTACCCAGACGAGCTTGCACAAAGCCCTACCACCAGTTGTAATTGTAAGTATTGTATTTCGTGCTGGTTATTCTCGATAGAATCTACTTTTTGAATCGGTAATAGTCTAACATTTAATCAACGCTGTACTACGACGATGCAAAAGTGCTTATAAGAAAAAGCCTATTTCAATATGAACTATTTTGATTTTGAGAATATTTTTTCTAATAAGTGTTACAGGCTGATCCAATTTATTGGTGGATTAATAATAGTATAACTATTTTTTCGTCTAATACTAATAGGATATTTTATAAATTTTTTGCACAGCTACAAATATGTCCGTAGTTATTACATGAAATTAATGTTCTAATTTATTTTGAAGAATATATCCGAAGCGTTTCGTCTCAGCTGAGTGGAGGAAAACTTTCTTTTTTTCTCGCTTAGAATATTAACTAAGTTCATTCAAAGAGTTGTTTCTGTTGCAAATAATGAAAGCTCTGTTTTTATTTTTATTTCAAAGTTTTAATGCATTATATACTTTTCTATTTCATGGACGTCTCTTTCTCGGCCGATTTTTTTTTAAGAAAACATTATTTTATGGAAACATTATATATAGGTTCAACTGCTCATTGTTCATAAGCCATTAGCGAAAAAATATAGACGGGTTATTTGGTTTTATGACTGAACATAAAAGAGGAGTGAGCCAGTAATAACTGGATCGTGGGGTAAAATTGTAGTCCCTACAGTGCATTAAAGAAGTGTGTCAAAACTAAAACCATTTTTTTCAGAGTCCATCAGCCTACGTGAGCTCTTACCACCAAGAAGCCAGTTTAGTTGTCTGTTATTTTCATCTGATAAAGACGTAACGCTTTAATATAATTCTGAAGCCGCAATGAAACAGCATATAATATTATGTAAAATAACAAAATATAACATAAAATTTAGTCTTTTGAAATATGTTTTAAAAAATGCAAAGAGCTAAATGCCAAAATGTATTGAATATATATTCAGTAGAATTTAGAAATCAATACATTCCATTGTAAATGCTCGTGATAGGCTCGTAAATAATCACGTGCGCCGTTCTCTCGACACGAAATATCTACATAAATCATGTAGGTTTGGACTCACATCCTTTATTCCGTTCGGACTTTGTGACAAAGTTTATTTTCATACGTTTAGGCACCTTATATACTTGCAATAGGGTCGCTTTCAAGTTTTAAATTAAAATTATTTGTTTACCGAATAGTGCTGGCTTACACGCCAAATAAATTTTAAAATACATTACACTGTATATAAGGTTTTTATAAAGTTAGGTTTTATTGAGAATTTGTCCAAAAATTTCATTCTAGGTCAGTTAAGATCCTTCTAATTTGATGTCATTAGTTCTGTCTTTACTTTGAAGGAAGATAGATGATGTCTCACACCCAATTGCTACAAAGTAGTAGTATATGCTTGTTTTGCCTTTCTAAAAGGGATCCAAACTATATACCCACTTGGTTCTTCCAAGGAGTGAGCTACTGTAATTTAAGGTATACGAAACATAACAACACGAGTATGTTGTGATATACCGCACTAAACAGCTTATCAATGATGAATCTTTTGTCAAAACTTTATAATTACATTAAAAGTAGAGTAAAGCAACAGCCTGTAAATGTCTCCTTGCCAGGATAAGTCCTCTCCTATGAGAAGAAATAGCACACCTTAACTAGGAAAGACTCGTACATATTAACCTCCCGTTACTTATGTACAATCAAATCATATTGTGTTATTTATTTATTATTTTTACTGGTGGAAGCTAAGCTATGTGCAAGCTTATCTGGGTAGGTACCATCCACTCATCAGATATTCTATCGCAAAACAGCAGTAATTGGTATTGTTGTATTTCGGTTTGAAGGTTGAGTGAGCCAGTGTAGTTACAGGCACAAGGGACATAATATAATAACATCTTAAGTTTCCAAGGTTGGTGGCGCATTGGCTATGTATATGGACGGTGGTGACCACTTACCATCAGGTGGCCCATTCGCTGGTTCGCCTACCTATTCTATAAAAAATATATTATAAATAAACATATAACTTATCTTAAGTCTATCGACCGGTTTTATTTTAAATTACAATTGTTGACGGTGACATTTTAAAGGTAAACCCTCGAGATTTCACTGTACAAGTCGACAAAATGAAAAAGGTATAATAATGAGCCTAGCCCAGTCTGTCTGTCTCCCGGGAAATGAGCTAAAAACTTACATTTTAAACACAAAGGAAATAATGAAACTAACCATTTGCAATTTGCATATTACGTGTCGAGTCGCGTCATGCCATTTTTATTGTTATGAATCACACCGATACTCAGCTATATGATGGTCATTTTTTTTATATAATTTACTATATTTTTACGTATACAAAACAAACCTTGACAGTACGGAGGGCTCCGTGAGCGGCATCTTCCGCCCAAACCTTGACGCCGTCCTTCTCGTACTCCAGATTCCATCCATCATCAGAACCGAGGAGATGTTTCAAGGTTTCAAAGTCTGTGTCGTCAGCTACGCGAGCCTCACGCGTCCAACCCGCGCCGCCCATCCGCGCGGCATCACTTGCCGCCAGAACGGATAAACTGCCACCAATTTCTCTGAATAGTCGATCGTACAGCCCACCAACAGCACGTTTATAGTAACCCCTATATACATTCCCATAAAGGTCATATTTCCTCTCGTGTGTTATCTTGCTGTACGCACATGCGCAGTGGTAGGCGCTTTTTTCGACCGCTCGAAAGGTTGATTGTTTGTTCTATGTAATGCAAACTGAGAATGGTCTGAAGCATTTAGGCTCTAAGCGTATAAGCACTTTTTTAATTACCACGCTGCAGCTTTAAGCAAATGGGGCAAAAGCATGTAAAAACAAATTTTTACATTCCTTTTTTTATTTAATTAATCAATAATTCTATCTCAATCTCCTTAATGCTGTAATTGAATAAGTTTTTTGAGTGATATTATAATAAATTAAATGTAATATAAAAATTAATACCTTACTTTATTACAACGTTTTCGTTTTATTCTTTTTAGATTGAATTTTCAATCAGCTTACACAGGAGATAAACATGAAATACTAATCAATAGATAGGGAATTAAACTAGCTTTTAAAGGTCCAGCACAGTTTAAAGGTCCTAGTTAGTACAACTAGTAAGTAAAACTTTAAAAATGTCATCATAATTATTAAAACGATTTAATCTTGATTTTATGTTGTAAATAAAATAAAATATTTTTAAATATAAACTAAATAAATATTGACTGTTAATGGTTGGTAATAAGCACATGTGATTACAGACCCAAAAGAAATAACATCTTGTCCCATCGTTACTAGCACATTGAATGGTTCACATGGTCACTTGCGGCAGCCACCAAATGACACCATATGAATCTAGAACCAAAGTGTAGTATGAGAGAGGTAGGGTATCGAGAAGAAACGAGTAGCGGTGACTACTCGTTTCTTCTCGATACCAGTGTAGGTATTATCAGCCTTGTTGCACACGTTAATATTAGTTAATTATTGAAGATGACTTCTAAACAAACATATTCCAGAACCGAAATAATATTAAGTTATGGTTAAAATTGTTTATCCGTGACAAAATGTTTAAGCTGTACATTCGTTTGCCTGGACGTGACTTCATAAGAGTATTTTATAGTAATTTTAATATTTTCGGAAACTATTTAATTTCAAAATTAAAAATGATGCTATTGTAGTAGTTATTCTATTACAACGTTCTGTTCTCGGTAGATCAAATAGGACGCGAATCTTATTGGAGTTATATCTATTAAGCCAATATCATAACACTTTAAAAATATACCACATTGCACTTTGTCATAAACTTTTTTTATTGAAGGGAAGACAAATAAATAAAAGACTCACCTGATGGAAAGTGACTACTACTGCCAATTACCATTGGCAACACCAGAGGACTTGCTATTCAGGAAAGAATAGGCTCTTTTCCTAATGTCCCCAAGTCATATTGGTTCAGAAAAACCGCCGCGACAGTTAGTGCCACAGAGTTATTGGGCAAGGCAGAAAATGTCAGAATACGTGATATGAATGGAATTTTGAAATCTGACGCGATGCTTGATGGTGCAATTCAGAGACCCAGATTAATCCAGACAAATCCTCGGATCATTTACAGTGAAAGATGCAAAGGTAAAGATGAAGAGTAATTCAACCTTGCTACGTAGAACCAAAGGATCAAGCTAAATGCTATGCGACCCACTCTACGTTGTAAGCGTTCGAATGGAAGAAGCTGGGAGCTCCCGATTAGAAATATGGGCAATAGTCCACAAAGGGCAGAATTTGCGCCTTGTAAAGTTATAGGCATTGACCAGCGTGAAATAACTAAAATAATAAATGTCTTACACTTGCACACTAAGCTTTTTAGATGCAAATTTGGTATCAGTATGTATTTCTACACATTATTAGAACCAAAATTGACTTTTTATCGACAAAATTCAGCTTCTGAACTTCCAAATCCTCCTATTCAGGACAATTTTTACGAGTTATCAGGATGCCTATGTTGCAATTATGACATTATCAAGCGACGGCTTATGAGTGTGTGATACCTACCCAGATTTTAATGGGATGTACAATAAAAATAAAATAAATAATTAGCTAGCTAGCTAGCTTAATTTTTTTTAAATTCATTTACACATCGTAACTTAACTACGGTTCAACACTTCGACGAGTTTAAATCATGCACAAACTGATTAAGGAGCGCGTTTCGATGTTGAGTACACAAGTTTTTCTCGACACTACACAACGATAGCTTAATGTGTTTTAATCGTAATATTATAATATAATATAAAAACTTATTTCAGACAAACCACCTCCTTCGTAAGTACTAAATCTTCATCAAGCAGGAGCGTCTCAACGTAACATTTTAATGTAAGCAACCCTTAATATGGTAAATTCCACTTGTAAGAACTAGATCTCAAAACGGAATCCGCAACGCTCGTAAAGAGAATTTAAAGTCTATCAGTTTCCCGCCATAAAGAGTATCGGTCAATGTTCTGATTAAATATAGATTCTTGTAAAATATAGATTATTATTGATTCATATAAAAATGACAGATACTCTCCAGTAATATTTAATAATAATTCGTATCACATCTAATATTATATATTACAATCTGACTTAATCTTACACACTTATGTAACTATTTTTTAATACCGCTTTTAATGTTATAAGTTATGTAGTTTCTTAGCTTAGAAAAAATAATTTCAGATATACATAATCTAAGTTGTTATTTTTCATTAAATAGCTTATTAAAATTATATAATCCATCCAGCGAAACAGCCAACTAAGGATTTTAGGCGCTAGGCGCATCCAAATAACGTAACGATAGCACGTAAGCGATGACGTACGCACCTGCTTAGGTGGACAGATTATCCATATGGTCATGCGTTAAAAGCCTAGCAGCAAAATAATTCCTATAGGGTTAACGTCAGGCAGGGTGAAAGTCAGTTTTAACAGGTACACATCAGTGTACATTTTAATCTGTGTGATCACAGACACATAAATAAAATAAGGTTAGCCATTAAGATGATAAATAATAAAATATTGTATTTTTATCAGTCTCTATTTTTTCCACATTATATTATTCGACATAAAATAAATAACATTTCAATATTTTTTTCAAATAATAAGATTTGGTACATATGCTTTAAATTTAGCGTACAGATCATTTAAAATATTACATCTAGCAGGAGCTAATGTCAGGCAAACTGCCTTGGCAGTGGTTCTTCCAGCCGTACCAAGCGTTAAAACCATGACGTTTGAAAATTTTCTTAGCACAAGTAGCGGCTTTCGTTATGTCGTCTACCAAAAGATCTGAAATATTAAAATACATAAGAGTATAATTATGTCAAAATGGCTTTATATATTATAAAATTTAAAAAGCCTCTTAGGTAATTTATTGTTTATTGCCATACAATTAACGATTAAAGGAACTTTAATGAAAAATACAAATAATAAAGCACGTAACTCAGTCATAATAGGCCTAATGTTCAACTATCATCTTTAGTTCAGATATACGTATTCCACTGGATAACCTGGCTCTGGTATTGTAACAAAATACTATAATTTACATACTATAATATTTATTAAAAAAGAGTGTGGGCAATAACAATTATAAAACAAAATGTTACTGTGATATAGACAATAGACATCCACAAAAATTGTAAAAGAATGGAGGTAAGTCCAGTCAAAACTTTTAATAGTAAAACTAGCTGACCCGTGCCCACTTCGTTGGGCGGTAAACATTTTTATTTGTGATGAAATTATAGTTGTAGTTCGGTTAGTGCTATGATTTATTTCCTGACTGCCAAAAGTCGCGTTGGCCGAACATTAATAAAATTGTCTCGCGTAAACAGAATTTTATCTAAATAAAATATTCTTGGTGATAAAGCAATTTCGATCGTTTTCTCTCCGACTTACTTTGCAAATCTGACTACCACATAAAAAATCTTCATTTTTCGGGTTAATATATAGCCTATGACACACACAAATAGTGTAACTTTCTATTGGTAAACGAATTTTCAAAATCGGTTTAGAAAATCCAGAGATTACCCCCTACAACCTCACAAACTTTACCTCTTTATAATATTAGTATAGATTTAGTTGTTAAAAATTTATTTCATTTAAAAAAGCAAAATATTTTCGATTAAATATTGAGTGGAATTAATTTTATTATTTTATTTAATCTCAATACCCATCACATCAATTTCCTTATTTGAACTTTAGAAAAATTATATATAGCTTAAAACAAATGGTTTAATAGTTTTTAAATTTACTAGTAAAATTTATTCCGCTTATACTAAACTCTGTTAATTCTATATTAAACATTAAAAATATATTATCTTTTTTTTATACGTTAATACTTATCGTGTAATTGAAAATAATTTTATTTTTAAAAACAAATAATTATTTAATAATAAAGCATTACCCGAGCAAGTAACGTTACAATCCTTCCCAGGGCTGCTGGTGTTGCTGCACCAGTATTTGTCGTTGATCTGGAATAGCCCATAGTCCCTTGATCCATTCTTGTTCACTTTACCAATCTTGTTCGTTGTACGAGAGCTCTCGTTCTCTACAAGGCAAACCCCTGAAACAAACATATGGTTTAACAATAATATTTTAATGTGAAACCTGTTATTTGTCACAGACATGTGCGCTGATAAATACTGGACTGTAGACTTTTGTTTTTTAATTTATGCTGTCATAAAATCAAATAATTTTGTAAACTTAGTTGACTTATTTATATTCAATAAAAATATATAACGCTTAATGCCCTACTATTTTTTGCCGAGTGTTGGAAATTCGACTATAATCATTATTGATAATTTGGGGAAAACATATAGAATAAAAACAAATCATTGTATGAATTTGCGTTTTTCGATCTTTTATTTCCTACATTTTTATAGCACTTAGGTAGAACATCGGTTGGCAAACACAGGCGAAAAAGGTAATGCTTTTTTCACATTGTGTAGATACTAAATAAGTAATCACAATAATAATCAAACAATAACAACGCAATAACTATGACCCTCATTTAAGATATCAGAACAGTGATAAGTGTTCCCAGGCGATTGACTGAATATAGACTATATAAGTATTTATAGTAATAAGTACATGGACATTTTTAATTTATTGAAATATCAAAATATATGTAATAATGAATTTATAAAAAATATAAGTGGAAATTCCTATTTTTTACCTGTTTATGAAATAACCTAATTTATCGCAGAATAAATGTTTTAATTTTATTAGTCTAATTATTATACATAAATATATACATAAATATATTTAACATTAACATGTTTGTTTATAACTTACAATCACGTAATTTGGCCTCAGGGAACCCATGGTCTCTTAATTGTTGAACCAGCTCACATCTCGAAAATCTTTTGCCTTCGCATTGCAAAACTACTATCGCTACAGCGAATACGAGTACTAAGCACTTCATTATATATAGAAACTACAGTATTTGTATCAGCAAGAGTATTCACTCCAAATGCCTGGTCGTGTTTGTGAGATTACAGGAAAAAGTTCGTTTTTATAGACGATGAACTCAACTCGCTGCTTCTCTACACGTACTAGGGGAATCCTTCTTATCGACGCGCCCGTTATATTCAACATTCCTTTGAAGTATCTGCTATTTTTAGTTTTATTAATAAGATAAGACTTTTTTCTCTTCTTTTTTTTTCTTTTAAGGTTGTAAGAAGTCATGGTCATATTTTTTTATTTGTGTTAAGAACACGCTTTATTAAAGTGAGACGAAAAGATGAACCGATGTCGAGATGTATGATATGAGATGTTACTCTCATATTATCAGTATGAAGCTAACTACTAAAATAACATGTTTTATTACTAAAATCAATTAATCAAAACATTTAAACTAGCTGTCGATAATTTTATATATAAGTCGATTTTTTATGTGCAAATACAGTTTCGATAAAGGTTAATTATATTTGTACATACTGACGATATTATATAGTACCAGTGTGGTTACAAATCCCGAGGTATTAGAATCGATTTCCAATTGGGCTACTAAAAAGAATTACCGCTCCCGGTTCTCGGCACGTGAAGTTCGTAGTCCTATGCCTCATCTTTCCTTGGGCGTATTATATCCCTTGATCAGTAAAGAGCGAGATAGTCTTTCAGGGTCATTAGGTCGACGCTTTCACTTCAAATAAATTGCATTTCAACTAATGTTACATAAATAATAATTACAAAACTTTCAAACCCCAATACAAAAGTTATAGTATACCCTGGAAATTTATTTTGAAATCTCCCGCCTCTTGCTACGTGGTGCCTAGAGCAATCGCAGCTTTCGCTCTACCCCGGGGCCGGCACTGCTTTAGCCTGGGTAGTTAGCTAGAATCCATCGGTAATGGCCGTGGACGAAAACAGGAGGACATCCACAAATAAGAAATGTTTTGACAGTCCGCTATTGGCCCAACGGATAATATTACCTACAAGATAACATGGTTTTGTTTTTATTGCTCGAATGTAGATATTATAAAAACTTTATAATTACAGAACGAGATACCATCTGGTATTTTAATTAAATATACAACGCAATCGCAGTCAATAATCGCTTATTATAGATTCAATCGCAAAAGGTAAAAATAAAGATTCAAGAATCTCCTGTTTTGAAACTCATACATTGAGCGTTCCGTACAAATTGTAAATTTACATATGCATATCATAATGTATTTATATGAAAGTAGGAAATAATAAACATTGAAAACAGAAAAACATGTCTGTAACCTGATATGAATAATTATGGATTTCTGTTGTACGCCTATTTGCTTCACCCGTTGTGGTAATTTGAAATCAATATCGATTGTGATTATTTATAATACACTAAATAAACTGATTCATACGTCTAAGATTATTACTTTATCGTAATCGAATCGAAACATAACCGTTGCCGTTCAAGCATTTTCCATGTTAGTAGAATAACTAAAAAAACGATCCAAATGAGGTTCCTTCGAAGTCGTATCGGAAACGTGTCTTACACTATTTATATTACTAGTATTGGTCGTGTATAATTAACTATCACATTAGTTTAAAAATACATTCTCGTTGATGGTTGTTATAAAATATTTTTAATTATTTTAATAACGTTTTTATATTTTTAATGTAATACAGAATCCTAAAAATACCGATTCATAAACTAGTTGAAAAATTTAATAAAATTATTATTAGAAAAAAAATATTTCGGAACTATAAGTTGATGTGCAAATTATATTCTTTACAATATTGATGATTTCCTTTCCAGATTTTTTAAAAATATATTTCTTTGTATTGTGTCTGTATAATATTTCTTTGTATATATACTTACTAATATGTACTCATAGTTAACATATTAGGGACCAACTCGTAACTCACCGCAGAACACGATATTATGAGATATGGCTAAGTAAAATAATTAATACATTTGTAATGTATATTTTCATATAAAATTGTTATAGAATATCACTGTGTGTACCGGGCATCGAGTGTGTCCATCCTACCCGGTCTTAACCTCAACGGCAAATTAAGTTGTTACGTCATTCCTTCTAGCCTGCAAGACCAGGGTCAGACGTGACCCTCTGTGAATAGCACTGCAAGTACCTTTTATTTGTTAACCATGTGAACACTATCTCTAACTTAGGGTTATTGAGACTGAGGATTCTAGAAAATCTCTAAGCATAGCAAAGCATCTTATGTTATTATCTTACGTGTGTATGTTCTCTTTAAAATGTCTACTGTAACTAATAAGTAATTCAATGAAATAGTAATCAAACACGCTTACTGCTTTTTAAACTTTATAATACTCGTAATTAAAATGAGTACTTCTGGGGAGTAATTTTATAAAAAGAATGCCTTAGTTCTTCTAAGGACATAATTGTATCTTCATGGACATCCACGTTAAGTGTAAACAAAAGCGCTGACATAGATCGTTAAGTATTTTCTTTGAAATAAATATGTTATCAGAAACAATACCATTCTATCGACATGACAGAATGGTATTGTTTTAACTAAACAATACCGATATGACGATTTGCTAACAGAATAACATAATTATTCAATATTATTACATTTTGGTGATGGTCCAATTCTGTTTATTAGAATTCACATAAAAACATAGCCGATTATATTAAATTATAATCAAGAATTTATTATGTTAAAAATATTTATAACTATTCTTAGTTTTATTAGTGTGTGATGTATGAGTCATGTTGTTTTTGTAACAGATTCTCGGAGCCGGGACTTCACTGTTAAAGTGGTGCTCACCAGTTAATAACACACAAGGGGCATTGAATTGATAATATTAAATTAAACGTTTATTCTTCCTTTTTAGAATTGCAAGGTCATTGCGGTTGACGTGTCACATAGGTAATTATAAAATTAATTACCTAATATTGTTCCTAAATGTATGCCTACTTTTACCTAATTAATTTAAATAACATATAAACGCATTAAAGATAAAATACTATCTATTTAGTTATTTTAAAGCATTTCAAGCCTATAAAGAACAAACAAAGTGTCCGCGAAAAGTTAGTTAATAATTTAATATAGTTCGCAACTGCTTCGCTGCTGTTTGTTCCTGGGCGCGAAATGTGAAACGATTCTTATCTTATTCCAGAAAATTAAGCATTGGCTCCGCGCGGTCCATCCCTCGTTTAATGTTCCGGCACCCGTGGGCCTTAGCGTGATATTAAATTTAGTCCAATTTAGAATCTTTGAGAACCTACGTACATACTAGAGATTTGGCTGACACTTCGATCGGTTCAAAAATATTTTTAGTCCGTATCTCTAAATTAAGCACCAGATGACTGCAGATCCTAAAATACTGTAAAAGACAATCAGTGCAGAATTAAAACATCATAATGTAGTTGGTATGGCACAGATGATTGAACATTGTAGATCGTAGCAGACTGTCTAGATGTAATAATTATAATAACAACTATCACTAAGCATATTATACATAGTTTAATTGAATATCTTTATATAATTTTTACGTAATACAAATAATATTGTTTTCTTTTTATGGTAATCTGAGAGTATAATAAAACCGTAGACAGAGAAACTAATAGACGCAATGACGATTTCCTTCTCACTTACACAAGAAAGAGAACGAAAAGTTTGCTACTTGACTAGTGAAACAAACTTGACAGTTGGTGCGTTCATTGTGTTTATTGTAAAATTTTTGCATATTTCTATGTTAGAAAACGATACTAATCCAGTGAAAAGACCGAGAAACAATCCTTATATCATATCGAAGGTTATACAATGGTGCGTTGTGGTATTATTTCATGTTAAAGCGATATGAAAAAGAAAATTATCGGCGTGTGTTTTCACGCGTGAGTACGACGGTTTTGTCCCTAAATATAGTTCCTCAGTGATGATTATTTATGCATTAAAATCCTGAAGATAATATGAATTTACAGTTTTTATCCTTCATAACCTATAATAAAATCATGTCATATCAATAATATAATATTAGGTCCTTACATATGAAGTTAGCGTTTTGTCGTACTGACCACTTTGATCTGAAATATCCTCTGAAAACTCCACTTTGGTTAAGAATTCCATATTCAAATTTATAAATTCATTTAGCTGGTACATTTGAGTTTTGAAAACAGCCATTCATGAATTAGGTGAATCGAACTTGCAAACACGCGTCGACTGCTGTGTTACTTTGCTCAACCGACACAATAATGAAGGGATTTTAAATCGAATCATTACTTGTGATAAAAAGTGGATACTATACGATAATCGAAAGCGCTCGTCGCAATGGCTGAACCCTGGAGACCCAGCCAAATCCTGCTTTAAACGAAAATTGACTCAGAAGAAGATACTTGTGAGTGTTTGGTGGACTAGCGCCGGTGTCGTTCAGTACAGCTTTCTAAAATCTGGCCAAACGATTACGGCGGATATCTAGTGTCAGCAACTGCAAACCATGAAGGAAGAACTAGCTGCTAAGCAACCGAGATTGGTCAATCGCTCTAGGCCACTGCTGCTTCACGACAACGCAAGACCACTGCACAACAAACAACCAGTAACCAGGAAAAAATTCAACTTCGATGCGGCAGTCCAAACCGCCTTCAAAGAGTTTATTAATGCTCGCCCCCATGGTTTTTTTTTCGTAAAGGGATTAATGAACTACTTATAAGATGGCAAAAGTGCATAGATAACAACGGTGCATACTTTAATTAATTAAATATATTTTACAAAAAAAAAATTGACTTTATATTCCTCCCGTACAAAACGCCAATTTCATATGAAGTACCTAATATTTATCATGTAAGTGCTGTCAGCGTCAGCTAAAAAAATGTCCCGATTTTCGATAAAAAATATCGACTCGTCGCCAATGTAAACAAATAAATACGGAGTCCAATAACAACCTAAAGTGATTCGTTATATGTAAATATGTTATTTTAATTTAATCATTCTCCTATTTATTATTTCCTAACGATAACATTATTTAACATTCTTCATGACTTTTAATAAATATTATTAGATTCCGAGTCAAGAGGTTAATATAGAAATATATGTGGCAACCATTCTTTATTAATAATTTAATTGAATGTTTTAGATTACAACATCTGAGGAGAATGTTAATCCAGTACCATACAAAGATGCTGAAGTTCTATACTGTTTTTTACTAAAAAACAAACAATGCAACGGTTTTTGGGTGTAGTTGGAAAACAAAAAAAAATACTTTTATTAAAAAAATGTATAATAAATATTGAAAAGTAAAATGTAATAACCTCATTTTGTTTTAATTAAATCCTGAAAATTATTTATCTCCCAAAACAGGGAATGCAGTTACTATGGCAACATTATACGCACAAATTGACAAACTATCTCTGTCTCAATCGCGGTTTCACGGCCCCTTGGTCTATTTGTTTCTCTGACTACGAGTAAAACTCAATTATGGTCGAGCTGTAAGACTCGATTAAATGTAATATAATAGGCAACAAGAACAATGACAGATACTGTTCATGGTTTCTGTCTCATCCATTTACTTTATAGATAAAAGAAAGGTAAATAATTTAATAAAAAAGTTAATAAGTTCAAATAGTTTTTATTACACTTATTAAAATTCCACCCGGAAATGTTGTCTTCAGGCTGAGCCCGTTCAAAATACCACAGTAACATGATGACATTTGTGCAGTTTCGATTTGTATGTTTCTTGCAATTGTAGCTGCAATCATGTGCAACAACTTACGAGAACATACGTCATTCATCATCAGTCACTCGCAGTCAGCCTTTGTCCATAAGCTTACCTCAAAGTGTGTCAAAACCCTCAAGTTTTTATTTTGTCAATGCAAGTAAGACATATTTTGTATAAAACATAAGTTAATATATTAAAACTATGCCGTAAGGTTGATTGTTTTATTTTATAACGTCAGTGTCGAAGGTAGTTAAGAGTATCTGAACATTAATACGCCGTTATAAATTGAGATGTATTTTTTTAAATAATAATTTTTCGTAGACAGAGAAACTAATAGAACGCAGTAACGATTTTCTTCTCATTTACATACGAAAGAGAATGGAAATTACGTTACAAATGTTTTAGACAGAGATAGAATTATCAAATCTTTTGTCCCTTACGCGTAACCAGTTATAACAAAGTTACCGTACCGTAGACAGAGAAACAATTGGCCAAGGGGCCGTGAAACTGCGATTGAGACAGAGATAGTTTGTCAATGTGTGCATACGATGTTGCTATAGTAACTGCGTTCCCTGTTTTGGAAGATAAATAATTTTCAGGATTTAATTAAAACAAAATAAGGTTTTTAAATTTTACTTTTTAATAATTATTATTCATTTTTTTAATTAGGAAGATGTAATTTTTTTTTTGTACTAAAATAATCTTTACACTATTATAATATTATGTGTTAAAAATTATGATTATATCATGTAAACTTTTTTTATAAACAAATCAATTTTGGCACTCTTATATAATTCTTGCTCCGTCCGAGTTTTGACTGTGACGTCACATCGCCGGTTTGTGATACGCTCGTTGATATTTTTGTATTTATTTTATCCTTCTTTGTGATTTGACGCCCCACATATGTTCTTGAGGGGACTTATGTTATTGAAACGAGTGTATTTGGTAGAAGATGATTTATTAATGACTAATTAGTGCAACGATCTTAATATTTATACGCCATCTGACTTACATACTACTTATTACACTACACCTCAGGGGTTGAATTGAAAAAAAAAAATGTTTTGATACAATTTTTTTTTTTAGGAATAGGTACATAATAATTGAATTTAGGTTTTAAATGGTTTAGTTCTATTTTTATGGACAATATAAGGCTTATTACATTTTAAAATTTTTACATTTAGTCCTAAATCTTCTAAATTACAAATGGTCCAATCCACTGTGTGTCCAGTTTATTTGCCGTTTCATTTTTAATTAAAATTAGTTGTCCATTTGTATAAGTTACATTATTTGTATATTTATCGTAATTACATTTACGATTTTGTTTGCTTAAAATTAAATTTTCACGAGCATCTTGCTGCGCTACTTGTAACTTACTTAAGATCTAAAGCATAATTATCTGGGTTATATAATGGTTCAATATATTGACTTACTCTACAAGGTATTACACTAGGTCTACCAAAAACTAGCTCGAATTGTGTGTATTTCGTTTCTGTGTGAACAGTATTATTAAAACTAAAACACCAAAAAGATAACCATTGGCTCCAGGTGTCTTTCTGACCATCACACTGAATGCGTAAGAAAGCACCTAAATTTTTATGCGAATTTTCAAGTGCACCGATAGATTGGTGGTGATAAGCTGTAGAAGTCAATTTTTGTATATTTAAAATTTTACCTACCTGTTCCATTACAGTAGATACAAACTCTGTCCCACGATCTGTAGCTATGGTGTTTGGTATCCCGAACCTTAATATAAAATTATTAACTAATGCTTTTGCTATACTATATCTATATGCTATATGCTATATCTGGTGGTAGAGCTTTGTGCAAGCTCGTCTGGGTAGGTACCACCCACTCATCAGATATTCTACCGCAAAACAGCAATACTTGATATTGTTGTGTTCCGGTTTGAAGGGTGAGTGAGCCAGTGTAATTACAGGCACAAGGGACATAAAATCTTAGTTCCCAAGGTTGGTGGCGCATTGGATATGTAAGCGATGGTTGACATTTCTTACAATGCCAATGTCTAAGAGCGTTGGTGATCACTTACCATCAGGTGGCCCATATGCTCGTCCGCCTTCCTATTCTATAAAAAAAAAAAAAAACTTACCGTGTCCTTATTTTTTAGAGGATAGGCCTCTACGAACTTAGTCAATTCACATTGAAGTGTTAAAATGTAGCAATTGTCTTCAATGTCCTTTTGCAAAGGTCCTATGACGTCAAGATAGATCTTTTCAAAAGCATGTAAAGCCGTTGTAGTTATGTCCATGGGCGCCTTGACATACCTACTATGTTTCATTTTTTGACACTGAACGCACTTGCTAACAAATGTTTTAACATCTTTATCCAAGCCTGGCCAGTAAAATTTTCTTTTAATATTATTTGTCATTCTACGCACACCTGCATGACCTGCGGTGGGTAGTAAATGAAAGTCATGTAATATGTATTTTCTTTCTTCCCCATCATATATTCTTTTAACTCCTCTTAGAACATAGATACGTGGACCACTCCAGTCCTTACGTTCTTTTATTTCTTTTAACAATTCTTTTATGATATTTTCAATTTCATTATTCTTTATTATGCATAGTTCATTTATTTTTCTAGTTTTACAAAATTCTCCTAACTTAGTCACAAATTCGGCTCGCGTAAATTGTGCCCTAAAGTTAAGATTAATATATAATATTTTTCTACGTAGACTATAAATAAAACATTCTTTCTCTTCGTATAAATTATCATTATTTTTCAATTTATTTAACTCCTCATTATTTATAAAAGTCATTTCCACTGAATCATTTGGTATCTTTAGTACCTCAACTTCTCGTGGTTGATCAGGCCACGATTCGTTAGGTTTACTAATTTTAATTGTATTATCCTGCTCTACTTTATTTTCTAAACGCCTCTTTTGGCCTCTAGTCATAACTAACAATATTTCTTCGTTCATTTGTTTTAAAGTGTCCGATGTTATGCTAATTCTAGACAAAGCGTCCGCTACGCTATTATCCTTACCTTTTACATATATAATTTTAAAGTCGTTTTCTTCTAGTGCTAACCTAAACTTAAGAAGTCTACTTGAGGGATCTTTCATTGAGAATAGATATAATAAAGGTCTATGGTCTGTCATAATCGTAAAAGATCTACCGTATACATATGGTCTAAAGTATTTTACTGCCCACACTATAGCAAGTAACTCTTTTTGAATAGTGGGGTAGTTTGTTTAGGCTTTATTAAGAGGTCTGCTTGTAAAAGCTACCGGTTTCATATTTTGATTACACAAAACAGCGCCAATTGCTGTACCTGAAGCGTCAGTTTGAATGACGAATTCATTATTTTCTGAAAAATCGGGAAATTCTAATACTGGGGGACTTGTCAAAGACTGTTTTAATTTTTCGAAACTTTTTTGACACTCTTCAGTCCAAACGAATCGTTCATATTTTCTCGTTAATTTATTTAAGGGATATGTTATTTCGGCAAAATTTTTGATAAATTTTCGATAATAATTACAAAACGCTACGAACCTTTTAACTTCGTCAGTATTAGTAGGTATGGGATATTTTTGTAGGATTTCGATTTTTGCAGGGTCAGGTAAAACTCCATCTTTTGAAACAAAATGTCCTAAATAAAGAATTTCTTTCTTCAAAAAATTACATTTCTTGGGATTTAATTTTAAATTAACTTTTCTTAGCCTTTCCATAACGTCAATCAAATTTTTATTATGTACGCTAAAATTTCTTCCAAATACAACTAAATCATCTAAATAAACAAAACACTTATCAAATGTTAACCCTGACATTGCAACTGACATGGCTCTGCTAAAAGCGCTAGGACTAGTCTTAAGAAACATTGGTAATCTTTTCATTTGGTATTGACCAGTGTTTGTCGTAAAAGTCGTGTATTCCCCCCTACTTCGTTTATCTTACTCTACCTGATAGTAACTTTGATTAAGATCTAAGTGTGAGAAATAGATAGAACCACAGAGAGAGTCTAAAATTTCATTTAAATTTGGCAAAGGGAACTTTTCGTCCACAATGCAGTCATTAAGTTTCCGATAGTCGATAACAAGTCTCCACTTTTTATCACTATCACTTTTTTTCGGTACTAACAAAATTGGACTTGACCACTCGCTCTTAGCTTCTTCTATAATGTCATTCTTAAGCATTTCTGTAATTTGATTATTAATTTCATTTTTTAAAGAATGGGGTAATCTATACTGCTTAACATATACCGGAATCGTATTTGGTTTCAAAGCTATTGATTGTTGATAAATATTGGTAGTATTTAATTTATCGCCTGGCAAAAAGAAAACATCTGAATACTTTGCACATATATCCTGAATGGATTTCCGCTCCTCTGTATTGAGGTGATTTAAATTTAAAATGTTTAATAAAGCTTTAGCCCTATTTAAGTCATTAGCAGTTGACCTAAAGTCGCATAACTCATAATCTTGAATCGAATATATTTCCGGTTGAAACATTGGCAAAGTAACATCATGTTCATTGGTATTTAAAATTTTAACAAGTAATCAGTTATTTCGTATCCTACTGATACAACCTGCAAGGAAAACGTTATCAGCTAATTGCTGACTGTGGAAAACAAAGTCATTTTCCGAATCATTATCCAAAAGTAAGTAATGAAATGATTCACAACGCGCAGGTATAAGTAAACTTTCATTAGAATAATTCAACGAATCATAAAGTGGTAAGGAACATTCCATTCCATATTTGTTTAAGGTAATGGAATTGTTATCAAAGTTGATACTTGATACGTAGCGACACAGAAAATCTAAACCTAAAATACCGTCAGCCTTTAAAGGTAAGTTATTGAAAACATGTAGCCTTATATTAAAGTCAACATGAAACTGTTGATCACGATGAAATAAGATGACATCAGTGTAACCTATGGACTGAATTTTACCTCCAATACCATTTATGATAGTTTCGTCTCTAATTACTTTACTGTTACTGGGTAATGCCTGTTTCTTTATTACAGATAATGATGCTCCTGTATCTACTAACCAAAAATATTTCCTATTGTTAATAAAAAATGATAAATATTTGGCTTTGCCATTTAATGCCAAAATGTTATGTTTCAACACGAAAAAACTGCATTTCACTATTATTATTTGCGTTTTCGGATTGATTTTGTTCAAGTTTTTCTGAATAAAATACTGTTTCTATTGCCACTACCACGAGATATCGAACTCGATGGATTCTCGTTCGAATCTCGTGCGCGATTCAATTTATGAAATTTAGGTCTACCATGATAATATGTTTGGCCGCGTGGATAATTATTAAAATTTCTTCGATTATTAAAATAACTGGAATTATTTGGCTTACCTGCATTATTTTGTGGGAAATATGATCGTTGGCCGCGAATCTGTGGTCTAGTATGGGAATTAAAATGAGAATGTGACTTACCTCTTCCACGAGTGGAGAAATGCATGACATCTTCACCTCGCGACGAAGATGCAGCTGACAGCTCTTCATCTTTCGCAGCTTGAATCGCCTCGTTTAGGTGTTTGTAGTTGCGTGCTGCAATAATCGTACTTAGTTTTGAATTTCTTAGACCGTCAGAAAAACGTTGTATTGCGAATCACTCATTAATAGGTTTTAAAATTTCGTATTTTTCAGCATCGCCGTCTGCCTGAGCTATCGTTAAATCTGCAAATAAGTTCTCTATCTCGGTTCCAAACTGTTCTATAGTGCGATATCCTTGAGATACAGCCGTTGTAGCCGTGATTGTATTGCGGTAGGACTTTTCTTTACCAATAATTTGTTTTTTAAATCCTTAATTAAGTCTTTTGTAGAACTGTATTCAGGTAACATTCGTAATTTAGCATTCTGTAACAGCCTACTTTTTAAAACAAATGTAATTAGTAATTTTTGACCCGATGATGACAACATATCCGAATACATTTCTATAGAGTCAATGATACCTTTAATGCTGTTTTCGTTATTATTCATAACAGGAATTAAACTACATGCTGTTTTCAAATCGAACTCCATTTTTAGTTTAGGATTCGAACACGTTTCGCTGTCACTGTCACTACTACTCATATGACATGCAGGCTTAGAACATAAATTGATAATTTGTGAGTAGTATAACTTTATTTCATCGCTTATTGAAGCAATGAATGTAAGAGACTTAGGCTTTATTTCTTTAGAAGTAATACATTGGATTATATTCGAACTTTTCTCAAATATTTTCTCAGTTTCCGCTAACTTATTTTTTGTAACATTACCTTGATATCTTAACTTTCCCTTCTTAATTAAATATTTTCTTATCAATTTAAGTTCATCTAAACATTTAACTAAATCATCTTCCATTCCCTTATAACAACATATTTATAAAAGAAATACATACCAAGCATATTAACTCACGAGTAGTTACCATGATAGGGGCTACGACCTGATACATTGCAATATGAAACGCTTTGTTTACATTATACATACTTAATCGATTAAATAATATTAATAGGATACATTTATTTTACTAGATTCTACACTAATTCGTAAAAAAAACACCTTAAAGTTTATAAATAGTCATTTTAACAGTTGAAAGTTTATTTCTGAAATGTTATTGGATCACTTTACAAAACACTCACGCACTTTTTATTAATATTAAATATAAACACCTGGTTTTCACGCACTTTCTTCGTAATTCTAATGCCGTCACTTCTCTACTGGTTGGGTATGTCTCTTGCGCGGGTGAATGACCGTCTTAAGTTGTTTTGCGTGATCTCATCCGATATCCAATTTTTATGGCATTTTTTGTACTTTTTATAAATAAAGTACAGTGCTGCAATGCCCAGTAGCACACAAATAACCAATAAAACTATGCTGATTGTAGACAGATGCATTCGTATTTCTTCAACTTGTGCCTGGTTCGAGCCTGCGGCGTTTTGATTTAGAAATACTGTTTCTTTCTCAACACTGGATCGGCACATAGTTAGATTTTTTTTTTTAGTAAAACAGTAACGAAGAATAAACTTAAATTTCTACATATTGCTTTAATTTAAACTTATATCCAATTCTTCAACTCATCGTCCGATTTTGGAGCTGCAACACTATACTGCGATCAAATTCGCGTCGCGCGCCCCAAATATGGCAGGGTCGCCATGAGGGGACTTATGTTATTGAAACGAGTGTATTTGGTAGAAGATGATTTATTAATGACTAATTAGTGCAACGATCTTAATATTTATACGCCATCTGACTTACATACTACTTATTACACTACATTCTTTTACTTTTAATAATATTAGAACGATTATTAATATGATATTTTATGCTAAAATAAGAGCAGTATTTTCACGTAGACTTACAAATAATCTATCGAAAGTCGATCTTATGATTGCGGATTCTTTCACAAATCACTCGAAATATGTTAGTGAGCTTATTATTATTGTTAATTTTAATATTTTGTTAATGCAGTTGATCATAACTGTAATCGGAAATAAGTCCGTATTCTTCATTTAGGTACTAGTGCTTTCCGCTTCCGATAGAAGATAATATCGATATAGAATACAATATACATTTCTAACATTTTAATTTTACGTACACATTTCGGGGTGCGATAGTTACGATATAGAGCCACGGCATATTATTGTAAATTTTCCTCTAATGAAAGTGAAAAAAAAATTAACAATCTCGAATGTGAAGGATGCAAACATACTATGTCATTGGTAGCGCTCATAGCGATGTGAGGAGCTTACTTTTAATGAAATAATCTGTTACTGGAAGAAACCTTTTTTATGTAAAATGGGGGCAAACAAGCAGGAGGCTATCCTGATGGGATGTGATTACCACTGTCCAAGGACAGCAACACCACAGTGCTTGCAGGTGCGTTGTTGGCCTTAAAAGAATGAGTAGGCTTAAGCTTTTCTTGAAGGTTTCTGTGTCATAACGGTTCGGAAAAGTCGCCGGGTAATATGGTTCCGCAGAAATGACAGGAAATGCTTTAAAAATGGCGCTGTAGTAGTGGATTTCCAGACATCGAGATGATATGGATGGAATTTAGAACATAGACGCGATGTCCTGTGGTGAAATTCAGCGCATAGGATTAATCTAAACAGTTCATCAGAGCATTATCCGTAAAAGATGCGATAGAAGATGCAGAGTGATAATGACTTGACATCTCTCCCGCCCAGAGATGAGAGCAGTACTCCATGTGGGGCTGAGTTTTCGCCTTTTAGAATTTTAGGCGAGGAGCTGACGTGAAGTACTGACTTACCTTGTTGAGCACACAAAGCTTTTAGAGCCTAATTTGGCATTACCTTCCAATAGACCACGGAACCTAACGTCCAGATACTGGATTTGGTAGCGAGGCAGTATTCTCAAAATGAGGGGATGGTCATTTTAAAAGTCATCGCAGTCAAAAGGTGTCATTTTAGAAGTCATCGCGCTTACTTGTGTCGTATTTGAGTTGTACCAAGTTTGGTTGGCTTAGTCTCAGGCTTTGATTAATAAAAACTTGTTATTTCAGACACAAGCTTATACTCATCGACGTGTTTCCGACAAATATTAGCGCGGCCTGTATATAAGGCGTCTACAGTGTTGTGTGTGCCAACATTGAATGATGCTAATTTGCATATGTCATTAAAAGAAGAATTAAGAGAAGGAAGAAGCTAGTAGGTGGTAGCTTTACGTTTAATTATATACCGTAACATGGCGATTCAAAAGTCCCCCTTATAAGCCTACTAAATTATATAAATATATGTAGACTACTAAATTATATATAGACTACGTTATGGTAAAAATCAATTTCAATGGGTCACAGTCCACAACACACGCGTTGTCCACAAATCATCTCCAAGATTAACAATAAACCTAAGATTAACATTGAAATGCATTTCTCATCGATACAAACTCTTATGACAATACTATCGGTATTCAACGTATCAAGGCCGTATTACGAACTTTCTAAATTATGTTTATATTAAACGAATACCTATAACTAGCCTATAAAAATAAAATATTTGATCCTCAGACTAAAAACTTATAAATACGACAAATTTCACTACTAAGGTACTCATATTAAAATGCTCATCATGAAAATATCAACTTGTTTTTGTTGATAATATATATAGAAATAGCATTTTTCCTGAGTTCTATTTGTTAAATTAGTATGCTATGGTACTGTATAATAAATATATGAAAGGTTTTTTTTTTCTAACCGAACTTTTTTTTTTTTTTTTATATTCGCCGGGAGGGAATTGCCTCTACTCCACCTGATGGTAAGTGGTAGTAGAGTCCAAACGCGACGACGGCCAGTACTGTCGGGAAAAACGTTCTGCACTAGCCGCCTTCGCCTTGCCGGCCCGCAAGATGCCTCACGCCTCACGCCTCGTTTGAAGGAACCCGGGTTGTAAGAAGAGGGAAACACGTGAGCTGGTAAGGAATTCCATTTTCTGGAAGTGCGACAAAGAAAGGAGTTGCCAAATTTCTTTGTTCGCGATGGAATTGATGTCACAGTTAGGCGGTGACATCGAGAACCAGCTCGCGTGGACTTAAGTAGGAAGGGGGAAGCAGGAATTAGAGAGAATAATTCCTCAGAGCACTCGCCGTGATACAGTCGATAGAAAGCGCTCAATGCTGCTATCTTACGACGCAATTGTAAAGGTTCAAGGGTGTTTGTGACCTTTACGTCGCCAATAATGCGCACTGCACGTCGCTGCAACCGGTCCAAGGCCTCCAATAGGTACTTAGCGGAGCCATCCTAAAGGTGCGAGCAATATTCCACACAAGACCGTACCTGTGTTTTGTACAGCAGGCACAGTTGTTGTGGCGTGAAAAAACGCCGCACCTTGTTCAGAACTCCAAGTTTCCGTGAAGCTGTTTTTATAACAGCCTCGATGTAATCCCTGGGACCAAGGTCGCAGCGAACGTCAATCGCCAGCATGGCTATTTTGCTTTGTATCACCAGCGGAGTACCACAGAGGGAGGGAAGAGGGGAAAATGCTGACTTTTTCGCTGTGAGAGCGCATACCTGTGTTTTCTTGGCATTAAACTCAACAAGATTATCAGAGCCCCATTTGGCGATGAGCTCTAACGTCCTATCGAGTTCAATGACAAGATCCTTCCGCCTCTCCTCAATTTCCGCTCGCCCAGCCACTGCGCGTCCGTGGTATCCACCATGCACTGTACTATCGTCTACATAGCAATGTATGTTCCCACGAGAGAGCATATCATTGATATGCAAAAGAAAGAGTGTGGGAGATAGCACAGATCCCTGGGGGACCCCAGCATTCACTACATAGAATTGTGAAGCGCAATCATCAACTAAAACACGAAGGCTACGCTTGTGTAGGAAGCTGGCAATCCAGGTGCATAGCTGAGCAGGCAGACCATATGCCGGCAGCTTGAAGAGAAGACTTCTGTGCCAGACCCTGTCGAAAGCCTTGGAGATATCGAGGCTGACAGCCAACGATTCTCCATGCTTGTCGATAGCTTCACCCCAGAGGTGTGTTACGTACGCTAGAAGATCACCTGTGGACCGTTTTGGTCGAAACCCGTACTGACGATCATTAATTAAACAGTGATCTTCTAGGTAATGGATCAGTTGGTTGTTTAAAATCCGTTCCATCACCTTACAAAGTACTGAGGTGATAGCTATTGGCCGATAATTTGCCGGGTCAGACCGATCCCCTTTTTTGGGAACCGCTTGCACATTAGCTCTTCTCCAAGCCTCCGGCACACATCCCGAAGAGAGAGAAAGTTGGAACAGGCGCGTTAACACAGGAGACAGCTCTGCTGTGCACTTCTTCAGCACTATGGCTGGTATTCCATCGGGACCGCTAGCTTTCCGTACATCAAGTGATTGCAGCTCCGCATGCACATCACGTTGCCTGATTTTGATGTCAGACATCGTATGGCCACATGAAGGTATTGTAGGTGGCAGCGCACTACAATCATCGATGACGGAATTATCGGCAAAGAGTTTAGCCAGGAGATAAGCTTGCTCTTGCGGACTGTGAGCTAGCGATCCGTCCGGATTTCTGAGCGGTGGCAGCGAAGGTTAGCAGAAATTATTTTGCACAGACTTGGTCAGACGCCAGAAGCTACGGGAGCCCCTAGGATGCGAAACAATGTCATGACCAATCTGTACAATGCGCTGTGCATCCGCTCTCGTGTATGCCTTTCTACAGGACTTGGAATTTTTATTGTAGTTTGCTTTCAGTGAGTGAAATATAAACAAAATCAAGAACAACGCGAAAATTTAGGCAAAATTGTATGGGCGAGCGCGCGCGTTAGGCGATGTGACGTCATGCGTCAATCAGTCGCTCCAAAAAAGAATTTAAGAACTCGTAACTTTAAAAATTCGTAAAAATTCTTTCGCCAGTATTTTTTATATTTTAAATATAATTTTTTGAGATCATAAAAAAAAGCTCATCTTCCTAATTAAAATATTTTTTTGTTTTTCAACTACATCCAAAAACCGTTGCATTGTTTGTTTTTGTTTCCGTTATCAATAGTACTTCAGCTTCTTTCTTTGGTACTGCATTAGCATTCTTCTCAGATGTTGAAATCTAAAACACTCAATTAAATTATTAATAAACAATGTTTGTTACAGTTTTATTAAGCCGACCTCGATATAACTGGTTACGCGATAAGGGACAAAATATTTGATAATTGTATCTCTGTCTAAGCCATTTGTAACGTAATTTTCTTTCTTTTTCTTGTATAAGTGAGAAGGAAATCGTCATTGCATCTATTAGTTTCTCTGTCTATGTTGGCTACGCAAGTAGCGAAACAAACTTAACAGTTGGTGCGTTCATTGTGTTTATTGCTTAATTTTTACTTATTTTTAAGTTAGAAAACGATTCTAATGCAGGGAAAAGACCCAGAAACAATTCTCATATCATATCGAAGATTATATCTGGTGGATTATATAGGTGCATTGTGTATTATTTCATGCTAATAAATATATAATAATATAATAACATGAAATAATACTAATAATACTACTAATACTAATAATAGAAGTTACAATAATGTCACTGAAAATTTAATATGTTGGCAAAATAAAAATTGGACGATAATAATTATCGTACAGTTGCAGCGACGTATTATCTTCTAGTATCGATATTAATAATAATATATGTGGAGCGATACGAATAAATATAACGATAACTTTTAGTCATTCAATAGACTATGAAATTGGAAAATTATTATAATTGAAATATGTATTGCCATCATATAATTTTTATTGAAT